>NC_141689.1:286124175-286724175 GCF_964263255.1 Lissotriton vulgaris | reverse complement strand
GTGGTCAATATCTTGTGCAATTTGTTTAGCGAAATGCACCGTTCACAGCACAGAGTCTGCCCTCATTGTGGCTACTGACTGTATCCGTGCGCAGGTTGATCAGGGCATGGCAGCAGTTTGGATAATGCTCGACCTATCAGCGGCATTCGACACTGTCTCCGTGGCGTGTATGGCTCAGCGCTTGGTGCAAGTGGGAACTGCTGGGAATGCCTTGCAGCTTCTCCATTCATTAATGTCAAATGGGGCCCATATCATCAGCTGTGGAGGCCTTAGAGCCAAGTCCTTTAGTCTATCTTGTGGGGTGCCCCAGGGCTCATCTTTGAGCCCCACTCTTTTCAATCTTTGTGTCTCCCTTGGCCGATTTGGTGCGGTCCTTCGGTTTTCAGGTGCTATCCCATGTGGACGACACGCAAATTATCGTCTCCATCTCGAATGGCCTACAATCCGTATCTGAGAGGTTCAGTCAGTGTTTGTCCAGCATTATTTGCTGGACGAAGGACAATTCATTGAAGTTTAACGCAGACAAGATTGAAGTCCTGGTATTTGGCATGGAGAATTCCAGCTGGTCAAACTCCTGGTGGCCGGCAGTCTGTGGTCCTCTCCACGGTTAGTACTTGTTTTTATATTTTGAGAAAAGTTTTGCCTCTTATTCTGTCCCAACTGCACCAGCCCATCACCGCTCTGGTCACCTCTTGGCTGGATTATTGCAATGCTCTATACCTGAACATCAATGCGGTCTCCCTTAATAAGCTTTTAGGTGGTACAGAATGCATCAGCGCGGCTGATTCTTAAAATTCCCAAGCATCAGTCAGCCAGGAATCGGATTCTCTCCCTGCACTGGCTCCCCTTCAGGAAGCATATCTGCTTTAATGCTCTGAGTATGGTATTCAAGGCCATGCATAGTAAGGGTACGCTATGTTTGAAATCTTTTTTAATGGTACATCCCAGGGAGGCGCCTGAGATCCTCCTCTCAGACACAACTTGTGATTTCCAGTTTTCGCAGGACCAGATGGGGTGGCGGCTCCTTCTCTGTAGTAGCTGCCAAGCTATGGAATTCTCTACCCATCTTTCTCTCCAACGCAAACTCTTATCTGGCTTTTAAAAAACATCGGAAAGCCTGGCTTTTCTCATCTTTGGCTTTTGCAGGTGCACTTCTTTCCTTTCTCCTCTTGTGTTTGCTATAACGCATTGACACCATCTGGTATTGGTACGCTTTAATAAATAATGTTCTATTCTATAGCCCTGCATTACGCTAAGACTCCTTTTCATTTTGTTTTCTGTATATTCTTGATAGCAAACATCTATATGTAAAGCGCTCTGTTGCCTTTCAGCTAGATTTGTGTTAAATGCCACATTCAAAGGTAAAAAGAAAGATGGATGACTAACTGATGTCCCATTGCAGAGGTGTCCATCTTAGGTTCATAAAATTTGGTAGGGATCCAGCCCTCCTGCAGTAAATAGGGAAAGTAAATGATGCTTACTCGTAAGTCAGAATTTCCAAGTACAGAACCAATATAGAAAGGTGTGTGGTAACCTGTAAAGCAACAACCGTTCAACTACATTTCCCAGAATGGCTCTGTAGCATAAAGCATCCGCAATATCTGTAGCATAGTCTTTCTCTAATTATGTCAAGAACCCAAAGTGTTTGCCTGATGGTTCGCCTCTTTGGTGCAATATTATTGGAAAGCCAGTGATCATGCCTAGAGCCCATCAATATGGACTTCAATCCCATAGAGTGGGAGCAATTTTCTGTACAAAATTATCTGTAATATACTGCACTTTTAAATTGTTAATATAGTCTGTGGCAACACCCCTCCCACTCTTGGGGCTATTGTAGTTGAGTCTTTTCATTGACTGACAAGAGGGTGCAGAGGTCGACCATCTAAACTGTTCAGAATCAGATGAATTGTTTGCCAAAAAGGCCAAACGAAATGAGAATGTTAGCAATATGGAAATTTCACAGGACTTTTATGAATAATTCTAGTTGATGTACGTCACAAAAACAATCTTGTCTTTATTAGAAATAATTTACTCTTCTCAAGGCCTACTGTTGGACACTGCCTCACCCCAACCAGAAAGTGCCAGTTCTAAGTCCGGCAAAACCTACCACTCCTGTCAGGGTTAGGTGATTACAGTCACTGTACAACCTGTGCTCACCCTTGTGTAGCTTGGCACTGAGCAGTCAGGCTCATCACAGAGGCAATGTATAAAGCCTTAGCACAGCATTTTCACACAATAAATACACTGAGCGTCACAAAAGAGACTTCACATGAGGTGAATGTAAATAAAGGTTGTACTCAACACACACATTAACACAACACGAAGATCATATAATTCTGGGCATAAATCACACTTGGAAATATTACCAGCAGTACTAGGCCAACAGTGTTGAGAAGACATCAGTATATTGCAAATCCTATTTTACCCCAGCAACCTTATGTGGTGTGATACGTTGTCAGAACTGGGCCCACTCTGGCAAATAACATGAGGAATAGGAAAATAAACAATTGATAGTAATTCTA
Organism: Lissotriton vulgaris; assembly: GCF_964263255.1. Taxonomy (NCBI): domain Eukaryota; kingdom Metazoa; phylum Chordata; class Amphibia; order Caudata; family Salamandridae; genus Lissotriton; species Lissotriton vulgaris. Next base: position 286,721,653 of record NC_141689.1, on the reverse strand, counting down.
TTACCTTTTAAAATGCAGAAAAACAGACATGCACAAATTATTGTTTATATACAATCTCAAAATTAAAAATCTTGAATGAATAAAAACTTTGTTGAAAAAGCAGATTTGTAAGTTGCACTATCATTACTGCTGAACTTACTTTTTTGGCCTTAGGACAGGACTTTGCATTTTACCACTGCTAACCAGTGCTAAAGTGCTTGTACTCACTTCCTTTAACATGGTTACATTTGTTTACACTTGATTGGCATGTTTAATTTACTTACAAATCCCCTGTAGAGTGGTATCCATTATACACAGGACCTTCAAATTCAATGCTACTAGTGGACCTTCAGCACATATTGTGCCACCCACTTAAGTAGCCCCTTAAAACATGTCTCAGGCCTGCCATTGCAGCCTGTGTGCAGTTTTAAACTGCCAATTCGACTCTGCAATATAACCCCATTGCCAATCCTTAAACTCCCCTTTTATTGAATGTACATCACATCTAAGGTAGACTGTAGGTAGTCCATAGAGCAGGGTGCATTGTAATTAAAAGACTGGACATATACTTTTAACTTTAACACATCCTGGTTTCACTACTGTGAGGGATACCTGGCTGTGCTGACTGTTGATTGGGAACCAATAAGCATTTCATGTTTGGTATCTATGAAATTGTAATAAAAAAATCCTCTAATGGTGAAGTCTGATTTTAAATTACAATTTTGAAAATGCCACTTTTATAAGGTGTGCTTAAATGAGCCATCTGCAGGTAGAAAGGAGGGAGCACAGAGCTGGGCACAGCCCCACTTGTAACTGAATTGGCTGCGCTTTGCCTTCACATAAAGGGTCTGTCACCTCCACACTTACTTTGCGGCCAACTTGGAGCCAGAGCAGGGGAGTCGGGAAATTCTAAAGAGAAACCTCTAGAAACCTGTCCCAACTTCAAAAAAGGCACCAGTTATAAAAAAGAAATAGGGCCCTCAGACCCACTCTTCAGTTCACTTTCTGTGCCTGTGGATGAACTCTTCAAAAGACTGCCTGCTGCGGTGGCCTGCTGTGTATTCCAGACTGCTTTGATGCACATGGAAGAATGGATGTGGTGCTTGGAGCATGCCTTTAACCCTCAGAGGTCATACCTGTTGTTCCAGCTCTGAATCTTCTCCTGAACCCAGGACTACCAGAGTGAATTTAAGCATTAGTTAGCAGGCCTCCTGTACAGAACTTCGGGATATAAAAGTCTCCCAGCATCTTGAACCTGCACTTTGACCCGACGTTAGAGCCCTGAACCCGGAAGTGGTGTCCCTCCAGTCCTGGACACTTGGATGTGGTGCAATATGTGCCCGGATAAGCAAAATCCAAAACTTCAGACTTTTTTTTGCTAAAAACTGCTCTGAGAGCAGGGGGAAGACCAGGACCAACCTATTAGTCTATCTGCCCAAATTGCATCGCTGGTTGGCCTGACTTTGCTTCTGCTCTTCTCTGCAGCAGAAAATCAATTTCAGCAGTCCTTTGCCAAAAGGGTATCTGACCTCCTGAAACTGTCTTCTTCTACAGCCTCCTGCAACGTCACACAGGAGATTTTTGACTTCCAAAAAGTAATTAAGTCTGAACTTAGAACTCTTCACCACGACTTCGTCCAGCAGCTTTATAATCACGAAGCTCCTTCCTCTGACACCTCCTGCACGCTTACTCAGCTGAACCTTTACCGTCTCATAACATTTTTCTTAAATTCTTTCAAGTCGGATGGTAAGCACTGAGATAGCTCAATACACGTCTTGCGTATGCACTCTGTTGCGGTGGACCATATTTTTTTTACTTTGAACCAAACTCGCACGCTCAGATACCTACAGTTGGTGCTTTAATCTTGTAGGCAATACAAGTGTTATAATATGGGCAGAGAGTGGTAGGGGATTCCAGTGCATACCCCAATACTGCATGCCTCGCAGAACGAGCTGTGCATGCGTGACCGAAAAAAAGGGCCAGGCAGGTAATGCTTCACACCTCTAGCTTTTAAAATGCGCTGGAACTCATTGACCATAATTTATCTTTAGCATAAATTCAGCATTATGCAGTATATAATGACTATTTATGTACAGCTTTGCATCCCTTCATTCTGAAATTATTTATAGTTTCTTTAACCTTGCGAAAACAATCACCGCTTGTTTCCTTAGTGGAACAAACCACACTTTTCAGCAGCTCGGCTATAGCTGTCCATTAATTATTAAAAGGGGTTGCTACTATCGCTTCAGGTCTTTGACACTTGGAGTATGTTAACTTTATCTGGTTCTTGCCTGCGCAGGTGTTCCATGTGAGTCACTTGATGAGCTAGGTTGGAATCTTCACACTTGGTTCTTTGCAATGCACAGTCTTGTTTAATTACTATCATGTCACATCATTGTGACCATGAAGAAACCAGTAGCTGGACAAATCTAACAACTAGACTTTGAGGTAGTTCCTCTTGTTAGGGTTTTTTTTCCGCTGGGGCACCTAGGATGTTCGACAAACTCTGTGGCCAGCTGCTAAACAAAGAGTGGGGTAATGGTGTACACCCATGCAGCGGCACACCGCTTCAGATGAAATGTTCCTAGTTAAACAGCACCTTAGCATTATTGGCACGTGCCTTTAAGGACGTCATGAAGAGTGGAAACAAGCAGTGGTACCAGGCCATAGCGGGAGCATGCTCCAGTTTTCATAGGCGATACATGAGGGAAAAGACTCCAGAAGACTTTGAGGGATTGAGAAACAAAACTGTGCCATGAAAGTGCAAGTGTGTTTAACTTCCCACAGGCTGTGTTCCTGATTTGTAGCTATCGGCCTCTGAAAGCATGAATAGATGTAATATGTGATGTCATAAGCAGTGCATTGCAGGGTGAAAATTATAGTTCGTTCAGGGAGAATTTCTATGGTTTTGTACAAGTGAAATCTGAGCCTAACTATAACTACAACGTCCCTGTGACCTTTGTTTTTTTCAGTAAATGTCTACGTTTTTTTAATTGTATTTCCTAACTGTACCTGTAAACTGAGAGTGGGTGTGTGAGTGGCTGTATAGGTGTGTAAGTGGCTGCATAGGTTAGTGTGTGAGTCTGAGTGGCACTGTGGGTCTGAGTGGCTGTGAGTCTGTGATTGGGTGTGTGAGTGCCTGTATGGATCTGTGTGTGAGGGCGTGTGTGGGTCTGAGAATGGTGCAATTGGTCTGTGAGTGGTTGTGTTTCTCTGTGAGGGGGTGTGGTTGTATGGGTCTGTAAGTGGTTTTGTAAGTGGGTGAGTGAGTACCTGTGTGGGTCTGTGAGTGGTTGTGCGAGTGGCTTAATGGGTCTGTGAGTGGGTGTGTGCGTGCCTGTGTGGGTCTGTGACTGGGTTCGTGAGTGGTGCTGCGGGTATGTAAGTGGCTGTGTGGGTGGGTGTGTGAGTGGCTGTATGGGTCGGTGACTGGGTCTGTGAGTGGCTGTATGGGTCTGTAAGTGGGTGTATGAGTGGGTCTTTGGGTCTGTGAGTGTGTGTGTAGGGGAGCTGAGTGGGTGTGTAGGTGCCTGTGTGGGTCCGTGACTGGGTTTGTGACTCAGCGGTCACCATGAGACAAAAAGAAAGAAACCACTTGTGGCAGACACTACAGATCAGTTTGTGCCCATTAGATCAATGAAATTTGTAAGTGCTTCCTGTTGAGGTTTAATTTCTGTGACATGCACACCTGGTCCAGACTGAAACCTCATTTCTTTCCTGAAAATGTCTACCCAACTAGAGTAATTTCATACTTGTTGGATAAATGTCCCATGCATATTCTGTTCTACGGCTGCGTGAAGGATTATGGAGTAATGTTCCCAGTGACCTTGAGTACATGGTCTTTTCGGCAATATGATTGGTTCTAGAGCGTCTTCATCCATAAATCTGTTATAATGTGAATCCTCGTCCTGAGGAGATGACGAGAATATAAAGAGGTGAATCACCACCAAACAGTGGCACTTCCTCTTGACTAAATTAGGTAAGTGCTTCTTTCGATCTCGACCCGAAGACCCCCATGCTCCTTCACCAGACCTATTTGGGCCCCAGGGACCCCATCCCCTAGGGGCCTGGCCACAATTGAATATGGAAGAGGGGCCGTGTGGCTCCCCACCCAGAGCTGATTTTGACCTCTGGAATCTCATCCCCCGGGCCTGGCCTTGTTATGCTGGGTGCCTTGGAGCCCAGTCAGTGCACCCAGTCTGCACTGTTCGGGACCGCAGGAGGAGAATGAATGACCTCACAATCCTGCTGGCTCCCCTTCTCCAGCGATAGCAGGCATTGCTTCCATGCACAGGGAGCTGCTAAACATTCAGCTCCCTCTGTGTGGTAGCAATCCTTTTGTCAGTTTCCCTGTCCGCATGACAGCGCTCCAGGAAATTGTGGAAAACTCCTCTCCCAGCAAGCAGGAGCAGTTTGACAGCTCCGCGCTTGCTGGGAGCAGAGTTAGTGTTTGCTCTGACTTGGAGGGAGCTGTAGTCGAAGCAAACAGTAATTTCCTGGGGGTGGGCACCCCAGGACATAGAGAGTCCGCCCTGGTGAGTGGCAGTCCCCAGGGCCACTCGCCACGGCCCCCTTTAAAAAAAAAAATAATAATTTGTTCCAAGGAGAGCCTTGGGGGCCAACAACTCCTCCATTTACCTCCAGTAAGTCCCACACACTGCCGATTGCTGATAGGTCTTGAAAGGCCACACCCCTTTTCTTCACCACTCTGCAAATGCACCTAATGGTGCTTTACTGGTTGGGAAATGAAGTCCACTTGGCTGCTGATGATCCTTGGGGGCCAACAAGTCCTCATATTACCTCTAGTAAGTCCCACACAGTGGGATGCTAAAAAGTATTTGGAGCCCATGCTCCCTTTTCCCGCAACTCTGCAAACGCGCCTCTTGGTGCACTACTGGTTGAGGGATGAGGCTTGCTTTACTCCGGAGTGTGCTTGTGGGCCAACGACTCCTTATGTTACCTCCAGTAAGTCCCACATAGCTGGATTGCTATGTGGTTGTCAAAGGCCACGCCCCCTTTCTCCACCACTCTGCAAGCGCACCTCCTGGTGCACTACTCCACTTTGGTCCTGACACCCTCAGCAGTTGAGTCGAATTCATTCCACAACCAGTAGTGCACTTGGAGGTGCATTTAAAGAGTGGTAGAGAAAGGGGCGGGCCTCCAAAGACCTCTCAGCAATCCCGCTATCTGGGACTTAGTGGAGGTAACATAAGGGGTTCCAGGCCCCCAAGGACCCTCGGTATCCAAGGGGACTTCATCCTGCGTTTGCAGAGTAATGGAGAAAGGGGAAAGGGCCTCTGTCAATTTGCCTATCCAACATATATTCTATTTTTTTTTTACAGGAGGAGGGCCGCTTAGTCCCCATCCCACGGGGCCATGCTTTTTTAAAAATAGGGATGAGGTGCACCCCCCCACCGGGCCGATTTTGGCCCCATGGACACCAAAGCCCCGACCTATTTTTTTTTTTTAATTAAAGACAATAAGCGGTGGGGGGGATCATGTGCCCCTCCCCCTTTCCGGGCCAATTTCGGCCCCGGGGACCCCATGCAATCATCTGAATTCATCAAATCATTGCTGCCTTGTCTACAAACCAGGAAGCGCTCAGCTGTATGGGAAAGGCCCCGCGTCAAAGTGGGTGTGCCTTCTTATATAAATATAAGAATGTACATGAATATAGGTATCTGAATTCATATTTTCTAATTTCATTCTACAATAGTCTATCACTTTTTTTAAGACATTTCACTTCATATTTAAAAGCTGTTGCTGAGCTTGTTTAGTTTTTGCTGTTGCTGATGGATGGCTAGATCTTTTTTTTCGGCATGTCAAAATATTACAATGTAATTCTGATTGTAAATATAGTTTTATAAAAATTAAAAGCTGAAAAGCGGAGAGTTGCAACGTACAATCAAATTTCACTTGAGCGTTTTAGCACTATTTTTCTCATTTTACCATCGAAAAAAGAAAGCAGAGTTGTTCCTTAAATGTTCTGTTTCTCTTTTATTTATTTCCTCAGGAGCAGCTCCAAATGCTCTACGGCAGCCATATCTTTGGCTGACCATTATAATTACAGTTGCAGTTTGTCTATTTCCAGTTGTGGCAGGGCGCTTCCTGATAAAGACAATCTGGCCTTCTGAAGGCGACAAAGTAAGTTGAAACACAAACTATCTTTAATCCACAAGAGTGCATTTTGAATTGGAACCTTACAGTTGAATGACATGTTATGCATCATCCTGCCTACTTGTTGCTAGACTAAGGAAAGCATCTGGTTTATATGGTTGAAGTATTGCACAGTATTATAGCAATTAGTAAGCGTGACAAGGTCTCAAAGCAATTTAATGGTGATTAGGTAACCGAGGAGCCCTTTAGATAAGCATGATAGCAAGTGACAGGCTCTGTGGACAGATGATAGAGAGAGCATATAAATAGGGACTCAAAATTCAAAGTAAATTACAAGCAGTGAGATGAGTGAGTGGAAGAGGAGCAGGGAAAACTAAAGCAATACAAAATGGAGTGACTCTGTGCAAAGCAACTGATTAAATGCAAATCAGACCAGGGGAGTGAGAGAGTAGGGAATTTGAGGAAAGAGAATGGGAAAGTCATATATACAATATATCACAGTAATAGGGAAAACCTAGCTTTAAAAAAATTGGATGATTATTCGGGTTGGGTGACTACCACCTCTGGAAACAATCACAACCATTCTGAGGGTGACTCCTTAGAGCCCCTGAATTAAACTGAGCTCAGCCCCCTGGTAGCTATGGCTCTGAGCAGACGGGTTTAACGTAGTGCAGTGTGCAAAGTAATTATGGAGTAGCAAAACGGTTATAAAGTCAGAATGCAAAACAACAAAAATAAATCCCAACACAAATTCGAAAAATAGGATAATATTTAATAAACACAGTGGCAGCAAACTGGCAAACAAGGGGAACTGGAGTTATGATTTTTTTAATGTGGGGGAAATTAGCAACAAAGAAGCACTAAGTGCCAAGAGGAGTCTATGGTTACTGTAGACTGGGACCCAGGTGCAATTTGAGGCTGACCTCTATGTATCCTGGTCAAAGATATTACCTTATGAGTGAGTCTTTTAAGCCTAAATCCACCACAGGAGTATACTTCTAACGCCCCACAGGACCTGTGTGGAGGCACTTGGAGACTTGCAAGGTGTCAGGCAGAGGCTAACAGCAGGGTCCAGTCCAGGACGAGTTGCCACTGGTCTGCTGGGTACTTCCAGGAAAAGGCCTCTTGTTGTCTGCTGTGTCCCTGTAGCTTGAACAGGTCAGCCTTATGACCATTGGAAATCACTTCTTTGTCCTTGGTAAAAGATGGAGTAGGTCCAGTCCTTCAGGGCTCCCCTCAGGTAACAGAATGTTCTGAAGAGGGAGCTAGTAGGTAGGAACTATTCCTAGGCATGCCCTAAACAACGAGGTAAAAGTCCCCGGGCCTACCCCACCCACTTTGGGCATTTTCAAGGTGGTGAAAATCTTCAGCTACTAATCATGGGCTCTGAGGGCTGCAGGTGTGTTGGGAGTGTGCTATAGAAATCCTAGTGTCCTCCCACATCTAGGACTAAAAGTCAGTTTGAGGTATCCACTCTACCCACGATAACCCTAGAGAAATAAATCTGGTAGGGCAAAAGCAGAGCCCTTCAGAAACAAGACACCGGATCCACCACAATGGTTGTGACATCCTGTACTCTTTCCTTTTCGATTGTGACCCCGGGAGTTAAATATGAACCCAGCAGACCTGTCAAGCAGGATTTGACATGTAAGCAGGATTTGACACGCAAGCAGGATTTTACACCACCTACAGCTTCCCTCCCTGGCATATTCTGTGGGGTTTAGAGAAGTCATCTCTGCCAAAACAGGTCCGCCTTCTGTTAGCATTGAGTGAAATGCTTCTCAAAAGCAAATTACTGGCTGTGAGAAGCTATAGAGCCAATGCAAATTAGCAGCTCGAAACTTCAGGCAGGGAAAAGCATATTTTACTTAAATATTTATGAAAAATTGTTCTGCACCATTGAATTGGATTGTAATTATTAAAAATCTGAGATAACGTATTAGTATTTGAATGTGTACTCTGGTTTTCAACATAAGACAGCGAGGCCTCATTCAACAGTCAAAATGTCTTTTGGGATATAGTCACAGTAAGGACATGCTAACATTAATTTGCTACATGTCCTACACTTAAATACCATGCCTGCTACCTTGTGAACTACAAGGCCTGCATAGGGTGATTTATTTGTATTTAAAAACAAGGTTTTGACCAGTCAAAAGTTTTTTGTTTTTTTGACAGGCTGAATTGTAGTTTTTACACTGCTGCATTCAGGCTTCATTGATATACCTCAGGCTATGTTTGCACTGCCACTGTAGTGGATGGCGCAATAGGTGCAGCAGTCCATCAGAGTACATACTAATTCTGGATACACCTTGTACGATATACTAGGGACTTATAGGTAAGTTAAATATGACAATTACACCATGTTTAAAAGGGGGGGGGGCGCCCACAAGCACTTTACTACTGATTAGTAGTGGTTAAAATGCACTAAAGCCAGGAAACATACATGGTTGAACAAAAGATGAATAATCCAGGGGGACTACCTAGAAAAGGCTGGATTCCTACATGAATCCTAACGATGAACAGTTGCAGGCAGGTGTGGTGCTGCTCAGAGATTCAGCAAAAACGTTATATAGAGCTCTTAGGGTCACTTCTCATAGACTATGATCCACTTTCTCTAAGGTAACCTATTCACCATTTCTTAAAGAAATTGCACAAGACACAATATTAAGGAAGTCTCTTGTTGTGTACCTAAATATGCTCATTAAGAGCTAAATAGCAGCTAACTCTGCTTCCCTCGATTGATGCATTAAGCTCTTTGCAGTGGTGTAACGCAGGCCTCTGCAGCTCCTGTGGGGTAAAGGGGCCCCAACCCTTCAAGGTGGCCCTCTTCAGTCCATGGTCAATGCATATCTTTGAGACTTGGGTGGTGCCCTCACCACAGTCTGCGGGGGATGAGGGGGGGGGGGGGGCATCATTTTCTGTTACACCACAGGCTCTTTGGTTTGTGTGATCGGTCTGTGTTCCTCTAGTATTCTGGTTATCGCTTCTTGGTTTATTTTATCTTTCTACACAGAGATCTATATATGGTATACCTATGGTAACACATCAAAATAACTTAACAGTGAGGTGAGGGCATGCCTGGACTACACTAAATGTGTAAGCGGAGTCCTTGTTGGGCACATCTCTCTTGAGTTGCCTTTGTCCGTAGATCATGTAAGGAAAGACTCACTCGATCTACAATATGATTGCAATAAGTAGAACAGATTTATTTATTTCCAATTTTATTGAGGGTGCTACACCTTTTTAATGGCCTTTGAGCACTGCACAAAAAATCTGCCGGGGCAAAGCACGTGGAAAACATTGTTACAAGAAAATGCAGATAGAGACCGGGTACCTAGAGTAAATTAACAGTATAAACAAGTGCTTGTTAAGAATACTCTGATTAGAGCCAAGGAGGATCAATTGTTGTTACTTGACAATATATACAGAGCGTTAACGATATAAACATAATGTACCATAGCTTATGTAGGACTGCAGGAATAGTAGACTCCAATTTTTAAATGGTCACAACATGTTAAATAATGAAGTTCAAAGAAGAAACTGAACAGTGGAGGACATTCAATATATTTTTTTCAAAATGGAGCAAAATAGATTATGTAGAAAGAGAAAGATCTATTATCAGTACTGCTCCTGCGATCTGTCCGTTAAGTTTGAAGAGCGTGGTGGTGGTGGTGGAGTAGGTATGAACTCTATCCTTTCCTATATCTCAGCCGTTTATTCCAGTTTTCTATTTCATTTGAACCCACATTTGTCTGCGTCTGTCACCTGTAAGTGAGAGGGGCCATGTATCTTTACACAAATCTGAAATGGTTAGCAGAGAAACACTGCATGCGATTTTAAATTGTGGTGTTCATTTAAATGCCAGTGTAGCAGTGTGCTGGGCGTCAGTTCCACCTGTGAAAAAAAAATCTCCTTTTAAAATTTCTGACTCTGTTTTAGCAGTTTAAAAACGACATGCCTATTTCCCTGTTCCTCCTTTTATCCAAGGATAGGATCTCATCTGGAACACGGGACTTGGGAACTTCTATCCTTGCACTCAAGATCTTGTGCTGTCACAACACCTTTTTGAGTAAACCTAAAACCCTTCCCATTTGCGCAAGCGACTATTTGCTCTATTTAATGTTGTATATGTTACTTCGCGGGCACTGGTAGATTACCTTTTCTTAAACTGTCTTAAGATAGTATTCTGAGCTTCTAGAACGAGTTAATTTCATTTAATTTATTTTGGATGGTGCAAGGATTATGATGCTCTGGCGAATGGCTACTCAAACTAGCAAACTACCACGGGTAACAAAGTTTTCCCCAGTGTAACATGCACACATTATGCAGGCCCGTGTCCTTAAATTTGTATCAGCTCTTCTTTAAAAAAATGTAAAGAGAAATTCATTCCAATCCAATGTAAGAGTAAAACTTGACTAAGTTCAAATTGATAGACTTTAGTGTTTCTTTCAACGTAATTCTTGAGAAAGCACCAAATACAAAGGATTCTGAAGATGCCCTATAATTACGACACAGAACCCTTTCAGAAAGAAAACATTTAGATATACGACTCTGAAATGAAAGTAGAAAAATAATTCTTAAAGAAACAAACATTTAAGTCTTTCATTCTGAATTGAAAGAATTTTGAGTACGTTTTATATTTATATCAAATGAATAAAAGAAGTGAAGTCTGTAGATCCACATACTATGCGCATGACAGCAACGTGTGAAATCTTTAACACCTTCTGCATATTATTAGCATGGTAAATGACTTGCCTTTTGGATTCTTCAATGTTCAGCTTGTATGCTGTTGTTGGTAATCAGAATTAGGCCGATGTTGTATCTAGACAGAGCACCCTTCAATCTTATTTCTTTGCAACAAATATGATGTGAATTGATTAAGATGGCTACACTGTAAATGATAACATTTCCTACGTCTTGGCTGAGGTTAGATTTTTTCTTTGCACTTTCTTTTTGAGAGAGGACTGTAAACTCGAACTGTGCAACCTGTCAGTATTTAAGCCAGCCCGGTAGTGCACTATCCCGCCTCCCGTTTTCAGCGACTATGGCTGAGTTCTATCCATCCTATTTCATGCTTTCCTTATGTACTTTTTCTCTTTTCGAGTTCAGATACTGCTGTCCAGCTAGGCTATTACAATAATATATAAGGCAATACAGTAGTAGAATTTAGTGTAGAGATTCAAAATCAGAGGAATACTTTGTATCAGATTTAGATTTTATGGTATGTATTAAAGTATCTAGGGCTTACTGACCATTATGTAATTGTTTTTAGATTCAAAGGGCCCGTAAGGAATATAAGCCTGAAGAAGTTGAGTGGAAACCGAAGGAAACAGTTTTGCGGAGGGGGAACGCAGCTCGCCGTTCTGCTTATGCTTTTTCACATCAACGTGGATATGGTGATCTCATTGCTTCAGGACGCAACATCCCCAAGAAACGAGCCACGTTGGATGCAGTTTTGGGCACGAGTGCTGCAGAAATAATGCAGTCTTCTAAGAGCACAAGTTGATTTAACAGCTTCCATCCCGCTTTATTTTATTGTTCGGATTGCACAAGCAAAAATATATATATTTTTTATGGAGGAGTTTTTTTCTCAGGATTTTTAATGAAAAAAAATGTTGAAGTTTTGAAGGCATCACAATTCTTCTAACACGATCACTTGGTGGACACTATGGAACAATAATAATGCCAAGAATGGGGGTTTTAAAGTTTATAGGTTTGAGGTAAAGTTTAATTGTACTGGAAGTTTTCTGGTATTTCTGGCAGTTAATCTTGGTGGTAACAGCTTTCATCAAACTAAAAGAAAAGGTAAAAAATGGTATAATAGGGACAAAGGGAATACCAATCTTTGAGTCTAGGACACCATAATCAACTAACTTTTAAGCCACTTAGTCCAAGTAAATAATGTAATGGAAGAGATTCTGGTTTCAGTATTTATTAACCACCTTTGTGCACCCCAGCACAATATTTAAATCTGTTTTAAAAACCTCCGATGTGTTTTCATTATCACCTATTTATAGCAGAAGAATATTTTCATTCAAGTATGTTTCTGTACCTTTTTGGGTCTTCCATGGTAACACAATGGTCTAAATGGCTTTGTACCCCTGCCATATTACCTTGAATTCTATAGATTCCTTTTAAATTGTTGTTTGTATTTGTTTCTCCTTTTCTCGTCTTGTAAAGAAACCGTTCGTCAGCATGGAAGCTGCATTTAAATCCAGGTGCATAGGGCACCAAACCATTTTCAAGAATAACACCAGTTCAGCTTGCATTTAAGCTTCAAACCTACATGCAACATAGTTGCCTGTTACAGAAGGGCTGATCTAAAGAGTAATATTTGTTAGTGGTGATAGGTCACCTTGTGTTACTGTAGGTCTACTATGGAGTATTTACATTATCTTCTGGAGTCCACACAACTAAATGTACTCATGTAAAATTAAGATTGCATATTACTTTGTGATACTTTGATGCAACCCTGGAAAATGTACAAGGAAAATAGACATGTGAAACGTAGTATATCAAAATGAATACGTTGTTACCTTATTTTTTAAGTAGCGTATTCATATTTGTTTTATTCAGAGGTTAAGGTACGTTTTTTTTATGGTTTGCTCTCTTCTCCAGCTACTCACAGGCTAATGCTGAAACCTATGCAAACAGAATACAATGGAAAATCGAACTTTTTAACAGCCAACGAATAACCTCCTTTGCTCTCTAGAGTATGTCTAGTCTACAGTATGCGGGGATAACATTTCTTCAGTTTGCAGAGAAAAATGGGCTTCAGATGGCTTAAAATCACGACATTTACCAATGCAATCTCTGCACCTTTCCTTCCTTTTTCACCATGCCACTAAGTTTAGGGATGCTTTAAAACGAGGTTTTCCTAAGGGGGTAAAAAGTCCACATTTTGACTGTGAAATTGTTACTTGTCCTTGGCTACTAAAATGCACGTGCCTATGCACAGTTTTTTAAAGCACCTTATTGGAATGAGTTAGTAACATTTTCGTTTGTATATGGTTGTTTTGTCATCGAACCAAGGAATGGCTGTGTTTCTTCTCTACAGCAGGTGCACTCGATTCCCTTAAACCAACATTCCGTGCAGTACACTTTCCATCGCTGAAAGTGATCAATCCAATTACAAAATGAAATGGGAACAAGTGCAGAGTGAACCCTAGATTGTTTTCCAAATGTTAATGACCTGAGATTATGAGAGGTTAGATGTACATACAGACTTGGGAATAGATTCATAGTGATTTTTTCCTCGGTGATAAAATAGTTAATACTACTTACTAAATGTAATAAACACTTTGGTAAAACACTGTGTATCACTAAAAGATGTTCTTTCCTGGTTTAAAAGGTATGATTTTCTCGAACTGACACCTAGTTTACCTATCGAGCAGTAACACTTTTACCCTTAAATTCAACCTACAGTTATGATTTACTTTCCTAATATGTATTAATTTGAAAAAAGCTGCATAGTTATTGACTACATCAAAATTGTGCAAAATAATCCAACAAGATTATACAGTGTGATTAGGATTACCATTGTATCTGTACATCGACGAGATCCGTCTGCTCTCTGCATGCTTTTTTGAGTAAAAATAGTGAGATGGATGGCCTACTGCATGGTTACCGGAAGCAGCGGTTGCTGATACTAGAGTACTTCCGGGGCAAACTCCAGTTTACCAATCCTTACCAATGAATGGGTCCAGTTGCTAGCATACGGGATTGCACATATGGTTAATTTGCATAGAGGCAATTATTATGGATTCCAGTTACATATCGTAATTACTTGTTGGTGTCAAGTGTTGTAGAAATCATTCTGTCAATATCTAGCCAGAAACCTGCCCTTATTTCACCTGGTTAAATATAATACAGTGACGATAAATAGAAGTTTGGCAGTTGGCTCAAGCAGAAACCGTTAGTAACTGGAGTTTATACCAGGGCTGTCCACTCCATGAGATTATATTTTAGCTAAACACAACCACAGAAAGATCCACATGTTGAGCTATTTTTGATAACTGTTGGTTAATCTTAACATGCAAAGTTGTAAATTGTATTTTGTAATAATAAAGTTAAAGTTGCCATATGCTGACACCGACACATGGTGGCAGCACTGCCCTATTATATGATGGTTGAATTTCTGCAACCTCCAGAGTTCAGTATTTTTCTGAATCTGCTCTTGAAAGTCAGCTTTACAAATTAATAAAACATTTCTATTTAAACTGTTGTTGTTTAACATGTTATTACCCTTTGGATAATGAATGGCGTATCTGTATCAGGAGTGACATCAATGAGAGGATCATTGTACAGAAATAATCCAAATACTTGAGTGTTTTAGAAAGGGACACCAAATCAACTCCTACGTTATGTGACAATATACTGACTGAATTCGTATAGGTGTGTTTGGGTATGCATGTTTTTTTTTTAATGTACGTGTATGTAGGCTTTTTGATCATCAGATTAAAGTATCTCAGTTTTCTGTTTTGCCTCAGTACTGATATTCATCTCAATGTTTGCTTTTCATCTTATATTTACCGATCTCTTTCTAGTAAGGTGCATACGTGTAAATGTGTTGGGCTGTACATAACAGCAATCACTATTCCTCTACATAAGACCCCTCTCTCTTCCCTTGTCTTTGTCTGTCTGTGTTGGGGCCAAAATACCATGCACAGCTTGGAAACCCCATGATGTGCTATTGTACAGACTTTTGTCTAATTAGCTTACTTTTTCCTTCAGAATCTCGACGAACAGATGAGTCCACTGTGGAATGGACATATTTCTATTTGGATGCTTCACACCTGCACTGATAATCTGTATCCCTGCCCCGTGAGTCAACGTGGCGTATTCATCATCATTTTGCTCCGCAAGTCGCGTTACTTCTTAACTGGCTGGGATTATGGCCTGAAAAGGCAAGATGGTGGATGTACCTCAGGAATGCGCTTCCTGCAGTCCTCTAAAAATCTGCAATAGTTATTTGGTGATAGGTAAAATACCTTGCAATTGCTGAGGCCCTGTTGGGGCATTACATCTACAAATCTATTGAGTTGCCTGCCGAAACAGTATTCCGGATGAAACTGAAGGACTGTATAGCAACGTAACTAAAGGCACCTGTCTGTTGATTCACTAGACTCAACACACCTTGCCTTTTGAAACAGGTTTCACAAAACAGAAGTCCTCTGCTTTGGATTTTCGAATCTAGATTCTCCTAGTTCCCTCATTTCAGTATAAACTTGTCTTTGGATTTTCTCCAGTTTGATGTTGCTGTTTTTCTTATTCTTCCACTCCTTGCTGACAGCTTTTTTTCCACAAATTGTCCCACCCCTTGATGAAATATATCCAAAACCCTTAATAAATACCACTTACTTCACCAATTGATATTATTAGTATGAGGATTAAGATTAGCTTGTGGACTCCTTCGCCTACATTTCTAAACTGCTCATCTACCTTTACAAATCCTCTACCAATTAAACTGGGCAGAGAAGCTATTACCTCCCATGCACTAGTCTCCTCTAACTCGCAGGAGTGATATTAGTTATGCTAAAACTGGATGGAGGAATTTGACATCTTAAGCCCCTAACAAGCAGGTTTTAGAAAGAATGTATCCACTACGGAGCAGATCTTTCGCTTAACCCTTCTTTATTGGAAAACTGTTGGGATTGAAGGTGGCTCACTCTACACTCTTTGTCGACCTTCGTGCGGCCTTCGACTTAGTCCCACGCCGGAAACTGTGGAGTGTACTTTCGGAGTTGGGCATTCCTCCTGCTCTTTTGAATATAATAATCCGACTGCACACAGAGAATTTCGCACAGGTTAGGTGTGGGAAAAATCGTTCTTTGTCATCTAGATTCCCCGTTGGCAGGGGGTAGGACAGGGGTGCGTTCTGGCGCCCACCCTGTTTTGCCTTTTTGTCAACTGGGTAATCTCCCACATGAATGCGGTCCTTAACAGCGATGCCCCAAGACTTGCTGGCGTTGGTATCTCCGAGATTATGTTCGCGGATGAATGAATGAATGAAAAACGATTTTTAACGCGCAACTAAGCCCAGATGGGCGTCAAGGCGCCTAACCAAATAATACCAGATAACAGAGACTGATCCTAATTACGGATAAGCCCTGACAAAACACCAGGTCTTGAGCGCCTTTTTAAAGGAAGACAGAGAAGGTTGCATCTTAATCTCAAGAGGTAACAAGTTCCATAGTTTGGGAGCAGCAATGGAAAAAGCTCTGTTTCCCCAACAAACCCTTTTGGTACGTGGGACAACCAACAGATTCATCTCAGAAGATCTTAAAGATCTACCAGGCTGATACCGGGTCAGCAGGGCACCAAGGGGGTCAGAAGAGCCCTCTGCCAAAGCTCGATAGACAAGACAGAGGATCTTAAACGAGATCCTGAGATGAATGGGCAACCAATGAAGGCTCTTTCTGGCCATCGTAGCAGATGAAGCTTTGGGAAGTGCTAAGACAAAGCGAGCAGCCGCATTTTGAACTACCTGTAATCGCTGAATGAGCCCCTTGTTGGAGTCTACATAGAGCGCATTACAGTAGTCCAACCTTGAACCTATCAATGCTACTGCCACCTGTTTGCGTGCTGAGGGAGAGAGATAGTGAAGGATCCTCCTGAGAATCTTTAACACTCCCCAGCAGGTGGCCACCGTACGGTTGACCTGCAGAGTCATGGATAAGGAGGTGTCAAAGATTACCCCAAGATTTCTTGCTGACTGGGAGGGGGATGGACAGGTTCCCAGTGAGGCCGGCCACCACTCATCCGACCAGATATCCTGGTCCTTGCCAAAGACCAGGATCTCAGTTTTGTCACCATTTAACTTCAGGGAGTTCTGAAGCATCCAATCAGAGACTGTCTGCATACAGATCCTGAAGTTGGTGGCGGATGATGATACTGAGTGGGCCAGTGACACCATGATCTGGGTGTCATCGGCGTATGACACCAGTTCCCTCCCCTGAGATTTTACTAGCCTTGCAAGGGGGGCGACATAAATGTTAAATAGGGTCGGACTGAGAGCTGACCCTTGTGGCACCCCACACTGCAAGGACATAGCAGGGGAAAGGAACTCACCAAGCTTGACTCTTTGCTCCCTATGCTGTAAAAAGGAGTGCAGGAGGTTCAGAGCAATGCCGGAGATCCCTGCCTCCCTCAACCGAGATGTAAGCGTTGAGGGAGACAGGGTGTCAAATGCCGCTGTGAGGTCTAGTCGAACCAACACAGTAGTTTGGCCAGCGTCCACCTTCCTACAGATGTTATTTGCCACCATAGTCAGAGCTGTCTCAGTACTATGCGCCTTTCGGAACCCATGCTGGGAGCTGTCAAGATACCCAGATGAGTCCAGGAAGGCGGTAAGATGGCCATTGAGGTGTGTCACAAGAATCTTAGCAGGAGCGGGTAACAGTGAGATAGGTCTGAAATTTTTCAACTGTTCCGGGTCTAGCGTGGGCTTCTTGAGTAGAGGCTTCACTATCGCTTTCTTCCATATTAGGGGGAAGGTACCTTGGGTTATGGCACCGTTCATAACTTCCAGGAGAGGCGGGAGCAGTATCGCTCTGCATTCCTTCAATATCCTCAAAGGACAAGGATCTAGAGGTGATGAGGATTTGATCCTATCGAGTAGAAGCTCAAGTTCTTCTCGGGTAAGTAGTGGAAAGACTGTTAGACTCACCGGGTGGTCTCTAGTCCAGGCTTGTAATTTGTTCAGGGTTTGGAGTGAGGAGTCAGCTAAGGACTTTCTCTGAGATTCCAGCGCAAGATAGATGTCCTCAATTTTTTATGGAAGAACTCTGATATGTTGTTGCAGAGCAACAGGGATGATACCCTATGGCTCTCTAAGACCCCCATGGGCATCCAGTGAGTCTTGGATGGTTTTGTGCTTTTCTGCCAGGACCGGGGGTTGGAAATAAATACCATGAAAACTAAATATATGGTTTTCAACCCCCCAACAACAACTCGTCCAAGTCCTAGGATAGGTGGAGTCCGCCTCGAAAGAGTCCAGATCTTTGAGTACCTGGGTTTAACCTTAAACGAAAATATGACATGGGGGCAACATCAAATAAAACTGCAACTTAAGCTGTCCCAAAAAGTGGGGGCCATTACCAAGCCCCTAAATAAATCTACCGTTAAACCAATTGGTCCACCCCAGGAAATTTATTAACTACAGGCGCGAGGGGCTGTAATTCATGGTGGCGAACTGTGGGGGTCACAAGTGTGCTCCCGCGATTGCCGCCGTGGAGAACAGATTTTCAAGACTGTTGGTAGCACTGCCTCAGAGTACCCCACTGCTGCTGCTCAGGCTGGACCTGGGCCTTAGATCCTTAAATGAAGAACTAGGGCTCAAACCTCTAACTTTCTGGAGGAGACTCTGGTTTACCCCCGAGTTGAAGATCTACAGGCAAGAGCTTTTGGATGTTTTGAGACTTCCGAATGCTTGGAAATTTCCATGGTTAAAGTATATAAGAGAAAAATTTGAGAGACTAGGTCTTGCGCCCATGTGGTCCGATCCGGAGCATGCTTGCAGTAATGTATTGCGCAAGTATCTGGGCAATCTGTACCATGAAACTAATTTAACTGCTTGTCTAGTGAACGCCCAAATTTGTACTCTGTCTGCCACGTTTTTAATGATTAAAGACTGTTATAAATTTGAGTCTGTTTTCGACGATATTACCCCAGTTGCTGCCAGGAAGTTGTTTTTCCAATGGAGACACGGCTCTCTGCCAATCAGATTTTACGAGCAAGTGGTGTCCATCGTCACTTAAAAATTGCCTTGGATGCACTGCGGAGCTTGAAAGTGAACTGCATTTCATGTTCTTTTGCCCTATCTACCAAAAAGTTAGAAAGAAGTGGATTATTCCATTGTGCAAAAATCTGGGCATCATGCACTGCCTGCACGCATACAGAATACTTAAAACGGATCTTACTCCTCTAACTGTTTTCGCTGTAACAACATTTTTAACATCCATGTGGACATATAGAAGGAAATATGTGAACTCTGTTTGAAGTTGGATCCAGTAGAAATAATGGTACTGTTGCTAGGGGATCTCTGATTTTAGACGGGCAGGGATTATTTGGTTGACTATGTTTTCATTTATGTTGATCCGCTTTTTATTGGTTCCAATGAAATAGCTTCCTGGTTATCTGACCACAAAGATCTTAGATTGTATTTTTATAGTGTATTCGGATGTAATGTCTTAACTTCCTTTTAAACTGTTTAATCAAATGTATTTTCTTTTATTGCAATGTTGTCGAAATGATGATGATGATGATATGCTAATCACAACCTGTTCACCCGGTTATTCACTTTAGGTATAAATTCACAGCATTGTAGTAAAGGAAGCATTCAACAAACTCTGCCTTCTTTTGCGAGTAGCATGTCTAATACCGGGTGATTTTGCATCATGCATCTCATACCAACTAATTCTTTGTTAATGGCTCTTAGTGCCCCTACTCTGTTAGTAGCGAGCCTAGGCAACTAAGATAATGTTCTTGTCACATCGTTCATGGCTACTCCAACAGAAGGTATTAAAGCGCCTAATAAATCTCCCAGCACCTGTTTAAAGCTACTCCTCCTTAAATTAGTAGCATTCCCTCAACTCAAATCATCTGTATGGTATATTCTTGGAAGGGCTAAAGTCACATAGTAACTTCCCACCGAATGACATGGTATCTGAAAATATGAAGTTTTATGACAAACTTAATATTCCTATTAAATAAGCTACCTGCCCTATGAGTGATTGATCCCTCACCAAATAAATCTGGTCATAATTGCTCCAGCCCTCCATTTCTGCATTCTTGTACACTTCTCTTTAATGAATGGCGTGTTTCCTCTCTTTGCCAAATCCGAAGTTTAACCTTGGATGTATTTCTGCCTTTTCAATCTTTGCTGTCTCCTGTTCTGACTTCCACTTCCACCCGTCTTTTGAGTTTTCCCTCTCCTCCCTTCTTCTTTTGTTAAGTTAATCTATAAAAAACTATTTTAGCATGGTTACATTTTACATGAAAGCTGCTTGCACTTGTGTTAGTCTTATTAGTTTGAAAATAAGGTTGGAAATACTTCATCGGGTATTCCCTTTTTCTCACCTTTCCATATGCTTTTGAGATGCGAGAAATCGGTTTAGTCATCCATGTATACATGTTTGAAGACTTAATGATGGGTGCTTTCTCTAAAGGTGATTAATTATCAGAATAAAACAGATTGATGGTGTTCTGGTGATCAAACAAATTCAAAAACACACTTCAGGCGAATAAATATGACAAGCGATGATGTAAATTCGTAGCACCCTCAGCTGCAGAGGCAGTTGAATGAGAACATTTTTTACTTTTACTTTCATTAACCTTGCGGGTTCTGCTAACATTTTATAATAAACATTGTAACTTTTTTTTATATAATGTTTTATTTGTCAATGATTGGGTAATGTATAATACAATCAAATACACCAAAGCTGTATCAACATAACTGAAAACATAGTCAACCTTCTGTTATTGTAAGGCAAGATCGGATGGATGGATGGACGAGGAGGAGGGATTGCCATAGTGCATAAAAAATCTATAAGCTGTAGAATAGAGAAAGTCCTTATCCCTGGGTCGGAGTGTATGATGTATTCAGCCACTCTTTCCCCTACATGCTCGCTTTCAGGGCTTTTGGTATATAGGCCCCCAGGGGCGACCGGACAGTTTTGTGAAGATCTGTTAAGTTCAGTTATTAATCTGTCTTGTAACGCCCCCAATTTTACGGTATTGGGAGACTTCAATATCCAGTTAGATCAATCTGACACCCCGAGTTGTCAGAACCTGCTGACGGCGTTAAACACGGTTCAACTTAGACAAATTATCAAAGGCCCTACACACAAAGCAGGACATACACTGGATCATTGCTACACTAATCTAAGCACGCTCGAGTTTACAAATTCTACTTTAATTCCCTGGTCTGATCATTCTCTCCTGTCTTATTCCCTTACTCACCAGAAACAGACAGGCCAGGCCTGTGTTTTTAAAAAAGACTAGGCGACCTTGGTCTAAATTAGCAACTGAGAAATGGACACTCAATCTTTTAGAAACTATACCTGAAATTAGTAATGACCCTCAGAAGCAAACGATCGTTATAACCATTGGCTAGAGGAATCACTGGACTTGACTCTACCTAAGGTTGAGCTATCCCATCGCATTGGGGCAAACAAAAAAGCCTGGTATACTCCAGAGCTTAGAACCCTTAAACAACTCTGTAAACAGAAAGAGAGGCTCTGGAGAAAAGACTACCTTAAAGCCAGCAAAGATATCTATAGGACTGATCTACGTAATTATAGAAAAGCTATTAAAACTACTCAGTCCAATTACTATCAGGAAAAAATTACCTCTGCCTCCAGCTCCTCCAGGGAAATGTTTTAAATATTTAAGTCCTTAGTCACTCCACCTACCCCCATCGCTGACCCTAGTCTTGCTTATACACGCTGTAGGAAATTAGCTATTTTTTTTGTATCAAAAATAACAGATATCTACTCTACTTTCCGGGGTACCCCGTTGACACCATCTTCGCCCCCTTGTTCAGAACTGACTCTCCTTGAGACATTTCCCCCTCTTGACTGCCTTGAGGTTCAATCACTTCTGAGTAACCTTAAATCAGGTTCACCGGCTGATGTAGCACCTCCCACCATTCTCAATCTGGTCTCAGATGTTGTGGCCCCGGTGATTAAGGAGGTGATTAATACCTCTCTCTCAGCTGGGGCAGTCCCTCTCCACTGGAAACACGCAAGAGTAAAGGCGCTATTGTAGAAGCCCAATCTCAACCCTGACGATTGGGCTAACTATTGCCCTATCTCTTTGCTGCCCACAATTAGTAAACTTACTGAAACATACGTCAATTCTCTGATTTCCAGCCATCTAGAAACCCAGAGCTTATTACATCCAACCCAGACCGGATTCAGGTGCAAGCAATGCACTGAAACAGCCCTGGTGGCAGTTATTGAGGAAGCAAGAAGGATTGTAGATGGAGGTAGTTGTGCAGCCATACTGTTATTAGATCTCAGCGCGGCCTTTGACACTGTTAATTATTCTATTCTGATTCAAAGGATGGGTGATGTGGGTGTCACTGGGACCGTGCTGAAATGGCTGCAATCCTTCCTCTCCGATTGGACTTTCTCAGTATTTGAGGACGACATCTCCTCTCCACCTTCACATCTTCACTGTGGCGTTCCCCAGGGGTTGTCCCTCAGCCCGACCTTATTTAATATTTATTTGAGGCCTCTGGCTGAGGTGGTGTTACCTTGGGGGATGCAACTAGTGATGTATGCTGATGATACGCAGCTTATCACCCTCTCTGGCCAGATGTCAACTTATGACAAACTTTCCTCCTGCCTTAGCAAGGTTCGTGAGTGGATGGATGCCTCTTTCCTGAAACTTAATGGAACAAAGACGGAGATCATGATGCTTGGGCATGATGCTCCCTCCACGGTGGACGGATGGTGGCCTACTATTTTGGGTCATCCTCCTCCTTCCCCCAAAGAGAAAATCAAAAGTCTTGGGGTTTGGTTGGAACCAGCACTTAACTTTTTGGTGCAAGCGCAGAAGGTAGCAGCGACCTGCTATGCCCTGATGGATCTCTTAGAAAAATCATTGGACTGCTTCCGTTCGAAGCAAGGCGGATATTAGTCCAGGCCCTGATCTTAACGTGCCTGGATTATTCAAACGCAGTATATTTGGGGGCACCACTAGGGACACTCAGGGTTCTACAGACTGTACAGAATTGTGCAGCCCGGATGCTTTTAAAAATATCACGTAGAACTTCTGTCAAACCAGCTCTTCGACAACTTCATTGGTTGCCGATACAACAAAGGGTCGAATTTAAGGCTATGACTATTGTCCATAAAGCCTTAACTAAGACAGGACCTGGTCTAATTCAACCGTTGTTTTGCCCTTACCAAACCAATAGGACCCTCCGATCTAGCAGTAAGAACTTTCTGGCAGTCCCACGAATAAGGAGAAGCCGCATGGGTGGCAGACGTTTTTCTGTTCAGTCAGCCAAACTTTGGAACAACCTGCCGGACCCTATTCGGATGGAGGAGAACCATCCTAGGTTTAGGAAAATGCTAAAAACCTTCCTATTTCCGTAATCTCTCTGGGGATGAATGGGACCACTGCAGCGCTGGGATGCCTCCGGGTAACCACGCGCTATATAAATGAGTAATCGTTCATTCATTCATTCATTCATTCATTCATTCATTCATACTGCATATAGCCAATATCAAAACATGATATCACAGATAAAGCAATGAAACAAGGAATACATAAAAAAATAAATACCAAAATACATACTAGGACCCACTTATTTACACCACGTTAGGCATCCTCGAATTTCCAGAAGATTATCTAAAGCCAAGACCCCCATATTTTATTACATTTAGCAACTGAGCGTATGCCTCTTGACTTGGCCAAAGCCTGTTCCATATCATATATCTGTTGGACTAAAAGCCACCAATCCATCACATTTGGAGGCTTTGGCGATAACCGTTCTCGAGCAATAATCAGCCTTGCCGAGACTAACAAAATAGTTAATAGGCCACTGCTTTTAAGTCCAACATCACTACGGCCCAGCATAATTTCCATTACTGTCAAAGGCATTTCTAACCCCAATTACTGGTGGATGATATTCTGAACATTATGCAAAAATGTTTTTAGCTCTAAACACGTTACAAACATATGTTTGATATCTGCCTTATACATATCACACCTTGGGCACTTCATCTTATCTGTAATTATATTGTTCACCGCCCACTTGGCTATCCTCTCGGGTGTGTAATAGAGAAGACAGATCGTCCGATGTTGATGCAATCTCCAATTAGTAGAGTGCACTACCTCTTTTATAGTTTCCAATGCTTGTACTATAGTGCTAATTCCTACAGGACTCTCCAATATTTCACTCCATTGATTAGCCAATCTTTCACAATCATCTGCTCTGTTGCTGCTCAGCCATTTATAAACCTTGCTAATAATAGATTCCCTTACTTTATTATATATAAAATCCCAAACCTCAGACCCAGTTATATTAGTCAACTTCAGGTGCTTTAGAAGATTATCTCGGGTCTGCTAATATTTTAGCAGCATATAATTTGGTAATTTATATATGAGTTGTAGTATTTCAAAAGCAATAATACCATTATAATCATAGAGATCACCCAAACATCCCACTTCCAATCTGTCCCAATTTTTCCCCACCCACATCGTGAAATATGTTAGGTAAGGTAGGGTTAGAATACAGAGGGAATTTATAATTATATGAAGATATTCTGCCTTTATTCAAAATCGCCCGCCAGAGATATATGCTGTCCCGAGCGGTCTTGAATTTAACCCTTTTAAAATAAGTAGGGTCCATTATTCTATACAAAAATATCTTGCTTTCTTCCCCCAGCATAAATGTATGAAAAAATAGAATACTCGCAGGATTAATCAAACTACGGAGACGACTAAAAGATGACCAGAAATAAATCTTAAAATCCGGTAACTCCAAGCCTCTTTGACCAAATGGTAATTTTAAGCTTTCTATCGCTCGCCTAGATTTCTTGTATCCCCATATAAAGCTGCCAATTGCCCCTTCTAATCGTTTGAAGAAGGAGTTGGGGACTCGTAGTGGAATGGAGCGAAAAAGGTATAAAAACTTGGGCAGGGTTTTAATTTTAATTATATTAATGCGACCTATAATGCCTATCTGTAGCTTGTGCGGATGTTTAAATGATTTGATTGTATCCTTCAGCAGCTCCTCATAATTCAGAGAGATAATTTTCTCTATTTGTGCTGATATCCGCACCCCTAGATAAGTGACGACTGGACATACCCCCTGTATAACATCTAGCGGTTTATGATTAATATTTGGGTCTTATTAATATTTAAGTAATACATATTCGATCAGTGTGCAAAAAGTATCACATACATTAAACATTTTCATCTTGAAAAATTCAAAACTCTTTACAATAAAAAGTAATTACAGAAGACTAAAATGCATTTTCATTGAGAATCATCAATCTAGATGGGGTTAGTGTTTCTATTTTGTGACGTCTAGCAGCCTAGTCTGTATGAACCAAGCGCTAGAGAGATACTTTGCAATCCCACAGACAATGAACATGGAAGATGTATCAGTTAGAAGGATACGTAATACAATCCTAAAATCTCTAACACCCATCTCTCTGCACACAGGTTTTAACCACCTAGCTCGAGGTAACTTATAAGCCCTTCAAGCAAACAAAAAGTGAGGTAGATATTTAGTTTGTACCGTGATATCTGACCGAACCCGACAGCCGCCGCTGTTATTTCCCCTAATGCTCACCCTGGGTCTGTGGAGAATACTGCCAAATCGTCCGCATGAGCAGTGACCTTTAAGGAAGTTGTTCCATTACTAAAAGCACTTATTCGATTGTTTTGTAAAGCACAGATGAATGGCTCTATATATAGAGCAAATAATAGAGTGGAGAGAGGGCACCCCTGGCGCATGCTAAAGGACACCCGGCAAACAGATGATAATTAAACCTAAATATGCTAATTTAGCACTGGGCTTCTCATATAGGGCTTGTACCAATTTCCGATCCCGAAGGCATTGATTACAGCCCAGAGAAACTCCCACCCCACTCAGTCGAATGCTTTCTCAGCATCTAATAGAATCATACCGAGTGGGGTAGATGTAATATTTGCCACATCGAACACTGTCACTGCTGTATTTACATGAGTAGTTGTATCTCTATTTTGGATAAACCCATGTTGTTGGGGAGAAACCAGACTAGGCATCACCGGAGCAAGCCGGTTAGACAGTATTTTTGCAAAAATGTTTGCATCAGTGTTAATGAGAGAATTTGGTCTATATGACCCGCATTCCTCTGCTGGTTTATCTTTTTTTAAGAAGACTATTTTTGTCATATTCCAGGAATCGGGCACTTGCCCATTAACACTGATAAACCTTGTCGTCTGGCTAAAAGGCAGCCTCAGGTCATCCATAAGGATTTTATAAAATTCTAAGGGAACAGAATCTTCCCCCGCAGCCTTACCCAAAGGTAAAGCCCCAATTGCCATTTCAATCTCCTCCCACAGTATCTCTACATCCAGGGACTCCGCGATCTCCTCCCCTACACTTGGCAATAAACATCCCTAATTATACTCACGAATATCTGCCTGCCTTGGCTTTATTGTTGAAGTATACAGTGCTTGATAATACCTCACAAATTGCTCTAAAATCTGCTGTGGATGTTCATACATTCTAGCCTCAGGCCCCCTAATAGTTGTAATATGGGCTTTAGCTCTGTCATCAGCTAATTTATAGGTCAGAATTTTCCAGATTGTTTCTCCATACTCACTGTATCTGCCGATATTTATTAAATTTGACCATTCTCTTTAGGTGTTTTCTTGAGACCCAATCTAAGATTAATTACCTCATTCCACAATTGTTCTGACTTAACCCGCCCCCTTCAGAACTGCCTCCGCATGTAAATCTTCAGCCATACGGATTGCAGAGGTTGTCTCCTTCAATATCCCTCTATTCATTTTATTTTGGTGCCAGATATGATGTTGGGTGTGCCCCCTAATAACGGCTTTAAATGTATCCCACACCACAATGGGAGTAGCAGACCCCGTATTCTCTTTAAAAAAACTTTTGATTTGTTCCCAGGTACTAGTGACATAATCCGCATCTGATAAAAGATACCTATGGAATGAAAAAGATCTTGATGGCCTTTTTTCTGAATTGACTTTAAAAGTAAGACGAATAGGATTATGGTCTGATGTAACTTTTGGGCATATATCTATTTCTGCAGACCATAATATTTGTGCAGACACCCAGGCCATATTTATTCTTGGGTAAGATTTATGTGGGTCAGAGAAATTGGTATACCCTGGTATGCTTCGGTGCAGTGCTCTCGAGGCATCGCTAATAGCCTGTATTCGACCCAGTTCCCAGATTGCCCTACATGTTTTCGCATCCTCTGATTTACCCCCCTCCTTTATAGTATAAATTCCATAATCGATAATACAATTCAAATCAGCCATCACCACCCGATCCCCCTCGCAGTTCAAAAGTTCCATATTTGTTATCCACCACAGTAGGATCATCATTATTAGGGCCATACACTGCACTGAACACATTTCCTTTCTTTTAATATAAGCTGTGAGATAGCCCAGCGACCTCCCTTATCTGATGTTGTCTTACATACTGTTGCCCTAAGCCGTTTATTCTTTAATATTGCAACTCCACGCATAGAAGTACTTTGGGTAGAGCATACTATAACCTCAAATCCTAACTGTTTTAACCATCCCCAGTCTTTATACGAAAGATGTGTCTCTGTTAACATAACCACACTAGGATTATACAATTTTAGCTCTTCTGCCACCAGTCGTCTCTTTACTCTGCTATTTAGCCCTGCAACGTTCCATGCAAAGCATTTAACCCCCTCCATATAAAATAAGATACCTACTCTTTTTAGTAACCGCCTTACTTATCTGAATACTTTTATCATTGCTTTTTACCCAATCATTGACCTTTTCACCTTCAAACCCCCAACCCTTCCTCCCTTTCCCCCAATCTCTACCAGAGATTGGCCCTCCTCCCTCCCCCAGCATCTAGAAGGAGGAATCATCCCCTTTCTCGAAGCTGCCGTTGACTTTGGCAACCCACTAAGAGTCCTGATCACAAAGGTTCCAGAGGCTTCCAGTTTTCGTTGTTCAACACAAGAAAAAGCAAGTCATAAAACAGAGGGAAGCATGAATGAACTATTTTTATCATATACCACAATAGATCCCTTCCTTACAGAGATAAAAAAAAGGAAAAGCGTTAATGTAGTAACTTCTACTCTATACCTCTCATAGATTCTACTCTCACTTAGATAATGAATCAAAAAATTACTTTAGAGAGAGAGATACATTTTTCCCCCTTTTAGCCTGTCCCCTCTTTCTGCCATCTGCGTAGAGCCTTCTTTGCCTCGGTTTCTGAAAAGAACATATACAATTGACCCCCACAAATTACTTTTAGTCGACCTGGCTCTTGCAGATATGCCTGCACACCAGCAGCTTTCATTGGATCAATCAATTGTCTGAGCTGCCATCTTCTGTCCATTGTTACTCTACAGTAATCAGAGCGAAGCAAAAATTGAGTTACCGTCAACAGACCTAGGCGACCTTGGGCCAGCTTTTAAATAGACATCCTGCCTCAATAAAAAACTGCCAAAATAAATCAAAAAAGGTCTAGGATATCTGCTATCATGTCTCTTTTGGACCATTGGCACCCTATGAGCCGTTTGAAACTGGCAATCCCAATCCCAATCCCTATGGTCAGGACACAATTTATGCAGTATTTGCACTATAAATGTTCTAGGGTCTATACCATCTTGTCCTTCTGGAATGCCAAACATCTTCAAATTCTGTCTCTGCTGCCTATTCTCCAGATCTCCCAGCTTAAGTTGCCTCGTGGCCAAAGCGTGGTCATGCTTCTCGGTTATGCTTAGTTTTCAAAGCTGTTTCGTCCGTATCCGCCACTTGCTGTTGAAGTACAGCCATCTCACCCGCCAATGATCCTACTTTGGTAGTGACTTCTTTTACAGACTGCTTGAATACCCTGGGTATCGGATCGCACCTGGGCAAAGAGCTCTCTAGTCTCTTCTTTTTGATCTTTAAGATTCTGGAGAATCAGCGAGAGCATCTTTGTTTCGATTTCCTGTTCCTCTTTACTTTCCAGATCTCCAGATAGTTGCTGCAGGCTCATTTCTTCAGATGACATCATTAAAGCTGACCCAGGGCCAAATCCTAGGTCACCTGAGCCTTTTGCCACCAGATCCATACCCCCGCCAGCTTCATCATTTTACTTGTACCCATCGCCATATTGAGTTATCAGCTGTAGCTCCCTTTTTCTGTTGTTCCGCCCTCTCATCTCCTACTGCCTGATCCTAACCCCCAAAAGATTTTTTGAGCTCCTTCACTGCTTTCAATTTTAGATTTTGATTTTGTGGTTTCTTTTTAACAATTACTGACCCTGAAATGTACTTCTGTTGGCCAACTAGGACTACATGTTGCAACGCAGAGGGGGTCTGGGTCTGGCTCTGTCCTTGTACTTGATCGATATCGGTAACAGAAGCCGAAGATGAGATGCTCAAATCACCCAATATCAGTTCAATAGGCACAGTTACAGGAGTAATAGGGCTCATAGGGGTCCCAATATTACCAAGACTACCAATCGCCTCAGGATTACTTTCTCCATACTTAGATATTCTAGGCTCCATTGCTGTCTCATTCTCTCTCTCATTTTCTCTGACTTTGACCGCCTTGAACTCCCCAGGTGTTCTCGGGGGAGTCCCGAACAGTCACTGGTTCAGCAGGGCTGATGGAGAGGTTCCCATGCTCCGTACCCACTTTCGATTAAGCACCTATCCAATCCGGGGCCCTCCCATTATCTAGGCCTTCCTTACTCTGAGGTTGAGGCTGAGGAAGTGCCTGAAGCGATGTCTGCGGGTTATTTGAAACAATGTGTCCTGAAAAGATACCACTGTGTTGCGCTTCAATTGCCTGACTTACAATAGCTGCTAATATCTTGCCATTGTTGAAAGTATCCGCTTCCGCCACAATATCAGAAGAAAAGACTTCCATTGATTTCCTTGATTGCAAGAACTGCAACACAGGTTTTCCCACCTTCCCCAGTCCAAAAGCTGAGCTAGGAGAGTCCACCCTCTGTATGTCCACACCTTCAACATCCATATTACTACCCTGAGTCACTGTACTCGCCAATGCCCTGTTAGTGGCGCGGGTATTCCTGACCGTCGCTTTCGGTGGGGTCATATCCCATTGGAGTAAATACGATTTAGCCACTGAGCGTCCGTGACTACTAGCTTCCCAGCTCTTTGTGAGCTCTGTGCGCGTCGTTGGACAGCCAGACACTCAGCTACCCTAGTATATGGCAAGCGGCGAAAACCAAGCCTTACTGTCTGCATTCAGCTGCATTCAACTCCCCAAGCTCATCTGTAATCTGTTGCATCTGTAATCCATAGCCGCCACCAGCTGCACAGGTTGCCAGAGCCAGAAAGCACCAGAGATCCATCAAAGACTTCTAACAGCGATTCATGCCATGTTATCCATTTCGGGATTTCCACTAGCCCGTCTGCCGTTTTGCTTTTTTTTTTGCTGGTCTTCTTGACGATTTTCTGAGTTTTCTGCTTCCCTGCACCAGAGGAAAACAAAAGCACTAATACGACGTTTTCTGTGTCTGCCTCCAGGGAAACAAAACAAAAGAACTAAAGCTGCGACGTTATTTCATCAGCGCAGCCTCCACCAGCTGCACAGACCGCCAGAGCAACAGCAAGCACCAGCAGGTAAGCCAAGCCAAGCCTCCCTGTCGTCAGAGCACCAGCAAACCTATATCCATCAGAGATCTGTCAGAGATTGACATCAAATTTCGTCAGCAATTCCTGCCCGATAAACAACATTCACTTCGGGCTTTTCCGTTTGCCACTTTGCCGTTTTTTTTTTTTCCGCTTTTTCTTGCAAGGTCTCGGCGTTTCTGCGTTTTTCCACGAGGGTACAAGAAGCACTAAGTCCAACCATCCAACTATTCATGCTTTCACGCTTCCCGCTACAATATTTTCATTAGTGTAGCTTAAGCCTTCTGAGCTCCTCCAGGACCCGACTCTCCTAAAACGGCATCAATCCGCTATCTTGCTCCTCCTGTATGGGGCTAATCACATAGTAACTCGAGATGCTTTTAGAATTTTCCTTGTGTGTTAATCTTCCTTCTCTTTACTAGCATCTGATTTAATTTATTCTTAGGTGAGGCATATCCATCCAGACAATTGAGGGCCACCAGCAAGCGAACTACTGAGATTACTAAGGCAAATGCAAAGAATACTAGGACAATTTAGCAGCACACTTATGCCTTAAATGCCATGTTAATCTCATTACAGCTCAATGCAAAAAAATCAAGCCTAGCTTTCCTGCAGTCCTTATTCCATCTAGACTCGAAAGTGACCGTCTTCACCTGGATACCTATAGTCTCTTAGTCACCTTGGCTACAGTTTCGGCATTTAATGTGGGCTCTTCAAAATCACTTGTCAGCGTCCTCTCTCACAAAGCAAATCCATTCTGGGCCCAAGTACTCCTTGTTTGGTTTTGTGAATCTTCTTGGTATTTTGACTTCTTGCTGTTGCTATCACTAAACTCTACCTGTTCTCTGTCCTCTTGCTATTCTATCTCTTTCTTCTCTAATAGTCTCTGGCCCTCTTGAGCTGATCAGCACTCTTTTTTCGTCACTTAATTTTTTGGTCACTCGTGATGCATTCTCTCCATTGAAGTACTCATCACTTTTGATTCATGGAGCACATTGTCTTCGAGGTCTGGATTCACCCCTGCTACTATTCCTGCATTGTCTTCAACTGGCAGTGCAGAGGTTTCTGACTGATTGATCTCTGTTCTCCAATTAATGTCATCCACCATTGCTTCTACTAGTCTCATTCTCTTCATATGCAAGGCACGTATCCAGGTGATCCTGCACATTTCACAGCAGTGTTGGTCACAAGGATTACTTGCTGAGGTCCTCACCAAAGGGCTTCCAGACAGGACTTGCACAAATGCTTCTTCACAAGAACCCAATTACATGGGTTCAGATCGTGGCAAGGTTCTGGTATTGCTGCTGTAGTCACTAAGTCGACCTGATGAGAGACAACACACCACATCTACCCTTCCTTTGCAATAGTTGTCATCTCTAATACTCAAAAGAACAACTGAATGAAAGGAAGGAATTCTCATGGCCATTCCCCCTCAACATTTAATTGGAGGATTTCCCTGTTCTTTTGCAGGGGATACTCTGGATTTTTGTAAGTACCCGCAGGAATGCATCTGGCGATTTAAGAGATGTGGAGGAATATGCGTTTGCTAGTTTAGCTTTAATCGTCCAGTTGACCCTTGCTACAACTCCTGATGCTTTCAGTCTATAACAACAGTGAAACGTCTGGCCGATGTCAAAGGCTGCACAGAACAGCTGCAGCATCTCACTTTTTAAAATTACTCCCTTCATCCGATTCAAGATAATCAGGCCTATCAAACCTCTGGATCGACTCCCTGAAGAGTAGCTTGGCCAGGGTCAGACTATCGCACCTCCGACTCTGAAAAACCTATACCAAGCGTGAAAACAAGCACGCTACTAAGACACTATGTAGCAGCTCGTTACAGCGGGCATTTCCCTATGACTCATGGTCACAATAGTCTTTCTCAGTGCATTTACTTTCAGGCACACACTACATTTTTGGTAGTAGCAAAAAACCAACAGCGGAATCCAGTAGCCGCACTTCCTATCTATGTTCCCTTATTATGTTGTCACAGTGTAAATGAAGTTGGTGTGCACAATCAGCTCCTGCACCTGCCGTTGGGAGATGCAAGCTGCTGGGCTGATGTACAAGACTGAGAAAAGGTGGAGAGGTGCACTCCCAGGTTCCTCAGTTTCAATAATAATGAAATAACAGGTCCTTTGTGAAAAGTAAATTCTTTATTTCACATTCCAATAAATGGTGAAAAAAGCCTCTACTTTCACTGCTCCAGGTTACACATTGGGCCCTTATCAAGGAGGCTCAGGTTGCACGTGGAGTCACTGACTGTTACGTGACTTCACCTTCATCAACACCAATCCTGTACCTGACTTGGCGATTCGACCATTTCCCCACCTTTCTATCCATAGACCACAATTTGCCCATCTACAGCAGTGCCCTGACGAAGTTCAATTGTTTGAACGAAACGCGCTGGCTGTGGCTTTTCACAAAGGACCTGTTCTTTCATTATTATTGAAACACACTACATTTTTAACGTAACTTCTCAGCCGTTGCATGGAAGTGTGGTTGTAACAATACTGTTTAAAAGGTCTGCACCATTCCATTTGCCAATGTGGGGTGGGTCATATAGGTGTGGAACCATAGCTTGCTCCATGGAATCTGGCAGAACTGTTTTCCATCTTTAGAAACCCAGACCTCGCTGGTATCTTTCACACAACCTGCCCTTTCCCGTTTTTCGTTCTCAATCTCAGGCACCTCGTTTTAGGGCTCACTAAGGGTCTGCACAGTGGTTAATAATGTAGTGTTGGGCCCTAGGCCCGCATTATGCTAATCAAGGAGACACGGACACCAGGATAGTGGGCTGGTTAATGGGCCACGAGCATGTGCGCTCGGCCCCCTTTATTGATGGGGTCACCTGACTCGTGACGCCGCTGGTGGGTGGGTGTATAGTGTAGGTTACAAGTTCTGAAAGACTATAACGTGTCCAGCAGGACACTACATTCCTCCCAAACTTTAATAAAAATTAAAGGAACAAAGTCCGAAACTGCAGGAGGAAATAAACACACAATTTACTGTTGTCACAATTTTATAAAAATTCCTTTAGCTGCTTGACGTATGACGACGGTGGAAACTTGCAGCTTGAACTACTAGTTCACATAGGCACGATGTCCTGGTGCTCCGTGGATGTGCCCTTCTGGACTCTCAGCCTCGCTCTTGTGGTGGTGACAAACAGATAACAAAATGATATATTTGATCGATGTTGTTTTCTACCATTCAGTTCTGGTTTCTTTAGTGTAGGCAGCGTGGCTTCTCTTTGCAAAGGAGAGCGTAGTTGAAAGACATCCTTCTCACTAGGACGCCACTCTCGTGGGTGTCCTCCTGCCACGAGATATCCCGGAGGCCCTCTTCATCGGGTTTCCACTGGGCTGGGTGGTTTCTGCAGCGTTGCTCCAACTCCACAGACTGCGTGTGAATGGAGGAGACGATGAGAGTGTCACCACAAAGTCCGTAGCTCCACCTGGAGGGTGGTTGTTGACTCCTGCCTTTGCGCACAAGTTCCTCTTCTTCCCGGGACATGCAGGGTAGACGGCGATGGATCCATCTCTCTTGTAGGGACCCTCTACCACCGGTGTCCCTGAGGCCTTTGCCCCTTGGATATCCACGGGCTGGTGTGGAGTAGTCAGTTCTCCCTCTGCCGGGCATCTGAGCGCTCTCCCCAACAAGGCTTCTGCTCAATCCCAAAGGTGGGTGTTGCCAATGGTCCAGCCTGTTCATTCCTGCAGTCGACAAGTTGTCAGAGGACTTGTAAGTAGATGCCTGTTCTCCTCGTACCACCGAAGTTCTCCTGGACATGTATGTCAGTGTGCTCGATGTTGTGGCCGTGGCACCTTCTCTTCTGGTGTGTGGGTTGACCTGCCACAACTCTTCTCATCTTCCTGGACATTGCGGTTTCTGGTGGCACCATGCCCTTTGATTCCTTTCCTCTTTTCTTTGTGGCGTCGTGCCACCGATGTTCCCCATCTTCCTGGATGTTGTTGTTTCTGGTGGCGTCATGCCACTCGACTCCTATCTTCTTTTCTTCCTCACGACGCGGTCTGGTCATCTTGCTGCTCTTGTCCTCCTGACCAGGCTTTTCCGAGTGGTGTGCACTCCGCCCGTTTCCCTCTGGTCTTGTCCTGGCTCTAGGGCTCTGTCTTCTTTCCACTCTGTGACTGGACCGGTCGCCGCGACCTTCTTCCTTTGACTTTTTTGCTTCTGGTTCTTGATGCGTGTTGCGTCTGTCTTCTTCTGGTCCTCCTCATGGATCCCTTGGGGTCCTTTTCCATAGATCAGCTCCACTGACTTCTACTTCCCTCTAATCAGACCATCTTGCTGGTTGGATCCTTATTTTCTTCACGGGCGATCATCTGGCTTTATCTTCCTTGCGACCAGACTGGGTGGTGTGCTTTCTCTTCTTTGCGACCAGACTGGGTGGTTGGCTTTTTTTCTCTTTGCGACCGGCCCGGGTGGTCGGCTGTACCTTCCTTACGACCAGACTGGGTGGTGTGCTTTCTCTTCTTTGTGACCAGAGTGGGTGGTGTGCTTTTTCTTCTTTGTGACCAGACCAGGTGGTCGGCTTTGCCTTCCTTGTGACCAGACTGCGGTCGGCTTCTTTACTCTTGTGACCAGGCTGGGTGGTCGGATTCTTCTCCCTGGCACCCAGACCGGGTGGTCGGCGTCGTCTTCTCTTGCGACCAGACTGGGTGGTCGGCGTTCTCTTCTCTGGCGACCAGACTGGGTGGTCGACGTCCTCCTGGTGAGTTTTCATGCTTCCGGTGATCTGCGTGATCACTGTCCTTTTCTGTTGCAATGCTTTTGCTTTTGCGTGCTTTTGTCTGTGCTCTTTGGGTGCTTATCTGTGTCTGGAGGGTTACGCCACGGCTCCTGTGACTTGCTGGGCGACATGACGTCCGGCCTTGTGTCGCTGTTCGTTGGGGCCCCTGGTGCTGTGGTGGCCTGCCACGTGGGCTGTGCGACTCCTCTCTTGCCGATCTTGGGTCGCTGCTGATGCCATCTTGAGGCAGTGTGAGGGAGGACACCATGGGTGGTCTTCGGCCTACTGCAGGGCTTCACTGTAGCAGTGGAGATGTGGCTGCCCTCCTACCTGCAATCAGCAGTGTTTCTGTGTGGAGAGGTATCCTTCTTGGATGCGGTCTGTGCAATCAGGTGCACTGGCACTGCTTCCTGCGCTCTTCTGGCTTTGCGTGCTCTTTGCGTACTCTGTTTTCTTCTTGGATGCTTTCCTGGCATGTGGGGTGCCTGTGCTCCGGGAGGAGCAGATAACGCAACCACCAGCAGCGCTGACATCGTGTCGAGTGGCCACGGACGGTGCTGTTCTGCACCAGTCTTTCCTTGCGCTGTCGTTGGGGTATTTCCCTTAAGATATTGCTGTCTTGGCTGGTTGTCCACTCTTGCTAGTGGGGCTGTCTTTGATATTGCTGCTTGTGTTTCTTGCAGTTCCTTGCGGGGGTTTGTCAGTCACTCCCCGTACTTTGCAGAGGTGGCAGGTGGTGCTCTTGCCTCTGTGATGCTGTTTTGTGCTCGGCACCTCGGGGCTCCAGTGTGGCATTCACCTGAAGACTTCGCTATCTTCCTAGGTGTCCTTGCGGTGTCTTGTTGGATGTTTTCAGGCTGTACAGTGACTGTGCTGCTGTGCATTTGCCTTGTTCTATGGGCGCTTTTCAGCCTGTTGTCCTCTGCTGGGAGTCTGCTTTGCTTTCCACAGCCACAGTTGCCTCAGTGCTAGTCCTGCGCTGCTGTCAGTCACTGTGGGGCAGCCTGCTTCTAGCTGCTGCGTGTTTCCATTGGTGCTTGGACTTCTGTGTCTTAGTGTCTTTCACGTGGTTGCAGCTATTATTGCACTGCTTACTCAGGCTGCTGGGTGCGATGTCGCCTTCTGACCACTTGGTGGTAGTGTTGCTTTTTCAAAGAAACCTACGATATCTTAGTGCCTTTGTACAGTTTCACTCGGCGAATTTCTTTAGCGACTAACTCCTATTTACACCCATCCTTCCCAGGTTTGCCCTTTTCCACTTCAGGATGCACACGCCGTGCAACGCAGCTCCCTGAAGCTGCAGGTTCGATCCTTCGTAGCAGTCTTGCTTTTTGCCGCTAGATGCTGACTCCTCTCGCCTATCCCCGCCCTCAGCAGCCTCTTTGCTCACACGCTGTGGGGGGGGGGGTGGGTGAGTTAGTGCTGCTGTCGGGGGCCTGCTTACTTGAGTCTCCCGGTAAGTTCACTTATCTCAATATGTTGCCACTGTGGTGAGTGCGGGTGGGCTCCGCTTTGTGTACTTTTGCATGGGGCTGTGCGCTATCTGTAGTCGCGCTCTTTGCCCACCCCTCATTTCATTGTGATAGCGCTGGCCGGGGCGGCCTTCACAGTCTTTCACCCCGCCGCCCGCCTGACATGCACACGCTGCGCTGCGGGGAAGTGGAGTCACTGCCTCTTGGTTGCGGGACTAAAAGAGCGGGGTGAGCTCCCGCTGATTCACGCTTGCACGGAGTTACTTCGCTTGGAGGGAAGGGTAGGGTGGGGGGGGGGGGGATGAGCAGATCACCAGACAAATTGAGAGTGTGAAAAAGGCCGCTTTATTGAAACAGGTGCATATTTACAACAATACAACCCTGGCCAACGCCTTACAAAAAGAAACCTCACTAATTAAATAATTAACTGCAAACCCCAAACGTCAGGCCCTCCCCTAATACGTCACAGTCCCCGCCCCCACCCTGTACAACATAATTACAATACAAACCAATACAAAACCTGCATAATCATTTAAACGTCATCCCAACCCAAAAGCATAGCATCACATTCCCAAATTGCCCACCAAGAATGTTGAAGAAGTCAATAAACACTCCAGAAAGTAGATTTACATAGATCCGGTAAGGGAAGCCTTTAATAACATCCTGCTGTCGCAGCGTACAGTCTGAAGTGCCGTTTAACCGTACGGCAAACCTATTTAACCGAGGCATCCTGATTTGAGTAACAACACACACACGCGACACACACACGCGACTCAGACTTGCATGCATGCATCAACATTCAAAGAACAACATACAGACACGCGGTACCAAACCACTAACACACTTCACGCGAACACTACACACAGCGATCCCACATTCAAATCACAACACGATGTTTTATTGTTGTGAATGACGCGCGTGCGTTCACGCGCGTCATTCCTAACAATAACCATATACTACACACCTCCCTCTTTTTTTTTTTTTTTAAGAAAGAACAAAGTCATTGAACCTAGAAGGAATCTTGCGACATCTCGAGCTCCTCAATAACTCTTGTGAGTCACAATCAATGGGGGCAAAAGATGATTCACTGTCAATGGAAACAGTGGGTAACACAGATAACTTGGAATCATTAGCGTCAACGTCCAAAAATACATTCGATGAGTCCTCCTCATTCAAAACAGCACTTGATAAAGGAATTTCAGGAATTCCCTTGCCAGTATTATATTTTGAAACTCTGCTGAAATGCCACACACTTCCATCCGTCACTCTTACAGCATTCTTAAACACTTCAATCACTTTAACAGGGTCAGACCACTTTGCTAATCCCTTATGTACGTAGCTACCTTTTTTCAGCCTCACCAAATCACCAACATGAACAGGCACACAACTCCCTGTTCTATCTCTTGACAAATCTTTCTTCATCTTTTCTTTATAGGTATCAACTTTCCTGCGAATTTCTTCAAAATCCACTTCTGCAAAGTCAACCCGATTACTGTCTTTATTCTTTAACCACCAAGGCACTAAATTAGTACTAGGTTTATGCCCTCTTAACATCTCAAAAGGAGATAGTGAAGTAATTGCATTGGGAGCCGTTCTATAAGACAATAACATGGACTGTAGAGCTTTGTTCCAACACAATCCACCTTTAACAGCTAGTTGGATAGCTTCCTTGACAACTCTATTGAATCTTTCTATTTGACCATTGGCCTCAGGATGGAATACTGCTATTCTTCTGTGAGAAATACCACATCTGCTAAAATACCTTTCCATTTGCTTACTGACAAACTGCGGTCCATTATCTGTCACTACCTCTTGGGGAATACCTTCCCTGCAGAAAACTTCATCCATGAATTGTATAATAGCATCACTAGTGACTTCCTTGACTGTCTTTATCTCAGGCCATTTTGAGAAATAATCTATGAGCACAATACCGAAAGAATGTTGTTGTGGTAGAACACCGAAAGGTCCTATGATATCAATCCCAATTTTATTCCATGGTGATGCTGGTAAACCAACAGGTTGCGGTACACTGGGCAAAGCCTTAGCTGTTTTGTCACTATTGGCACATAATCCACACAATTTCACCTGTTGCTCAACAAAATAATCAATACCTGGCCACCAGAAATTATTCTTTAAACGTCTTCTAGTAACTGATATTCCAAAATGCCCAACATGAGCTAAATCCAAAAACCTTTTCCTGAGACCGAAAGGCGGAATAAATGTATCATTCCTTAGTAATATCCCATTTTCTATGGCCAATTCATCCTTAATTTTGTGATAACTCATTAAACCACCAATGAAGTTCTTTCCTTCAGGCCAACCTTCCAACACAAATTCCTTAACTTTCATGAGTTCTAAGTCTTTGTTCATTTCCTCATTCCATGTTTCCTCATCTACTACAGAGTGTTCCCCAAACACTAAATTAACATCATTATAAACATGTGCTACTTCACATTCATCTTTGTCAACCACATCTGAATCTCTACAAGCTAATGGAAGTCTTGACATACAATCTGCATGAACATTCGATTTCCCAGGGATATATTCCAAGGAATACTGAAAATTCTGTAATCTTGAAGATAATCTAGCCAATCTTGAAGAGAGAGTACGTCCTCCCCCTGGTGATAGTATATGTACCAAGGGCTTGTGATCAGTTTTGATGGTGAATTTCGTTCCCCATAAGAAGGGTCGGAAATGTTCAGCACCCCAAACACACGCCAGAAGTTCTTTCAATCACTGAATAATGACGTTCAGACTCTCTCAGTGTTCTTGAGGCATAAGATACAATCCATTCTTTACCCCATTCCTCTTGAATCAAAACAGCACCTAAACCACAACTACTTGCATCTACTGTTACAATACATTTTTTTCCAATTACAAATGGTTTAAGACAGGGTGCCTTAGTAATCATTGACTTTACAGCATCAAAAGTCTTAGTCATGGTTTCTGTCCATACAAATTTTGCATTCTTCTTCAATAGCATCCTGAAAGGTTCAATCACACTTGCATAGTTTTGGATAAATTTGGCATAGAATTCCACAAGGCCCAAAAAGGCAATCAACTGTTCTTTGTTTTGAGGAATGGGAGCTTTGCTGATGTTTTCCAAATGTGAATTTTTAGGTCTAATGCCATTAGCACTAATGCAATGTCCAAGATATTCTACCTCTTCCTTCCTGAATTTGCACTTGGACGCACGCAGAGTTAAACCCTTCTCCGATAAGGCATTCAATACTTTAAATAAATGCTTGTCATGTTCAATTATGTCTTTTCCGAATACTAAAATATCATCCTGGAATGCAATTGCTCCGGTTAACCCATCCAGTGTCTCTTTCATTAGCCTCTGAAAAACGGCAGCTGCACTTGCTAATCCAAAAGGCATCCTGCAAAATCTATATAGCCCTTCAGGTGTAATAAAAGCAGTCAAATCTTTTGAATCCTCATGCAAAACAACTTGATGATACGCACTTGCTAGGTCTAAACATGAGAAAACCTTGGCATTGTTCAATGTGGAAACCATTTCATGTAGATTGGGCAAGGGATGTGAGTCCACACAAATTGCATTATTCAAACTGCGTAAATCTATGCATACACGAAGATCTCCCCCAGATTTGATCGAAATTACGAAGGGAGAAACCCATGGAGATGATTCGATGGGTTCAATAATATTCTTTTTGCACATGTCATCAAGAATTTCTTTTAATTTTTCTCTGTAGGAAAGAGGAACATTCCTCACTTTATGGCGGACAGGTAAAGCATTTGCATGTACTTTTATTCGATGTTCGAATCCTTTATATTTGCCTAGAACATCACAAAATAATTTAGGGAATTCTTCTTTAATCTTTGAAATTAAGTCTTCTCCAGTTTTACTTTGTGCAGATTTGCTAGATTCAGGATCAATACAATAAACAGGAGGATCAGCATTAGGATCAAGTTTCATTCCTAATTGTTCTGCATGTGGCCAACCCAATAATGAATCACCAGATTGTTATATACACTTTCCCATATGTGGAGTAGGTTTTAAATTTAAGTTCAGCAATGAAATATCCAACGAGTTGCAATTTGTGCCCTGTATAACCACTTGGTGTAATATCTGGTAGTGTCAATTTAATATGTGGCCAGTTGGATTTAAACAGGACATCAGGTAAAATTGTGTACCATGAGCAAGAGTCAACAAATACCTTGGTAGAAACTCCATTAATAGTAATGAAACATGAAGGAAACTTTCTTACTTTTGGTTCTCTAGTTATGCACATTATAGTATTCACATCAAATTCACAATCACTTGAATTTCCTTGTTCCTGATCTTAAATTAAACTGACTTTTCTTGGTGCAGATCTGCAAACTTTTGAAAAATGCCCCTTTTTTCACATCTTGAGCAAACTCTGTCCAGAGCTGGACACAGTCTTGAGTTTCCCAAATGGTAACTACTACCACATCTGAAACAGTACATATTATAAGTTCTAGGGTCAGGTTTTTGCCACATATTTTGGTAAATACTCTTCAAGGCAAAAAATGTTCAGTAGTTGGCAATCCAAATCCAAAGTGAACTGAATAAATAAAGTTTTTTTTTTTTTTTTTTTATGAAGCCAAGAAAATAACCAATGAAAAGAGCTCTCTTACTACTCCATTTGGTATAATCCAATGAGAAACGTTGAAGAACATCCAATAGAAAACAGTGGTGTAAAACTTCCTTGTGTAACAGCCAATCAGCACGATTTGTTGAAGAAAATAGCTAAATCCTTGGAAAATGTGCTCGTTGCACGTATGGGAACGTGTTTCCGATCGTCGCCAGTGTTGAAGAAGTCAATAAACACTCCAGAAAGTAGATTTACATAGATCCGGTAAGGGAAGCCTTTAATAACATCCTGCTGTCGCAGCGTACAGTCTGAAGTGCCGTTTAACCGTACGGCAAACCTATTTAACCGAGGCATCCTGATTTGAGTAACAACACACACACGCGACACACACACGTGACTCAGACTTGCATGCACGCATCAACATTCAAAGAACAACATACAGACACGCGGTACCAAACCACTAACACACTTCACGCGAACACTACACACAGCGATCCCACATTCAAATCACAACACAATGTTTTATTGTTGTGAATGACGCGCGTGCGTGCGCGTCATTCCTAACAATAACCATATACTACAAAGAACTTACGTTAACCAAAACAGTGTAACCACCCCACGAAACATCTATTTCAACTTCTCCAGCCATAGCCCCATTTTAACAAAACCCAACAACCTTCATGTTCCTGCTGGCAAAAAAAACCCAAATTCCGCCACCCAGAAAAGAGGGGGGGGGGAATTAATCCCACCCCCTCTCTTTCTGCCCCTCAAAACCAAACAAGCGACCATTGAAGGTCTAACCAAGAAAATTCTGAATTTTCAAGCACCTGGAAAGTACCTCCCTCAATTCCAAAAGATACAAGTCCATCCCAATTCGAGACAAATGAACTCCATCACTATGAAAAAACTCCAAAGCATCATAGCGAATGTCCTTATGGGGCACCCGCCCAAAACCTAAGTCCCTGCAAAAACGAGAAACCTCTAAATTTAATTTCCTGCGCGCTTTATCCACTGCCCTAGGCTTAATCGCACCCCTCCAAGTTCTACGGGGGACCAATTCGGTCCACAAAACATGGCATCCTGACCACTGTTTTATGAGGGAGAGATCCTTCTTCATAGTCCGTAGAAGGACCACCCCTTTGACCCCACAAAGATCATTTTCACTGAGGTGTAAAAGCAAAACATCCGGACAAATTCCTCCTACCAACCATGAATTTAAAGCAGGAATAAGTTCCCTCCAAATCATACCCCCTTTACCCTTCCACACAACGTTAAACAAACGGTCATTAAAACCAAGCTTAGGACCAAAATAACTCTTCTGTGCTTGATCTTCTGCACGCCTTATGAAGGAATGCCCCACAATCCAGATCGTCATAACAGCCGAACGGGGGCCGGCCACTGAACCTGAAAAAAGAAAAGCAGCATCAAATTTTAAGGAGAGACCTCAGTCGCAAGCGCAGCACCAGGATCATTCCGCACATAGCGCCGAAAGCAGTCGGAAGACCAGCGCCCTAAAGACATAATATCCTGCTGCGGCCAACCCCTATTATAAGCCTCCGTTGCAGCCCCAATCCTGAAAGAATGAGTACCATAACGACTTTCATCCAAACCAAGAAAACGCAGAGCTTTACGCAGCACCATGCGCAGCTGGTATTCAGTCACCCTGGAACCATCCAAATGTTGAAAAACAGAAAACTCAGCAGCCGCCCCCGAACAAGCCCTCAAACGCCTAGCCCACCGCAAAGGGCACGTCTCCGGAGGAGAAGACGCCTCCAACCAAATACCTTTCCCCTTGCTTCTCTGATCAGTTTTCGCGCGAGCCAGCCAAATATGCAATCCTGTCTCAGAAAGTTGAACATCCCCCCACCCCACCCCAAAAGTTACTTTAGATCCTAACAATTCCGACACCCTAAAAGCCCCGAAAAACATCCACACCATGAGAGTCGGGAAAAGACAAACCTCAAACTCATCCAAACAAACAGAGGGCAATACTTGCAAAACTCGGGCCAAAGTCTGCCATGACAAAGGTTGCCGAACTAACCTTCCCTGC
Source organism: Lissotriton vulgaris (assembly GCF_964263255.1). Classification (NCBI taxonomy): domain Eukaryota; kingdom Metazoa; phylum Chordata; class Amphibia; order Caudata; family Salamandridae; genus Lissotriton; species Lissotriton vulgaris. The sequence continues at coordinate 286,678,376 of NC_141689.1, read as the reverse complement.
TCCCTGGACCAACCCTCCATCATGCGCTTACCAACCTCCCCTGCCGTAGGAGAATAGCCCCAAAATAATTTGCCCATGAACGCAATACCAGCTAATTTTCCTGCAATTGTAACACGGGTCAGACCTTTGTCCATCAAGTGAAGGATAAACTGTACTACATCCTCACAACATCTCCAACCGGGCAAGCGCCAGCAAGCTCCAGACTCCAAAAACTCCTTGCAGGCTAATTCATATGCTGTCCTAGTAGAAACTGCCAGGTAACCTACCACCAACTGTAAGACCCTGTCTCGCCTACCGTCCACAGATGATCTGGCATGGGGGTCGGCGTCCTGTCCGCCTCCGAGGCTAGCCCATGGAATCTCTCCCACTGTGAACGAGACAAAGCATCCGCAATGTCATTGTCCACACCAGGAATGTGCAAGGCCTTAAAACTGATGTCGCACTTCAAGCACCCCAACACAAAAACCCTCAAGAGCTTCAAAATCTGGGCATCTCTAGCCGACTGCCTATTGATAATGTCCACCACAGCCTTATTATCAATACGAAACAGGACTTTTTTGTGAGCCAGCTCATGACCCCACAGAGTCAAAGCAACAACCACCGGGAACAGCTCTAGAAATGCAATGCTCCTGCCTCCGTCCCTCCACTGAACCGGCCACTGCTCCGCACACCACCTGCCCTGCCAATAAAGACCGAAACCATCACTTCCTGCAGCGTCAGAAAAAATGTGGACATCCCAAACCCAATCTTCTTCCCTGTACAGAGGAATGCCATTGAAGCAATGTAAAAATGCTACCCACATCCGCAGATCCTCCTTAACCCCTGCTGATAAGCGAAAGTGATGGTGAGGTAAATAGTGCCCTGATAGAGCCCTACCCAGACGCATACAGAAAGTTCTACCTTCCCTTACCACTCTGCAGGCAAAATTAAGGTGGCCCAACAGCACCTGAATCTCTTTGACTGTTACTTTTGACTTGACCAGCATGGAATGTAAGAGTTCCAACATTTTAGCCTTTTTCTCCACAGGTAAACGTGCTTCCATAACATGAGAATCTATCTCAATACCCAAAAAAGACATGGTCGTGCAGGGGCCCATTGTCTTTTCCGGTGCCAAAGGCACACCTAAGAAATCCATCAAAGTCTGAAATGTCCGCAAAGCATTCTGACATGCCGGGGAATTTGGAGCGCCCACAAAAAAGAAATCATCCAAGTAATGTGTTACTAACTGGTGACCTGAACAATTAGTGAAAAACCATTGGAGAAACGTGCTGAAAGTCTCAAATAGTGCACAGGAGATGGAGCAGCCCATTGGTAACGCTTTATCTACATACCATTTCCCATGAAATTGAATCTCCAAAAGGTCCCAATCCCCGGGATGTACTGGTAGCAAACGAAATGCAGATTTTATATCGCATTTAGCCATTTCCGCATCAGAGCCAGCAGACACAACCAGGGCCATGGCCACATCCACAGATGAATACGATACTGAAGCGGCTTCCTCATCAATGATGTCATTAACCGAGGAGCCCTCCGGCCATGACAAGTGTTGAATTAGATGAAATTGCCCAGACTCCTTCTTAGGGACCACACCAATGGGGGACACAATGAGATTCTCCAAGGGCCAATCATCAAAAGTGTTGCCCGTTTATCTAGGTTCCTGATCGATACTGTGACCTTATGCCCCTATTCGGCTATAAATCCATTTATTCCCTATATTGGCATAACCGTTCAAATGCGATTTTCAGAAAAGTCATCTCTGGCCTCACAACGAACAGAGCCACATTCCAGCATAGCTCTCTGCCACTTCCTTTGCGACCAATTAGTGCAATGACAGAGCAGAAGTCACTATCTGATATTCCTAGATTAACACTCCGAGTTCTTCAACAAGATAAAAACTCAGCAAACCTGGAAATCCCCGCTTGCTGTGTTTTGCTTAGTAATGGAACTCTAATGAGCAACTGATAACTATCACTTCCTAGTGACATCTTTAATTGACGTCTTATGTCCAGCAAACTTGCGTCAAACCCGGCACCTGTCAGGTATAAATACTACCAACGTTGCCTTAAGCAATGAGCGACTGTTGCTGATGCCAGCTGTCTGCAAGACCCCGTGTTGGTGAAGCTAGCACCCTGTCGCTGCAGCCTGCTGTCTCCTTGGTGGTGAAGCTACTGATACCATTATCGCTGCTAAAGCGCGAACGATGGTACAGTACGCTTAGGAGCTGAACAGCCGTCCCTCTGCGAAGACATCCAGCAGATTCCAGCTGCCCGCGGACGCTGTCCCCCCTCCTTCCTCGACGCGCTGAAGAGACCCGCTGCCTTTCTCCTGCAGAGAAATCCAGCTCCGGCGTTTCCGGTCTACCCTCGCGGGTGACTGGGATATCGAGAGTGACCCCTGAAGGAGATACCAATCCTCCATCATTCTATTCAGAGGTATGGTGTTGACTAAACCCTTAGACGAGAATTCTTGAAACAAACCGTGGCAAAACCAACTTAACTTAAAGCTACTTACTTACTCCCCTTCCACGTGTTAGGCTTAGGTCAGGCACACTGGGGTAGTCGTAGTTAGAAGCACCAGTTGAGTATGTTAGCCTAATGTATATATGAATGTATATATGTTTTATTACTTTTAAACCATTGTATGGCTAAGAAACCATATCAATGCTTTTACAGTTCTATTTCGCAATCCTTATCTTACTGTACGTACTTTTTATAATAACAATTCTTGCAATTGTGGCAATACATTTCTCTTGTACGAGAAGAAAGACTGTTCAATAAATGTTAACCCTTCATTGACAAACGCCCGTCTCTCTATTCTCTACATCTCGTGAAAGTAAACTGCACTAGACTGACTGAGTGAAATACCTGTCTATTGTTTCACACGACCCTAGAGATTGACTCTTGATCTGAGGAGCAAAGTTGTCATGTTGCACGGTTGTTGGAAAGCTGAATCCCTTCTTGTCTGTGCCAAGGAAGCTGATCACTTCCTATGCAGAGAAGAAAGTTTCCAGTGACCTCTGAGCTAGTTGGTAACACACCCAATTAAGTTTAGCATAGTCAGTGGAGGCCTGGAATATCCGCAGTTCCACGTCGATACTACTGTTTATGTTATTCCAATGCGCAGGGCCTAGTGGGAAACTAGGAACTACACTACATGGCGCCCAACGTTTGGTAAGGCGATAAACTAACGCAAGACTTTTAGAGTAACTCAGTCGTGCATATTTCACACCCCTTTCTCCCGTAAATACTCCAATAGACGTCTGGAGTGGGTGAAAGGTTAAAATCCGCCCGACCTTAGTAGGAAGAGATTCCTATGTAAAGCTCTGGTTTATTCAACGTTGAAGGATACAGTGTTCCAAAATATTGTGCACCTAATCTTTGTCTCCTTTGAGACCTACTCTGCAAACCTTGCATTTTTACAATGCCAGAAAATAACGGAACCTCTGGGGCCGCAGTAGATGCGACTCAGCAAGGTCCCGAACACACAGACCCGGATGCCATAATCATCTGGGCACACTTAAGAAGATCTATAACTTTAAAACTTATAGAAAACGGACTGACACCACAAGGTGGTACAGTAATTTTCGTGATAGAGGCTCACGAGTATCGGCAGACAGAGGTATTCTATTCATGGATAAACTTTCCAGCGGTAAACGCTATAACAAAAGAGTTTCACTATTACAAAATAGAGAAACCTCCGGAAGAGTACGCTCCTTTCGAGGAGATTGAAATTCCACTTAAATTTCAAGAGCACCTGCTCTGGTTTAATGGCGCCCTAAAACACAATGATCACATAACCAGGCTCGGTCCACTAGGTAGACCAGGAGCAACGTGGCCGGTTCTAGCCAGCTACACACCACATCCTGACATTGTAAAAATGTCTAGAGAAGAGCTGTTAGTACAGCTAAACACATTAATAAAAATACATAGGCAATTAGTCCAATATGTAATGCGGACTGCAACAGTCCAGCCAGCTGTTAATACACCACAGCTGACCCCTCATCAGGGGAACACAAATAAAACTACACCACAGAACATACAGTCATGTCTTGGTAAAACACCCGTAAAATGGGAACAAATTCTTTTCTGGTTAGCACAGAAAATCACTCAAATAGAGGCAGTATTTCCTGATACTACCCCCATTGAGAAACACAGAATCTTGACCATCTGCCTTCCTATGGGAATCGCACCACACGTGGAGGACTGTGACACTTGGGGTACAGTCTTTGCTTCCATTTACACAAAAACACACTGTGTTCCGTCTATGGCGGTAATACCAGAAGTGCTAAAACAGATTCAAAATGAATTCGGTCCAAAGCCCGCTTTAAATCTAGGTATGAAATTACTGAAAGACTTCAAGCAGGTCTCGGCTATATTATTAGCCAATATAAGAGGAGAAGCAGCATCTGTGGCGATTCGCCAGAAGTTGAAGGAAACAGATATAAAAGATCCTGTTGAACTTGCAAAAATCATAGAAAAATGCTATGAAGAATTAGGTAGAGACAGCTTGGGTGGAAAACCAGTTAAGCCCCAACTGCTCGAAAATCCTGAAAAATTATTTATTAAAAATAATTTAAACACTCCTAAAAAGAGCTGGGATGGAAATAAACAATCCACTCCCAAGGAAAAAGTATTCCAGTCCAGAGGAAGGTCTCCTCGACGGAGGGAAAGAACTCCGACTCGAGAACGCCAGTCTCCCCAGCGGGAGCCCTCTGAGAAAAGATATAATCTTAGAAATAGGGATAATCTGAAAAAACCTGATAGATATCAAAGTATTGATACACGTCCCTCTCGATCTTTTCCACAGAATTCGGAAAGAAGAGGACGGTCAGACCCAGGAGAGCACACCAAGTCCAAAGACAAGGAACCTGCTCAAAATAAGAAATCTCAATTTCAGAAAAAGAAGGTAGCCAGTATTAGAGTAATCAACCATGCCGAGAATACTGAGGACACAGTTGAAAAACGGGGAGTGGGCATTGACAATGTTGGACAGTGCAGCAGAAATCAGTATAGCGCGCAAGATCTTGATGAGTCATCTGGAGACAGTGGACACGAATGAATACATTCAAGTTGAAACTGCCGACGCCAGACTTAGCGAGCCCCATAAAATATACGAAATAACATTGCGTATGGAGGGTGATAAGACTAGGAAAATTAAGGGTCTATTTTGGGATAAGCTCTCAAAAGGCTATGCTATTCTGTTAGCTGAAAAAGATTGGCCCCCAGAGTTTGTCAGGGAGTGCCCTCGTGGCGAAGAAGTGATTATGCCTGCCTTCTCGAATCACATTCCGATTCACAAAAAATATACATATGCAAGGAAATGGGCAGTGGCCCAGGCACCTGCATTATATAAAAATCATGTAGGATGGGATGAGGATTCACCTCCTCACAAAATCCAATTAAAAAGTGAACCAACTGCCCAACGGCAGTATCACATAAAGCAAGAAGCTAAAAAACAAGTCAGGGAGATCTTAGATCAGCTTGAATACCAGGGGGTGATTGAAACATGCACCTCTCAAATGAACAATCCTTTGTTTCCTGTCTCCAAGCCAGACAATTCATATCGTCTAGTTTTGGACTACAGACACCTTAATACATGTTGCAGAACTTTTGCAGTACAAAACTCACATAGTGCAGCCCTAATGAATAACATAGTTAGGAAAAAATATAAAACGACATTAGACATATCTAATGGTTTCTTTTGTCAAAACATTGCACCAGAAAGCAGATATTTGACCGCTTTCTCCACATTTGGGTCACAGAAAAAATTCTATCGACTCCCACAGGGGTTCAAGAACAGCCCAGGACTATTCTCAGCTAGAGTAACAGAGTTACTACAAATCTATGATGATGAAGCATTATCTTACGTAGATGATATTTATCTCACAGACGACGACTTGGATACTCACTTGAAAAGAGTGAACACCATCATACTTGGGTTCGCAGCAGAGGGTTACAAATTCAACTTTAAAAAGTCCCGAATTGCCCATCTGACAGTACTGTTCTTAGGGTACGAATTATCAAGTGAAGGGAAAAGCCTAGCGGACAACTTCTTAGAGAAGTGCGCTGTACTCCAAGCTCCAAAAACGCTGAAGAATTTACAATCCATTCTAGGTTTTCTGAATTTCGGGAGAACTTACATACTAAATTACGCAGAGAGGGTTAAACCTCTCTACGAACTAATAAAACCTGATTTTAAACAAATCAATTGGACTCAAAAACACACAGAAATTTTGAGATCACTGCAAACAGACATGTTAGCAAAAACAAAATTAGATACACGTGACAACACGATCGATCTTGTAATCCGAGTCATCCCAGGAAGATGCGGATTCACGTACCTAACCTCTAATGAGGGAAAAAAGGTACCAATTTCAATTAAATCTCACTTGTACACACAAGCAGAAAAAGCATTCAGTCCCACAGAAAGAACTGTGAAAGCAGTGCAAATCGCATTAGCAAATGAACGAGAACTAGCACACGGCAAACGGATTAATATCCTTACAGCGGAATCCGCCTTCGAGGCGCTATTCAGCCCAGTAAACCTGCCTACAGTGTCACTGGATCCGAAGTGGATACAGTGCGTAGATTCTCTAGGAGCGGAAGACGTGAAATACTATTTCGCCCCGCAATTTGAAGAACTGAATGATTTAGAATGTGAAGAAGAATATCCTCTGCCAATCGAAATTCTGCCTCTCCCACAATACGCCTGTATAATCTATACAGATAGCTTTGTACAGCATTTCAACGTAGAGAGAAAATCCTACGATGCAGCATGTGCGATCATTAAAGGTCGTTGGCTGTGCGGTAAATTCAGACCGAAGAAAACAAAAACTGAATCTGTAAGAAACTGTTCGGTTCAGAGAACTGAAATCAGATCTTTAAAGATGGCGCTCGAAAATGCAGAACGTGAATTCCCGACACTTATAGTGTGCGATTCTCATTTTTGCGTCAACTCTTACAACAATAAACTGCAGAGTTGGATCGAAAACGACTACAAAGAAGACACAGGTGCCACAATAAAGCATAAATTGCTCTGGAACGAGGTAGCTCTTTTACACAAAGAACTACAAAAGACTCACGTGATTCACGCACAGAGTCTTCGACGTGATGGCGTTCACGTTGCAGGGAATTCATTGGCTAATACGGCCAAAGCGGAAGCAACTAAACCGGCTTCCGTAGCCACAAAAAAGCGTACAGATAAATACATAGACGGGGAAACCATGCTGGCAGTAAAAACGACCGTAAAAGGCGACTGTGCAGCACTACCCGTAAACTATCCACTCAATTATGCATACATAATCGATGCAAACTCCGTTCCTTTTGCTCGAATCCCTGGAGTGGGGGACAGAGTAATTCCAAACACTAACAGGAGAATATTTTTAATAGCAGACGCACATATGGGTTTGGGTCCTAGGCACAGAGAGATCAAGGAATCACTGACTGAATTACAATCAGTATTCTGGTGGCCGGGAATGAGTGTAGAACACCAAATATATGCAAACAACTGTGAAAACTGCAATAGGGATCGCAGTAGCGAACCTTGCTACCGGCTACCAGTCAGAGCGTAATGCTGCCTACACCCCATCCTGCGTCCTATTAATAGTTAAGACGAAAAGCACTTAAAAAAATGAGGCCTCCAGCGCTCGGCTGACGCTAGAATGGTTATAAAAGATTTGCGAGTCTTTATCGGCACATACGCAATTACCACGTTCCATTCTGACCAGGGTCCTGCTTTCAGCTCTCGAGCTTATAAGGAGGCCATGGCCAGCATGGGAATTGGGTTGCGGTATTCTTGTCCGTCGCACCCCGAAGGGAACAGTGTGGTAGAAAGAAAAAACTGTGACATAAAGCAATCTATAACAGCGAAGGTATTAGGTTCAGGCGCTGGGTGGGTCAAACATAAAATAAGTGTCCAGACTAGTCTTAACAATATGCCAAGAAATTCTCTAAAAGGTTTCAGCCCATACAAACTATTGTTCGGAATTAGAATGCGTGTTCAGGACCTCAGGACCTCGATAGTCAGATGTCAGTGGTACAAGAAAAAACAACAGACTTTGACATCAAAGATCGTTTGGCTGTTTTACAGGAACTGAATGAAACAAGAAAATCTTTAAGCAACATAAAGTTAAAGCAACAGCCAAGTACCACTGACGAGGCACCACCAGCAACAGCCCCAGCAAGGCCTGTCTGGATTCCAAAGATTGGGGATCTAGTCAGAGAAAAGATCGCGGTGAAGAAGGAATTTGGGCCTTCTTACAGAAAAGCAGTACCTGTCTTGGCAGTCACCGGAACAAGATCAGTTGTGCTACCGCCCCTTGCTGGTAAAAAGGAGAACAGAGTCGTGTCTATCGATCTGGTAAAACCACAAGCATGTGGCCTATAATCAACAGTAGGCCCAGTGGACTCCCAAGAAACAACAGAATACCCAAACTTGCAACAATCCAAGAGGTTCAAACTGAAAGACTAATCACATTCGATCAGCCTGCAGTGCACAATGAAGTACTATGCAATAAAGCCATGGAACTCGTGCCTCTTGAAACACAGATTGAAACAGTTCGTCAAGAAACAACACCAGTCTACACTAATGTGGCATCAGAAAGTGCTACCGAAAGACAGATTGAAAGAACAATCCCATCAATTGACAGAACTGCCTCTGGTTATTTCATCAACTTCGACAACTTCTCTGAAGATTTTAATGACCCCGAAGTGATGCCAGAAACAAAAAAGACTTTTAAAGAAAAAGCAACGGAACTCTTTCATCAACTGAAGGAAATCTACCTTATTTCCCCTTGGCTAGAGTTCTGGTTCGGTCTAGGTGTATTTTTCCTCCTGCTTTGGCTCATCATGGTACTGTGTTTGGGAAAATTCATTGAAGGAAAATATATTACAATGGACACAGCAAGTCAGAACATCAACCTAGTCCTGAAACCACACAGATCATCCCACGTGAAGAAAAGAGAACTGTCAACAGTAAATGTCACAGCAATTCGAATACCTGGTGGGGTAGTATGGGAGAAAACAGACTATGAGATATATGGTCCGGTCGAAATCCTGAAGTATCCTCATCAACTAAAGGTTTCCTTAAGTGACTTTGTGACACCTAGTACATTCTCTCATGATTGGGACTTTAACAGTGTTAATGACATGATGTCTGATTTAGTAATGTCAGCTAGATTCACAGATCATGATTATTTACAAGGTTCATCTAGTTATGAGCAGTTATTCTGTTACACCCACTATGGGGATCATTACTTGCATAAATCCGCACAGCCTAGAAATGTTTTTATGTATAATCAATGGGAACATTGTTCTACACCTCTTAAAAGCAGTTCTAAAGCATTTTTTGAGAAATTCAAATACTTCTCAGGGTTTAACACCAGTGATGCAGAAATGTTTTATTACAAACTGTTAGATAAAACAGGAATGAAAACAATGCTGACAAATTCTAAATTGATATATTCAGAAGCATTTTATGACAAAATGATGACATTTGTTTTTGATTATTGGAAAAATAATATTGAAACGAAAACAATTTGGGGTACAAAAGATTGGCAGGTGCAAGGCATTGAAGCACTCTTTAGAACCTGCATGATACCAGAACAAATGTTATTTTTAAGTGACACAATACACCAAACATCTTGTCTTGGCCTAGCTAAGATCAAAGACCTTAAAACACCGTCTATACCAAAGCCAATACCTGAGAATGCAACCACAGATATTGAGTTAGACGTGTCACAAATCTTACATTTCAACAGAACAAATCCTGATTGGAAAAAGTGGTTAATCTGGCCTACAGACACAAATAGCTGTCAAGATAGACTCCTGAATAGAACACAGGGGTTAAAAATGACCAGATTAGACTCGAGATACTCCCAGAGACAACATCCAGGTATTATAACAACATACAGTGTAGGGAAACTCTGCCTTGAATGGCTAACAACATCCACACTGGCTGAAATTAAGCAACACTTGTCTTTACTAAAAGATGGTGCTGATTTGCGCTATTTCATTCTTGAACCACGCAAACAGCGTCAAAAGCGTTTCATAGCGACCAGTATCTATGCTGCGTACAACGAGGCTTGGAAAGTCAAACAAATTGAAACTGCTGAAAAAATACGAGAAATTGATCGTATTAATTTGGAGAAATCACTTTCTGTAGTAGACAATGGGTTAATGACTCTGTCTTCCAGAATATATTCGTTGGACAATATTGTATCCTCTGCCTTTGATGTGATAGACAGAGATTTGCTAATGTTACAACATGGCCAATCTCAATTACGCTCTATTATAGAATTAGGCTGGACGCTGCAAAACCTTCGTTCAGGCTATGTGCCTTGGCGTTTAATCAACACAACGTCATTATTTTCCAGTTTTAACCTTACTGATAAACAGATCAGTTTGGCACAGAAAGGAGCAGACTATACAATCCTGAGCATCGAAAAACTCGAGAGATTACCATTGACAATGTCAGAGAGTCCTGTCATTGAATGGATAATACACGGAATTATCACAATTCCGATAACAACTTTCCGATTTAAAAAGTGCCTTGAGTACATACCTGCTGGCCAGTATGAACAATTGGGTAAAGGATATGTAAAATCTGAATGGAAATTACCATACACTCATTCTTGCTATAGTGACAGCGACAAAAATGTATTTCTTAGTGGTGAGAACTGTAAACATTCACTAAGCGGTATACTTTTGTGTCAGGGTATTAATTTACACGGAGCATGTGATGGAAATTCTAACAACCTTTCATGCCACCAGCTAGTCACACCTGCAACTCAGATAGAGCCCTTCTTTATGCAACTTTCGAACGGGAGTTACATTCTTAGAACGGATCACAGATGTTGTGGCCTCGTGCCAGGGAAAAGTTATCTAGTAGAAGTAACATCCATGGTCAAATGCTGTATGCAAGCATTGTTTCCGAGTGGGCCTGCAGACACAGTGACTCCCATCTGGCCTCGTCTGAATCTCTATTCTATACGAATTGATACATTAAGCAAAATGAAATCTGTACTTTTACAGACAACAGTGCCTATAACGTCATCTAAAGAGACGTATGATCTTCTAGTTGCAAGGACAGCTACTGAAGTTCATGACCTTTTATCAACAAATTGCCCCGTGCATTTCGTAGAAATGTTCAGCCAACTCCTTAACATGTCTAGTGCAACAAGCATCCCAGGCATATTTAAGACAGTCTTTACGGGACTGCTAACACCCTTCCAGGCAATTTTGGGAATCGTTCCTAATTTTGTACACTGTTTTTGGCGGCATACCATTATTTTTGGGACTCGTCGCAGGGATTTTATTTTTGACCCTCCTGCTTCGTTATGGCAAGCCTCGGCTCAGACATAGCTCCCATGGGAATGGAAGAGACAATCCTAGCAATGCGCTACCGGGACAGGATAACTAACGTCCTTGGATTGGCCAGGCTGAGAGATCTAAATATGACCTGGTTCCTTTCATTCAGACCGATATGGCAAAATTGCATTTTACCTGTGCTACGGTGTATGCTTTGCGGCGATGAATGCGTGTTGGACATCTGTCTTTCACTTCCATCAGCAGTACCAATGGACGTCGATACTTTGCTCAGTCCAATAACGGCTCACGCATTGTGTTGTCCCCAGCGGCTACCAATCCTGATGACGGCATTCGTGGAGACTCCTGTGCTACAACCAAGTGGTAACAGTGGAGCGAGTGACAAAAGCAACATCATCCAGGTACAACGTTCTGTGAGCATTGCTGGTCCCGACTATGATGACAGCAATCATTCTCACACCTGCCAAGTTACAGCGCTATCTAATTTGGTTGAACTATCACCTGAATTTGTAGACCAATTCTTTGAGAGCCTGTCTGATACGATGTTCTCACCCGTACATAAACAATAACTTTTAGAAGCTTTTCCGACACACAGCGTTCCCATGAACTCTGAATTCGGCCTTCAGTTTTGATCAACAAAAACTACAAAAAGCTTTGGAACTCTATTTTTCCCCGTTCAAGCAATAATTCTTTGAATTGAACATTTTTTAATATTGACTTTTTTTTTTTTGTTGGCACGAACAATTCTTTGCTTAACGTAAAAACTATTCTTAGAGAACAGAAGCTTCACACTTCTATTTCTAAACACATCTTGAGATATAACAATATTACACCAGCCTCTAGCACATGTTATTACAATGCATTTATATGTGATGATTTATCTCGCTTTTCTTCTGTCAGAGATACTTCATGTGTAATTCCTTTTGCATAATCGTTCATTGATTTCATATGCAATAATTTTTTGAATGATTTCTATGCTTCAAAAAACGTACAGTACCTAAATTTCATGTATTTCAAGTACGCCTATTTCGAATGCATTTATGTATTTTGGGGTGGGCAATGTTACACATACATCTAATTGCTTTAGTTTTAGTAATTTGATGGACATGAAAACGTGGAGTGGGTGTTGCGTGTTTATCTAGGTTCCTGATTGATACTGTGACCTTATGCCCCTATTTGGCTATAAATCCATTTATTCCCTATATTGGCATAACCGTTCAAATGCGATTTTCAGAAAAGTCATCTCTGGCCTCACAACGAACAGAGCCACATTCCAGCATAGCTAGCTCTCTGCCACTTCCTTTGCGACCAATTAGTGCAATGACAGAGCAGAAGTCACTATCTGATATTCCTAGATTAACACTCCGAGTTCTTCAACAAGATAAAAACTCAGCAAACCTGGAAATCCCCGTTTGCTGTGTTTTGATTAGTAATGGAACTCTAATGAGCAACTGATAACTATCACTTCCTAGTGACATCTTTAATTGACGTATTATGTCCAGCAAACTTGCGTCAAACCCGGCACCTGTCAGGTATAAATACTACCAACGTTGCCTTAAGCAATGAGCGACTGTTGCTGATGCCAGCTGTCTGCAAGACCCCGTGTTGGTGAAGCTAGCACCCTGTCGCTGCAGCCTCTGTCCCCTTGGTGGTGAAGCTACTGATACCATTATCGCTGCTAAAGCGCGAACGATGGTACAGTACGCTTAGGAGCTGAACAGCCGTCTCTCTGCGAAGACATCCAGCAGATTCCAGCTGCCCGCGGACGCTGTCCCCCCTCCTTCCTCGACGCGCTGAAGAGACCCGCTGCCTTTCTCCTGCAGAGAAATCCAGCTCCGGCGTTTCCGGTCTACCCTCGCGGGTGACTGGGATATCGAGAGTGACCCCTGAAGGAGATACCAATCCTCCATCATTCTATTCAGAGGTATGGTGTTGACTAAACCCTTAGATGAGAATTCTTGAAACAAACCTTGGCAAAACCAACTTAACTTAAAGCTACTTACTTACTCCCCTTCCACGTGTTAGGCTTAGGTCAGGCACACTGGGGTAGGCGTAGTTAGAAGCACCAGTTGAGTATGTTAGCCTAATGTATATATGAATGTATATATGTTTTATTACTTTTAAACCATTGTATGGCTAAGAAACCATATCAATGCTTTTACAGTTCTATTTCGCAATCCTTATCTTACTGTACGTACTTTTTATAATAACAATTCTTGCAATTGTGGCAATACATTTCTCTTGTACGAGAAGAAAGACTGTTCAATAAATGTTAACCCTTTATTGACAAACGCCCGTCTCTCTATTCTCTACATCTCGTGAAAGTAAACTGCACTAGACTGACTGAGTGAAATACCTGTCTATTGTTTCACACGACCCTAGAGATTGACTCTTGATCTGAGGAGCAAAGTTGTCATGTTGCACGGTTGTTGGAAAGCTGAATCCCTTCTTGTCTGTGCCAAGGAAGCTGATCACTTCCTATGCAGAGAAGAAAGTTTCCAGTGACCTCTGAGCTAGTTGGTAACACACCCAATTAAGTTTAGCATAGTCAGTGGAGGCCTGGAATATCCGCAGTTCCACGTCGATACTACTGTTTATGTTATTCCAATGCGCAGGGCCTAGTGGGAAACTAGGAACTACACTACAAAAGGACCTGCCATCCTTCCCTCACGCACTTCTTTATCTAATTTGTCTTGCACTACAGCAGGATGTTCATCGGCTGACACTAGGTTTTTAGACCACCGCCGCAACCGCGGCCCTGTATAACCAAGCCGAAAAACTTCCTGAAAACCATCCAGCAGTATCTTACCAGCCTCAGCATTCCCATAACCCCTCAGAGCCACTGCTAGCTGAAAAACTTTAACCGGAGTACGAGCCTTTGGGCCCAGCTCCTGGAGTGCTTTCCCCCCCCCCCCCCCCACCCCCCCCTGTTAGGCTGAGGCTGCTGTGCCGGACCCGGGGCATTGGCAGGCTGCTGTGACCATTGTCGACCTCCTGTAACGCGAGGCCCCCAACACCTGGCCAATGGATGCGTTCTTCCACATTGGGAACATTCGTGTCTGAACTTACAATATTCCCTTGGGCAGTGACCCCTGTTAAAATCCCAGCAGGTCCCATTGGCAGGTTGCACTGCCGCTGCTGCACCCACCCCTCCCCGGGTGGGCTTCCCCTGAAAGGGCCGGTAAAGTAAGGGATAGCCGCTAGCTGTAAAAATCGTCTTACCACCAGCTGATGCACCCATAGTGTGTTTCCACAAGTCATTGTCCAACTCCCCCCCTTTCGCCTCAGGATCCCAAGCCATCCGTGCTCTGAATTCCTCATCATACTGTGACCAGGCATAACCACTGCCAGTAATCTGCGCCTTTCTGATCACATCCATATACTTAAAAATGGCAACACAGCGCTCAGGGAATTTTTCACAGTACACGCTAGCATAGATCAGAAATGCCGCCGTCCAGTTTTCTGTCGTCAAAGGAACCTTTGGGCGTTTAGCCAGCTCGTATTCCTCTTCCTTAGACCCCTCCTTGGAGCGAACTTCCCTATGTAAGAGCTTCAGTAGTTCAACGTACTCCCCCTTCCAAATTCTTTCCTTAGTTGCTAACATTAAATGAGCGCCCAAAGGTTTCGTAACGCCCATGTAAGGTAATTTCTTGATCTTAAGCTCCTTACTATGCGGGGGATCTTTACCTACCTCCATGGGCTCCGTACCAGTGCTAGAATCCACCTTGGAACCCAGACCCCCATCACTCGTACCACCCCTTGATCTTTTACATAACGACCCTTGGTTTCTGAAGGTCTGGATCTTAAGCTACATGTTTCACCACCTGTCCCCACAGACACCATAGTAGGTTTGGCCCGTGGCACAGAACGCTCACCTGGATTAAGTAAAGGAACTTGAGCCTGCCGCACTCTCCAGGCCAGATGCTCCACGTCGTCGACCGTCCGAGGAACCCTCACCGAGGGGCCGCTCTCTCGAGTAGGTCTGGAAACTGCAGTTTTCGGACGCACCACCACTGGTGCCTGTAAAACAGTATCAGAAATGTGAAAATACCCCCCCTCCGTGCCCTCAGCACGTAACTCGCCCTCCTCAGGGCTGTCCTCACCATAATCCAACACCACAGACTCCTCCACTCTAGGAGGGGCAACCACCACTGATGTATTTTGAAAACCAACATGGGCCTTACCCGCCCTAGCTGAAACATGAGGCGGGGGAGCCGACTGAACCCGTCTGTACTCCCTCAAACGTTGACCACTTTTGGACACCTTGTCCAATGACAAATCTCTTTTAGAATGACATGAAGATGTTGGGGCCAGCGAGGACGCGCCTGTCCTGCTTCTGCCAACTCCGCCGAGAACCGGAGAAAAAGACATTGGGGTCAGATAGGACGCGCCTGGTCTGCTTCTGCCGACCCCGCTAAAATCCTGAGAAAAGGAAGTTGCGGCCAGCGAGGTCGCGCCTGACCTGCTTCTGCTGACCGTGGCGAAATCCTGAGCCAAAGACGTTGGGGCCAACGAAGTCGCTCCGGACCTGCTTATGTTGACCGCGCCGGGATCCCTCGCCGGTACGGGGTATGCCATGCCAGGCTCCACCCTCCCTTCTCCTCGGTCCCACTGGGCCGCACTCCGCCCTACCAAGTCTGCCGGTCCACGATTCTCCCCAACCTGTGAAGAAAAAGGCTGGACTGATGTGCCTGGGCCCTTATTACGAAAACTTCCAAACATATCAATACCACTAGCTACACAAGACCCAGACTCTTGGAATTGCCCGCGACCAGCCTGCCCAGAAACAGACCCCGTAGGCCGACCGGACAAGACTTGCCGAGGAGGAGACGACTCCACGACGTCACCATCGCTACTCCAATCCAACAGTTCCTGAACTAACTTCGACGCAGGACCCAAAACTTGCCCGCTACGCCCCCCCTGCTGCGTATCCGACACGGACCTCTCAACCCTCCCAGAAGGTCTACCCCCCCACAGGCATGCCCGGAAACTTCAAAGTGCCTCCAAAGCCACTCAACATGTCAGTACCTTGAGTAGGTGGAACTCCGCACGAATCCCGAATTCCCTCTGCCCAGGAAGGAAAAACATCCAGACCGTCCCAAGACCTGGCACCTACCTGTTTACTGCCACTCCCCTGCAAAGAGCCAAAAACATCACCTCCAAGAACAGGCCCAAGCCCTGTCTCACCTGACCCAGGATTATACGCAGCAGCACCCAACACGCCAATATCAGCCTCCAATCCACGTGAAACATCCCTCGCCCTTCTTTCAACCTGCGCCCACTCCTCCTCCCCCACAGAACCACTGAGAACAGAAAAAACCTCACCACAAGTCGAAACAGGAGGAGAAAACAACAGGGGGCTAACGGGCGCCAAGTCGCCCTCAGAAACTGCCACCGTATCATGAATGCCATCACCCTCAAACAGAGGCGCACTAGAAACACGAGCTGGCGTAGAAAAACGGACTCCCAAAGTCAAAGTCAAAGTCAAAAAGGTTTATTTGTGTTGGTACTCGACAGAGGACCACAACATTTTTACATTTTACACACTTAAAAGAAATTCAATTTTTTAAAATAAAGGTAAAAAGGATTTAAAACATTTGTAAAGATTATAACAAACAAATTCGTTCGGAGGTTGCTTGCACAAAAATATAAGTTCTCTCACCATTGTGATTCTACAAGAACGGTAAATAGGGTCAAGGTATCTTGCACGAGCTGTAGTTACTTTATGATTTGGACATACAAATAGTACGTGCTCTAGATTCTGAACACCCCCTTCACACAATGAACATGTTGGAGATCCTCCTGGGAGCCATCTTGAAGTATATGCTGATACAGGTAGGATGCCCAATCGAAGCATGGTGATGGCCCTCCTTGCGCCATGCGTCAAGGTGAACCCGATATAAGACTGGCTTTGTTTGTATTCCAGTAAGTCAGCGAAGGGTTTGTAAATAGCTAGTTTGTTACAATGTTGGGAGTCCAGCTCATAGCTCAATTTTGGGATGAAACATTTTAAGAACAGTTTTACTTGCGCTGATGACCAAGTGAGCAGTATGTCTGGGCTTATATTTGCCATACGAAATGCGACAGTCATGTTCTCTAGAAAAGTTTGCTTTTTGGCGTCCGACCCAAAAGTCTCTTTATTCAGCCACGACCTTAAAGTATTCTCTTTTGCTTGTAATAGATTGTAGGCCCACCTAATTACATTGGCAATTGCTGTTGCATAAGCGCTTGTGATTGATAGTTCTAATCTCAGTGCTTGAACAGGTACGGCGTCTGAGACTTTCATAATCTTTCTTAGAATTTTTCCTTCTTTGCGATCCATAAAGGCCCATTGCTTTATGGGGATGTACTCCGTCGCATAGGATAATACAGGTGGTATTGTTACTCTGTAGATTTTTAACATTGAGGAAAAATGCCTATTCCCTGTGGCACTGTAGAGTCTCTGGAGTGCTGCGGCGTGTATTTCGGATTTCCTTTGTAGATTTTTTATCTGTATTGTGTTTAAGTTCTTCGAAAGGATCCTGCCGAGGTAGGGATATTCGTTAACCTCTTCTATCTTTTCTCCTCCTATCCTCCAGCTGTATTTGGCGCTTTGTTTCCTCCCCGAGAAGGCTACCACTTTTGTTTTCTTTGTTTGGTACTAAGTAGTTTTCTTTGGAATATTTGTGCAAAATATCCAATGATCTTTGTAATCCGAAAGGAGTGAGGTCTAACAACACTATGTCATCAGCATAAAGCAATGCATGTATGCTTTGCTTAGCGATTCTAGGAGGCAAACTGGAGCCTGGTTGCAGGTGATATGGCAAGTCACTTAAATAAAGGGAGAATAGAATCGGGGCTAGAAGGCACCCTTGTTTTAGTCCATTCTCTGTTTTAATTCTTTTTGTTAGGCCTTTTTCTCCCCCCATTTGGACTTGACACCAAGTATTAGTATGTAAGTTTACTATGGTTTGTAGCAGTTGTTCATGAATTCCAAGCCTCCTTAATTTTCTCCATAATGTTGGTCGATCTACCCGATCGAACGCCGTGGAATAGTCTATAAATGCTGCGTAGACGACCTGGGTTTTTCGGGTTACATATTTATCTAGAGTGACCTGTATAACTGCGATATTGTCTGTTACAGAGTGTTCAGGTCTAAAACCTGCTTGGAACATGGGTATCAAACCCAACGAGAAAGCCCATTCTTTCAGGCGATCTAGTACTTCTGCTGCAAATACTTTTCCTACGGCGTCCATGAGTGCTATTTGGCGGTAGTTCCCTGCTTGAATTCTGATTCCCTTTTTGTGAATGGGGATGATGATGCTCCCCTGCCATGATTTAGGTACTTGTCCAGTATCAAAAATATAGTTAAAAAGGGGGTATAACAACTGACTCCATTCCTTTGGGTCGGCTTGCAACACCTTGATCGGGATCTGGTCCGGGCCAGAGGCACCAGTGCTTCTTGCATTACGGATATTCATTTCAACAGATATAGCTGTGGTTCTGGTTATTGAACGTTTATCTTTTACTATGAAGTTAACCTCGCTATTTTCATATGGTTTTATTAAATTTGCTTTGTAAAGATCTGACAAATAAGTTTCCCAGTCGTTCGGAGGGACCGGTATAGTTTGCAATTTCTTTTTTGCTCCAGTTATTTTTGCGATTAGAAACCAATATTTGTGCTGGTTATATTTTTTCGCTGCTATCTGGATGTCGACCCAATTGCGATCTTGTAAGGCTTTTTTGTTACTTTGATTTTCACGTCTCAATTGATTTTTTAGTTTATTTATTTCCTTCTTCGTAGATGGCGAGGAATTCATATATTGGGCACGTATAAGTTTATTTAACTTTTTCTTTAATTCAGAGTTCTTGAAAGTGCGCTTGTTTTTGTCTTTCTTCTTACTATTACCTACTGTACCCTCTATTACCATATTTGAAATAAAGTTTTTGATATCCTTGATGATAAATTCAAAGTTTTCTATAGGATTTTCCGAGTATGTTTTTGCTAGAAATTGCGAGTGATCGATCAATGTTGAGATTTTATCCAGAGTCGAAGAGTTCCAGAAGATGCGTCTCTGTTCGCTTTTTATTGTTATAGTGCTTTTATGATAAATGATGTGACAGGCTGGAGAGGATTTGGGTATCCAATCTGTGGTTAAGTGCATTAATGCATGATCACTCTCTTGGCTAAACTGGGTGAGCAAATGCGTAATTGTATCCAGCAGATCCATACTACTAATGTTGTAGTCTATAATGGATAGGGTCCCGTTGCCCCGTCTAGTGTAATTCGCCGGGATATCCCCTTCCGTATTGCCGTTCAGTATTACCCCATTTAAGTTCGTCAACGCTGATATTAGCAATTTACCTCTTTTGTCAGATAATATACCCTCAGGAAAGTGTGGAATTGTAGTTTCCATGGATTCTTCTATAAATAGTTTTGCCCACTTATTGATTTCAGTGTTGGAGATTTTGCTATTGAAATCTCCCACGATTAAGAAGGACAAATAGAGATGGCCTTCTGTTATCTTCCTGATATTTTCCATGATATCTAAGAATATAGTATCCAGTTTTTTGCCTGGTGGGGCATATACGTTGAAGAGGAGGATTGCCTTTAGGGGAGCTGTACTATGTATTTTTACGGAGATTTTGATGCACTGTAAATTTTCTAATTTAGTATCTACTATTTCCTGCTCCCACGAATATTCTTCCCTCAATAAAATAGCCAAACCACCTTTAGCGTGACCTCGTTTGGTAGGTATTGCTGGGATTTCATATACATAATAGCCTTTATGAGTGAAGGGTTCAGTCGCCCACGTTTCTTGTAGGATCAGGATATCAGGCAGATTACTCGTGGCTACAGACAATTTATTCTTAGTTCTACCGGCGATATTCCAAGATGTAATTTTTAAACCAGTGCTAAACAGATTGTTGTAGAGTGGTCGTGACTTTGTGGCTGTTTAAAGTCTCCGAAATCCAAGCCCAAGACTTTATACTGTTGCTTTTGTCGGATTCTTTTGGAACATGGTACCAGACAGCCCTTTGCCCTTTATCCACCTGAATTTTTAGATTTTCTTGCCCTGTAAAGTGTGATCCTGAGTACGTGGTTCCTGAGTACGTGGTTCCTGGGTCTCTTGTCACGTCAAAATTTCGCTGTAATTTTTTGACATGTGAATTGGAAATTGCTCGTATTTGATCGTTGTACCAAATTGGGATTTTATTCACCATTGGTTCCACTCTTTCAACTACGTCATATCCATGTTTATGTAGTGTCTCCTTTTCGTTGAGTATTATCCGTGGAAGAACTGATGACCAGAATGTTACCGTCACTAGTTTGATATTGTCTTTTTTGGGAAAGATCACTAGATCAAGTTCATTACTGGTCATTGATTGTAAAGACCTTATGTGATGTAAAAGATTTATAATCCTTCCTCTATTAAGTGGAGCTGAGTCGGTCGGGAAAAGTTCCTCAAACTGGAGGATTTTAGAGTATGATTCTTCTCCCTTTTGTCTGTGCCTGTTATTATCTTCCCTTGAATTTTGGTTACTTTGATCTGTTTGTATAGAGAGTCTGATTGGGGCGTACTCTTCTGCTCTTGGCTCCAAGTGTGGCATCTTTTCTTCAAGATTTTTGTTATTAATTTCTAGCTTTTCAATATTTTGAGGCTTTATGTCATCAAGTTGTTCCTCTTCGGATTTATATATAGTGACTGATTTTTGAAATTTTAGTTTACAGGTTTTCTTTTTTTGGATCCTTCTTACTGATTTTTTTCTCCTTCTTTTCCCTCCTTCTTTATTATTTTCCGTTTTCTTGTTATCTATCATTTCCCCATTTCCGTGACTTGATATATTATTTGTGTGTGTTTCCTGAGTATCTTGTGCAGAATCATTTTTGGATTTAATTATTGCACTTGTTTTTGTGAATATTGGGAATTGTTTTACTTTTTGTTGATGTTTTTCTTTAAATAGTTTTTTTAGAGAGTATATTACTGAGTCGTTTAAGTTATCCGACTTCTGATTTTGTTGTATTTGGGTATCTGTTGTTTGAGTACCAAAGTCACGTTTTATTTTCTCCTGATCTTTGTTATGATCTTTTAAAATGTCCTTTTGCACGTGTTTGGTTTTAGTTAACGGATTACTTTTCTCTGTTTCGGAAGAATCTTTTTTCCTTTTTTCTTCAACTAGATGTTTTAATATCCCAATTTGAACATCCAAGGTTTGGTCGGAGTTTTCTAAGATGTTTCCCAAGAAAGAGAGAACTGATTCCAAAATTTCTTGAAGCGAAAAGAGAGCCTTAGACATTGGTGTAGCTGTATTAATGATATTATTATTTTTGAGATTAAAGGGATCCAACGAAAAATCGAGTGAGACAATTTGAGGAGATGTTTTTTGCTGGATACTGTTGTTTGACCCAAGTTCTGACTTTTGTGTCATTATGTTTGATTTGTTAATGCATGATTCCTCATGTAGCGGTGAGCTCCCACTATTTTTTATAGGGGTTGAGGTTTTTAGATGAGTCGCTTCGTGATCCGAGTTTTGAAGATCTTTTGGGGTGCAGAATAATTTGTTACTTGAGTCGGGCTCCAAGTGACACAATTTTTGATGTTGACTAAGTATCGTTGAGGTGCTTTCTACTACTCTAGTGGTTACTGATGAATTGAGAGTTATTTCTTTTCCTGATGTGTGTGTTTCTTGTTCTTCTTTAGCTGTAAGAGCGGAGAAATATGTACTAATTGCCGGCGTGTGAGTTATACGACCATGTTTTATAGCTTTATCAGAGGATTTCCGTACAGCATTCTCAGTACCCATTCTTTTCATGAATATTGTGCGGGATCGCAGTATTTTAAAACCCATTTCTTATCCTTACTCTCATACAACCACAGAGATTTCAAAGTTGGTACGCTGGAGGAAAGGGGGGTGGCCCGTCCCGTCCTCGTACGTCCCCGGACGGCCACAACCCCTTGACGTGAAGGCAAAAATTCGACCTCTCGACTAACACCGTGTGCCCCCAATGCCGACTGATCAGAAAAATGCCCAACCGGCCCTTCAGCCGGCAACATCAAGGCCTCATGCGCGTGAGGCGCCAAAAAATCAACCTGCGCATGCGCGCCAACCGCCGGCGCGTTTCCCGCCTGCTCAACGGCTGGGAGAAATGAAGCAGAGGCAGAGCGCTTCCTGCCTCCTCGCTTACCGGCCCGCTTACCCCTCGCAGCGGGAACCGAAAGTGAAAGCACCGGCGGCCCAACGTGGACAAGAGAAGCAGATGCCCCTCCCTCCCCCACCCCCGCCTGACTAGACAAAACCGCTACTGCTTGCAACGGTACCACAGTACCAGGGGCCGGTCTCCTAGAGCACGGGCGACCCTTCTCACTTACCGCCTCACGGCGAGACCTCTTCGGGGACAGACGAGCCGCGACTACCGCGGCAACACGAGCTGAGGCCTGCCGCTGAGGACGCAGCGGCCCAGCTACATCCCCCAAAACGAGATCCAGACGTCCCGCCTCGCTCAAAAGGCGGATTGCCTCCAGCACACGATAGTCTTCACCCGACATCTCGCAAAAGAACACTAAACCTACACTCACAAGGAAAAAATTTTATTAAGCTAATTGAGCTCCCGGCCACCAGGTCACCTAGCCTAAAATGGTGGCCGGGAGGAGGAGCCAACAGAATTTATAGTTGGGCTCCCTCAGTAGAAATTAGAAGAGCCCAAAACCAGCCCAAAAGATGCCCAAAGTGAGCCGCCGGTCGGCTGCCCCCCCCCAAAACCCCCCTTCGCAGCCTCTCACCTTCGGCCGGCGGGCCTTTCCTTCCACGTGGGTAGGGCTCTTCTTCGGCTCTCACTCTTCGACCCATGCAGGGGGGAGCTCACGCTGGGCACGGAAGGTGCGGGGTAGGCTCCCTGTCACCTCGCGGTGGGGGCAGTCAGTTGCGGCCTGGTTGCGGCCGATGCGGGTGGGCTCCGCTCGGCCTTCACACGGAGGGGGTCACGCTGTCGCGGCCGACGCGGGTGGGCTCTGGTCGGTCGCTCTTTACCCTTGGGGTACTCCCACGGCGGGGCGGCTCACGGCTGGCCCGAGAGGTGCGGGGTAGGTTCCTGGGCACCTCCGGTCACGCTGCGGGGTTCCGTCCTGCCCGCAGGCTTCTCGGCACACCGCGCCTCAGTACGCGGGTGCCCTCTGCGCGGGCAGCTCTCTCCCCCATTTCTCCACCGGCAAGCAGTAGCTGCACACGCGGGAAAGACCCACCTCGTCGCCAGTGTAGTGTTGGGCCCTAGGCCCGCATTATGCTAATTAAGGAGGCACGGACACCAGGATAGTGGGCTGGTGAATGGGCCACGAGCATGTGCGCTCAGCCCCCTTTATTGACCGGGTCACCTGACTCGTGACACCGGTGGTGGGTGGGTGTATAGTGTAGGTTACAAGTTCTGAAAGACTAGAACGTGTCCAGCAGGACACTACAAATAAAATTTTCGAGGCCATTTTATTTTCATTATTGCATGGTTCATCCAAGTGACGTACTCGCCTCGAGTACAATACTGGCCAATATCATTTGCATAAAGATTACCAGTGGTGAAAAAATCATCACCCTTCTTGTGGACAGCATACTCAAGACTGCTGTTGTCCTGCAACTGGACTGCGATCAACAAATTCATGACACAAAACTGTTTCAAATAGGGGAACCAGAGGCGATCATGAAACCTCTCTGCGACAATAGCTGCCTGACCGTATGCCATGCCTAATTGATACTGGCTGTCAGTATTAATGGTAACCCTCAGCCTGTCAGACATGCAGCATGCCATTGCTATTGCGATCAATTTATCTACCTGAGAGGAGGTTATATTGCACAAGTGAGGTGCTTCCACAAACAATTCATGGTGCAAACTGCATATGCTGCTCTCAATTTCACATTTCTCAAACAAGAGCCATCTAAAAATTGTGTGTGATCAGACTCTTTGAGTGGTACATCCAGAGTTTCTGGTCTCAGCCTGGTGCATAACTCTGTTATATGGATTCAGCTATGGTCGAACTCATTCTCTTCAGAACTACTATCTGGAAAGGACAAAAGAGTGGTGAGATTGAGCATAATGCCCCAGTGACTCATTTACAGCTGGCAAAATCACCTGTTTATCCACAGTGTGGTGACTACTTGTCACATGTGTTGAGTTTAAGTGCAAGTAATAATGATTTCAGTTGAGTACGGGACCATCACTTTGTCCTCACTATGCTGCATGCTCTGACTGACAGTGGTGACTGATTTGATTAGACAACCAGAGAGCAAGACGGCAACGAAATAGAGTGTAGCTGAAAAATATGCTACTGGTTCTTTCTGTTCCCCATCAGTCCATGCCAACACAGCGTGCACCCATTTACTTCATGACTGTACAAAGTAAACTCCTTATTGTAGTCTGGCATTACCTAGAGCAGGTGCATGACAAAGTAAGTTTTGTGTTGTTAGAAAGGCTTCCATGCACTCCTTGTTAAAAAATACGAGGTCACTTAGGGGCAAATGTATCAACTGAAATTTTAGTCGCAAATGCTGCGAGTCGCAAAAAAGCAGCGATTGCGACTAAAAATTCAGAAAACGGGATGTATGCGGGAACTCGCATTGCAAAATTAAGGAATCGCAAAATTTGCGATTTCACCTTAAGAAATCGCAAATTACCACCAACTTGAAGTTGGTGGTAATTTGTGATTTCTTTCACAAAAGCACTTTTTGGCATTTGTGAAGGTGCCATGTGGCACACATACATGCCCTTAGGGTATGTATGTGCGCACACATGTTCATTTCAGGGATGCATCAGGGTGTCCTAATGACACCCTTGCACCCTTGAAATTATTCTCAATTTGCGATTCTCAAATTGCGAATCCCATTCATTCCTATGGGCCTCCTGGCTCATAGAAATGAATGGGAAAGTATTCCTTAATTGTTATTTTGCAATTTGCTAATCGCAGTTATAGAATACCAAGAAATCGCAAAAAAAGCGCTTTTTTGTGGGGTTTTTTACGTACATCCCTGTTTGCTGTTCTCAAATAGCGATTCACAAAAAATCGCTATTTGAGAATTGCAAACGGAGACTTTCATACATATGCCCCTAAATATCCTTGTGCATGAGACTGTAAGGGCTTCGTTACTAGGAAAAAATTGGGAATCCACTGGCAACAGTAGTCCAATATTCTCAAAAACCATCTCACTTCTCTTTGTGTGGAAGGGTGCTTAATTTTTAGGTGAGTGAAGATGTGTTTGTGAGACACACTCCTCGCTCCTTTCTCAATTTGGTGCCCTAGATAACAGATTTGCTTCTGATAGTATTGCAAATTGTTGTGGGAAACATTCTCAGGAAGATAGTTGAGGAGGACAATTGTGTCCTGCCGGTAAGTGTGTTTGTTCACAGATGCCATGAGCAGATCATCAATGTATGAGAAGCGTGGCTCAATGGTTAGAGCGGCAGACCCTGATGCAGACGTCTGGCCCGGGACCAGGGTTCAATCCCGGACTCGGTGGCTCTTGGACTCAATCTCCCCAGACCTGATAATTCTCGCCTCGTGCCTAGTCTAATCATGGGTCCCACTCTGTGCAATAGCTTGCTTAATCTCCACAACGGCCCCAGCAGCGCTTAGATGCCTAGCTTCACCTTGCGGGTGCCCAGGAGTGGACATTTCACAGGAAAGCCAGGAAGGGTTCCACAGAGGTATGAATACAGCGCTACGAGACCTCAGGGTAGAAGTGCGCTATATAAATACAAACAAATTTACATTAACAATGTATTCCACCAAACGCGAACTGCCGGATCTCCAGATTTTGCTTCAGTATCTTTTTAAAGAATGAGGGACTTTCTGTATATCCCTGAATAGTAAACTCCACACAATAGTTTTATCTTGGAATCTGAACACAAAAGGTATTGGCTGTCCTCATGTAGAGGAATGCAAAAGAATGCTTGATACACATCAATGACTAAAGTCACACAGAGAAGGGTAGATTTGGGACCTCAACTGCCCTAACGGTTGAGCGGGTAGCTCCAGTATCAATCAAGAATTATGAGTTGGCCAGTCACCTTACCTTCTACATAGGGGCCACTCTGATCTACATCAAAAATTGTGCCAAGCACGAAATCCTCCTCCCTGCCCCAGGCACTGTCATTGTGACTGATCGAGTCCAATGGGGGCTTTCAAACATCACAGGGTGCAGAGAAGTATTATTGTTAACCATAAATGAATTCTGGGGTTGTGGAAGTATACCTTATTTAGGGGTACACTGGTGCTGGGTTAACCTTTTGTCCACGGGTTCAAAAACCAACAAAGTACAGATCAGCACTGGAGTAGGAAATAAAGAACAAGTTAATTATTCACTCATGAGTGGGACCACATCCACACAGCACTTTCAAGTGCTGCCTGAAGTAGTACACTGGCTTCACAAACCAGTGCCCTCTTTATACAGGTTTTGTGCAGTGTACGGTAAGCATGTGAACAGATTTGGAAAGAACAGTTTTAGACATAGTTATCAGCCAACAAGGGCAGATAAAAACTACATGATCAGCAAAGTGGGAGGGGAAGCAGGAGTGCTTATGGCAGCAAAAATGATTGTCTGTTTAACAGATGTTCTGGCAGCTACGACTCTCAGCATGACTGTCGGGGGGAACCCCTCCTCCCCCCTACGGTACTTTTAGGTCCAAGAGGAAGGGGGAAAACCAAAACCAAAAGGTTTAGGGAACCTCTATACCGACCTATTTAATTTTTCAAAAGACCTGTTGGGTTCTAATATGCCGCAACACCCCAACTATGATAATCAACCTTGACAAACTTCAGAACGTTTTATGTCAGAATTTTTTTTTAGAAATGTAAAAACTTTTTATTAGACATATGATTATGTTTATGTAATTTTTTTATGTACATACATTTCAGTAAAAGTTATTACAAAAATACATATATTTGTGTCAAATTGTATTGCTAAATTTTCTGGAAATCATTTCTTTTGAGTATCACACAATTATATGTAAAGTCAGACATTCCAAAACAAAAAGGAACTGTATCTAATCATTTATTATCAATATTTACACTCATTCAAACCACATTCTTACAAATGCACACTACACATGCAGCACAAAAGGGAAAAGCGATTCTACTCTGTGGAGGGTCCCTTGTTAGTTATGCATGTTTCAGTGGGGAAACCACCTTCCTCATGACCAAGATGTATGAAATCGCTATAGAGAGACGTGGGATGTCTGAAAATGAAACAATGTTTTTAACGATAGGGGTGGTGGCGAAAGGATTTTTTTAAAATTACAATTACTTTGCCTCTATACTCATACCCGTGCATTACTAAAAAGTGATATACCTCAAAATCCCCAAAAAGTGAGTAAAATACCACAGATTGGAAAAAGGGCTAACTTGTGCTGTATAGAAAAGAAAGTAGAGATTTTTACGTGCTACATAACGGCACCTCCATGTTGGAAAGTTCGTTAGAAAGGGTGGCATTGCATAGCTGATGTGTCTGATGCAACATTTGAAGAAATGAATTGTTTCTCAGATTTGCTGGTTCCCTGATCATGCTGCGGCAAATCAAAATGATGGTGCTCTTTTGCAGCAAGTGATGTAACAGTAATGTTAGGTAAGGAGGCTCCAGGCATTACTTCTTGGACCACCCATATTACAGTAGCGATGACGGCAACAGTCAAAGTTAGACCAAGGATGCAGATTGTAAAGCCATTGCACATTCTCGCAGCAATCTCCTCCTTCTTAGGCGAGCTCATTTTCATCGGCAAACAACAAAACCGATGATGCCCTTAGGTCCTGGGGAAGTGTTGGTTTCGTCACTAACTTTGAGATGATTAGTCACTAATAGGCTATCCCCCTTTGTAGTCAGTCTTTAACCACCCAGGACAGTGGCTTTCTTCCTGGATCGAAGCTGATATCTAGATGTATCAGGGATCGTGGGATCCGGGAAGACTTCCTCCGGTCCTTCAGGTGATGCAGCTCACCCTTTCTCGGTAATCAGACTGTCCCGGTGATCTGTCAACGTAGCTGGGCTTACGAGGGCATGTGGCATGGAATCGCCAGGCCGCAGATTGTGACCATCACCCTGTCTGGAGGAACTTCCTGTACCTACTGATAAATAGAAGACAAGCTGTAAGTTAACTGAGACAAATAGTGCTTCATCAGCACATGGTGTACATCATGTATAAGGCGAGGCTTAGGGATCTCCCAAATATTCATGGGCCTCCCAAAGACTAGTTCATGTGGTGTAGGGCCAGACTGTGTATGTGATATCGATCTGATTGAAAGCAGAGCTAGGGACAGTGCATCAGGCCATTTCATTGACATGGAAGCCTGTATTTTAGCCAATTTCAATTTCAGGTGGAGGTGAAATGCTCCACCAGGCCTGCTGACTGTGGGTGAAAAGCGGCATGACATTTCTGCTTAATCCCCAACCCTTGCATGCCATATTCTACAACTTGCCCAATAAAATGAGGTCCGTTGTCCATTTACAAGACCTCGAAAGGTGCAGTTGGTGTTGCAAACGCTCCTGTTGGAGTTTGCGTTTACTTCCCAGGATTATACTGGAGACAGACCAGACAGGACTGGACTATCTTTTTTTTTTTTTTAGCAGTGCTGGCAATATCCGGATGATCCCAAACTTGCATAAGTTGTTTTACTAATGAGGATGCACCAACATGTCCCGGCCCATGTGCCATGTGAATCGAGGAATATAAGTAGGCTGTGGGTAACTTCCATTTGGTCATATCTTTATTTCTCCAACAGCCCTCATCATCCAGTGTTCCCTCCTTAGACCATTGATATATTGCATCAGCAGAGGCAGATTGTTGCATGTCCAGCACTTCCTGCCAGGCATCATGCCAACGTTCAGCTTGTGACTTCACCACATACATGGAGGTGGTACTTGGCTGCATTGCGGTCTCACGGGCTGTGTGATCCGCAAATGCATTTACCTGCTCCTATTTTATCAGTTACTTTCTTGTGTACACTGCATTTAACAATTGCTACTTTCTTAGGATAGGTTAGCGCAATAAGAAGATTATGCTCTAATTCTCCATGCATTATTTGTGTCCCATGTGAGGTGAGAAAGCCCCTTTCTATACATAAGCGCCCAAAATTGTGTGCCACTCCGTAAGCGTACTGGCTGTGGGTAAAATTACTGACAAGTAAGTCTGTACTAAGCTCACATGAGTGTAGTCTGGAGTTCCTACTACTGGTGCAGAACAAAGAGCTTAGCGTGACTGTGGGAAGGTATTCTGGCACTCAGCAGTCCATGGGAGTGGCAAAAAGAAAAAAGGCCACCAAAGGTTTAATAATGTGCGAAAAACTGCCTAAAAAGAAGTGAGGCCAATCAGTGCACAAACATTCTAAGTGCGGGGTACAGGAGTATCTATAAGGATCTGAATGCGGTTTGGTATGAGTGCAAGTTCCCCCTTGGACAGGAGGTGACCTAAATAGGTAACCTGCTGTCTACAAAATTGTAATTTCTTTTGAGAGACTTGGTGATGATGGTAGGCAAGAAATGATAACAATAACTGTGCTCCTTCTTCACACTAGGTAAGGACGCCAGAGTGCCATTCTCATTGATAAGATCAGATCTCTCAACCATTGGATAATTGTTATTTAAAATAACACACACACCTTCTGGAGAAAAATGTATTGTGGCAGGAAAATATTTAAGCATATCGATACCCACAATGTTGTTCAGCGTGTTAGGGGAAAAACAAAAATGGATGGGATGCAGTGAATTTGTCAAGTCTGAATTCAAGTGGCTGTGGAAGTGGGCTAGGTGTAGGTGTCCCATCTAATCCTATTGATGTTATCATTGTGCCAGACAGGGGAGCCCTAGGAACCAGTTTTTAGACATAGCACTACAGGGAGCCCCTGTGTCAACCAGAAACTGATCATTAGATCCCAAGAAGTTTGCATCAACATAAGGACCCATTTGATCTACTGGCACCTTAACCGGTTTCTTACCCCCATCCTAGGCATCCTTATGCGTAATCAGAATCTGCAAGGACCTCATCAGAATAATCAGATATTTGATCTTGATTTTGTCTATCAAAAGAATTAGAGTAATTTGGTCCTTGTTCAACTGCTTCAAATCTAGGGCGGGTTCCTATACCTCCCCTGTTTCCTGAATTCCCTGGGTGTCTTCTCACACTACCGTTTCCCCATTGGTACTGCTGACTTTGCAAAAGAGTGCACTCAGAATGCCACTGCCCAGTTTCTTTACAATAAGCACACTGATTAGGTGACACATCTCCTCAAGGGCGAGGGGGCACCACAGGTGTACACATTGCAAGTCTGACTCTTCCACTTCCCCTAAATGGTGAACCATATACTTGAGCCAACATAACTTTTGATTCTTTTAACCTTCTTTTCCTCCCTGCCTTTCGCTTCATGTCGCTCATAATATTGAGCCCAAGTCAAATGGGAAACTGGCGAAGACGTGGTCCAAGAACTCTCGCTGGCCTTGAAGCGACTAGCTATCTACAGTAACATATTAGCGACCAATTTATCAATGAACGAATGCCTACCCGTATCATCGGCCAATGACTGACCAATAAAATCATGGAAAGTTTCCTCAAACCTTGAAAGCGGGTAAAAGCGAACGTCCCCAGGAAATCAGCCACTATTATTTCGTATTTAACTTCGGCTTTGGGAGCATTGAACACAGAAATTGCCAATGCAGGGCGGGTACTTGGGTGGGACTCTATTGATGCACAAGTAGGGGGGGGCTCCTCTTTTGATACTACTCTGAAAAATCCGGTCCCCTTGGAGCCTCTTGTACTTATTACATCTCCAACTAGTGCTCAGAAGTCGCACCATGATGTCACCGAGGTAGTTGACCTGGTGCTTGCGAGTAATAACCCCTCTCTAGGCCAGGTAGCAGCTCCCAAAGGGCAGTCTAATAAGACAAGCACTGTGACAAAGAAACCAACGGGAAGATCGTGTAAGCGGGACAAAGTCACAAAAAGTTTTTCTTCAAGCCAAGGGCCTGTCACTACTAACTCTCTCGAGGTAATGGTACGGGACATGGTGGAGGAAATTTTTACCTCTCGGTTGGAGACGGCTTTAACCAGTATTGCCAAAGACATTATTGACACAATGGACATCTTTGTAGCTGGCATATTTGAAAAATATCTGTGACCCCAAGCTTAAACAGGTACTTGGATAATTATGGGGGAGGAAGTAGGGAACCCCATCTTAACCCCCCACCCCTTGGAAGAGAAATCTGCGCCTGGGGCTCCCAGAGTAAACTGTCGCTATGATTGCATTAGGAATAGGGAGAACCGGAGTAGTACAGTGAGGAATCCTGCGGCCCAAAATGACCCCGCTCAATTCAGGTGTAGTGGGAAACCTATAGTCCAGCAGGATAGGAGTAAAATAGTCACACAACCCAATATTAATCTTCCCCCTGAAGCAGCCCCTCTAGTTGAATTCTGGGAAGGGTACCACCACTGGAGGTTGGAGACGAAGAATCGACAGAAGCCCTGATATCTGAAACTAAAAAATGGTGTGATCTTAATTGCTCTGGCGACACTGAAATTTCCTCTAGCATCATAATGGCCAGGCGGGTGGGGTGGTTAGGATACTCCAGAAGGAAGTAAAAGGGGACTGTGTTATAGTTAATTTTAATAAACCTGACGTTGTTGCTAGACTATTGTGGGATGCCTCAGATGTGAAGAGGGGTGAGGGGAGCATTAGGGCCCTACCACTGGTTTTTTTCTACCCCCCTCACAGACGTTCAAAGGTAGATGTTAAACCCTACTCAGAACCAACACCTAGGAGATTATAGCACCTTAAACTACAATGAAATAGAATCACATTTTGATTGGGTCAGTCCAAGAGTCTCTTTACCACCCCAAGCAGTTAGTATTCAGGTAAACCAGAGAAAGGAGATGTTAGCCTTTTCCAATAGGTTCTCCCCTTTGTCTGTCTAGAGCCATTGGACACTACCTTCCTGCTCCCCATTCCCAATCTATTTAGCCTTGATGCAGAGGTCGGGGTTAAATTTAGGTTATTGAGCTGGAATATTGCAGGGCTTCGGTCTAAAAGGGATGACCCGAATTGGCTAAAGCTTATTAGAAACTTTGATATCATAGCTCTGCAAGAGACATGGGACAAGGAGAGTAACTTTTCGGTAGATGGTTTTAAATCTTATTTTCGGCCTGCCTGCTCAACGCCAGCAGGTAGAGCAAAGGGAGGGCTGATGTTTCTCTTCTCTGTAAGGTTAAAAGGCTCAGTAATGATGTTGGAGGCAACTTCCCCTAATAGCGGAACTTACCACCACGAACCATCCCAAAACATTGATAATTAATTTTCATAATTCAGGGGAAAGTGAGTATAGTAATGAGCATATTTTCTACCTGACACGTTTTTTAGAAACATATAAACCACGTATGTTCACATCATTCTTATGGGTGATTTTAATATTCATTTGTGTAATTTTAACAGTTGAATCGATGTGGTTCATGGCCCATCTCACTCATCGCCACCTCACTTTAAACACACTTCTAAAGGGAAGGCTCTTGGGGAACTTCTTCTATGCGCTGATCTCTATGAGACAGGTTTTATGACACCAGTGAGAGGGTTGCAATGTTTAAGGCAAGGGACAGGGAAACTGTTGTTGATTACATATTTCTATCTCCCTCTCAACTAGGGCAAGTTGTTTTTTATAATGCCACACGCTCTCCTCTCAGTGATCATAATCCGGTTATTCTAGAGTTGGAGAAGGGCTTCTATCTTTTGGATGTCTCAGTCAACACTGGGGGGCCCATTTCTGTGATAACCACAGATCAAGGGAGGAGGTTAAAATGGGCTAAAGTAGTCCCCGATCACTTTTTTGCTAGCCTTTGTTCGAAGGTTAAAGACGGCACCACAAAGTGTGCTGACTATTCTACTCCGGCGGATATAATAATTACAGCCTTTGAAGCTATCTGCAGACAGGTTGCCAAAGACTTAACTATTGCAACTAAGTCAAAACCAAATCAAGGGGAAATATGGTTTGACTCTAAATGCTCTAGGGCTCACCAAAATGTAGTAAAAACACTGAAAGTTAAACCTAGAGATAGGGCACAGATAGCTAGGCTTAGAAAAGAATATAAATGAATGGTACTGTCCCGTAAAAATGAAATAAAAACAGAGGCTTGGGACGCTTTAATGTCCGAAGAAGTCTTAAAGGATAGTTCAAAGTTCTGGTCTATTGTTAATAGCCCGCTACTTTCGGGGGAGGAAAATGGTATATTGGAAATTAATATCCCAGAAGATGAGTAGTTAACTCATTTTGAAGGTATCTATGGGAGTAATGAAATGAAATGAAATGAAAATGTGTTTTGTAGAGCGCAGATAGCTGCCCGGAGGCATCCAAGCGCTATGGTTGACCGTGTACAGACAACGAAGCAGTTATCAGAGACAAGGGAAAAAGAATCTATTTATTGAACAAAAAAGTTTTCAGGTGCTTCCTAAAAGAGGTGAGATCTGAACTAGACCTTAGGTACAGAGGTATGCTATTCCACAGCCTAGCAGCATTCCGGGAGAAAGAACGGCCTCCTGATCTGGATCGTTTAACCTTTGGCACAACAGCACGAAAAGCATTGGTGGGGAGGTAAGGGGTGATTAAGGAGCGACTAATCGCTGGACCGGTTCCCCAGAATGACTAATGGGCGACACAAAGGGATTTAAAACTGATCCTTTCCCTAACAGGGAGCCAGTGTAGTTTTATCAATCCGGATTTAACAGAAGTCCTACGGGGAATTTGAAGCAGAGTCCGGGCCGCACAGTTTTGGATCACTTGTAGTTTCCTCAATGTGGAGTCAGGGGCTCCTAGATAGAGTGCGTTACCAAAGTCTAGTAATGAGGTGTGTGAACCCCGACACTAGTAATGCTTTCCCTCCATTGGTTTTTAAAGAGGAAGATGTTGAGAGGGCAATAATTGAATCGGCAAGCAATAAGGCTCCTGGCCCAGACGGCGTCCCGGCAATTTTAAATTCTGGGCCAAAATCTTAACAATTTTTTTTAATTCTACAGCTGTCCAGGGTTTCCCTGTTTCATGGTCCCACTCTATTATCATCCCTGTCTTTAAAAAAGGGCAGAGAGTGGATCCTAGGTGCTATAGGCCCATTTCACTGATAGATTCTTCCATTAAAATTTTGTGCAAAGTGATCTTGGCCAAGGTCTCAGAGTGGGTCACAGAAAATGAGATCTTGTCCAATCTTCAATACGGATTTAGATCAGGCAGTCTTAATCTGCACTTATTAATAAACAAGTATACTGTAGCATCCAAGGTGTGGTTCCGTGGGTCCGAATTGGGTTCGATAGTTCCGAAACCCGATTTATAAAGATTGTCGGAAATGGACGATTTTGGTCTCTACAGACCGCAAATGGCGAGTGTAACGTGTCTGAGTGTTTTCGTATGAATCGATATAGGAGAACACTCTACATTTGAGGATTTAGTTCGAACCCTTGGGTTCCATTTTGTATGTGGCAGCCATCTTGTATGGTTGCCCTAACATAGGCCCTATGATTGTGGCCGAACGAGTCCTTGACACATACGCCTTAGTTGACTTCTGGTTGACCTGGCCGAACTGACTCCTCGCCTGGGGCGAATCCCACTGAGCCAGTTCCTTGTTCAGCAGCTGGCCTGATAAAGATCAAAGAGCAGGACGTGCCCTGACTTTATGGCACACCGTTCCCACTCCTCTATCTCCTTTCCATCTGTTTCTGCCTTTCCTTTACGACATGTTCATCAATCTGGGTTGAAGGTTTTATGATGGGTTTGTCCGGCCTGATCGAACAGGAAACTCAGCATATGTGCGATCGTTTTGATGGGCTGGACAACGGAAAGTGGGATTAACTTTGACTGTCGTGATTCGCTACTTTTTGAAATGCTACCTGGCCATTGGTCAGTTTTGTATGCACCAAATGTAAATTGTGATGTTGCCAGAGGCGTAATTTTCGGCATAAAAGACCGAGTTTCGTTCATTGAGATGGTGCAGTCTCTGTCGAACTACCCGTGTGTACTTCGTAGACCTCTGTCCCTGGTTGCAACCAATAAACTTTGGTCTTTGACGTCATCAAGAAGTATCCCGTGTCTCTGTTTGCCAAGACAGGGGAATCCGGGGTCTTTGGGTGTTGCCCTGACACCGCTGGGTTATTGTAGTAGTATCGGTTCCGAGAAAACCCAGTACCTCACAGGGGTCCGTTTATTTGGGCTTCATGGATTTATCTACAGCCTTTGATCTTGTGAACAGATCGAGGCTATGGTCCATTTTGCTTGACTTGGGGATTGATCCATGTTTGGTATATTTTTTTATCTGATTTGCATCTGGACCTGTTTGTGGCCGTTAGGGTGACCCAGGAGGGCAATGCACAAGGCATTTTAAATCCGGCAGAGGGGTCCGTCAAGGATGTATTTTGGCCCCTCTACTTTTCACATTATATATAAATGCCATAGATAAAACCCTGGACAATGCTAGTTTGGACATTCCGCGTGTAGGAAACAGTACTATCCCGGTTCTCCTATACGCGGACGACGCTGCCCTACTAGCTCGAACCCCCTTAGGTCTTCAGAGATTACTGAATTCCTTTGGGGATTTCATGAACTCCCTGGATCTGGCTGTTAATATTGCCAAATCCCATGTATTAACCATGGGACAACATAAGAATAAAGTTAGAACCTTTTATTGTAATGGTGCTGAGGTTACAAGGGTGAAGGTTTTTTACATACCTGGGGGTCCTGTTCGATGATAGATGTTCCTGGGTTCCCCAGCTTATAGCAAAAAAAAAATGCTGTGGGTAGATCATCAGCCCTACTTAGCTTTGCACGGCGATTAGGAGGTAAGCCCTGTGAAGCCATTCTTTCCATTTATAAGGCGAAATGTTTGGCAATTGCGACATATGGCGCAGCTATTTGGGGGTATAAGTAAGCAGTGGGGGGTCCAGAAGGTTGAAAATAAAAAAAATTGCTCACTTTTGTCCATCCCCCAATCGACTTCAACTTTTGCCACCCACCAGGAGCTGGGGATGGGAAATGTGTCTGATCTGGTGAGTGTGGCTCCCCTGGTTTGTTGGATAAAGACCTGGTTGAACTCGGAACTTACGTTGAATCTCCAGATTTTAAAAGATTGTGTCACTCTAGAAAGAGCTAGTGATATACAGTGGCTGTCTTATATTAAAGTAATGTTTATGAAACTTGGGCGCCCAGAAATTTATCATGTCCCAGAAGGAATTGTGAAAGCTGCTATAAAGTGGGTTAAAACACACTTTCTGAGCTTAATGGAGCAGGAACGGGAGGGTGAGGAAATAAAAAAAACCTCTGGTTAGGGCCCATTTTTTTTTACTAATTTTATCTCCATCTATAGAGCCCTACCTAAGAATAGTCACAAAGCCCTTCCACAGCTAGTTACTGACTAGATTTCGTTTCAACCTGATTCATTTCTCATTGGGGAACTTTCAAGGTTGGAGTAAACCAGAGGATTCAGCACTCTGTAATTGTGATTGTAGCTCAATGCAGGACACTACGCACTTTATATTATTCTGTGATTTTTATACTGACATCAGAAATAAGTTTTTAATTCCACTTCTGAGAGGCAAGGGTTTTCTACAGGTCAAACTAGCCATCCTGTATCTCCAATTATTGGATAACCCCTGGAATATTTTTAATATTGCAAATTTTCTTGTAGCTGCTGTACGGATTCGGAAAATAAGATCCCCAGGAATGATTGAAATATGAATTTTATTGGAAACTTAAAAAATTATGAAATTGTTTTATCGGAGATATTTTCTTGCTTTTTAACATTTTCGTTCTCACCCAATATATATTTTATGGTATGTGTTTTCTATGTGTACTTTTATGATTTTAATTAATTGAATAAAGTGGTTTTGACTTGACTTGGCAAGAACTACTCAGTTTCCCAATCTCCTCTTATGTCTCCCTTTTCCGCTGTAAACCAAGAGGCAAGTTGCAGGTATTTAAACCTGGAGAAACTACACCCCACTTTAGCCCTTAATACCTCTCATGGATGAAGTCCCTCTTCAGAGACAAGCTGCTACCCGCCCTTTTTATTGGGATTGCAAGACTATCCTTCATCTGAAGTTTTGTCCTCATTTGTTCCTGCCCCCTTTGGAGGAACAGACAGGGGTGCAGCTTTATAGCAACTGTACTACTAACAGGTGCAACCTCAGCCACCAGGGCATCTACTTTCTGTGCCGGGGATTGAACTGTTTCTACATATTTCTGTTTTCTAGCTAATTCTTGTTCATTCATAAACACAATGTTGTGTCTCGTATTTTAACCACTCGTCTAAACATATCAGATGGGTTTGAAAAAGTCCCCTCTGTTAATCGTTTGTAATCCGTATTTATATCAGCTGGCTCTTAAGAAATTTGTCTACAATCAAATATTACCTCTCAAACTGACTTTTCTACAAAATAAAATTGCTCTGTATTTTTCCACTGTTGAACCATAGTTACAATGATTGATGCAGCGTGAGGCCGGTGAGCCTCCTCCCTAGCAGCGGTTTTTAATTTATCTTTGTCTGCTTTAGTCAAAGTAGAGCGAGTCTGTCGCCTATCGTGTTCGATGTTCTTTTTCTGCTGTAGCTTCTGCTCTCTTCACCCTCTCACGTACTTCTTTCTCCCACATAAATACAATCAAACATATCCTGTCTACTTTTTCTTTTAATTAAACACTGCTCTACATATTGAATTTTTTTTTAATTAAATGACCCATTCACTGGCCATTGCAGATCAGAATCTTTTTTTTGTGTATTTGTTCCACAGTGGACCGTACATTATGGAAGTAATACCATATTTGGCATACATGTCTCTATTGGGTGTTCCCTTTGGGGGACTGGCTGACTTTTTTTCTAAACTTTGTTTTGGTACCACCTGAACAGCAACACCACCTACGGAGTGTGCTGAGAACAGGTATGCTTCAAAAATATATATAAACTATTACTACTTCAAAATATTTAAAAAGGAGAAAAATCTCCATATTACCTGCCTTCAAAATTTGCAAAGATTGGATAACAGATTCAAACAAAATGCCCAGGCTTAACAAAATCAAGAGTGCCGCTTTATCAACCTTATCAGACAGAAGCCTCCAACTCCCACCTGCTGATCTCTGGTCGACCTAATGGTTACTACAAAAGTGCACCAAAGAAAACCCCAGTTGAGACAGGCTACCACCTGGAGGGTCAAATCAGGAAAACCGGAAAATTCACGTCGGCCTGCAAAGACCAAGGTCTCCTCGTGCAGTGCACTTTCTCAGTAAAATTCCAATCCTCTGTCAAGACCACTCCTTCGGATGTACACGTCTCCAAATGGGGCCCATGATGGGCGCCAAGTGTGGAAATCTCCTTTTTTTAAGGGTACATTGGTGCAGGGTCACCCTTTTGTCCACGGGTTTAAAAACCAATAAAGTAGTGAACAGCACTGGAGTAGGAAATAAATAACAAGTTTATTAATCACTCATGAGTGAAACCACATCCACACAGCACTCTCAAGTGCTGCCTGAGGTGGTACACTGGTTTGCACACCAGTGCCTTCTTTATACAGGTTTTGTGCAGTGTAAGCACGTGAACAGAAATGGAAAGAACAGTTTTAGAAATAGTTATCAGCAAACAAGGGCAGATAAAAATGACATGGTCAGCAAAGTGAGCATGGGAGCAGGAATGCTTATGGCAGGAGAAATGTTTGACAGTTTAACAGATGTACTGGCAGCTCCGACTCTCAGCATGTACATTACTTTTAGCTGAGTCAGGAAGTCAACTACAATAGATCGTACAGGCAGGAAAAGACTAGCAGCAGAGGACTGGAGATTTACGAAGGAAAGGAAAGGATAGGAAATGGACATCACAGCCAGAATGGCTGCTGCTTATGCCAAATAAAATATTACATATATTCCACAGGATGGGGCTAGGAGTTTAACCCTTCATTCTACATTTGCAGTTGCACCATGGGTGTTTGGGACACAGTTTGCCTCGTGCTTTTCACGTTCTGCATATTGGGCATAGCAGCCTTCAGAATTGGGGCTGCTAGATAATTGCATCGCCCTGTCTAGTGGCATGACATTCTGCATTTGAGCATCAAAATGCACTACATCAGGATTCAATCTGTAGTATGACTTCCAAATCCACATTTACTGCAGAAGTGGTAAGGTATTACCTCCTTCAAAGCACTAGGACTGAGACCAACATTTCCTTTGCCTCTACCCTGTGGGACTACATTACCTGTATGCACATACTGAATAGCAGCTCCTTGCATATGCCTATTCACACCAAGTGCAGGATCAAGACCTACATCTAATATCACTGAACAAATTGGACCACTATAAATCCTGATTGATTGACATGGGCACTAAGTGCCCATAAAAGTGACTTGGATGTGGCAGGGAGCTAAAAACACAATCTCCTGTATGTCGTGACCACCACATGCTACTTGGGGCCTTGTCTGTCAGCTAGCCTTAGACAGAGTGAAATTACCCCTCCCCCTCTTTCTTCCGGGCACGCATATGGAAGCAATCGCATGAGTGAGGACAGTTGTTTCGCATCACGTTTTTTATAAAATGTTATATTTCTGTAGGTACCACGTCAATGGCACATTTACAAAGCCAAACATGCAATTAAGTGCACTCATTTTATAGATTAGGATTGATTAAACAAGTCATTGTCGTAATACACTACACCAAAACCATATTATAAACAGGAAAATCATTTATCTATGCTTTGTTCTTAAGTCTATGATCTATTTGGTCGATTATAAGCAGTCAACTAAGCTTAACCCTATATAATATCCCCATGGTGCCAAATCTCATATTTTTTCAAACTGCGTATACAACAAATGTCGAGAATTCTAACATATAGTGATTTGAGACAGACTAGAGCAATACCCAGTATGTTAACATCTGAGCCTACAAATGGGTGGGCACCCACTGACATATTCTTGATGTGGACACTCTGAGGTGCCTGGATGCATGTGAGAGGGAAAAATCACTTTCAATAACAACATTGACTTGGACTTTCCAAGTGGGATGCCTTCACAGATACCTGCATTTGACAGAATGGGCAACTTTGTGCGAAGAGCCACTGGAAGACTATTGTAGTTGTGGTGATAACACTGGCTGGTGGTTTTGTGGGAGTGCAAGTGGGATTCTGAGGGGAGTTGAAAAGTGATGTAAGACAAGGGGGGGATGTTTCCTCTGTCATGAGCGGCTGGAAAAATGCATAAAAATCCCATCAGCCCTGAGCAACACAGCAGCATCAGTCATGCAAGTGGGCCCAGCTAACTAGACACCTTAAACAGACTCAGAATTCACAAGTCATCCACCGAGCTATGTAGCACTGCAATGGTTACAAAAAAATGGGGAGGTTGGTATACATTAAATATTGCAATCCCACAACAAGACGTGCAAAACGTGTTGGGTTGCATGACTGAGATAAAGGGTTGATTCTCAGAACTAGAAAACAACACCCAGAGACTCCACACTACAGTCCGAAAAAATAGGCACATCGCTTTCACTGAAGAATAGAATATTCAGAATGCTGAGCGTGCTGGAACAACCTGAGAATAATCTGCATTCCAGTGTGAATTTAAGGAAGAGTCCACACAAATTTCCTAAAGAAATAGATGTGCACACTAATTTCACTTATGACCTTTCCTCCAGCTTTGCTATAGACAGAGCTCACAGCTCTTTAACCAAACAATCGCTGATGCTGCTCCCCCCCTGTAAAATTTCTCAGCTACTGAGACAGATTTGTATTAGTAATGGCATACTCAACTGGCACTTAAACTTGAGTTATCCCATGTTATGTTTTTCTCCGACTATAAGAAGTTAGCACAAGTTCAAAGGAAATCCTTTGAGGATGTCAAGAAAATAAAATACAGCCATGCATGAAGAATACATGCTCTTCTTCCTAGCCCAACTGAAAGTGATCCACTGATAGGAAGACCTGCTGTCGGAAGAACAAGATCCATCTCGATGAAGCTATAGTCTTCACATGGGCTTCCCCTGTCCATGCAAGGTAGGCTTGATAGGAGGAATGAACACTTACTCAGCAGATAACAACAGTATAGATTCTGATACGTGAGATTTGATCAACACACAGAGTTTTATAACTTTCTGAAAAGAGATTGAGACTAACGTGTTGTCTGTTATTTGCCCACTCCAAAATATTACAGGGTGGGTCCTAAAAACATCAGTGTATAGGGATTGTTAGAAATTGGGTTTCTGGTTTGCTGAGGTATGCACCCTTTTCAAGCAGGAACTACAATCCTAGTAAGGGCAAGTCACAGACACAACCTAAATTAACCTATGCTCACCCGCTGGTAGCTTGGTATAGAACAGTCAGGTGTAACTTAAGAGGTAATACGTAAAGTATTTGTACAGCACCACACAAAAAGATACCACACCTGGTTAGACAAGTATAGCCTAATTTAATGAACAAAATAAGACCAAAATGACACATTCAATAAGTATAACTGGAGTTAAGATTGTTTTAAAGAATAAACTGAAATGTAGTGCTTAAAAGCATATAGCACCAACCAGAGCTGTCTGGTCACACTAGACTGGCTCAAAAACAACAGTTCAGGCTGACCAGCATGGAGTGTGGGTTGGATTCAGGGACCAAACTTGTCCCGCAGCAAAGTACCTTGTCATCGATGAGGGCCCAATGCATGGAGATGAACGCTCACTGCCAGGCAAGAGGGCAGCTGGTTCGCACAGCAGAGGAGTCCAGCAGAGTGGCAGAGTGGCTGTCCCTACAGCTGCACAGCAGTCCTTCTTCCTCCCAGAGTATCCATGGGTCCAGAAGTATACTGAGTTGTTGGTGTAAGAGGTCCAGTACTTATCTCAGTTGTGCCTTTGAAGTGGGACAAGATTTAAAAAAGAAGTGCAGAGTCCCTGACTTTGCTCCAAACTCACCACAGGGAGTTTGCAGCCCTTTGTGTATGTGCAGGTGTAAGTGAGGCAGTCCTTAGCTCCGGCCCCCCATCGAGCCAGTTAATGGCCCATCAAGTCACACCTAAGCTCCCAGTGTCTGTTGCTGTCTAGAGGGAATGCACAAAGCCAAGCTGTCTCCCACCCCAGACGTGTGTATTCAGAGAAAGGCAGCAGGCACCAAATGGCTACAGTTAGGAAAATGACAACTTTCTAAAAGTGCATTTTAAGAATTACAATATAAAATCCGACAATACGTTGTTTAAATT
The DNA here is from genome assembly GCF_964263255.1 of Lissotriton vulgaris. NCBI lineage: Eukaryota > Metazoa > Chordata > Amphibia > Caudata > Salamandridae > Lissotriton > Lissotriton vulgaris. Next base: position 286,635,874 of record NC_141689.1, on the reverse strand, counting down.
GTGATTCCAAAGACACCAAACTTTGGGGTCTAATCTCTGCCCAATTTAAATTACACTTATAAAATGAAATAAGGTAATCCCAATGTTATCCTGTGGAAGCAATAGGCCTTGCAGTAGAGATAAACACATTTTAGTTTTAACTATCGGGACATGTAAACCATAAAAGTGTGTGTCCTACTTTTTACATACACTTCTTCCTGCCCTTGGGCTGTCCAGGGTCACCTTAGGGGGCGACTTATGTGTGTTAAAAAGAAGGTTTGAGCCTGGCAAGAGTGTTTACTTATTAATACACATGAAAGATCAAAGGGAGAAGCTCCCAGGAGAGAGGGTACTACTCCCTATCTGAATTGCAACTCACTGAAAGTACGTTCTCAAAATGTTTTTGAAAGGCATCGTTAGGTTGTGAAAGGGGAAACCATAGAATACAGGGTCCTAAGAGTATTAAATATATGAGGGCCAAGAGGTTATATGTCCTGTCTCTGATGAGGAGACACCTTTCTAAGGACGAAAACCTTCACTCACCCAAGGGTGACATGCTTCATCATAGTGTTCCCTCCTAACACTAGGATCCCTTGCACGACCCAATGATGTCTTTCAATACACTTATTGAGAACATACTTTCAGTGATTTGCAAGAGGGTTAACTTGCCTGGTCGACATGGCAGTTTAAAACTGCACACAGGCTCTGCAGTGGCAAGCCTGTGTGTAGTTAAAAAAGGGGTTGTGTGGTGTAGAACCGGTTCTGCGAAGGAGGCACAACAGGTCCCACGCCGGTGCTGGCCAGAAATCCTGGCCACCCCTTGCCACTTCAATAACCTTGTAGCAAAAGCAAGCCAAAAATAGCGTGATCTTGAGAAGGGAATCCCCCCTCTCACAGTTATATACACTTTAGGGCGTGTAGACACATAGACTACACCACACAACCCCTATTTTAACTACACACATTTTACTGTCCTGAAGAAAGCCAGATTAGTAATAAGGCACTGGCTGAAACATGTTGACACTCTAAGGACGTAGGAGGTCGTAACCCGCCTCTAACGTCCCACAGCCTTATTTTTTAACCGCTGACGGAGGCCCTTTTAATAAAGTATCCTCACCCCAGGGACCTCCGCCAAGCCGTTTTAACCTAACATGCCAAAACACCCTTCACCGCACACACAGTGACATACCTGCTCCGCTGTAATCAGGCGTCGAAGCACACCCGGGACACGCTAGGTGTCACTGGGTGGGCCCGATGATGAAGCATGCCACCAACTAGGTTGGTGGGTGAGGGCTTTCTAAAGACACCCAACAGGTGCCACCACTAATTGGCAAAACAATACTGAGTCGCTATGACAATAACAATATTAATGTCATACTAACCCCATCTCTAGCTAGTCTCTTTTTGATTTACTGACTTTACAGTGACATGACATTAGAAGAAGTGATTGACACCATCCAACAAATGCAAAGTGGTTAAGCCGTGGGATGTAACAGCCTTAATGTAAAACTATTTAAAGACCTGGCTTCTCAAATATGTTCCTACCTGCTTGACATGTTCAGGAGGCAGCAACAACAGAGAAACTGCCTAGTGATTTCCAATATGCTGTTAGGTCGAGAATGTTTCCTATATGGAATACAGTTGTGGTTCCCTGCCTGAGTGTGTGACTGTCAGTATCTGGTGTCCTGTTTTTTAGTTTTTTATTTTAGGGCCTACTCTCAAATTAGTTAGTGTGTATGCGGAGTCCTAGGCCTGTTCCTTCACACGAGTGAGGTCCTGAACCTCTTCTGTGACCTGAAGTGGTCACCAAGTGTGCCCTCATTTACTGACAGTGGATCGCTGAAGTTGTTAAGGGTTTAGAATGCAGAACTGTGCCGTGTTTTGTGCATCCATAGTGTGACCAGACTTTTTTTTGTATCTGTCACTGGAGTAGAGGCCGGTTGGCCCACTTGTGAAAAGTTTATCTTCTATGCGCCAATCCAGATCCTGGCACTAACATCTCAAATCTGAGTGATGTATACATACATTGTGTGTATAAGAGAGCCAGCATGATGCCATCCTGTCAGTTCCATTTTGGAAGCCCCTGACATGCTCCTGTGCACAAAATGATGCCCAGATTGTTTTACCAGACAGTGGAAGTATATTACTGGCATTCCTGAAGCTGGTGTGTGGAGACCTACACACACAAATGTAGACAAAAGAGACCAGGTTACTGTAGAAATTCAATTAGGGCTTTTGCTAAGTGAGGCTGCTGATCAGACTTCTTGTAGTACCACTGTTTAGTAAAGGGGTGGACTCCAGTCTATTGTTAAGGTTAAAGTGACCCAATTAGGGAAGCCAGCCTTTTCTCTTCCCTAATCACTGCTCGGTGTGGTTGTTGATAGCCAGGTGCAGAAAGCTCACTCCCCCTTGTGCCTCTGTGTGTGTGCCCCAGTCTGGAGACTACCTTGATGTGAGCAGCATCAGCATAAGCTAAGGCTGTGCCTGGAAGGACCTACCTATGAACTGGTTCTGAAAGTGCAATAGTAAATCTCTTGACTGTTTTCACTGTATAAAAGGGGGACACACTGAACAATCTATTGTTTCAGGTTCTTTGACCAAGGAATGACTCAGAGGACATTTGTGCAATAAGACCTGGAGTATGCTTGACAGTCAGCTTCCCAGAGGTGAGGGACACATGAAGCCTTGCCTTGATCGAATAAGCAGTTCTCCTGACCCCAGGTGCCTACAAGATAACCTGCCTGCTAAGATAGGGAAAGAGCCTGCAAACCCTGCAAAATTTTTGATTGGCCGGAGACTGTCAAAAGCAGTTTGACCCGCAGTTGTGTGTATGTCTGCCAGAGAAGACTATTGAGAGTGATCTGCGTTCCAGGTGGGAACCACAACCTAAGAGCTGTTCCTGAGGCAGACGTCCAACAAGCAGTTGATGACGAACTCCAAGATTTGCTGAGAGCGGACATTATTGAGAGATCAACTGGACCTACAGGGTGTCGCCAGTGGTAGTCGTGCCAAAACGGGGACACGAGAACAAAGTACGCCTGTGTGTGGACATGCAAGCCCCAAACACGGCTATAGAACGAGAGAGGCACCCAGGACCCCACATCAGTGACATGATCACTCGCCTGAATGGAGCGACAGTTTTCTCAAAGTTAGACCTCAACAAAGGATATCACCAACTCGAACTCCATGAAAGATCCAGATACATCACCACATTTACTACGCATCAAGGACTCTTTAGGTAGAAGCGCCTCAATTTCGGTATCTCCTCAGCAGCAGAGATCTTTCAAGAGGCTGTTTGGCGAGTAAATCACCACATCCCGAACTCATTTAACTGCAGTCACAACATTCTTGTCTTCGGCGCCATGCGCGAAGACCATGACACAGCCTTGGATCGAGTGTGTCATGCCCTTCTCAACGCCAATCTCACCCTCCTCAAAGACAAGTGTGAATTCCACAAATCCACCCTCAAGCTCTACAGTCACATCTTCTCCATAGACAGCATGAGACCTGACCCCGAGAAGGTCTCGGCATTGGCTGACACGCCACAACCTCATGATGTTAGTGACATTTGATATTTCTTGGGCATGGCCAGTTATTGCGCCCGATACATCAAGGACTAAGCGACCATCAGTTACCCACTGCAAGAGCACACGAAACAAGGGCATGTCTTCCAATGGTCCACTGCATGCGAGATTGCTTTTACCAAGATCAAGACAGCTGTGAGCTCTGCCGCGCACCTGACATACTTTAACCTGAGACGAAAGACAGACATTACCGTTGATGCCAGCCCTGTCGGGCTTGGCGCCATCCTAGCCCAATATGATGACGAGAGAGGTCAACGTCACATCATGGCCTACGCCAGCCGCAGCCTCACCGACATGGAGAGAGCATACTCACAGCCCAAGAAGGAAAGTCTGGCAGATGTAAGGGCATGTGAGCATTTCCACCTGTTCGTGTACGGTAAACACTTCACTCTCATCACCAACCATCAAGCCTTCATCACCATCTTTAGCAACCCAAGAGCAAAAATGTCGCCACGGATCAAGTGGTGGGGGATCCGCCTACAAGACGATACATACAGCATTATCCACAAACCGGGGAAGGCGGAGAACCCGGCGGGCAACATATCACGCCATCCTCAGGGATCAACACAAACACGTGCCTCAGTGGCTGAAGAGTACCTCCACTTTGTCATTGACCACGCACGCCCACCTGCTGTCACACTGGAAATCATTAGAGAGGTCACCACCAATGACACCACACTTCAAAAGGTCATGCAACGCGTCCGCACCGGCTCCTGGAAACACTTGGAGGACGTGCAAACAAATACCGCCACCAACCAGCAAGAACTCTCATCTTTCAGACACATCAAAGATAATCTCACGATCAGTGCAGACAGGCTACTGCTAAGGGACGGAAGACTTGTTATGCCTCACCAACTAAGACAAGGGACCATCAATCTAGCACATGATGGCCACAAATGCGTAGTGGCCACACAAAAAAGCACTGCGAGAGAGGGCTTGGTTCGTGTCTCTTGACCAGATGGTGGAATCCACGTGCAAGACTACCCACAGTGCCAACTAGTCAGGCGTGAAGAACCACCTGCTCCGCTGCAAATGTCAGACCTCCCAGACAACGTATGGCAACAAGTAGCTGCCGATTTCTTCGGCTCCCTGAAGTTCGGCAAATATGGGATCGTCATCATGGATGAGTACTCACGAGTCCCCATTGCAAATCTACTCTCATCCACAAAGGCGTCCACCGTCATACACATCCTTGACGAAGTATTTGCAGCCTGGGAATCCCTGAAGTTGTGAAAACTGATAACGGACCACCATTCAATGGATGTGAATTCACAGAATTTGCAAATCACCTGAATTTCAAGCATCAGAAAATTACTCCCTTATGGCCCCAAGCCAATGGAATGGTCGAACACTTCATGGCCACCCTGAAAAAAACAATACAACAAGCAGACCTGTCTCAACGAGATGTCCAACCGGCTCTCAATGAAGTGCTGCAAGCTTACAGGACTACGCTACACAGAACCACCAACAGATATCCCGCCACTCTGATGCTCGGGAGAAACCCGCACACTCGGATACCGACCTCGGATGCAGTTGCACGGTCTAGGCCCCCGGCATCAGACCATGAGACACTAGTGAACATCGACAAGGGCAAGAAAGCAAGGATGAAGAAATATACTGACGATCGCCGGCACGCTAAGGTGTCTGACATCCGAGAAGCAGACTGGGTATTGGTGAAGTAAGAGTGGAAAACCAAAGCTGACAGTCGCTATCATGCTCACCCGCTCCAAGTAACAAAGAAAAGAGGGACTATGATCACAGCTGCCTCTGCAATCGAGAGTACCACCAGAAACATTTTGCACATCAAAAAATGTAACCCAGAGGCCTACAGTCGAGAAAATGAAGCAGACAATGACACGGACACATCAAGCCCAGAAATGGATCAGTGTGAAGAACACCCTTGCACCACCGATGTGGGTGAAGCCCAAGCACAGAGCTTGTCCCGTCGGACCCAGAGAATCATTGGGAGACCAGTTCAGCTCATTGAAGAACTTTAAGAGAAGTGACAGAACTGGTGCCATTGCCAAATCAATTATAGAAAGGGAGCAAACCCTGCCTCAAGATATATAGGCCCTAGCTATGGGGTCCAAACTGATATATATGGAGGGGTGATTAACCAAGGGGTTGACGGCACATAGCAGAATCACATGGTCGAATCAAGAGAACTCAACAACTTCATTTTATGAAAATATATTTTTTATTTTTATTATTGTTTTATAGTACAAAAATTACTCTTATTGTGGGGCAAAATAGATATTAGACATGGTCTATCACAGGTGCATATAAAAACAGATAAACTTGAAGGCAAAACTTTCACAACAATTCATCCTACCCAGTAACAGCCTCAATTCACAAGCACATACTCATTCATTTCAACCCTACTTACACTCCCACTTTTAGTTGCAAACACCAATCACTCTCTCATTCATTCTACTTTCCCCTGCAATTATAACACATAGGTGATCATGTCGGGATGTTCATCCGGGTAGTTGGTTTTTAGCTACAAGTCCTGGTGTTATGCGGGCAATAGCTGTATTCCAGGGGACATACGCCGACGCGCGTTTCGGTGACCGGCCAGTGAGGCCGCACCTTCGTCAGGGCAAGGGGCAGTATACTGGGGCGGGCACAAAGGTAAAACACTCTGTAATAGAGAGCAAAACAAAATACATTTTTACTAAAAAAGGCTGATCATTTTAAGGCAGACATTAAACAATTTTTTTTCCCAACATGATAGTAACACTTTTCAACTATTTAGGTAGACATAGATCCCATACTCTCATTATATTTTCCATTTTAGATAGTAGGAACTCCTACATTCGGCCAGTGATTGCCAAGCTATGTCAACCCTCTTGAGACACTCCCTAGAGTAGATTCCCTAATAAGTGAAATCTGGAAGGCATAAAGATGGCCTTAACTGTATGGACCCTAGAGCACATTTTAACATAAAACAGAACATCTTCACTTCCATACACCTATTATACAGGCCGAATGTAGGAGAATGTCTGCCTTAAAATGATCAGCCTTTTTTAGTAAAAATGTATTTTGTTTTGCTCTCTATTACAGAGTGTTTTACCTTTGTGCCCGCCCCAGTATACTGCCCCTTGCCCTGACGAAGGTGCGGCCTCACTGGCCGGTCACCGAAACGCGCGTCGGCGTATGTCCCCTGGAATACAGCTATTGCCCGCATAACACCAGGACTTGTAGCTAAAAACCAACTACCCGGATGAACATCCCGACATGATCACCTATGTGTTATAATTGCAGGGGAAAGTAGAATGAATGAGAGAGTGATTGGTGTTTGCAACTAAAAGTGGGAGTGTAAGTAGGGTTGAAATGAATGAGTATGTGCTTGTGAATTGAGGCTGTTACTGGGTAGGATGAATTGTTGTGAAAGTTTTGCCTTCAAGTTTATCTGTTTTTATATGCACCTGTGATAGACCATGTCTAATATCTATTTTGCCCCACAATAAGAGTAATTTTTGTACTATAAAACAATAATAAAAATAAAAAATATATTTTCATAAAATGAAGTTGTTGAGTTCTCTTGATTCGACCATGTGATTCTGCTATGTGCCGTCAACCCCTTGGTTAATCACCCCTCCATATATATCAGTTTGGACCCCATAGCTAGGGCCTATATATCTTGAGGCAGGGTTTGCTCCCTTTCTATAATTGGTTTCTCCCCCCTACTTCCTGCCTTTATCATTAAGATACCCACGGGGAACCCCCTTCTCTGTTTAGCCATTGCCAAATCAAACAGGGGGAGATGTTGTGTCATCTTGCCAGACTCCGTTGCTACATCCGGGTCAGGCATGACGGGAAGGAGAAGGGAGGGGCAGCGCGAGAGAGCGCCATACTGGGAAACAGAAATAAAGAATAAAAGAAGTGTTGATCTCCACTCCGTGTCTGCGTGTTTATAAAACGCGAGACATGAAAATGGGAATACCGAGAAGTGGGAGGCCTCAATCCTGATCCAAGGCTCAGTTGCCTAAGCACTAGTGCAGTAAATGTACCTGTAGCCTATTCTTTGGAGCATTACATTTTGAGTGTGCATTAAAGTACTTTAAGGTAAAGCATAGGGCTGGACAATCTGGTATTGTGCTGCTGTGTAATTCTTGAGTTCTGAGCTTGCACACTCCCACGCCACCTCCTAGAGAACATGGGACTGCTCACAATTGCTACCACTGAATTGGTTGTATTTGACCCTGTTCGCAGAGCCATAGTAGGGTAGACCCTGAGACCTTAGAGGCAAACAACCCTAGGCCCTATGGCTGAGCCCAGTAGTCCTCGTACCCCCCACGGAAGGCTGTCTGACAAATACAATCAAAACAATACACAAGAAATGGAAATCAAAAACAGACTGCTCTTTTTACCAGCTGAAGTCAATCTTTAAGGTAAAGGTAAAAGTACTGGCAAAACGAATACAAAATATGATTTGAACACTGAACCACATAAACAAGTCAGACATTATGTTGCAAAGGGTCACCAGAATAAATCTACAGCAGTTATATAAGCAGAAAGATGAAACTAGAGGTACTGATGAAACATTAGAGATCCTATCTCTTGATGCCAAAAAAGGCATTTGATTCTATTGACTAGCAAGTTCAGACCCTATTCCTGGAAAGGTTTACATTTCACGCAAGATATGAGCTTGGAAAGGGCTACTGTACACAAGTCCATAACTTCAGTGAGGGTGGACGTAGAACTGTCCGAAATTATTAAACTGGGGAGTGTATTACCGAAGCACCCCCAAATGCTTAGAGAGTACTATCCCTCTAATATACTGCTGTTGCAATTTCAGCAATGAACACCGGGCCCATTAAAGAATAAGTGGGAAGCCTCCAAAAGAATGCAGTCTCCTGTCTAATGGGACATTTTATGTTAAGTTGTACAGGTGCGTGGTCAGAGTAGGTGCATGGGAGGAGGGCGCACGCTTCAACCTGGGAGAGTAGGATCTTGGAAATGAACCAATCGTCAATTCGAGTATGCATGTCATGAGGGGCTGAGTAGTGGGTAAACCCTGCAACATCGGCAGAATGCTGTCGCCAAACATCCGACAGATCCAATTCTTCCATTAGATCTAGGATGGCTCCAGCTGCTGCTGAGCGGCGGCAATTGGGACCCTTAGAACGATCTTTAAGTAGATCTAAGATACAATTGAAATCACAGCCTAACATTAATGGGGTGTTCCTGTCACGCATCATATTGGCCCCCAGCATTTGAAAGAATTGGGGGGTCATCATAATTGGGACCATACACATTCACCAGTTTAATCATTAACCCATCTTTTTGGTATCTCACAGTGACATATCTCCCATTGGGATCCACTTCTATTTCTTGTTATGAGATCACTGAACAAAGTTTCACCCATACCAATACCCCTCTAGAATGTGACGTAGATCCTGCTGCACAGAACCTACCCTGGAGAAGTTTTTGCATAAGCATGTTACTCTGAAGAGATTGGTGAGTCCCCTGTTATAAATACTAGGTGCCTCTTGAGGTATCCAACGACCCTCCTAACCTTTCTGTGATCGTTCAGCCCATTAATGTTCCATGTTAAACAAATGCACAGTGCTAGCCGTTATTGAGGTTGCTACGGGCTATGTCAAGCACGCCACTGACCCCATCTGGAGTCCTACATAAGATAAACACATCAAGGGAAACCATGGAATTACATGAATGCCACAGACTGTTACTGTCTTTCAAACCAGACAACCACCCCCCCACCCATGCTATGCAAACCCCAACTGCACATAGTCGATACCACCCTGCCCCACCCGCTAAGTTACCCTTGTACAGTGAATAACAAGAAAGAAGTATATTCTAACTAAAATATTTTTTTTAATGAGGCACTCCCTTTGTGGTTCACACTCTGGGGCAGATGCCTGGATCAATTCTCACCACACTTATGCCATAGGAATAGTAAAATGACCTCTTTGAGTAACAGCTTGCGTATATCATTCTCAGTGAGGTCCCTATAATTTTGGAGGAAAAGGACATATAAAGAGAGAAGCTTTTTTGTAAAGCACCTAAAAACTTACAGTTCACCATATAGCATTCTGTATAGAGTTAGCCATCCAAAACAAACAAACCATCAGGTGGCATTGTACCAAATGATATCCCAGTCACTGCATAGCGGCTTACTTTCACACCTCATGCAGGATTCAACAAACCAGGAAGTGAGCCCATTAGATTTCAATTAAGCTCTGTAACTTAGAGATCCCAGTAGTACATAGGAAGCAATGAGTCCTTATTCTTCTCCATGTGAAATCTCATCCCTGCTGTTCGCCTGAGGGCCCCTCCAGGAGCGACCGGCATCTCTCCGTTTAAGAAATTGCATCACTTGTGATGGATCTGTGAAGATATGCATCTTTCCATCAGCTTTAACTTGCAACTTGCCAGGATACATCATGTTGTAGTCCAGTTGCAGCTCGTGGAGCTTCCTCTTGACTAGTGCAAAAAGTCGACCTGCACTTGTTGCGTAAAGTCCAGAAAAGAGAAACTGATATTTCCTCAGAATGAAGTTCTTGCAATTCTCTGAGGAGAGCACTGTCTAGGTCCCTTTAGTTAAGAAGCCTTGCTATGATTGGGCTTTGCGGAGCCCCTGGTACTGGTCAGGGGGCAAGCGAACGGTGTGCCCTCTCCACCAAGAATATAGCAGAAAAGCAGTCTCTTCCCAGCATTGTGGTGAGTAGTTGTTCCACAAAAAGCTCCATGTTAGGAATGTCAGTGGACTTCGCAATATCCACCAGGCTAAGGTTATTGCGTCTTGACGGGGCCCGCAAGTCCTCCGCCCTGGCCTGAACTGAAGTTGTTTGTCAATGGCGGAGTACGAAAGGGATGTGGCGTTTAAAGTGCCCTCTGCGTTAGAAACCCATTTTCTACAGCGTCTAGGCACTCTGAATGCTTGTCTAGCCTTTTAGACATCCTGTCCATCTAGACAGTTAACGCATCAATTTTCCCATCAATCTTGTTCAGACTGTGCTGCATAGCTACAAATATTTGTTTTAAGTCTGAGTCAAGGGAGAATCGCTAGCCTCCGAGCCCGATTCTGAGGCGTTTTTTTCCCATGTTCCCCCTTCCAATATACTGTATACTTTGCTGGTGCAACCATAGCAGAGGACCAATCCCACCTCTCTCTAACTTGCTATGATTAGACACAACCTGACATCCTACTCTGGTTCCAGTGATAGCGGTGGAAACTTCATGGATGGTCCCCTCTCGCTCCAGGAATACCGCCAGTGGTGATGCGGGCCAACAAGTTACAGCCGACAGCTTCAATTACAAGGGTCTCCTTTTGCGACTGGGTCAGGAAAGCAAGTGCCAAAGGCTCTCACTTCGGAGGGGGCGCCGGATACAGCATGGTGCAAACACAACAGGTGATGGACTGAATGTGGATCAATGTCACACACTCACCCCAGTCCAAAGATCTGGGCCCAAATCCATCGTTTTATTGCACTCCACACCACCCTGGGTTATAGACAATGGCAATATGCAAATCAGCTCTGACCCTGTGCCCCATGGGAACAGTCCAGTCCGAACTACAAAAGCCATGTCCTTCCCAGAACGGAATCAAGCATCCGAGGAACGGACCGGTTTCGAGGTAACACCTCTCATCAGCCCGGCTAGCTTGACTCCAGTGGTGTGGAGTGCCTGGGACCCACGTCTGGGCATCCCCAGCGCACTTAGGGCGGAATATGCAAACACAACAGGTGATGGACCGAATGTGGATCAATGTCACACACTCACCCCAGTCCAAAGATCTGGGCCCAAATCCATCGTTTTTTTGCACTCCACACCACCCTGGGTTAGACAATGGCAATATGCAAATCAGCTCTGACCCTGTGCCCCATGGGAACAGTCCAGTCCGAACTACAAAAGCCATGTCCTTCCCAGAACGGAATCAAGCATCCGAGGACCGGACCGGTTGCGAGGTAACACCTCTCATCAGCCCGGCTAGCTTGACTCCGGTGGTGTGGAGTGCCTGGGACCCACGTCTGGGCATCCCCAGCGCACTTAGGGCGGAATATGCAAACACAACAGGTGATGGACCGAATGTGGATCAATGTCACACACTCACCCCAGTCCAAAGATCTGGGCCCAAATCCATCGTTTTTTTGCACTCCACACCACCCTGGGTTAGACAATGGCAATATGCAAATCAGCTCTGACCCTGTGCCCCATGGGAACAGTCCAGTCCGAACTACAAAAGCCATGTCCTTCCCAGAACGGAATCAAGCATCCGAGGACCGGACCGGTTTCGAGGTAACACCTCTCATCAGCCCGGCTAGCTTGACTCCAGTGGTGTGGAGTGCCTGGGACCCACGTCTGGGCATCCCCAGCGCACTTAGGGCGGAATATGCAAACACAACAGGTGATGGACCGAATGTGGATCAATGTCACACACTCACCCCAGTCCAAAGATCTGGGCCCAAATCCATCGTTTTTTTGCACTCCACACCACCCTGGGTTAGACAATGGCAATATGCAAATCAGCTCTGACCCTGTGCCCCATGGGAACAGTCCAGTCCGAACTACAAAAGCCATGTCCTTCCCAGAACGGAATCAAGCATCCGAGGACCGGACCAGTTTCGAGGTAACACCTCTCATCAGCCCGGCTAGCTTGACTCCAGTGGTGTGGAGTGCCTGGGACCCACGTCTGGGCATCCCCAGCGCACTTAGGGCGGAATATGCAAACACAACAGGTGATGGACCGAATGTGGATCAATGTCACACACTCACCCCAGTCCAAAGATCTGGGCCCAAATCCATCGTTTTTTTGCACTCCACACCACCCTGGGTTAGACAATGGCAATATGCAAATCAGCTCTGACCCTGTGCCCCATGGGAACAGTCCAGTCCGAACTACAAAAGCCTTCTCCTTCCCAGAACGGAATCAAGCATCCGAGGACCGGACCGGTTTCGAGGTAACACCTCTCATCAGCCCGGCTAGCTTGACTCCAGTGGTGTGGAGTGCCTGGGACCCACGTCTGGGCATCCCCAGTGCACTTAGGGCGGAATATGCAAACACAACAGGTGATGGACCGAATGTGGATCAATGTCACACACTCACCCCAGTCCAAAGATCTGGGCCCAAATCCATCGTTTTTTTGCACTCCACACCACCCTGGGTTAGACAATGGCAATATGCAAATCAGCTCTGACCCTGTGCCCCATGGGAACAGTCCAGTCCGAACTACAAAAGCCATGTCCTTCCCAGAACGGAATCAAGCATCCGAGGGCCGGGCCGGTTTCGAGGTAACACCTCTCATCAGCCCGGCTAGCTTGACTCCAGTGGTGTGGAGTGCCTGGGACCCACGTCTGGGCATCCCCAGCGCACTTAGGGCGGAATATGCAAACACAACAGGTGATGGACCGAATGTGGATCAATGTCACACACTCACCCCAGTCCAAAGATCTGGGCCCAAATCCATCGTTTTTTTGCACTCCACACCACCCTGGGTTAGACAATGGCAATATGCAAATCAGCTCTGACCCTGTGCCCCATGGGAACAGTCCAGTCCGAACTACAAAAGCCATGTCCTTCCCAGAACGGAATCAAGCATCCGAGGACCGGACCGGTTTCGCGGTAACACCTCTCATCAGCCCGGCTAGCTTGACTCCAGTGGTGTGGAGTGCCTGGGACCCACGTCTGGGCATCCCCAGCGCACTTAGGGCGGAATATGCAAACACAACAGGTGATGGACCGAATGTGGATCAATGTCACACACTCACCCCAGTCCAAAGATCTGGGCCCAAATCCATCGTTTTTTTGCACTCCACACCACCCTGGGTTAGACAATGGCAATATGCAAATCAGCTCTGACCCTGTGCCCCAAGGGAACAGTCCAGTCTGAACTACAAAAGCCATGTCCTTCCCAGAACGGAATCAAGCATCCGAGGACTGGACCGGTTTCGAGGTAACACCTCTCATCAGCCCGGCTAGCTTGACTCCAGTGGTGTGGAGTGCCTGGGACCCACGTCTGGGCATCCCCAGCGCACTTAGGGCGGAATATGCAAACACAACAGGTGATGGACCGAATGTGGATCAATGTCACACACTCACCCCAGTCCAAAGAGCCGGGCTGATGATAGGTGTTACCTCGAAACCGGTCCGGTCCTCGGATGCTTGATTCCGGTCTGGGAAAGATATGGCTGTTGTAGTTCGGACTGGACTGTTCCCATGGGGCACAGGGTCAGAGCTGATTTGCATAATGCCATTATCTGACCCAGGTTGGTGTGGAGTGCAAAAAACGATGGATATAGGCCCAGATCCTTGGACTGGGGTGAATGTAAGACATTGATCTACATTCTGTCCATCAAATTGTTTTTTGGATACAGCATGGTGGCACATCAGCAACCCCCAGACACGGGGCCGCAATTGCACCCCAAGCACACCAGTAGGGCTCATAGTCGACCGCCTGTTAAGCAGTCGCAACCAGAAACACGCAGCCATCCACAGGAGGGAGAAAGGTGCTCTAGACCCCGGTCATGACGACAAGAGCCGTGGCAGCAGCCGGGCCGTCAGTATGCCTGCCCCTCTCACCTGGATAGTCGCTGCAGCTCGGCAGAAGAATGGCTCCCAGCAGTGCGCTTGGAGAACAGAGTCACGGCAAGAGATCTTTTGGGGCCCACCAGTAGGGGGGGGGGAAGCACTGACCACCGACACAAAATTGGTGTGACAAAGTCCACTTTATTGGAAGTAGGGGCACCATAAACATCCCAAACGTAGGCCTGTGCCAAACAAAACTATACCCCACTAAATATTGAACTGCCTAACAACCCCCCAACCCCACCCTAAATGGTTCCCCCAAAATTGCAACATCAAACAACATCCCACTTGCAAAAAGCCCCCCTGCCTAACTAACTATGAACTTGACCTCAGTGTTCCTCACCACCTGCCAAACAGCCCAGGCCTTTTGCAATGCCTCCCGTTTTAAAGTAGGAGAAGCGCCACCTCTAGCACAGCACACCAGCACCTGTTCCAGCGACACAAAACAACCTTTACCCACTACCAGCAGTTCTCCAATGCACCAACTTCCAAGAAAACCCCTCAGAGCCACAAAATCCCCCTCACACCAGAGAAAACATTTACCAAAAGGGAGGGAGGGTGGGAAAAAGCTTGCACTCCAACCGTGCCAGGACCGGCTGCTGTGTCACTACACCAAAATGGTGGCTAGTGACACAAAATGCCCGGTCATATAGGACCCCAGCCCAACCAGCCCAAAAGAAGCCCAACGCCCCGCCGCCAGCCCAACCAGCCCAAACAACTTCCTGCTGTTTCCTCTGTGTCCCCCCTACCCCCTACGGCCCCAAAAAAAACCCGGGGGCGGCATGCCTCCCGATGGTCGGCGGCACTGACCAGAGACACAAAATTGGTGTGACAAAGGCCGCTTTATTGGATTCAGGTGCACCTTAAACATCCCAAACTTTGGCCTGTGCCAAACAAAACTATACCTCAGTAAATATTGAACTGCCTAACAACCCCCCACCCCAAAATGGTTCCCCCAAAATTGCAACATCAAACAACATCCCACTTGCAACAAGCCCCCCTGCCTAACTAACTATAAACTTGACCTCAGTGTTCCTCACCACCAGCCAAACAGCCCAGGCCTCTTTCAATGCCCCCCCTTTTAAACTAGGAGAAGCGCCACTCGAAAGCCGCCTAACGACTTTCGACCCCCATAGGACTCCTGCCCCCTCAGATACCTGCACACCCTCAAAGCCACATCCAGAGCCTCCTTCACCTGAACAATGTCTAGCTCCATCCCATACCGCAATAGGTGGACCCCATCCTCCATAAAGAAGTACACTGCCCCGTATCTAAGCTCCGGATGCTCCTTCCTACCTATGCCCTCTCTGGCACAGAAATCCCTCATCTCCCTGTTGGTCTTCGGCCTCGTCCTATCTATGGCCGCTGAGAGCTCAGCTCCCCTCCAACACCTCCTGGGGATGAACTCGGACCAAATCACGTGACATCCTGACCATTGCCTCCTTATCTCCAATAAGTCCAGCTTCATCTGCTTGACCACGGCCAATCCCTTACACAACACCAGGTCATTCTCGCCCCAAATGAATTAACACCACATCTGGGCACACAACCCCCGCACCACATTGTTCAACAAGGGCATCAACCCATGCCAACGTATTCCCCCCTTTGCCCGCCAATGACATCTAAACAAGCGGTCATCCAGCTCCAAGTTAAGTTATCCATGCTTGTCCCACTCATCCCTTTCTGCCCGCTTGACATAAGGAGTGTCCCACAATGTAAATGTCCAGCACCGCCGCAGCAGCACCTGAAAAGACACACATGTAAGAGGGTGAAACAGCAATTCTAAGCGCCCCCTCCACCTCCCGCATCCTGACGTACGTCCGGTAGCAATCCGACTTCCACCGCCCCAACCTCTTAATCTCCTCCTTCCCCCAGCCTCTCCGTGCTGCCTCCGTCGCAGCCCCAATCCGAAATGAATGCGTCCCAAACACCTTCGGGTCCTCACCCATACATCGCAAGACCAGCAACACTTTAGACGCCGTCACTCTGCCGCCAACCTAAAACCTCCTCCCCCAACACTCCCCGGCCGACCGCCAACCGCCGACCCCATGTCGTGGGACACACCCCCTCCACATCCCCTGGGCCCAGCACCACCCAAGTCCCTTCCCCCCGCTGATGCGTCTTAGAGCAGCGCAAGAGCACCGCCACCTCCCAGGCCCGCACCGCCACATCCTCCCACAGGATCACCGGCCCCTCTTTGTGACCCACCCACTTGGAAATCTCCAAAAAACAACCAAGACATGAGCGTTGCGAAAAACGCGGTCTCCTCCCCATTCCGGCACACCGACGGCAGCACGGATAACACACCCCCCAGCAAAAACACCGTAATGGGCCGACGCTGCCTCACCCACGTTCCCCTCTCCCTCGCCCAACCTTCCAACAATCGAGCCGCCAACTCCCCCGCCGACGGCGGATACCCCCACCAAAGCTTACCCATGAAAGCCACCGCCGACAACTTGCCCTCAATCGTCACCCTCGACAAACCTCTGTCCATCAAGGCCAGCATGAAGCGTACCACCTGCTCCTCCCGCTGCCAATGATCCCCGTGCCTCACCACGCCAGACCGCCGAAACTCCTCCCAAGCTTGGACATACGCCTTCCAAATGGACTCCGCCACCGACGCCCTCACCAGTTGAACAACCCGGCGTCTCCCACCAACCAAAGCTCCTCCCGGACCGGCATCTTTACCGTCTCTGCCTCCCTGGCTAGCCCATGGAACCTCTGCCACTGCGAACAAGACAAAGCATCCACAATGTCATTGTCCACCCCTAGGACGTGGCGAGCCTGAAATAGAATGTCATTCTCCAAGCAACGCATCACAAACACCCTCATCAGCTTCAACACCTGCGGGTCCCTGGCCGACTGTCTGTTCACCACCTGCACCACCGACATATTGTCAACCCTGAACAAGACCCGCTTGTGTGCCAAATCAGGCGCCCACATCGTGACGGCCACCACCAACGGGAACAACTCCAGGAACGCAATGCTGCGGCCCCCCGCCTGCCACTGCGGCGGCCACTGCTCCGTACCCCAGCGGCCCGCCCAGTACAAACCGAAGCCACCAACACCCGCCGCATCCGAATACAGCGTGACGTCCCATTCCCAATCCTCCGGCGGCGCCATGGGAACACCATTGAACCGCCCAACGAACGCCAGCTACATCCGCAAGTCCTCCTTCGTCCCCGCCGACAGACGCAAATGGTGATGTGGCAACATCAATCCGGACAACGCCAACCCCAAACACCTGTAGAACGTGCGACCCACCCGCACCACGCTGCACGCGAAGTTCAGATGACCCAACAGAACTCACACCTCCCGAACCATCACCTTCCGTTTGTCGAGCATTCCGCTCACCGATGCCACCATCGCCAACCTCTTGTCCTCCGGTAGGCGTGCTTCCAAGGCCGCTGAGTCGAGCTCTATACCAAGAAAGGACAACACCGTACTGGGACCGTGCATCTTCTCTGGTGCCAGAGGAACACCGAAATAGCCCTTGAGGTCCGTAAAACCGTCCAGCTGCCGCTGGCAGTCCATCGAACCGGGCCGCCCCACCAGAAAGAAGTCATCCAGGTAGTGCGTCACCGTCTCAGAGCCTGTGCGCCTCATCCCCCGTCACCCGCTCTGTGTCCCCCCGCTCTGAGTTGCCGCAGCCTGCTGCCCTGGCGGGCCTCCGACACCCCAGCAGCAAACCACTGGGTGTCGCCTCCCACAACTGGAGCACTCGTGCCGGAAACGGCACACCTGCCAGCCACACGCCCCTTTGTTAAAATCCCTGCAGGTCCCAACTGAATTCTGCCCGGGAGACTCTCCTTGCCCCACCCCTCCGCGGGTGGGGCGGGTCGTAAAGGGGGTCGGCATCAGCAGCAAACCGCTAGCCGTGTAGACGGTGCGCCCAAACTTCGCCCCGCCCATAGTCTGCTGGTACAAGTCAGAATCCAGCTCCCCCCACTTAGCCTCCTGGTCGGCCGCCATTGGGGCCCAGAATTCCTCGTCATAGTGGGACCAGGCGTATACTTAAACAATGCAATGGACCGGTCCGGAAACTTTTCACAATATACGCTTGCGTATATGAGGAATGCCGCCGACCAATTATTGATCATCAGGGGCACTTTGGGGCGCCTCGCCAACTCCTGCTCCTCCTCCTTTGACCCCTCTTTAGAAGTCAGCTCCCTGTGTAACAGCTTTAAAATGTCCACGTACTCCCCCTTCCATATTTTCTCCTTCGTAGCCAGCGACAGATGTGCCTCCAGAAGCTTGGTCACTCCCATGTACGGGAGCTTGCGCACCGGCACCATGCAGCTCTCCTTCCCCCCGACCGCGGACTCCCCTGCCTTCGTGACACCGGCCGCCAGCAACCCAGTCGCGCCCGACCCAACGCCACGGGGCACCGCACTTCCCGACGGTTCCCCCCCGTCCGTGCCCACCCCTGTGTCTTTAACGTAGCAACCTTTCACCAGCCGCCCCCCATCTTCTTCCCAGCATCCATCCCCACCGTCACTTGGGCGCAGCGCCGCTTGCCCAAACCACACCCCGCTCAGTCCCAAACCTTACCTGGCGTCAAGGTCGGTGTGCTCGCTGGGTCCCGCCACCTAACCAGTGGAGCTGAGGGGGCCGTCACTCTGGGTGCATTGTGCCTTGCGCGTACATGTAAAATATTGTCAACAACATTACTGTTCCCCCCACTCCCTGATCTCCCCCTCGTTCCTCTAAATCCTCTACACCCCCAACCCTAGCGCCTCGCAATCAGCTCCTGCCAAGGGAAAAAAGTGGAGTCCAGCATGCCAGTGAAAAAACGCTCCACGTGCCCCCCCACCCTCCGCTGCCACCCCAACCCCACTGACCCCCTGCCCCCACCCTGCCGAGTGACCCCCTCTCCGTGCAAGGTGCCCCTGGCCTCCACCTGTGCCCCCCACACCCCCTACCCCCAACCCACCCACCACTGCACCTCAACCCCCCACCCAGCTGCCCCCCAAACCGCCTCCCCCTCCCTTCCGCACATCCTGATGCCCCCCCTCAGCCCCCCACCGCCGCGCGACTGCCCCCCGCTGCGCCAAGACCCCACGCCGCCCCCACCCTCTCCTCAACCACCCCCCGCACCCCACCAACCCCCCCCCGTTCCCTCCCCAGCTACGACCTGCTCTTGTGCAGCTGCAAAAAAACTGGAAATGGGTGAGTGAAAAGATTAGCCGCTGTGCAGCTCAATGCCAAAATGACAGATGGAATTATTTATTCATTTTAATTTCAAATATTTGTACAGTTGCGCTGCCACATTGGGTGCCATGTTATCCGGTTCCTACGAATTAAATAGTACTGTGTATTTGGATAACATAAACTTCAGAATATGGGAACTCAGTTCAAACATATCATCAGGAAATGTTGGTCTAAATCCTAGCTAGCTCACAGTGCCCCATCTGAACTCCTAACCTTACCAAGGTAACAGACGGTATTAGCAATATTGAACATGACCACTCTTTATTCCCTAAGAAATTGTGTAAACAGGTCTACCCTTTTGTGGTTAATTTTGCATGCCCAAGGTAAACACACAAAAAATATGCATCTGGATTTTCAAGCATTTATTGAAATAATTGTATTCTTGTATAGAAAGTGTGAGCTGCAGTTATTAGGCAGATAAAATAAAGCATTGTAACCAGCATTACAAGAATGGTGAAAAAGATAAACAGTTCAACCCTAATAATATTACTATGTAATTATACTCCTACCTAACACTACCTATACTATTGAGAGCATAGTCGGAGTACCCTCTGCCAGATCCAGTGGGATAGCATAACTCACCATACCAGGCATGATGTGCCATGCAGCTGATCTGATGTAGAGTAGGCTATCGTCCTTTGCAGGATAAAGGTTAGAGTCACACGGCTGCATCTCAGTAACAGTGCCCGCATTCCAGGACAATCCCAGCAGAAGAGCTCTTCTGCCAAATGAAACACAGAGGCCGTTTATATAATAAAAGCATTGTTCCAATTGCACTGTGTCAAATGTGCAGAGCTGATGTGATGGTTTGCCTGGAGCCTTAGAAGTGTCTCCAACAGGACAACATATATTGAAGGGCATTGCACCACTGCGTTTCGTGATTGTAAGCGCTGGGATGCATCCGGGTAGCCATGCCCTATATAAATGCTCTTTACAATTACAATTACAATTCGATATGCCTAGCATTGTACAGTGGGTACGAACAACATGATAATAATACTCATTAACCCCTTCGCTGCTAGGCCTTTTCCCCTCCTGTGCTAAGCCGTTTTTTGGCTATTTGGGGTAGTGCGCGCTTAGGCCCATGTAACTTTTTGACCACATAAGGTATCCACGCCAATTTTGCGTCCCTCACTTCCAACATCATGGGGATTCTAAAGTTACCCCGGGTTTGTGGATTCCCCTGGAGGGGTCCCAGAAATTAGCCAAAATACAGTAACATTTTTGTTTTTTTTCAGAAAAATGGGAAAAACGGGCTACAAATGAAAGCCTCTGGGTTTTCCCTGCAAATGTTATCAAAAAAGGGTTTGTGGGGCTGAAATCACGATTATCCCAGCTTTTAGGGAATGACAGTCTTTTGTCAGAGAACCAACATGTTTTACACAGTTTTGGCATTTTTCTGGGACATAGTCTATTTCTGCTATTTTTAGTGCTTTCAACCTCCTTCCAGTTAATGGTAAAAATGAGTATAAAAGCTATAATGAATCCTGGAAAGCTATACATTTTAAAAAAGTAGACAAAATTTTGAATTCAGAAAGGGGTCATTTGTGTAGATCCATCAAGGTTTCTTTATAGAAACTTACAGTTAAATATTGGAAAAATTGAAAATTAGTTGAAAAAAACAGCCTTTTGTGTCAACGTTTTCACCTGTAACTTCTTGTAATTATGACAGCTCTTTGAAAGCAATATACTCGTACATCCGCTGGGCTTTCCTTGTTGTTGGGATATATAGGACTTGTAGGTTCACCAAGAAGTAGACGAACCCAGAGTCGAAAACTGAGTAGCAATTTGCAATGACTTTTTATTATGTACCGGGTATATTGCAATTATTGTGCGAAAATGTATATAAGAAAAAATCGGTATGAAAGATACCTATGTATTTCTGAAATGGGTACAAATTATAGAGTTTAGAAACAGTACATATTTGCACATTTTCAAAATTGGGAATACTCATACTAGCATGTGAATTATTGGTCATTTTTCAAAATGACTTCATTTTTACACAATGTCATTCATTGGGAAGGCAGAAATGCATCAAAACTCAATAGATAATAACAGTTGCTTTACGAATCTTAATTAACCTAAGTCTCCTGATAAAAATGGTACCTCACTTGTGTGGGTAAGCATAGTATCCATGACCTGAAAGGGCTCAAAACGCAACGTGGTCGCATCTCAATTTCGCAGTGAAAAATTACCCTTTTTTTGCGAACTGTGTAGCTGTCATTTTTTAACCCTAGCTCTGCTGGCACCTAGGGAAACCTAGCAAACCCATATATTTTTGAAAACTAGACACCCAGGGGAAACCCGGATGGGGGGATTTGACTGCCTGCCACAATGTTCTGTTACCCAGAATCCCTTGCAAACCTAAAGAAATGTCAAGAAAGCCACATTTTCCCCACATTTCTGTGGTGGAAAGTTTTGGAATCTGCGTGGATCCACACATTTCAACTTACCCTGCGTTCCCCAAAATTTTTACGAGAAAAACGGTACCTCACTTGTGTGGGTTGGGCTAGTGCCCACGACAGGAAATGGCACAAAACGCAACATGGTCACACCTCAATCTCGCAGTGAAAAATGACCCTTTTTTGGCAAAGTGCATAGCTGTAGTTTTTGTACCCTAGCTCTGCCGGCACCTAGGGAAACCTAGAAAACCTATACATTTTTGTAAACTAGACACCCAGGGAAATCCAGGATGGGGTGACTTGACTGCCTCCCACCAGGTTATGTTACCCAGAATCCATTGCAAACCTAAAAAATTGTCTAAAAAAACACATTTTTCCCACATTTCTGTGGTGGAAAGTTCTGGAATCTGAGTGGCTCTACAAATTTCAACCCACCCCGCGTTCCCCAAAGTCTTTTGAGAAAAATGGTACCTCACTTGTGTGGGTCGGCCTAGTGCCTGCGACAGGAAACGGCACAAAACGCAACGTGGTGCACCTCAATTTCGCAGTGAAAAATTACCCTTTTTTGGCACAGTGCCGAGCTGTAGTTTTTGAACCCTACCTCTGCCGGCACCTACAGAAACCTAGCAAACCTATACATTTTCAAAAACTAGACACCCAGGGGAATGCAGGATGGGGTGACTTGACTGCCTCCCACTAGGTTTTGTTACCCAGAAACACTTGCAAACCTAAAAAATGGTTTAAAAAAACACATTTTCTCCACATTTCTGTGGTGGCAAGTTCTGGAATCTGCGTGTATCCACAAATTTCCTTTCACTCCACATTCCCCAAAATTTTCAGAGAAAAATAGTACCCCAATTTTGTGGGTCAGCCAAGTGCCTGCAACAGGAAACGGTGCAAAACGCAAAGTGGTCACACTTCAATTTCACAGTGAAAAATGACCTTTTTTTGGCAAAGTGCCTAGCTGTTGTTTTTGAACCGTAGCTCTGCCGGCACTTAGGAAAACCTAGCAAACCTATACATTTTTGAAAACTAGACACCAAGGTAAATCCAGGATGGGGTGACTTGACTGCCTCCCACCAGGTTCTGTTACCCAGAATCCCTTGCAAACCTAAAACATTTACAAACAAAATACATTTTCCCCACATTTCTGTGGTGGAATGTTCTGAAATCTGCGTGGATCCACAAATTTCCACCCACCCCGCGTTCCCCAAAGTCTTCTGAGAAAAATTGTACCTTACTTGTGTGGGTCAGCCTAGTGCCAGCAACAGGAAACGGCACAAAAAGCAACAAGGTCGCACCTCAATTTTGCAGTGCAAAATGACCCTTTTTTGGCAAAGTGTCTAGCTGTCGTTTTTGAACCCTAGCTCTGCCGGCACCTAGGGAAACCTAGCAAACCTATACATTTATGAAAACTAGACACCCAGGGGAATGCAGGATGGGGTGACTTGACTGCCTCCCACCAGGTTCTGTTACCCAGAATCCCTTGCAAACCTAAAACATTTACAAACAAAATACATTTTCCCCACATTTCTGTGGTGGAATGTTCTGGAATCTGCGAGGATCTACAAATGTCCACCCACCCCGCATTTCCCAAAGTCTTCTGAGAAAAATGGTACCTCACTTATGTGGGTCGGCCTAGTGCCTGCAACAGGAAACGGCGCAAAACGCAACGTGGTCGCACCTCAATTTCGCAGTGAAAAATTACCCTTTTTTTGGCAAAGTGCCCAGCTGTCGTTTTTATACCCTAGATCTGCCGGCACCTAGAGAAACCTAGCAAACCTATACATTTTTGAAAACTAGGAACTCAGGGGAATCCAGGATGGGGTGACTTGACTGCCTCCCACCAGGTTCTGTTACCCAGAAACCCTTGCAAACATAACAAATTGTAAAAATGTAAAAAAAATACACATTTTCTCCACATTTCTGTGGTGGAAAGTTCTGGAATCTGCGTGTACCCACAAATGTTCTTCCACCCCGCGTTCCCCAAAAATGATACCTCAGTTGTGTGGGTCGGCCTACTGCCCGTAAGAGGAAACGGTGCAAAACGCAACGTGGTCATACCTCAATTTCACAGTGAAAAATTACCCTTTTCTGGCAAAGTGCCTAGCTGTAGCTTGTGAACCCTAGCTCTGCCAGCACCAAGGAAACCTACCAAACCCACACATTTCTGGAAAGTAGACACCTGGGGGCTTCCAAGGAGGTGTGGCTTGCCTTGATCCCCCAATGTTTCCTTGCCCAGAATACCTTGCAAGCCTCAATTTTAGCTGAAAAAATCTATTTTTCACACATTTTCGTGTGGGAAAGTGTGGCATCACCGGGCTCACACACATTTCCTACCACCCAGCATTCCCCCAGGTCTCCCAATAAAAATGGTTCCTCACTTTTGTGGGAGGCGCAAGTACCCGCGACAGCAAGGACCCAAAACATAGTAAGGCAACATCAAGATTGCCTATCTCAAAACCACATTCTTTTACAAGGGGGGTGGTGACCTGGGTTTTTGGCCCCGTGCTCGTCGGCCATCTAGGGAAACCTACCAAGCCTACACATTTCTGAAAAGTAGACACCCGGGGGCTTCCAAGGAGGTATGGCTTGCATGGATCCCCCAAGGTCCCCTTACCCAGAATCCCTTGCAAACTTCAATTTTAGCTGAAGAAATCAGTTTTTTCACACATTTTTGTGTGGGAAAGTGTGGCATCACCGGGCTCACACAAATTTCCTACCTCCCAGCGTTTCCTCAGGTCTCCCAATAAAAATGGTGCCTCACTTGTGTGGGAGGCGCAAGTAACCGTGACAGGCAAGGGTCCAAAACTTAGTGCCCCCAATCTGCACCCACGGGGGGCAATAAGCCCACTAGATGCCAGGGATTTTTGAGGGGCAAATTTGAATTAGGGTGGGGGCTCCCAAAACGGGCATGCCCATGCCCCCACCTCCTCCTCCGCAAAAATAAAAGCCTTCCTGCCCCCCTGGGGGGCAGATGGGGCAGTAGCCCCCAATTTATCCCCAGGGGGGCATAAAGCCTACTAGACGGCAAGGATTTTTTTGGTCAAATTTTAATTAGGGTGGGGGCTGCCCAAAACAGGCATGAAAACTACAGCACATTGTGTACAAAACGAGTACCATTGTTTCTATTTGTTCTAATTGTAAATGACTATTCCTTGAATATTTCCATTTTAGATTTTTTGGGACCACTTCACAAAGGCATTATAGAGTACTACTGGCATGCTGTTTAACATACTTGAAAATGCCTTTCTGAATAGGCTTCTTACAGTCAATCAATAAATCAATCAATCAGTACTTCTAGAGTGCAGTTTATTACCAGCGAGGGTATCAAGGCACTTGGGTTGCTGGGCTCAGTTGAAAAGCCAGGTCTTGAGTCTCTTCCTGAAGTCAGTCAGTGAGGGAGATGTCCGGAGTTGTAGAAGGAGGGAATTCCAGGACTTGGCGGCGAGGTGGGAGAAAGAGCGGCCACTGCTGTTGTTGCGGTAGATGTGCAATGTCTGAGCCAGGGCAAGAGAGGCAGAGCAGAGGTTTCTAGATGGTTGGTGGAAGGTTAGGCGGTGGTTCATGTATGCTGGTCCTTGATTATGGAGGGCTTTGTAGGCATCTGTCAGTAGTTTGAATTAGCATCTTTTTGACAGGAAGCCAGTGGAGGTCCCCCAGATGCTGGGTGATATATGTCAGTTTGGGCATGCTGAGGATCAGTCTGGCTGCTGAATTCTATATCGTATTGAGCCTTCTCATGAGTTCAGAGGTGGTACCTGCATACAGTGCGTTGCAGTAGCCCATATGTCTGGTGATTAGGGCTTGCGTGACTGTTTTACTCTTGCTTATGGGAAGCCATTTGAAGAATCTTTGGATAATGCGGAGAGTGTGGAAGACTGTTTTGATCTGGTTGCAGTAAGTTCAGCTTGTGTGTGAGTGAACTCCAAGCTTCCTGGTGCAGCCACCTTATGCCACCTTTTTCTGGGACAAAATGGTTTTGAGGATCAAGGTGGCCTTTTAGCCAAAAGTTGTTACTGCTTTTCATGTTGGGCAATCCATCACTCTTACAAAGTTATTTGCTCTGCTTCATCCCTAAAAGAGGAGAGATTACATTTGCTGGACCCCAAGAGAGCTTTACGCTTTTACTTTGATCGCACTAAAGAATCGTGGGAGGACTCCCAGATCTTTTTAGGGTTCTCTGAGACAAAAAAAGGCAAATTAGTGCGGAGAAGACTATGTCAAGGTGGATAGTCCTCTTCATCAAGATATGGAATGCACTGGCTAAGAAGAATACCCCCAGACGGATTGAGGGCACGTTTTACCAGGTCCATTGCTGCTTCCACTGTGATGATACGTGTAGTGCCAGTCCTAGCTGCGATGTGGGCATCAGTTCACATGTTCATGAAGCACTATTGCCTTGATAGCCAGGTTGGATGGGAACTGCATCTTGCCCGTTCGGTCCTGCAGGAATAAGCCACTCCAGAGACTATTTTGGTATCTATTTTAAAGGTGGTGAATCTGGGGTTAGAAGTATCCGTCAGAAGGACAAGTTACTTACCTTCAGTAATGTTCTTTCTGGTGGATACTCTAAACAGAAGATTCCCCACCACCCTCCCTGTTACACTTTCTGAAAAATATTCTTTTACCACTCTAAAATATTCCAAACTTAGGCATCTGCAAACTACTACCTCTATTTTTTCTTGGACTTGTCATCCAAAGGTGCAGGATGAATCAAGAAAGAAACTGATGTTTACATGCAGGTGCAGTGCTTTTATGTGGCTCCATCATCATTTCTGGGGCAGAATGACTTCAACTTGGTGCTGCAGTGAGCAGGAGCCACGCTAGTCAAATATTTTGAATCCAGACTGGTGTTCTTTATTTATTTGTTTATTCATTTGCAAAGTTTCATATAGCGCTGGCTAGACCCGGAGGTATCGGAGCGCTTTACATGAGGATCAGCGAGTTACAGGTTACATAATTACATAGCCAAGTATATACATAGGAGAAAAACACGAGATTACACAATAATGTGAGTTATTAGCGTGTATTATTGTCTTATGGGGATTGAAAGGTAGAGAGGGAAGGTAAACAGGGGTAAGGAATGCAGGTAGAAACACAACGGGGAGGCGAGGAAAAACAATGTCCGATGTCCGGCTGGGTAAGTGACGGACGAGGGGTGAACCAGAGCCAAACTCCTCTATAGCTGCATAGGACAGCTACACCGGGCATCGACCAAGTTTGCTTGGGCACCGCTGAAGGTACAGACAGTTATGGTTTCTGCCCAGGGGGCATCGTCATGTTTCCATCGAGAACACCGGTCAAGGGGTTGCTGGGAAGCGCTGTCCGCCTCATCCTCCAGCTTGCCCCCAGGACTAGAGTGGTGAGAGGAGAGGTGGAAGGGACAGTTCCTAACTCTGCAGATCTTACCCCATTCCTAGCAGCAGTAGTGAGTGTTGGGCATTTGAGCAGGATCCCAGTGGTAGGGGACACTGGGTGCCTCCGGGTCAAATAGTGATGCCGCTACCCGGAAAAGTGTAGGCCCCGTTAAAGCCTCCTTGCCTCCACCAGGAACTGGGGTCTCAGAGCACCCAGAGGTATAAGAGAGTATAAGTGGATAGCCTCTCCCTCCCACTCCAGTACCTCCAAGGCGGTGTCCTTCCCACGTGCAGCCAGCGCCATCTTGGGGTCAAGCATTCTTCATTGAGATCAGGGGTCTTAGTTAGACCTGTTCAGGGCCGCAGCTCATGTGGGTGCTCCCCACCGGGTGGGGGGTCTCAGCGAATCCTCTCACTTCACTTCAGGTCTCCCCACCCAGCAAGCAGCCCCTCGGCCGGTATTCCTGCCACCTTGTCTCCAGGAAGGTGGGGCATCTTCGCCTGGCAAGCACACCTTGGCTCGGGCTTCTGTCCTACCGCTGCCCCCACCTACTCATCACTTGGCAAGCGGTGAGATTCAACAAAAATACACCAGAGTATTGGGGGGTCCTAGGGGAGTTAGTTTATAGACAATGTAAGTACCTTGTCCCCCAACTACTACTACAAAAAACAAGAGAGGTACTAAGAGTCTATGAAGTGAAGAACTGACAGGACCAGATTGTGTCCAGTATGAGTGTTCAGATCAAACCGTTGATCTTGAGCACATGACACTATTATGTCATAGAGGTGAGGAAAGGAAGATACAGGGTTTAGAAAGTTAGAACATAGTACCCATCCGCCCACTCATCAGTGGAATTTCGTCATCTGGGTTGGTGAAAAGAAAGGTGTCCTATGGGCTTTTCCTCAGGGAGAGTCTGAGGTAGCCAAATGTTGGACCCTTAAGAACCACATCCAACCAACAGAGGATAGTGTGTGAGTGGAAGGGGCAAATAAATTTGCAGTGCTCAGAAAAGAAAAGAGAAGGAAACTAATCCTAGTGATTAAAAATACCTACTTTGATGACAAAAGAAAACTTTTATTCGGTGTGACCATCAAAGTGGTATCGTTAAAAACAGTATGCTGATAGCATGTAAGGAATTGCTATCTATCATGTGTGTTAATCGGTCGACATGTTTCAGCCTATACCGGCTTTCTTCAGGACCTATGATAAACTACTGCAACATATACTTATCGTGAGTTGGAACTTGAACATGAACAATCTCCAACAAATGAAGGTGTATCTCCTCCTGTGCATAAAAATGTGGGAAACAAAAAAACACAGTGTTAAATATATACAAACTATGTGGTGTTTACCTCAACCTCTTGAAATGCAAAGAAAACATAGTCTTCACTCACCCCAATTGTAGGGAGAAAAAACCTCACCTCGCCTGGCAACAGCTCAGGTTGGAAGGAGGCCACGCACTGAAAAGATAAGTGCGAGAATAAGAATTAATAATGCAGTAACTAAATAAGTACAGAGCACATTCCTGAAGCTCGCTTGCTGTGGTAAGGGGCAGGCGCAGACTTTGGACACCCGGTGAGTGCAGGGTGAGTCGCCCCTTGTTCTGATCAGCTGCCGGGCGGCACAAAATATAGCGCTTCACGCCTTTAAACCCTGCCTTCCTGGCCCTGTATTAAGGGAATTGTAGCATTTCCTTTGGCAAGAAGTCCCTACCAGGCGATGGAGGCTGAGTATTAAGAAGAGGAGACCCTCCAAGTCATTCCTTTGGATGACGAGTTTTGTGATGGCTTCAACACATCCATTCATAGGACTGTAGAGGCGGCAATGGGGCCCTTTGAACGCTGCATCATGATCTATGCTTATGTTGTCCAAGCGGAGCAGCTCCAACACGCTGAGAAGCGGAAGTTTGCCAAGGAGCCCGAAAAAGGGGCGTTTGAACTTCTGAAGACAGTGTTTCTGGCCAAAACTCAGCATTTTGAGCAGGATTTGACCCCGGAAATCCCGGAGGAGCCGCAATTTGCTGGTGAAGGTGACGAGAATTCGGAATGGGACTCCCTGGATGAGGCAAGCCCGTCCACCTCATGGTATCCCAGCGTTCCCCCATCAGAGCGTTCTGCTCAGCCCGAATGACCCGCAGACATGTTGGTCCCGGAGGACCTGGTGCATCCCCGTTCATTGGCGTCCCTCTCCAAGGGTGACGGCGTTTGTGGCGAGTTAGCTTTGCAAACCTCTTGAGAAGGAGGTTAGGGCCTGCCTTAGGGCTGAGTGCCCCCGACCAGCCTTGCCGGGTAAGGTGGCCACTACACCAGAGGTTGACCAGAAGATGGCGACTTTCCTTCAGAAATACGTCTTTCCCCAAAAAGGGTATCAACAGGTCCTGGAAGAACTGCCACGACAAACTCCTGAACTTTACTGGCCCCCTCACAAAGATTCTGGAATTAGTGGAGTAGACCAAGGCTTCGGGATCTGCCTTGTCGCCTGATCGCATCTCTATTTGGGTTCAAAGGGCAATCGTTTTCCAATTGCGCCCTCTCTACTGAGAGGCGCCGATCCTTCCTGCTCAAAGTGGATCCCAACCTAGGAGACCTGGCCTCTTCGGAGGCGGGCACGATTGTAAATGGCAGCTTATTCGGGGACCCTTTTATAAAGGAATTGATGAAATTTGTCTCTACATTTACATCTCTGGATAAGGCGCAGACTTCAATAAAGAAGGTGTTCTGCCCGCATGTTTTTGTCAGTGCCGGTCGTGGCAGGGGCCGCTCTGCCGGCAAGTTTTACATGCAAGGCTCGCAGAGAGGCAGAAAGAAAACCACAGATCCAGGACGGAATGAGTTCTTCCAGTCCTGCTGGGGCTCCAGAGGCAGAGGTGGCAGAGGCCGAGGCCAGCAAATGGCCGATTCAGGTGAGTGCCTTTCCTCTGTCACACTTCGGGTGGGGGGCAGGTTGGCTCTTTTCAAGAGCAATTGGAAAGCCATTACCTCAGACGCCTGGGTGTTGCAGAACGCCTCCGCACGACTCATCCTGGACAACCCCTGACACAGCCACATCTCCGGACACCTGAGAGACCTACACTGGCTCCCTGTTAGCAAGAGAATCACGTTCCGTCTCCTCACCCACGCACACAAGGCCCTCCACGACCTGGGCCCCAGGTACCTCAACAACCGCCGACCTTCTACATCCCACCCGCCAGCTACGATCGACCAGCCACGCCCTCGCCGCCGTTCCACGCATTCAAAGAGCCACCATGGGAGGAATATCCTTCTCCTACCTGGCAGCCAAGACTTGGAACTCCCTCTCCATCCACCTCCGTCTTACCCAAGACCACCTCTCCTTCAGGAAGCAACTCAAGACCTGGTTGTTCGAGCAGTAGCGGACCCCCCTCCACCAAGCGCCTTGAGACCCTCCGGGTGAGTAGCGCGCTATACAAATTTCTTGATTGGTTGATTGATTGACATAAAGGGCTTTCAGGTAGAGTTTTACGGAACTCCTGTGCAGGATATTCGACCCCGACTGCTGTTTTTCGCACGATACAAGACCACTCTCGTAGACAAGGACGTGGCAGACCTCTTGCGGAAAGGAGCGATAGTCCCTGCTCCCTTTGATCCACATGGTTTTCTCAGCAACATCTTCGTGGTGAACAAGGGGGATGGCGGTCAACGCTCCGTCATAAACCTCAAGGAATTCAACCAGTAGTTGGTTTACCTCCACTTCAAGATGGAGGGTATCCATCTGCTGCATGACCTTTTGCAACCCGAAGATTGGATAGTCCGTTTGGATCTGAAGGACTCGTATCTGACGGTGCCCGGTTTTGCCCCCACCAGCATTTCCTGCAGTTTATTTGGAGAGATCAGGTCTATGAGTTTGCAACCCTTCCCTTCAGCCTTTCGTCAGCACCGTGTTGCTTCACGAAGGTTCTCAGGCCAGTAGTGGAAATGCTACGAGGAACAGGCCTGCGCTCATCGTCTACTTGGACGATATTCTGTTGTTGGAATAGTGCCCAGAGCGGTAGGCCAATCATCTCATAGAAACTACAGAGTTGTTGCAGCATCTGGGGTTTGTCATCAACGACAAGAAATCCCTTCTGGTTCCTTCAAGGCAGGTGACCTTCCTAGGGTTTACCATCGATTCGGTAGCTCGGACCCTAAGCCTTCCTCCCAGGAAGATCATCAAGATCCGCAGGGAGCTGCGGCGTACTCTGGCCCGCCCCTCCACTTCGCTGTGGCAGATAGTGTGAGTGGTGGGTCTTTTGTCCTCGTCCATTCAGGCGATTTTCCAGGGGCATCTCCAATACAGAGCTTTTCAGCACCTCGAGGAATCGCACCTCCGCAGAGGACTCCAGTATTCAGACCAAGTCCCACTCACGGAGGAGTGTGCAGGGAAATGAGTTGGTGGCTTGACCATATGGAAGCCTGGAATGGCAGAGCCGTCTTTGGTTGCGATCCGGATTTGGTCATAGAGTCCGAGGCCAGTAAGCTGGGTTGGGGGGCTCGCTGCGGGGACTCATCTACAGGAGGAAAGTGGTCCGCCGCCAAAGGCCAGTTGCACATCAATTGCCTGGAATTGATGGCCGTCTCTTTTGCCATTCGGTATTGGACCAAGGACAAGGTCGCATGCAACGTCCTGTTAAAAATGGACAATGTCTTGGCGGTGCGTTACATCAACCACCTGGGTGGAACTAAGCCCAAGGCATTAGCAGATCTGGCCAAGGATCTGTGGACCTTTTGCCTGTCCCACAATATCTCGGTGTCAGCGGAGTACCTTCCGGGAGTCGCCTAAGCATGGGCGGAAAATCCGTTTCGCTCGCGGATTTTTCGGATTTTCGGTAAATTCGCAATCCGCGAGATCCGTGAATCTCCCGCAAAATCCGCAAATCCGCGAGCAGCGGATTTTATGGCTTGCTCGCACTGTTCGCGTGAGTTCGCGGCTTGCCAGTACAACTTCGCACCCCGCGAGTAAGTGCTAAATTGCAGAAATACGATCTTAGCAAAACTGAAACTACTTACCAGGTTCAAAAGTTCAGGCTCATCATTAGTAGCCATTTCCTGTAGTGCTTCCTGAGGGGCCCCTCCAGAGTTCAGTTGCCAGTTGCAACTATTATGTGACCCTGCTCTGAACCTCAGAATAGTTACACATATGCCACAAAGGTCCTGAATTACAGCTAAGGGAGACAAGCAGGAGCCAGGCTGGAAGTTAAAATCCATTAATCAGCCCCTAATTCATTATTGTCAGTTGGGGCAGGGCAGGTGTTGTAACTAATTTTGCAACAATGAAAGCACTTAGCAAGTGCAAAAGATCACTAATCAGGAAGCACTAAGGAAGCAGGTGCCAGCTAAAAAAATATTCTGTGACACATTAATCAGCCCCAAATTAATTCAGGTCACTTGAGGCAGGGAAGGTGTGCTTTGCTTTGCCGAAAATAATGTACACTGGACAACCAGAGGGTGTGGTGATGAAACAGAGGGTGGCATGGGTGGGCCAGAGGGTGGCATGAGTAGTCAGAGAGTGGCAGTGGTGACAGAGAGTGGCAGTGATGAAGAAGAGTGTCCCAAACAGGCTGGACACGTAGAAACAACAAGTTCGCAAAACTTGCGACCCGACAGGTAAGTTCGCAAATTGCGAAATTGTAAAAACCCTCGCGAACTGGCAGAAACACGCGCGAACACAAAAAAAAAAAATCCGCAAATTCGCGGGAATTCGCGGATTTTGCGGATTGCGAGTTCGCAAATCCGCAAAATTCGCGAACGCGAGATTCGCAAAATTCGCCCATGCTTACAGTCGCCTATGTAGTGGCGGACCAGTGCTCCAGGAGTTGGATGGATATGAGCCTGTGGCAGCTTCAACCAGGGGTTTTTCAGCGCCTCAACAACACGAGGAGTCCATTTTCAGTGGATCTGTTTGCTTCCAGGTTGGACCATCAACTGCCGAGGTTTACAGTTAGAAGCCGGACCCTCTAGCAGCAGCCATGAATGCTTTCCTACAGGATTGGTCCGCGGACTCAGGCTATGCTTTTCCCCCATTCGCAATGATCATGCGACTCACGACTCGGGTTCGCAGGCAGCTAGCGAGAGTGGTCTTGATTACCTCGTATTGGAAGTCTCAAGTGTGGTTTCCAGGTCTTTTGGAACTTTCTTGGGATTCTCCAATCCTACTACCCCATGATCCTTTCCTTCTGAGGGATCCCCAAGGTCTCGTTCGCCCCCTTCTCCAGCAAGAAAGGATGCCCCTCGTGGCTTGGAGGATCTCAGGCATCGCTGGAGAGTCGTCAGATTATCGCAAGATGCTCAGAAGCTATTGGGGGTGGCATGGGCAGACAACACCAACAAGCGATATAAATCTGCGTGGGCTAGATGGGTCGATTGGTGTGTTCGGAAAAACCAAGATCCCATGGAGTGCAAAGTGGTAGCCATCCTCAATTTCTTGGCGTCCCTGTCGTCTCAAGGCCTTGCCTACAGAACAATTAACTCTTATCGGTCAGCGATTTCGCCGGTGCATATGCCTGTCCAGGGCATTCCCGTGGGAGAACACCCGATGGTTTGCAAGTAACTGAGGGGCGTTCGCTTGACGCTCTCTCCGGAACCCAGGTATTCTTCTTTTTGGGACGTTAACAAGGTCCTTTGTCTGTTTAAGTCTTGGCAGGCCAACAGATACCTGTCCAGGAAAGAGTTTTTTTTTAAAAACACATTTTATTAATTTTTTACATTTCTGAACATATACAGTCATGCCCCATCCGTTGATAACTATCAAGTTATGCAAGGTAGTACATCTTCGAGTCATACTTAACATGTATATAAACAGTACATGTCTGCTTCCCATCACTTATTGTACATTTTCTTACATAGTGCGTTTGTAGTTCGGTATTACAAGGCATTACATATAACTAAACCCCTAACATTTCCCCAACTACCCCCCTCCCCTAAAGGTCTCAGTCTCTATCTGCCTTTTACACATATACAGGGACATATAGTGGCCAGTCACGCCGTTATTTGTACACGGTCCATACATATAGAAGTGTAATATCAAAGAAAAGAAAAGAAAAACAGCACTAAAGTCTGTAGAGCACATATGGCATGGGTCACATTTCCATGGAATCCCCCATATACTAGTCTTCGGAGTCCGAATCATGAGATCGCAACCCCTCTAACATGACTTCCCATTCAAGGGAGATCGGGGTTTTACGTAGGCCTCTAATTTCTTCTCTACGCAGCGCCGCACTCTCTGCACCGCCCCAGCGCAATAGTTCTGCATGCCAAGCTCACACTTCAGGGGGTTTGCGAGATTTCCATCGCATGGTGATGTTTCGAATAGCCAATGTAAGTGCAAGGTTTATAAATCGGTATTGTACCTTGTGGGTAGAGGCGCGGGCATGTAGACCCAAAATGCAATCCCCCAGTGTGTCAGTAATAGCAAGGTGTGTGGCTGCCCCAGTCATGTTTCGGACTGCATCCCAGTATCCCCTTATCCTCGGGCATTCCCACACCATATGTATGAAAGCCGCTCCTTCTAAAAGGCATCTCGGACATGAATGCCGCGTTTGGGGAAACATCCTATCTAGTCTATTCGGAGTTAAGTATGCTCGATGTAACACCATTGTTTAGATAAATTTGAATTTGGCATTCCTTGGGACTTTCCTGGGGTGCTCCAATATTATAGACCATTCCTTATCTGACAGGTCTTTTCCCATGTCGACCTCCCAGAGGGTCTTCAGAGCCTGCAGGGGTGCTCTTGTATGGGTGCTAATACCAGCGTACAGCCACTTAATCAGATGGCGTCGACTACCTATATAGTATACCATTTTAACCAATTCATTTTCGGGGGGTGCTCTCCTCTGTGGGGCCCAATGCAACTTAATATATCTAGTCAGAGCTGCATGCATTATGTACAAATACGCTGGGGTACCAGTCTCAGTTATAAACGTGTTGTGATCCATTAGTGTCTCCCCCCCAAACAAGTCCACCACAGTGCTGATGCCCGCATCCAACCAGGGTGTCAGTTTGCCTATCCAGGAAAGAGTTGTAGGCAAAATTAGCAATGTTTTTATGCCTGGTTTCATGTAGCAGGGTCTCAGATGTTCGAGCCCTGGACATTTCAGCTAGAGTGTATACTCCTCAAGGAGTTACCTTCCATATCGTCAGGAGGCCGAAATCGGATTCTAGGACCATTTCTTATCCATCATTCCCCTAAGCTCTGTGGGGTCAGATGTCATAAGGAATATGAAAATATGGCTGAGGAGAATCGCCCGCCGGGCGAACGTCAACTACTGATTTCACTTTGTAAGCCCTTCAAGGCAGTTACACCACCAACGATAGCACATTGGATCAGATGGGTGATGCAGGAAGCGGGCATAAATGTCTCGCAGTTTGGCACCCATTCTATGCGAGGAGCCATGGCGTCAAAGACCTTCTCCCTGGGAGCCAGGTTGGAGGATATCCTGAACACAGCAGACTGGTCATCTGACTCGATGTTTAAGAGATTCTATTTTAACCAGTCGTGGATATGGCCAAGCTGGTGGTGGATAAGCTTTGAACCAGCAGAATCCTCGCCTCCGGTCCTGACATAGACTGAAAAATGTCCTAGTAACCATGACGGAAGGTTTCAATTCTATTAAGGACGCGGAGGCGAGGATTATTCCCACCCAGGGCTCTAATGAACTCCTGTCCCCGCCCAGGATTGAGTTTCATAACTTTGCCTTCTTTTGAGTGAGCGAGGCCTCGTATGGTATAAGTATTCTTTTATATTGGTTGTTTTAGACGCATTCCTTGAGTCATCCTGCTTCTAATGTTTATTGACTTATTGATTATCTTTGGGCTGAAGAACAGACTCATGGGCCTCTGGTTCTTTCTTTCAGGATCAGATGGAGCCAAGAACGTGTGACGGGTTAGAAATTGGTTCTGGCCGCAGTCTCGAAAGAGGAGGTGATCCAGGAAGAACACGCATTCGGGGAAGACGGGGCATGCTGATTGGTGGACATTATGGACTGCCCAGAGCACCTTGGGAGTGCTAGTTTTTTGTTTATCTGTTTGGGTTTTACACTGCTGGCTGTAGGAATAAAGGAAGTTACAGCATAATCCTCGCCTCTGCATCCTTAATAGAATCGAAACTTTCCGTCATGATTTCTCGGAAATTTTTCATTCTTCGGCGATAATTCAGGTACAAGTTGCACTTGAATGGATGGACATTTGTCTCGAATTGAGGCTTAACATCAACAGTTCAACAATATATCATTGACAGAAAAGCAAATTTTGCCTCACAAGGATGACGGAGAGTACTGGATTTGCAAACCATGAAGGTTTATCAGCAAATTATCAAAGTTGCAAACTTAATTCAATCAAATTAGTAATAAATCAGTAATCATCTTATGAAGGCATTCTTTCAGTATAATCCAAAGCTTGAATCAAAATATCAAATACAAAGGCAAGTTATTTAAGGATTGTCATATGCAAATCAAATAAAATTCAGTTTCCCTGAAGGGAAATTCCCTAATGCTAAGCTAACGATTCAGATGAAGTGGGGGAAGATAAGCAACAGGTGTCAGCAAGTAAATTACCTTAAAGGTAGAACCAAATGAAGGGTCTATCAGACAGAAGAAATAGATTTAATCAAGAGGTTAACTCTATAGGCGGAACAAAGTAAGCATAGGGTCTCAAGGGAGAGAAATGGGTCATCTGGCTCTCGAAAGAGTGGATTGGAGCATCTGCATCTAACTAGCCCAGCATTTTATAATTAAAACATAAGATTCAACAAACAGTTATGCATCCTACAGGTCCCAAGAAGTAGGGACCAATCAAAGTTCAACATTTCCCTGACCAGGTGTTGTATCCCTATTTCCCAAGTATCTCACAAAGGGATCTTACAGCTGAACGGCACTCGGAAGATATCTTATGCAGGATGGTACATCACAGTCAGGCATTCCCAGGTACAGTGGAGAAACAAATTACTCAGTTACAGTGAATCTAACAATAAAAGCTGTTCTCATACAGGTTAAAACTGAAACCGTTCATTATTCAAACTACAGCTGTTTGAAGCCTGGCTCCTGAAACAAGAGAAAAGAGTGAAACAGTAGCCAAAAGCACAGTTTCAATGTTAACATTAATTATTTAATTGAGGTCTGTTGTAAATGATTCCTATTACATCATTCTCTCTATGGTTACCCATATCCTCCGCCATGATTTCCCACCCATCTTCCAGACTACCTGCTTGTATTCTATGTTTTATGTTCATGTTCTATAATGTTCAGTTGGGAGTTTGGTCTGCAAGCTTTGGGTTCCTAGATCCTGTGCTCTTCAATTAACTACTCTTGTTTACTTACTTGAAGTAGCTGATGTCTTCTTCTACAATTTGGCGACCAGCCCGGGATACAAGCTGATCAGACTGAAAACAGCCCTGTTTTCAAAGAAGTCTGATTGTTTTCTACTTCGCTCCCAGCCAAAGAATTCACAGAGAGTAGAACCCTTCGACAAACGAATCCACACAACAAAAAAAAAAATCATCATGACGAGGCCCATCTCCCTCCTGCAATCGGCGGAGGAGCAAGATTTCAGGAATTTGAATTAGCGATCTGAAATTCACAGCGGAGGATTCCTGACGTCAGCAACTGTGAGTTAAACTGCAGCGCGCGTAATCTCGTAGGTGTTACCGTCTCTAAGTAACACGTTTCCATGGCTACTGTGGCGTCAGTAAGCAGCCGCATTAGCTCCAAGCTGTAGCGTCATCTCACGTTGCCTATTCCGGAATCCTCCTTGGCACCATTGTTCTCCACGACTTCAACGCTGCGTTCCAAGCCTTATACGTGAACGCCGGTGGCCATTTAAAAAAAAAAAAAACATCGCTAGCGTCAAATGAAGCCCGCGTTAATGAACAACTTTGCTTGCATCCTATCGCACAGTGTAAATGTGGTGATGTGCTCTTCTCTGGAATAAATTTGGCAATTTTAAAAGTGAAACAACAGTGATATGCACAAACGGCATATTGAATTGAACAATTTCATCGGACTTGAGGTAATTAAGGGAACTACACGTATTCATTCTTAGTGCTTATACTACGATGATACGCACATCTTTCCCATTAATATGACGGTTATGTTCATTTGTTTTTCATCATTTTTGCGCTTTAATTTTATTATGTGCTCTACAACCACAGTTTATAATAACAAATTTGTACTTAATCTAACTTATAGCTTAATAGTGCTAATTTCAATTACTGTACAAATGTAAATCTATACTCCTGACACAAGTTACCGTCACTCTTCCCCCACCATTCCTAAATGAACCTGGCACTCCCCCAATACCATGGGAAGATTGGCTCATTATTTTTTATAACTATTTGGAGGCTCTGGACGGACAAGAATTTTTAGGGAAGCGTAAAAAGGCAATATTACTTAGCACTTTAGGTAAGGAAGGTCAGCAAGTATTTAGATTCCTTCCTCAAGCACTACAAGCAAATAGGCAGCCAATGCCTGATGAATATAAGATTGGAGATTGGAGGTGCGATTTTCTACAGATGAAAATCTAGTAATGAATTGTTACAAATTCTATGCTCACCGCCAAAAGAGTGATGAGTCTATAGATGATTTTGTAGCTCACCTTAAAGAACTATCAGTCAAATGTAAATTTGGAGCTATGAATAATGAACTCATTAGAGACAACTAATGGTACAATGTAATAACAAAATAATTCAAGAAAGGTTGTGGGCCGCAAAAAACCCTTCCTTGAAAGTGGCCATTGATCTGGCTAAAGTAATAGCGTAATCTGAAAGCTGTATGAAAGTGATAGAGACACAGAAGAAAAACAATTCTCAACAAGATGTATCTGAAGTCTCTGAAAAGGTTTGTTGTGGAGAACGTGAACTATCTCATGAGGAATTAGTCACAGTTGTAAAGAGTAAATCTAGATCTTTTAACAAAAATAATTCACTTCAAAATAAGTTTTGCTCACACTGTGGTAGCAGTGGTCACACATCACAAGCAAGATTCTGTTTTGCATCTAACAAAGAGTGTCTCACATGTGGTCAACTAGGTAATTTTTCTATAATGGGCAAAACTGAAACTCAACAAAAAATAGCAGTAGTTCATGATTATATGGAAGAAACTAAACAAGAGAGAGACAGACTACTGGCGATTGATGACATTGATGTGGTTGCAGAAGATGACAAAAGACAAAATAGACCTAAAGCTCTTTTCACAATTGACAGTCGATAAGTGTCTCCCATGGTTGACACAGGTTCGAGATATATTATCATTCCTCAATCCTTCATGGACGGTGAATGGCGTAGTAAAGTCTTGTGCAAGAGTGACATTTCTCCAAGGGGGTTTCAGGGAGAAACCATTGACATTTTGGGTTACTTTGAATCGATTATTTGTTTTCAAAACAGGTCTACTTTGGTAAAGTATATGTTTCAGTTGATGGACCTCCTATATTAGGTTGGGTTCATCAATATGATTTACATATTATTATTAATCCAAGAGCCCTCAATCAGGTCATGGTTATTGAAGATCACTCCTTAGATGACATTTCACTTGAATCTAGCACTGTATTCAAAGATGAATTGGGTGAACTGAGAGGTTATTCACATTCTATTCAGTTAAAAAAAATAGCAGACCATTCCAACACAAATTAAGAAGGAGTACACTCTCAATTAGACATGATGTAAAAATGTTATTGAATGAAATGTTACAGAGTGGGGTAATAGAACCAGCTGAGGCATCCTCATGGGTGTCTCCGGTTGTAATCACAAAAAAATCGGACGTAAAATTGAGATTTTGTGTTGATTTAAGATCAATCAACAAATGTCTAGTTGCCGACACTTTTCCATTGCCAAACATTGGAGAATTGGTGTCCACTCTACAGGGCGCCAAGTTCTATTCTAAGTTAGATCTAAAGAGTGCATACCACCAAATAAGACTACATACTGACTCCAAACACCTCACTGCATTTATAACTACAGAAGGTATTTTTTCAGTTCACATGCCTTCCTTTTGGGTTAATTTCAGCAGCCATCGTGTTTCAACGTATGGTCACAGAAATTTTTAAAGGTTTACAGAAAGTAATATTTTTCCAGGACAACATACTTGTGTTTGGCGACTCTATGGCTGATCATAACCTGATGCTCAAAGATGTTTTGCACAGAATTATGGATGCCGGCATTACTTTGCGTAAAGAGAAGTATTCTTTTCTTGTGCAGCAAATAGAGTATCTTGGTTATGAAATATCGGTATTAGGAGTCAAGCCCAAGAAGAATCTCTTGGAAGCTATTCGTTCTGCCCCTTGTCCTAGTGACAAAGATCAACTTAGGTCATTCATGGGTCTGATAGAATACTACTCAAAATTCGTAAAAAAAATCTCTGACAAGACTGTACAACTGAGGCTTTTACTTAAAAAGGGAGTACAATTTGTGTGGGGGAATGATCAAAATTCATATTTTAGTCTAATCAAGAATGAAATTTGTGAAGCCAATGTCCTAGCTCCATTTGACACTAATCGTACCTCTGTCATAATGGTTGATGCCAGTGCCACTGGGCTAGGTGGTGTTCTTCTCCAGAAATACAATGATGGGGAGCGGACAATTGCATTTGCTTCTCGCACCCTCACCTCTTCTGAACAGAACTATTCGGTTATTGAAAAGGAAGCATTGGAAGCTGATTGGGGCATTCAGTATTTCCGTACATATTTGTGGGGCACGAAATCTCTTCTTAAAACTGATCACAAACCCTTAGTTCGCATTCTGTCCCCAGTTGGTGCGGGTAAGGGTTCGCCAATGTTAGCCAGATTAGCAGCCAAACTTCAAGAGTATCAATATGAAATTTCACATGTTCAAGGTTGGCGCAACTTTCAAGCAGATTGTCTGTCTAGACTTTCAATCAAAAGAGAAAACCTCAATGATGCTTCTCTTAATCTAGAAAATAAGGATGAAGCCATTCCTTGGGTCAATGATGTCTTAGCAGTTTGTGAAGATATTTTACCCATGATGAGTGGTGTTAAGCTATGGTTAATGATGTTACACTTCAAGAGGTCATTTGCCTGGTTAAAATGGGTTTCAGATGTAAAAGTTACGTACATGTCTCTGCTCGTTTATTTCTTAAGGTGCTTGATGAATTATCTATGTGTGGTGATAATATCCTCATGCGTGGTGACATATTCATTCCCCCTTCTGAGTTGAGAAAGAAATCACTCAACATTGCCCATGAAGGTCACCTGGGACAAACTTTGACTCAACATAGACTAAACGCTAATTTTTGGTGGACTGGTATGGACTCACAGATGTCTTCTTGGATTGAAAAATGTCCAACATGTAAAGAAGGGTAGAAAAGACTCCAAATTGCAGTTGGTTCTTCCATGGGTCATGTGTCTACTACAAATAGTCAGTGGCACAGTATTTGCCTTGATTTCATTGGACCCATGGAGGAACTACCTCTGTGTCAACGGTTTGCCATTGTTTCCATTGATGTTTTCTCTAAATGGCTCACTGTTGTTTTTGTAAAAGATATCACCACTGAAAGCATCATAAAAATGTTTAAATCACTTTTTCAAGAAGAAGACTATCCTAATGTTCTTATCACGGACAATGGCACACAACTTTTTTCCCATGACATGTATTCTTTTCTATCTAGTTGTGGAATAACGCACCATCGAACATCTTTATATAACCCACATGGTAATGGTTTGTGTGAAAGAGTCAACAGACTTGTTAAAGGTATACTTCAGATGGCTTGCTCAAAAGGTGTCTCAGCTCATGGCATGGTCCGAAATATGGTCTGTGCTTATCGCACTACAATACATGGCTCTAATGATAAGTCACCTTTTGAACTTATGCGTGGTAGGCTTCCTGGCACACAGCTCCCTCCTTCGTGGATCAAAGAATTGGTCTCTAAAGGAGGTCAATTAGACTCTCTACCTGTTACTTGTAAAAAAAATATTTCTGGATCTCACAATTCAAAAGGTGACTATGTTAAGGTAAACATGGTAGGGTTTCTAAAGGTTTATCCAAATTCAGAGGTCCTTTTTGTGTCAGTGAGGTATTTCCTCATTATATTGACAAATGATGAAAAATGGAACTTATGAAGAGTTGCCTTATACCAAAAGAAATCTTCAGTTCACAAGGATAGTATTTCACATGAACCTCTTCATTCTCCTTGTAACAGTGGGAATAGTTATCTATCATGGAAGACTCTACGTTATCTTCTTTTCCGGTTGGCAGGAGATGTGATGGTGGAGGTGATGCCTTTGATTCAAGCAGGGCTTGTCATTCAAATAATGGTACCACTAATCCTTCCAATTCTTAGAATGAATCTTTGCCTGCTAATACCAGAATTGCAAGGTACCGTAGACCACCAGCTTACCTGAATGATTATTGTTGCGAATAGTTTGTTTAGCGTATTTTATTTACATTTTTATTATTTTAAAATTTCTTTTATCTTTCTTTTCCTAAAGAAGGAAGATGTGTTTGTAAATGATTCCTATTACATCATTCTCTCTATGGTTTCATAGATCCTCCTCCATGATTTCCCTCCCATCTTCCAGAATACCTGCGTGTATTCTATGTTTGAATGTATGATATTATTCCACTGTATTTCTCCCCGCAGGGAATCACAACGAGCGACCCTTGACCCTGTCACCAGGTAGGTCGCCCCCCTCAGCTGCCACACGGTCCTCCTGTGCCGCTGTCCCGCTGCCGCTACCTGCTGTGTCCTGAACTGCTTGGTTTGCCCGTGCCTGTTATTTCCTGATTCCAACCTTTAATTGTGCTGCCATTGACTGTTTTCTTTTTACTGTTTTTCGCTTACTGGTGCCCTTTGTGCCCTCTTCCCCCACCCCCTTTTGCCTTCTGTATCACCCCCCCACCCGCTCCCCTCCCTTGCACTTTCCTGCCGCTGCTTCCCTTGCGGCCCGCCCCCCTGGTGCCCCATTCGCCGCCCCGCTCCCGTCTCCCAGCTGCTCCTCCCTCCCACAACCCCTCATATGGAGGCCCCGCGGTGGTGAAGGGAGCGACCCTTGACCCTGTCACCAGGTAGGTCGCCCCCCTCAGCCCCCACACGGTCCTCCTGTGCCGCTGTCCTGCTGCCGCTACCCGCTGTGTCCTGAACTGCTTGGTTAGCCTGTGCATGTTATTTCCTGATTCCGACCTTTAATTGTGCTGCCATTGACTGTTTTCTTTTTACTGCTTTTCGCTTACTGGTGCCCTTTGTGCCCTCTCCCCCCTGCCCCCTTTTGCCTTCTGTATCACCCCCTACCCGCTCCCCCCCCTAGTGCTTTCCCGCCGCTGCCTCCCTTGCGGCCCCGCCCCCCCGGGTGCCCCATTCACCGCCCGCTCCCTCCTCCCAGCTGCTCCTCCCTCCCACAACCCCTCATATGGAAGCTGCGCCGCTGGCACGCCAAAGGCAAGCCCGTCTGCGCCCGTCCGCGCCTGGACAGCGCCCAGCGCCAGAACCCCTGGCCCCTGCCAAAACCAAGAAACCCGACGGAGATACGACACCACCACCCTTCATGCACTGAACACCGGCCGACCATCTGCCTGCTACCAAGCCACCCCGAAGCGCACCCACGGACCCTTCTCCTGCCAAGTCTTCAAATTCACCTGTGTCCGATCCTGCACCCCACCGACAGGACCAACAACCACCTCAAGTGCATCCTGCTCAACACCCACTCCGTCCACAAGCACGCTGTCGAACTCTGGGACCTCTTCGACACAACAGCACCAGACATCGCCTTCCTCACAGAAACCTGGATGAAGGCCTCCTCAGCCCCCGACATCGCCATAGCCATCCCGGACGGCTACAAGATCACTCGAAAGGACCGCGTCAACCACACCAGAGGAGGAATCGCCATCATCCACAGGAACAGCATCGGTGTCACGACCAACTCCGAAGATGCCCTCACCACCGCCGAACACCTACACTTCCAGATCCACACTGACCCCAAGACCACCCTCAGAGGAACCCTCATCTACAGACCCCCGGGCCCACGCACACAATTCAGTGAAGCCATCGCTGACTTTATCAGCCCACATGCCCTCGCCTCATCAGACTACATCCTCCTAGGGGACCTGAACTTCCACCTGGAGAACAACAACGACAACAACACCACCACCCTGCTCGACAACCTCGGACTCAAGCAACTAGTGAAAACACCAACCCACTACGCCGGCAACACACTCAACCCCATCAGCAAGGAATTCTTCAGCATCATAAAAGAGCTCTCCAACCCCAGCGCTAGCAGCAACAACATTACACCGTCGCAAGACCTTTGCAACTCCCTCGCCACGTTCTTTCACCGCAAGATCGCCGATATACACGACAGCTTTGGTGCCCAGACTCCGCACCCAGCCACCGAACCAATGCCCCTTACAACCACCATCAGCGCTTGGACTCCCATCAGCACTGAAGACACTGCCCACGCTATGAACACCATCCACTCCAGCTCTCCTTCCGACCCATGCCCTCACCACATCTTTAACAAAGCTAACACCATCATCGCACCCCACCTACGGAGCGTCATAAACAACTCCCTCGTGTCCGCCACCTTCCCAGAGAGCTGGAAGCACACAGAGATCAACGCCCTACTGAAGAAACCCACAGCGGACCCTAAAGACCTCAAGATCTTCCGCCTCATCTCTCTTCTTCCCTTCCCTGCACAAGTTATCGAGAAGATTGTCAATAAACAGCTGACCGCATTCCTCGAGGCCAATGGCTCCCTCGACCCATCCCAGTCCGGATTTCGAGCCAACCACAGCACCAAGAACGCCCTCATCGCAGCCACCGACGACATCAGGACCCTGCTTGATAACGGAGAAACAACCGCCCTCATCCTCCTAGACCTCTCAGCCGCCTTGGATACAGTCTGCCATTGCACCCTAATAACCCGCCTCCACAACGCCAGGATCCAAGGTA
The DNA here is from genome assembly GCF_964263255.1 of Lissotriton vulgaris. Lineage (NCBI taxonomy): Eukaryota > Metazoa > Chordata > Amphibia > Caudata > Salamandridae > Lissotriton > Lissotriton vulgaris. The sequence goes on along the minus strand of NC_141689.1, from coordinate 286,590,907 downwards.
AAGCCATGGACTGGATCACCTCATTCCTCTCCGACAGAACCCAGAGAGATCGCCTCCCTCCCTTACGCTCCGCAGCCACCGAGATCATCTGTGGCGTATCCCAAGGCTCATCGCTCAGCCCAACCCTCTTCAATACCTACATGCGCCCCCTCGCTGCCATCGCACGCAAACACAACCTCAACATCATCTCATATGCCGACGACACCTAGCTGATACTCTCTCTCACCAAAGACCCAGCCACCGCCAAACTCAACCTCCAGGAAGGAATGCAAAACGTCACGGAATGGATGAAACTTAGCCGTCTGAAACTGAACTCAGACAAGACGGAGGTCCTCATCCTCGGACTATCCCCATTCGCCTGGGATGACTCCTGGTGGCCCACAGCACTGGGCACCGCACCGACACCCACTGACCACGCAGGCAACCTGGGATTCATCCTGGACTCCTTTCTCACGATGACCAAGCAAGTCAACGCCATCTCATCCTCATGTTTCAACATCCTGCGCATGCTCCGTAAGATCTTCCGGTGGATACCTACCGGAACTAGAAAGACGATCACCCAGGCCCTCGTCACCAGCCGACTAGACTACGGGAATGCCCTATACGCAGGAACCACAGTCAAACTTCAGAAAAGACTCCAGCGCATACAGAACGCATCCACATGACTCATCCTCTACATCCCTCGCCAAAGCTACATATCAGCCCACTTAAGAGAGACCTGCACTGGCTCCCCGTCAGCAAAAGGATCACGTTCAGGCTCCTCACCCACGCACACAAAGCGCTCCACGACATAGGCCCCGAATACCTCAACAACCGCCTCACGTTCCACACTCCAACCCGCAAACTCAGCTCCGCCAGCCTCGCCCTTGCCACCGTCCCACGGATCTGCAAAACTACCACCGGAGGAAGATCATTCTCCTACCTGGCAGCCAAGACGTGGAACTCCCTCCCCGCCCACCTGCGACTGACCCAGGACCACCTCACCTTCAGGAAACACCTCAAGACCTGGCTCTTCGAGCAGTAGCAGTAGCAGCACCCCCCCTCCCTTCAGTGCCTTGAAACCCTTACGGGTGAGTAGCACGCTCTATAAATGTATTGATTGATTGATTGAACGCGGTTGTTACAACAACAGCGTTGTGATTCGGCCTACCATTACTCCGCGAGTCGGAAAAACGACTTGTGGAGGGGGCGCTGGATGTTGGAATAGTATAATTTACTATTCCAACTCCAGTCTTTGCGGACAATAGGGGAGGTGTTCGATTTTAAATCCAACACCTCCCCCCCACTCTGCAATTCGTTGTTCCGAATTGCGGAGTAATGGTATGTGGAATCCCAACGCGGTCGGTGTAAGAACCGTGTTGTGATTCCATGTGGGGAGAAAGATTAGTGGTAAGCCTTGTTTACCACTATGTTCATGTTCTATAATATTCAGTTGGGAGTTTGGTCAGCAAGCGTTGGGTTCCTAGCTCCTGTGCTCTTCAATAAACTATTCCTGTTTACTTACTTGAAGTACCTGAAGATGTCTTCCACATGGTCTACATAAATTTTGGCTTATTTAACATGAACACACCTTAACTATCGCCAACTAAAACGAGAAAATCACTAACCATAGTCAGACAAAACATGGAAATCAGACTTGCATAATGTGCTTTATGATGTTTGTTAAGAACAAATGAAAAATAGTGACAAGGTGAGTTTTTGATTCCAATCCAACCCTGCTTTTGTAAAGACACTTCTGACACAGTGAAGATTGAAATCCTTTCTTTGTAGAGAGCAATGAAGACAACACACCAGGAACTCACAACGGTCACTCAACTCTCATCGGAATCAGCTGCCATTCTAGAATGCCAGCTGATTACATCACAATGCTGGTGCGAGCAGGGTGCTGGCACGACGAGAGAGGGGTGGGGGACCTAGGTGGGACAAAGCTAAGGGAAAGGCAAAGGTAAATGTCAACACAACACATCTCCTTCCCAAGGAGGGAAAAGAGGAGCAGGAGCTTTTGTACATGCGAAAAGGTGCACAAAGAAAGAGATCTAGGCGACCTGCAAAGTGTAGAAACATGAATCATATACAAAGTCTTTCAACTTGCTAGGCTTAACAAAAACATGTCCAAACCTGCCCGTAGTACCACCCTCTGTTACAGAATCACCTGCGGGATCATCTTCTTCTGATGAAAACTTGGCACTACTCATGCATGGTACATCACTAGAATTGCTACTATCCGGGGTAAGGTGTTTACCTATAATTTCGGTGCGCCCCTGAGTGGAGCAGACACAGGCACCGGTGGGCTGGGAATGCACAGAGGCTCTGTTGCTATCTTCCTCTAATCCTGACATATCGTCTAGCAATCAATTCGGGCTATGTAGCCCACATGCAGTGACATGTGCAGCACTCTGCGCTCGAATAGCAATGTCCTGAAATACACCACTCTCACCTAGAGAAACATGCCACACCTTGCCGTTACTAAGTAGGGCAGAATTGCAGAAGATTTTCCCGACAACGAGGGGTTGTGAATATCGATTCTGTGCTTTTTCAATGAATCCACCCCTTCTCACTCTCATTCCGTCTCCCACCTTCAGACTATGTGGTTGGCACTTATGCTTGGAGTCAAATCGCTTCTTGCCCTCACTCTGTGCATCTTGAACAATCTTCCTTACCACATCTGCAGACCACTCTGCTTTCCTAGCTGTTTTAAGCCAACCAACATTGTCTTTGGACGTGGGGGTCCTGCCTCTCATCAATTCAAAGGGGCTAAAGGATGTATTCCCACTGGGGGTGATACTGTATGCCCATATAATTGTGTTCAATTCATTCCTCCAACACAACCCATTATTGTTGGCTAAATGTATGGTGCCTTTTACCACCCGGTTAAACCATTCCACAGCTCAGTTTCTTGCTGGATGATACACGGATGTGGTCTTATGGGTGATATAATTCCTTTCTAAGTACTTATTCAAAATTTCAGAGGTGAACTGTGTACCATTGTCACTTACAATGGATTTCGGTAAGCCTTCTCTCATGAAAACACCGTCAAGAAATTTGACAATGTTGCTGGCTTCAGTCTTGTGGAGTATATCTATCTCAGACCACTTAGAAAAATGGTTAACAAGTACTACCACATACACCTGCTCACCCCGGTCCTTTATGGGTCCCATGATGTCAATGCCAACCTTTTCCCAGGGCATGCCAGGACAGGACAAGGGTTCCAACGGGGGTCTAAGGGTGACCTGAGACTTGACCGAGCTTTCACACTGCACACAATTCCTGACCTTCCTCTTAATTTCTAAGTCACAACCTGGCCACCAGTACCAATATCTAACTCTGTCTTTAGTTTTATTAATACCAAGGTGGCCTTCATGGCAAATGTCTATAATACTTTCCCTTAGTGCTTCAGTAGATATAATCTTCCCTTGCCTCAAAATGAGTCCACCCTCCACCGACCACTCATTTCTAAGTTCCCAGTATGTCCTCGATTCATTATTGACGGTTTTCTTGTTAGGCCAACTGTGAAGTATGAGTCTCCTTACATTAATCATCACCACAGTCGGGGATGGGATAAACGGCTACGAAAATCAGCGACTACATTCTTTACTCCAGGCAAGTACGGCACTTCATAATTGAAGTCTAACAATCTTACCGACATGAGTGCCAGTCTGGGTGATGCAGCATTCAACCCTTTCGCAGTAAGTACTCTGGTGAGGGGTTTGTGGTCACTCCATAGAATGACTCTCTTGCCCCAAATGTACTGACGGTAGTGTTCCAGGTCCCATACACACGCTAGTGCCTTGCGCTCAATGACGAGTACCTCTCTTCGGTGAGAGTAAGTGAGCGCGAAGCAAACACAATGGTTACCTCCCCACCTGCCTCACTAGCTTTCGTAAGAACAGCTCCGATACTGCTCCCACTACCATCTATAGTGACCACACTGGTAAGTACCGGGCAAAACCTTGAGGAGGAGGGGCATCACAAGTTTCCTATTTGAGTGCTCTGAATGTTTTTTCACAACAAGGTGGCCATTCAAACTTGTTCTTTGACTTTAACAATTATAGGATGTCACATGTCTGATGAAAAATTCCTCACAAACTTGGACTAAAATTCCACCGGGCCTAAGAAGACTCTCAATTTCTCTTTGTTCTGTGGCACCCTTGCATCACGAATAGAGTTCAGTAGCTCCCTCTTGGGCTTGATGTCTTCCGGTGTGATTTCATGCCCAATGTACGTGACCTTATACTCAGCAAACCTGCATTTATTGTACTCAGCAGTCATACCACAATGTTGTAAAGTATTGAGCACTTGGAATAGCCTCTGGTCATGGTCACTCTTGTCCTTGACCATTACTAAGATATCATCTTGGAAGAGGAGTATGTTTCTGACCCTCTCGAAAATGTAGTGCCTCAGTCTTTGGAGGCCAGCCCGAATGGGACTCTTTTGAACCTATAGACCCAAATGGTGAGATGTAGGTGGTGAGGCACCTACTGTCTGGGTTAATGAAACCTGGTGGTAAGCTGCAGTGAGGTCAATGGTGAAAAATACTTTCATGTTTTTGGTAAGGGCTAGGATTTTGTTAATTTTGGGCAGGGGGTATTGGTTTACCTGGATGCTTTTGTTGAGGTGCGTAAGTCAATACATTACCTCAATTTGCCATGGGGCTTGAGGGCTACGACTAGGGGCGCTACCCACTCAGACAATTCTGTAGGTTCTATAATGCCAGCTTTGAGTAGTATGCCCAGTAGTGCTTTGACTTCTTCTCTTAGGGAGAAGGGGATATGTCTGACTTTGCGTATGCTTGGTACACCGTTGGCTTTAAATTCAATTTTGTGTTGAAACCCTTTCAACTTACCAATAGTACCACTGAATACTTTGTGGAACTTACTTGAAATGGCAGGTCCTAAAACATTTTGGGTTGAGTCAATAGCACAGGTTCTGGACTGTTGGGATTAAGAGTTATGCCCAATTTGCCTTGGTTTTTCCATCCCAATACAGAGGGTCCCATGACAGAGATATAAAGTATGCTGGTGGTTCCCTGTTCTTAAATACAAATTTGAGTTCCCTGTACCCAACCAAGTCTATGGGTTCCCCTGTGACGGTTTTTAAAGTGACATCATGTGATTCCATGTCTTGACCTAGAGCCTGTTTGAATTTCTCAGCCCACACGTCTCTGTTGATAATAGTTTAGGGTGAGCCTGAATCAGCAACAATAGTAATGCTCACCCCATCATGGTTACCGTGCACATGGGTTTCTTCTTGTTCCCCTTCTCATTCACATTAGTATCAGCGGCTTGTGCTTCTATTACATTATGTACACACAAATTACATTCGGATTCATCAGATGAACTGAAACGTTCTGCTCAACAATCTTAACTCTAGCGGTCGATTTTCTCTGACATGCTTTCTGGAAGTGTCCAATAATGCCACACTTAGTACACTTTCGATTTTGCGCCGGACATTTCCAGTCATTGGCCAAGTGTCTGTGCCGGTATCACAGCTGCGGGCTGCTTTTTTGGCCAGCCTGGTGGCCATTTCTGGCTGTGTCTGCGCAGTTCAGATGCCATCACCGGTGCATTCGGAGCCTGAGCGGCCTTTCTTGAGGCAGATGGGCCTCTTTTACCACCCTTTTAACAGTGGGGCAAAGGTGTCATTCCCAGTCTCTCGCTGAGCCAGCCCAATAATGTATGCAGATTGAGCAAGGGCAGGAAGCCTGAGCATAACCTGCCTCACTTATATTCATATGTGGTTCACCATTGTGAAGTTATCCGTGCACAGGGGCCTTGCAGTATTCGCATTTTATGTCTTAGTGAAGTTAAGAAAACGTACCTCTTTTATAGAAACCCAAGTCTTTCTTTTTATAACACTTAAAACACCGGAGCAGCGTTTTGAAAAAAGATGTAGTCTGCAAATGTGGGCCACTTTTTTTTAGAGTGCCCAGGCGAGATTTTGATCCCAATCCAATCCGGGTCTTCAACACACCTCAACCGTACTTCCTATATAGGCATATATCATTACATGTTTATACAATAAAAATGTCACACTAACTCTGTGATTAATGTTTTTCCTAGAATGTGATAATTTTGTCTAGTGGAAGTTTTGACTGATTATAAAGTAGAGCAAAGTGTTAATATGCCTGCTGCTAAGTACGTGTCCATGCAGATCACGGAGTGCATATATTGTAAATAGGGCAGTGCTTTGTTCTAAAGAACCTTTTTTTACTTGCAGTGTATAAGTTAAAATTACAATATAGAAGTGTGCTAATAACTGTCTTAAAAGAGCTGCCTGTAAATTGCAAGGTATAGATTAGAGCGCTATGATTTTTTTCCACAGTTTTTCATTAAAATGTTGCAAAACGGGGAGGAGCTACGACACCAACCAAGATGGCCGCATAGTCTCCCGGCTCCGCTGACCTCCGTCCTACGCTCTACTATCCTGTCACCTATCCTGATTTCCTACCCCGGATCCGTGTGTGTGACTCGATTTGCACTCTGATGGTGTGATCCCGGAGTTTCTCTGGCATCGTGGAGCGGAGTAACGTCGAGGACCGATTTGAGGCCTAACCCAGCCGAGAAGCCGGGGTCTTGAGTGCTGGCCTAGCCTGGTCCGAGTTGAACAACAACGGATGGTTGAATGCGGTTGGGTCCGGTCTCTGGAACATTTGAAATTTTGGGATTGCCCTGCTACCATCTGCTGCCTGGTGTTCTATAGGAGGTGAGGTGAAGAGTGATGCACGGTGCTGTGTTGCGGGGTCCCGTGCCAGGGGTCTGGCATTCATATCGCCGGCGCCCCTTGGGTTGGACTCTCACTGCACGCTACTGCACGCTAACGGTCTGTCCCTCATGGCTCATTCCTGCTCCGCCTAATCTTCCCCCAGAGAAGGCGCCTCTCCGTGGGGACCACCATGCCTGAGGAAAAATGGAGGCTGACGTAGCAGGCTCAAAGTGACCCGTCAGTGAGGACGGTGCTGGAGGCCCTTGTGGCACTCAAGGAGACTGTTAGCGCCCAGACCTGCAGCCTGTGGTTGGCGGCGGATGGAATCGAAGGATTGAGACCGGATCCTGACTTGACGCCCGAGACCCGGAGGCCAGCTCGCCTTTCGATTGACGCCCCGGTGGCGTACTTAGACCCGGCGCTGGAAGCTGCATTTGCCCCTATCGCAGTGGAGCTACCCGAAAGTACTGTGCTTGGTGACTCAATTAACCCGTTGGAACCCCCGGTTTTGCAACTGTTGGAACATTTACATCCTGCACCTACTTCAAGTACTTTTAATTGGTACTGTGAACTGTTTTGGACTGTGTCGACCCCCCTCCCCAGTCGGTATATCAAGATGGCGGATGGGATAAAGCCTGGCTTCGGAGACGGGGAGGGGCATCGCTGGTACCAGCCGACTACTTTGGGACCTGCGTTTCTTTTTTCATCTGTGGACCCCTGTTCTGCCAACTTCTGTGTACCTTTTGACATTTTGAGGACGGGGCTTTCTTCCCCTGATGGACTCAGCGAATTTACTCGACCGGGCCAAGGCTGAGATTGTTGTCTGGGTTGTTCATTGTGGTATTATGGTTAACGGGATTGTTTTATTGAATTAACGGAGTCCGGGGCAGGGTTGGTTACAACGGGGGCGAGATTCCGGGAGTGCGTTGAATAAAGCCCTCCTCCATTTCCCCTCTTCGGGTGGGGTTTAATTTCTTTTTCTTTTTTCCCTGTTCCTTCTATATTTCGGGTTTCGGTTCTTGGTCGATAGGCACGCTGCTAGGGAGGTAGGCCGTAGTCATCTGCAGGGGTGCAGGATGGGGGGTTGGGGGATGGGAGTTTTGTTTTTTCTTTGTTCTATGGCCTTATTTTCTCTTCTTATCTTTCTTTGGCCTTTTCTTTTCTCTTTTTCCGGGTCAGTGTAGAGGGTCCATTGTTCGGTCCATTTTTGCTTTCACATCTGTGCCTCAACTCTCGCAATGTTTCGGGGACACGGGGCGGGCATAAATGTTGGCGCGAACCGTAATAGTATGCTTGTTTATCCGGGTGTCATCGGCTTTGACGCCACTGACCTACATGAAAACTAATTAACTGTGGACACACTGCTATTTGGCTCGCCCCCTCTTCATAACTTGAGATATTGTATGGGACCTGATCCTTCTATTTTATATTATAAAATGAAACCTTTTGTATCCTGTTCCCAATTTGATCTGTCTTCCAACCAGTACGCATTGTGGATGTAGCGACTATGCTCCCCGGAGGCTGGGTCTGAAGTTTTGATCGTAGTATTGTGTTGCAATTGCTTAGAGGCCAGCCCTGGGGGTTGTAGGCCCATGTCTGTATCTGGTTGAAAATGGCAAATAAAGGTTTTTTTTTTAAAAAAAAAAAAATGTTGCAAAACGATTCATTTTGGTAAAGAAAAAATCAGTTCTTAATATTAAAGAGAACCCCCAACCATAGTGTAATGTTTTAAATTCTGAGTTTGTGTTTCTCTAGACAAGCACTCAAACTATACTGTGTATCAGTATGGATGACATCTGACTCTTACACCTTGTAGTCCTCTGTCTTATGTAACATCTGGTTTATACATTTTGATAGATGTCTCTGTGTAATGTGTGTGTGATGTAAAGTGCTCTGACACCTTATACTGGTATGAGTGGCACTATAAACCTAATTAAATGCATCTGAGTGAGAGAGTGGTTATGGAGACTTAAGGGGCACTGTTAAAGGTTGGTAGTGAAGCAATCTGTAGAGAAAGTGGTCATTGGGGGAGTCAACAAACAAACAAGCCAGGCCTAGATATAATAATATATACGCACAGCTGACAACAAGCAGAGTGCTCTTCTGCAATGGCCAAAGTCATACAACTAAATTTAATTACCTCCTTTCTTAGTGACTCCACTGCTGATTTAGCGTTCGTCCAGTATTAACAGGCTTGAGAGCAGCAATGAGCGCCCTGTCTGGCTGTAACCTATGTGTGCCTCAGCCTCACTCTCCTGAGGCATGCTCGATGCAGAGTGTCTTCCACTGACTGATCAGTTTACAGGGGCAATAGGTTAGATGAGTTGGCCTAACGGCTACGGCAGTCGACCTTGAATCTGGGGAATTTGGTTTGAGTCTTGGCAATGACTATGAACATCCTGTGATCCTGGGCAAATCACTTCATCTCACCATCCCAAAAGAAATGAATGTGTCCTCATGCAATGCAACTGTAAAGGGCTCTGATACCCGATACCTTCGGGTCAAGTTTGCGCTATATAAAACTCAGTAAAATAAAAAAAATTGTTAGCGCCCTGCCATTCCTGGGCCCTTATTTATGAGGCCTTGCGTCAGTTTTGCGCCGCCGGTGCGTCACTTTTTGTGACGCACCAGCAGCGTAAAATATGCGCCTTGTTGCGCCATATTTAAAAAGTGACGCATCTAGGTAGATGCGTCACTTTTTAAACCCCTGCGCCACATTATACCTGCGTCCGGTATAATGTATGCAGAGGGGGCGTTCCCCCACAAAAAGCCTCGTAATAGTGACGCAGTGAAATCTATGAGATTTCACTGCGTCACTTTTAGGATGCTGTTGCGTCAAAATCTTGCGCCTGCCTCACAGCAGGCGTAAGACTGATGCAAGCCCTTTCACATGGGGCTTTCCCCATATGAAAGGATGCATTGCTGGAGTTGCGTCACTTTTGTGACACACTCCAGCAATGCGTCACTTTTGCGCTTACAGATACGTCAGAAATACTGACGTATCTGCAAGTCCTTGCGACATGATGCGTCATACATTAAATATGACGCATCATTGGAGTCGGAAGGAGTGCGTAGTGAAAAGTGACGCATCGCTGTTTTCACGCAGCGATGCGTCACTTTTCATAAATGAGGCCCCTGGTGCTTTGCATATATGTTTTTAGATTTTAAGAGTTTCTCGTTGCTCAAATGGGTGTTATTTCTGATAATTGTAGATGTCCCTTGTCTTCATTGATTGATTTTGCTCGTGAGAATGTGTCTTCATAGTCGTTTAAATATCACTCATAATCCCACCGAAATGATGACAATGTCACATATAGCAATCTGAAAATTTAGCAGCTATGCTAGTGTGCAGTGCCCCGATAATCAAAATTGGATTCATTGCTTCCTCCTGATTCACAGAGTGGGATGAAATGGCAGGCATATCCGTGTATGAAACGGCAGCGGGTAAAGGTGTTGGCAAGATTTGCAGGGTCCCCGGCGATATCCGCTCAGCCTTCACTCAGTTTCGGTTTCGTGTGCCAACACGTACGAATATAATTTCGCACAATTATTTAAGTTCAAACGCTCTCAGCTGAGTGGCAAGGTGCGCACTTTTGGCTGCGGGACGTGGTGCCGTTAATCGAACGTCCAACAACTGTACGTCGTGAAGGCGCGTGCCGCGTGCGCGCGGAGTAGGTGAGCCACGAGATCTACAACCCGAAACGACCACCGCTGAGGACAAGTGGAGGACGACAATGTCGCGCAGTGGACGGCAGCCGACGGCCGGCCCCTGTGCCTTCTTTTTGTTTCTGACGCTTTTAATCAGCAGCGTTTCAGTCACCAGGCCCACACCGACCACCGATCTTTGTGAGTGAAAGCCTTGTCCACGTGTCCTCGTCTTCCAGGCTGACATCGTTTACCTAACCTCCATATTCGTAGTGGTGTGGTGACGGCCGCTTGTGGCATTGTCTTGGGGACAGAGTAGTATATGTGAAGTACGGGGTAGTACTTAGGGCTTTAGGTGGGATGAAAACACTGGGGGAATGGGGCCCTCTCAGAGGGGTGTGGCGGATGTGATTAAGGGCGTAGCTTAAGAACAGGTGAAACAAACATCTGTGCTTAGCATAATATGCCCCCCCCCCCCCCCCCCCACTGGTATTTTGCTGCTTTTTTCATTGCATCCATTCAGGGCTGGACTGGGAACAAAACCGGCCCTGGCAAAGTGCTAGGCCGACCCTCCCCCCCCTTCCACTTGGGGGGTTGGGGGTGCCGCCGAGCTCTCTGCTGGGGCCGGTTTTCGGCAGATTTTGGTACAGGGCCGATTTTTCAGTTATGCTGCAAAAACGGCCCTGTAAGAAAAACGGCCCCCAGGGACCCAACACCGGCCCCCACCCGTGCGGCGCACCGGGGGATTGCCCGGTGCCCACTATGGCCAGTCCGGCCCTGCATCCATATACATAATACAAGTAGCATTACAACTGCAACAAGCCAGGAATGTGTTATATTCTATTCATGCTTAGTTATTTAGTGGAGATCTGTAGTGATTCTATTTATGGAATCTCACTGTCTCCTAGCAACATGTAAATGATTATTTCAAGGAAAGCGGTTGATGTGAGAGGCTGTGTCTACCTCTTTTCATGTAGCCTTAATAAATCTACAGTAAACTTCACCTGCATCCAGCGTACAGTAAACTTCACCTGTATCCAGCGTATTACTACAAAATTATTGGCAACTGCTTTAGGCTAAATCTCCCACGCGTGTGACTTCTATCAATATAAGAAGCATTTTTCTACTATCAAGAATTACTCCTCATCTCAACGATACTTCATTTGGCAAGCTCCTAAACCTCTCTTCTATTTTGAACCACTCAAGACGTTACTCTCTGAACCTTGCAACCTCCCTGTTTTCATCTTAAACATGGTAAACTAGGACTCTTCATATTTTCAACTGGACACGGTAGGACATTTTACTTTCTTTTGAGTGTCACAAGACAACAAGTATTTACTTTGTGCTTTTACGATGTTGCTGACACTCGGAGAGGAAGGTGTATGCCTGCTCGTTTAACCCCTTGCATGCTGATAACAGCCCCCAGCCGTCATGCACTACGGTGCTCGTGTGCTGATGACGGCTGGGGGCCGTCATAAACCCGCCCACTCGCGATTCTGCAGCACAGGCGCAGAATCGCGGCCACATGGAAGGGGTTAAACTTTCCTAGTTTTGACTTTTCCTTTGTCGTGTTTGGGAGAGTAAGACAGTACAGACAGTACAGTTTGCAACATTAATTTTATCTATTGGTTTTCAAATTTGGGAGGGAGCTGTATTTTTTCTGCCAGAAGCTACCAACGTTCATGGTGAATTTTACAAGTTTCAAGAATATTTTTTTCCTTTCCTGTTTTTTCCCAATGAAAAGTCGGACCGTCTTTTGAAAAAAAAAACGATTTCGCAACTGTTGGCGTTCGCTTACCTCAAGTGCGTTTGTCCGAACGTTCTTCTTTGTTGAGATTCTTCGTTTCCACAGCCTCGTTGTGATTTTTGTCCAAGCCTCTTTCTGGTGTTATACGTCATCTCGTCAACGTAGAGGCCATTTTGGAACAGTCATTTTCCTACAGGTTTCTTTCTATCAATACGAACAGTTTTCCAAGCCGATTTAAATGCTTTAGTGACACGAACACTGTATGTTTATTTACTTGACACTTTTCCTGATTTCCAAGCACCAGTTTCTCCTGTGGCACACACACTGTTTTTACAAGAAACGCGTGTCATTTCTGTGACACGCACACAAACGCTGTTCTCTGAGGATCTGTTCTTTCAAGGATATACACTGTGTGTTTACTTCTGTGACACACACGTTATTTTAAACGCGTGTTTCCTCTGTGACACGCACACTATTTCCTAAACGCGTGTCATCTCAGTGACACACACTTTGGTTGTTTTCTTTTGTCCTATTTATTTTGAGCTCTATTTTTTTTTTACTTAATGCACATGTTAAGTATAACTGTATTATCGATTGGTTTTCAACTTATGCTGATTGAGTGACACATGCATTTTTTGTGTATTGTATTTCAACATTTTATTATGGTTTCCATTTAGTTAACTCACTATTTGTTTTTGGTTAAGAAATAATAGGGAATGTTTTAAACTGCATTATCATTTCGTTACATTACATTTCACTACTATGTCATCTTCCCTATCTATTAATCCTCCACCTTAATTTTTGGACTCTCCAGGCGATCCTCCAATTCATTGGGAAATTTGGTATGATGCCTTTGAAATCTATTTAGGTGCTACTGGAGCTTCTCGCTTTGCAGCTGATCGAAAAAAATGTTTATTGCTTCATTCTCTGGGTTTTGAAGCCAGATCAATTTTTAAACATCTACCATCATTGACTCAAGATGAATCTAGTGACTTGGATGAATATCAACAAACTATTTTAAAATTTAAACACAGGTTCGACAAACAACCCAGTCTCATGGTGTTACATCATACATTTTTTAAGAGGAAACAAACAGAATCCGAGGATGTCGATACCTCTATCTCCACTTTACAAAGACTTGCTGCAGACTGCAAGTTTGAAAATTTTACTGACCAATTGATCTGAGATCAATTTGTGTGCCATTGTAAAGACATCAATACTTCAAAGTAGGGATTAGTGCACAGCTCCAACAGTTATTATTTGAAAAGTTTGTATCCGTTGTGGGTGCTCCGTAGGTGGCGACCAACGTCCCTGGGCGCCTGTTTGTAATTCGCAACTCGTGTCTTTAATGGAACATTAAAGACATCCCTTTGGGCACACCTTTTCTCCTCAATATGAAAAGAGGATTCCACACAATTATTCCTTTTCTTGTGTACGTATTTTTAATCTTCTTCTTTCATTTCTCGTTTTTTGCATTAAACATTATGATCATTGTAAATCTTTTGTCATGTTTATATCAGCGACAGAGTTAAGTTTCAAATCCAATGCATTTCGAGCGTGTCCATACCGCCCATCATCAGGGAATCAAAACTACAAACAAAATATAACAACCTTGAGTGAATGTACTGTGTGTGCACCATGTTCAACTAAGCAGTGTCCAATTCGTGAGGCGAAACAAAACTAAACCTGTGTGTGTTTTATCGACTTCACCACAATAACCTTAAATGCCAGTGACTATAGAATTGAGTATTGCCTCTTAAGATATCACTTACGTGTCGCTATATTCATACTCCGTGTTTATATCACTGCAACAAAAACCAATACAAACTATAGGGCTCCCTCAACTCTACTAATACTTTCATCACTTCGTGTGCCATCCCACTCTAATCCCTTTCATCATTATAGCTGCCCCACTTCCATACCACCATTGGCCTGGGCCATCTCATGAGGCTCCTTTACACCTATCACCCAGCCAGGGCTTAAATTATTCTTGCTCTTAACTATAAATTCTCAACAATGACTGTAAACACCCAATGGTAATCTTTGTCAGGCTGACCTTTGTTCAGCCTAACAGACACTCTTCTTGCCTGGTAAAAGTTGGGGGTCAGTTCCGGATTACCAAATAGGCAAACTAGGCAGCTACCCATGGGACCAACTCCTTTTAGGGGCCCAGCGGTAACGGGTTAAAATACAGCTTTAAGTACATGAGCCAGAGACATCAGTTCTATATCAGGACAGGAGGCGAGGATTATGCTATTCTTTCTTCACTTTATTGAATAGCAGCCATTTGTAGTCAAACAAAACAAAACCGCTATTCCCATGAACCATAGGGAATAACAAACAAAACAATAGAGAGTCCATGGCTAGAGTGTCCCATCCTCTGCACCAATCACAGGCTCCCTTGGTGCTGGTAGTCCCATGTCCCTGTCTATTCCTCCTCTTTCTTTTCTGCTTGCAGCCAAGATAAGTCCAACTTTTCTTCTCTCACAAGTTTATGCTTTGTACTGTGGTTATATGGTCTTTTCTGCTGTATTTTACTATTGCTGCGCGTTGCTCTATTTAATGCCTTTGTTACTGTGTGTATTTCTATTTTGCCTGAGGCGCATAGCGCTGTCTTGATTTCCGTGCCGTTTACTTCATGGTGGTGTGGAGGCGGCGCATGCGTCAGGGAACGTGCGCCCGCCTCGGGTTTCAGGTCCGCGTGTGTTTTGTGGTATTACTTCTATTCCCTTTCAGGTCCTTTTTTTCTTTGGTGCGTCCGCTGCTACTAGGCGGCTCGCGTTCGGCCGTGGGAGCGTCTGGGCTCCCTAACAGCCGCGTTGTTGGTGCCTGAGACTCGCGATGACCGCGCCGCCTCGTCAGAGGGCGCTTGGGTCTCGCTCTTGACGCAGCATGCGAGCTCCGTATTCCGCGGATTCTTCAGCGCGTCAGGATCCAGAGCACCACTGCCGCGTGAGTCTGGTCTGGACCTTTTGCCTGTATTTACGCCCCTGACCCGGGTCGGTAGCATGTTTTTGGGGAGTTATCCCGTGTGTTGTCGTTAACTATTATGCCCCAGAACGCCTGTAAATTCGGGTCAGTATCTGCCGTTAGGTAGCTAGCAGCAGTTCTTACAGCCTTGGGGGTCAATATTACTAGGCCAATAACGCTCCGGTTTTGGAGTCAGTATTGCAGAGAGTGCCTGCTAGGGACTCGTTTTTTTCCTGCAGGTTGCCCTCATAATCCATTGGCACCAGGGCTGTGTGGGTCCAGGGCTTGGTCCCTTGTTATTGCCCTCCCTTTCTTAGGCTGACACCCAGTCCCCCTGTATTCTGAGGTATACCACCTCACAGCGGCTGAATCACTGACTCTGTCTGACTTTCCCTGGTGTTTGGATTTTTCACCATGGATGAGTTCCAAGATGATCAGTGGGAGCAAGATCCCCTTTCGGCCCTTCAATGGGACAATGACTTTTACGACGCAGTTGACGCATCCATCCATAAAGCAGTGGAGCAAGCCATGACACCCCTTGATCTTTGGACTGGGTAAGAGTGGTCTGCTTAATTCAGACACTCTGTACATCACCACCCCCTTTTCTGAATCGTTTTTGGCCACTATAGGTGTGGCAGGGTATACTCAGACATGAGTCCCTTTCTCACTGCACCATCAGGATTCAAGTAAGCCGGGCCGAAGACGGCTGAAATGCCAGAAACCGGTCCCCGGTAGCTTGTCTCCTTTCTGATGAAGAATTGGCTTGGTAGTTTAGTCTGCCCTGTTCCCATGATGCACTGGGCCAGGGACAGACTGATTTGCATATAGCCAGGTTCTGAGCTGGGATGGTGCAGTGAGATAAATAACGGTGATGGATCAAGCCCTGATCTTTGGACTGGGTAAGAGTGGTCTGCTTAATTCAGACACTCTGTTCATCACCACCCCCTTTTCTGAATCGTTTTTGGCCACTATAGGTGTGGCAGGGTATACTCAGACATGAGTCCCTTTCTCACTGCACCATCAGGATTCAAGCAAGCCGGGCCGAAGACGGCTGAAATGCCAGAAACCGGTCCCCGGTAGCTTGTCTCCTTTCTGGTGAAGAATTGGCTTGGTAGTTTAGTCTGCCCTGTTCCCATGATGCACTGGGCCAGGGACAGACTGATTTGCATATAGCCAGGTTCTGAGCTGGGATGGTGCAGTGAGATAAATAACGGTGATGGATCAAGCCCTGATCTTTGGACTGGGTAAGAGTGGTCTGCTTAATTCAGACACTCTGTTCATCACCACCCCCTTTTCTGAATCGTTTTTGGCCACTATAGGTGTGGCAGGGTATACTCAGACATGAGTCCCTTTCTCACTGCACCATCAGGATTCAAGCAAGCCGGGCCGAAGACGGCTGAAATGCCAGAAACCGGTCCCCGGTAACTTGTCTCCTTTCTGGTGAAGAATTGGCTTGGTAGTTTAGTCTGCCCTGTTCTCATGATGCACTGGGCCAGGGACAGACTGATTTGCATATAGCCAGGTTCTGAGCTGGGATGGTGCAGTGAGATAAATAACGGTGATGGATCAAGCCCTGATCTTTGGACTGGGTAAGAGTGGTCTGCTTAATTCAGACACTCTGTTCATCACCACCCCCCCCCCTTTTCTGGACCCCTTCCCTTGAACAAAGGTTGACTCGTAAGATTGACCAAGCCTGTGATCGGCTGGCCAAGGCCTCGCAGGGTTTATCTACTGCCCCCCCTCCCTTCTAGTGCCCCTTCAGTGGAACCGCAGCCTCCGGTGAACTGCGCCAAGGCAGTTGCCCCGGCCACTGATGCCTTTGACGCCTTAAGCAGCCGTTTCTGGCCAGCACTGCCACTCAATCGACCCCTCCCTCTATCCCCCCCTGGTGCCCCCTGTTCCGGAGATGATGCGCAAGGGGATGATGATGATGATGACGATGATGATGATGATGATGACGCTGCTGGCCCATCTCGTCCTTGGTGCCCTTCTCACCCAGACCCTTCATCGGACGGGCAGAATCTCTGTGCGGATATGTTGTACCCAGATTATCTTCTTCATCCTCTGACTGGGACCCCTCGGACAAGGTCGCCAAATATGTGGTCAGTCAGATCCGCTGCCCGCTTGAACCTGCAACTCGTAAATGCCTTATGGCAGAATGTCCTCGCCCCTCCCTGGAGGGGAAGGTGGCTGGCAGCCCGACATTCACCTGAGAATGGCCACCTTCCTTCAGAAATTCATCAAGGATTCTAAGAAGGGCATCGACAGGTCCTGGCGGGCGTGCCAGGACAAGCTCCTTGATATCCTGGGCTCCGTTACTAAGATCCTAGACATGGCAGAGGAGGCCAAAATGTCTGGTTTACTTATATCTCCGAAACATCTGTCCTCTTGGGGTCAGTGGCGTAGGGCGGCCTCTTTGGCGAACCCTTTATAAAGGAATTGGGGCGACTCGTCAATACCTTTACCTCCCTGGACCGGGCACAGTTCTCCATCAGGAAGGTGTTTCGCCCTCGCTTTTTCAGAGGGGCCGGACGAGGAAAGGGCCGCTCCTCCAGCCGTCCCAATCAGCACAGGGCACAAGGCTCCGGTAATGGGCAATACCAAGACCACTTTGGCAAATTTTACCCCACCCAAGGCCGGCGAGTCAAAAACAGAGGAGGAAGAGGCGGCGGCATCTCCAGTTCTTCCGGTGAGTGTTCTCCCTTCTTCCCTTCTAAAGGTGGAGGGCCGTCTGGTGCGTTTTTTGCCAACTTGGAATTCCATCACTGGGGACACTTGGGTCTTACAGACAGTGCTGGGTTTCCACATAGAGTTTCTCGGGGCTCCTTCGCAACCCGTGCCCCCCGTCCGCTTTGTTTTTCCGAGGCAGACTCTGCTCTGGTCGATCAAGAGGTGCACTCTCTGCTGGACAAAGGGGCTATTGCAGAAACCTTGCCTCATCCCAATGGTTTCCTCAGCAAACCTCTTTTCAGTGGACAAACTGGACGGGGGAAAATGTTGCGAGTTCAACGAGTGGTTAGTCTATCGCCACTTCAAGATGGAGGGCATCCAGCTGCTACGCAATGTTCTTCGCTGGATGGCGCGTCTTGATCTCAAAGACGCTTATCTGGTGATCCCTATCTTCCCGCCTCATCAGTGGTTTCTATAGTTTCCCTGGCTGGACAAAACTTACGAGTTCACCACTCTACTTTTCTGCCTGTCCACCGCCCCTTGGTGCTTCACCAAGGTCCTTCGGCCAGTGATCGAACGCCTGCGAACGTCGGGCATATGACTCATCGTCTCCCTAGATGACATTCTGTTGATGGCTCAGGATCTCAGCACCCTCTCTCGTTACCTTCTGATAGCGGTCGACCTTCTTCAGAGCCTCGGGTTTGTGATCAACAAGGCCAAATTAACCCTGGTCCTGTCTCAGACTGTTCTTTTTCTCGGCTTTGCAATAGACTCCATGGACTGCACCCTCAGCCTTCCCTCTCGCAAGATGACAAACATTTGTCATGAGATTCGGAGGTCTTTTTCCCAGTCGCAAATATCTCTCAGGCAGCTGGCTCGCATTGTCGGCCTCCATTCAGGCAATTTTTCCGTGCCCTCTCCATTACAGAGCCCTCCAGTGTCTCAAGGCTGCACACCTGCACAAGGGTCGGTCATATTCTCACAAACTGACTCTCAACAGACACCAGGGAGGAGCTCCAATGGTGGCTCTTGCACATGGAGGCTTGGAATGGGCGAGCCATTTTCGGTTCCAGATATCGTTATAGAGTCCAACGCGAGCAGGTCCGGCTGGGGCACGATGTGTGGCGATTTCGCCACGGAAGGTGTGTGGTCTCCGTCGGAGCAGAAGTTACACATCAATTGTCTGGAGCTTTTGGCGGGCTCGTTCGCGATTCTTTGCTGGACCAAGGACTCGATCCGGTCCTGCGTCCTTCTGAAGATGGACAATGTGTCGGCGGTCCGGTACATCAACCATCTAGGGAGCACGCGATCCAAAACTCTCTCGGATCTTGCATCAAATGCCTGGATCACCAGGTCTCGGTCACGACCGAATACCTGCCGGGGCAGGACAACCAGGTGGTGGACTTCCAGTCTAGACATTTCCACTACATGAGTCTCTGGAAGCTTCATCCGGGTGTGTTCGCGGATCTCCAAAGCCTTTGGGGTCCCTTCTCAGTAGACCTCTTTGCTTCCCGCCTGGATCACCAGCTTCCCTGTTTTTTCAGTTGGAGGCCGGATCCCCTTGCGGAAAGGTCAGACGCGTTTCTACAGAATTGGAGGAAGGAAGCGGGCTATGCCTTTCCGCCATTTGCCATGATCACACGGGTGACAGCCCAGGTGCGGCGTCAACTGGCGGATGTGGTACTCATTTTGCCGATTTCAAGATCGCAAGTCTGGTTTCCGGTTGTACTGGAACTTTCTTGGGATTTTCCAATCCCGCTCCCCCTGTTTCCAACTCTTCTTCTCGATCCGACAGGGAATCCTCACCCTCCTATTGAGCAGGGGTCGCGAACCCTAATGGCATGGCGGATTACAGGGGACGATGGGCTGTCCCAGGCCTTTTGGAAACGGCTGCGGCGTTCATGGCCAAAACCTGGGCAGACAGTACTGTAAAAAGATACCGGTGCTCCTGGGGACGGTGGTGTAGTGGGTGTTTGCAACGGAGTTTTGATCCCGTTGCAGCAAATGCGGCCTCCATTTTGAACTTCTTGGCCTCTCTGGAGGGAAGGGGTTTGGCGTATCGATACCTTTCTCTCCACTATATCTGCTGGGCATACCATGGTTGATGGCTCACCGGTCGGGGAGCAACCTTGGTCTGTCGCTTGCTCCGTGGCATCGTCTTTTGTTGCCTCCTGAACCTCGTTATTCCCAGTTATTTGATGTTAATAGGGTTTTGAACTTGCTGCTTTCCTGGCAACCAAATAGATTCCTTTCTAGGAAGGAGCTTTCCACAAGTTAGCCGCGTTACTATGTCTGATCTCTTGCAGACAGGTCTCGGATGTTAAGGCTCTGGATGTCTCGGGTAGGATTTTTTCCCCTACAGGAGTTACTTTTACTATTCGTAGACGCACCAAATGTGGGACGAAATCCATCTCTTATCCCGCGTTTCCGGACTCCCCTAAACTCTGTGTGGTTTCTTGCCTTAAAACATATGAGGAGATGTTGGAGGAGTTTTCTCCTTCTGGGGAACGCCAATTGCTAATTTCGTTTAAGAAGCCTCACAAGGCTGTGTCCTCCCCCCACGATTGCTCGTTGGGTAAGGTGGGTAATGCAAGAAGCCGGGATCGACTTGCGTGCTTTTGGAGCGACCTCTACTAGAGGATCGATGGCCTCCAAAGCATTTACCCTGGAAGCACGTCTGGAATACATCCTGAATGCAGCAGATTGGTTTTCAGACTCTACCTTTAGACGGTTTTACTTCAAGCCGGTGATTGATATGGCTCAAGTGGTGGTGAGAAGCTTTGAACAAGCATAATCCTCGCCTCCGGTCCTGACATAAAATGGAAAATGTCCTAGCTATTGTAACGGAAAGTTTCAATTCTATTAAGGACTCGGAGGCAAGGATTATGCCACCCAGGGTACAAGTTCCTTGCTATTCACCCTGCCCTCGTATCGGAGTCTTGCCTTATTTAATCCGCTTTGTTGATGGATTTTTGTGCTTATCTTGAAAGCTCTCTCCCACAGGGGTAATCCTCAAACATTTCTGTTACTGATGTTCTGCTTTTGATCCTTGCAGGCGATTCCAACAAACAGGATTCTTGAAGTGTCCGATGTGGCTTACCGAGCGACGAAAGAGGAGGAATGGACAGGTAAAGGGACTACCAGTGCCATGGGATCCTATGATTGGTGCAGAGGATGGGACACTCTAGCCATGAACTCTCTATTGTTTTGTTTGTTATTCCCTATGGTTCATGGGAATAGTGGTTTTGTTTTGCTTGACTACAAATTGCTGCTATTTAATAAAGTGAAGAAAGAATAGCATAATCCTCTCCTCCGAGTCCTTAATAGAATTTAAACTTTCCGTTACGATAGCTAGGAAATGTTTCATTTCCATGCCAGTTTGTCTCTCAAAAGATCATCTTCTGGCAGTTGTCAGTTGTAAACAAATCTGATGCATTGGATATTTGGAGATAATTTGCAAGGAGGGCCCTGAAATTTAGACTGCCTATGGGCCTCCACAGGGTTTAATCTGGCACTGGTGGGGGGTGGGGCCCCTCAGCTGGTGCCGACAGGCCTCTGCTAGTTAAAAGTAGTAACTTATTGAGTGATTTACATACAATACCATAGAGGTGGGCAAGCCTAGCCTGAACTAAGCCATGAACATATCTGCAGTGTACATCATGAAACAAAAATCATACTAGAATAAGATAAGGTGTCTGGAAATTTAAAAAAAGTATATTTTTAACACATGGAAGTATTTTATTTTAGCACATCAACTTATACCACTGCATCAGGATGTATTTATTAAATGTGAATGTTTTTAGACATCAACTAGGAAACATTCCTGCCCCCGCCCTGATGAAAAATGCTGTTAATGAACTAATATGTAGCATAAATCCTTACTATAGATAGTGCAACATAATAGGCAATTACATTGAACAGTGGGTCTTTGTACAGCTTACATCCTGTACCTGTGTATGTGACAATGAATCAAAAAACAGGAGGCTCAGTGAAATACAGTATGTGTCCTGGATCCTACAATTTGATCAAGCATGAATAGGACTACTAGATGGGTATCTATTTACACCATCAAATCATAATAATTTGCTGTAACTCTAGGAGAATGAGATAAGAGCGTGGATAACCAGTAGAATCTAATCTAATATTGTCAGTAGTCCATATTTTACCATGGCAGTTTTACATAGTGTGAAGCTGTTTCCAGGACATGACATCAAGCACTTCACAATAGTCAGAGACTACATTCAATGTTTTTTGACTAAAGAAAAAAAGATCTTTCCAGCAATATAACTAATCTTATCATACCTTAATAAATCTGTTGCACACCCAGGGAGACTCCCACGTACCAGAAGCAGGCTACAGGGGAGGCCAACCAGCCCCTGCCTTGACACTCCTGACTACTCGTCTCAAACTCCACAGCACTCCGTGTCTGCACAGCAAAAGTCAATGATTCAAAAGTACAAAATAATTATGATGACAGACCTGCCCCTTGTAACATCATTGGTCCCTTCCCTCCTGTGGCCGGTCAGCAGGGCTGTCATAATAGTATGTTCGCGCTAAGAATGACTGACGGCCCTGTTATGAAATCGTGGTCTGCGTAGAACCTAAGGAGTCTGTATGAAATTGCAGAGCATATTCGGGCACCACCGATACTACAAATATTGGGCACAAAGGTAAATGTCGCGCAAATTTACACAACCGCCAGGGGTGTTTTTTCCCGCACAAATGGGAAAAATATTGCCCATTTGTGCAGGAAACAGCCCAATCTGGCAACACTGCATACGAACACACACTGCACTCTCATTGGCATCCTAACCATTAATAACCCCTTAACACAATGTGATAGAGAATGGTGTACGACCAAGGAAGCCGAGGTTTCCAAGATGGCGCCCGGCTGTACACCCTATGAGGGGAAGTTGAGCAGTCTAGTTGCCCGAGAGGAGTAGGAGACAACGTCACCAAAGGAGGACGAGGGAGACGACGGTTGGAACAGGAGGACGGACTCGGGTGATTGGAAAGAGAGAAGGAGGGAAGCGGAGAGGCGGAAAGAGGAAGAGGACGGAGAATGCAGGACAAGCGAGCGGGCCCGAGACCCGAGAGACACCGGTGGTAGAAGCGGAAGGAGCGGCACAAAGGACCCAAGGGAGGATTCCCCAACAACCACTGTGCTCGTATCCGGTAGTCCCTCAAAGCAACAGGACGCAGAGATACCCACTGCTACGGTCCAAGTGGACCATAGCCCCAGGCAAGTGACGTGGAGAGAAGGGTGGAGGAGGTTGGCGGGAAAGGGATTGTGGGGACTGTGGCGCAAATAGAGCACTATATTAGGACTGAGTGTTGATACATACCCAAAACCCTCACTTCCCTTACCCTTCCTCCAACTTTTGACTATATTACACTAACCTCGGTGACCCCAGGTTTGTTGGTGACGGGGAGCACATGATAGAGCCATAAGTGTAGCAGACTGTCAGTGACAGCAGTGTCCCTTTGTTTCTGTTTGCTTTTTGGGACGCACCGGTCCTGGCTGCAGTACGGGAGGAGGAAAACTGGAGAAGTTGAAGACAACCTTCCACTAAAGGACTGTGTACCTAGCCTATGTAGTTCTTTTCCCAAGTTCTATTGTGAGACACTCAAACTGTTCAAGACTGCTAAACGTGAATAAAGAAGCATACGTTGTGATACTACAATTGACTGACTGATAATTCTGGTTTAACCCTACAAGGGAAAGGTGACAAACTATCACACACCCACCAGCAGGTTATGTAATTCCTCTGTCGAGTCCGTCCAGAACCATACAGGTCCTAGTGCACAGGAGTCTGAATGCTGCCTCAATGTCGGCTTTCGCCAACCAAGCCACCCTCCCTGCTCTCCTGATGATGTCTATGGCCACGTCTAGTGAAGAATAACATACAGAACATGCATCCTCCGCTAACCAGGAGTTAACAGATTCCCCCTCCGGGAAGGATAGATGATGGATGAGCCTGAACGCACCCTGTTCCTTCTTAGGGACCACACCTAAGGGGGATACCACGAAATCCGGAAGGGGGGGAGGTCGAACGGGCCTGCAACCCTCCCTAAAGCCAGTTCTTTTTTAATCTTTTCAGACACTACTTCGGGGAGGTCTCTAGCAGATTTCAGGTTCTCCGCGTCCCTACTGACTCTCGGCCCCAAATAAGGGATTTTGAAACCTTCTAAAAACCCTTCAGACAATGTAGCCCTGTCTTTCGCATTGGGATATGACCTCAACAGGGGCAGGAGGTTGAGAACAACAATTGGGGAAGGGCCTTTCGAATGGAGGGAACAAATATTTGTGGTAGCGCGGACATCTGAGGTGGCTGCCCTGACGGGTTGTAACCGAGGGTCATGAGGAGGTGCAGGAGACTGGTCTGTTGGCAGTGGAGGATGGGCTGAAAAGGATATGTCGGGGCTGCTACTTATCTTCTTTCTGCTGGCCCCCAGCTGTATCCCGCTTGTCGCATGATGAGGCAGGATGGGCGCCGCTGCACTTGCTGCATGTGTGAGCGAATCTACAAGCCTTGCCCCACGTACAGTTCCCCGCATTAAACAACCTGCATGTTCCAAAGAAGGATCTTTTACCACCCCTGTTGTAGCCACCTCCTCCTCACCCACCCCGAAAGGATGACCTTTTTTGTCTTGGCTCTGGCCTTTCCCTGCCTCCACTTTCTTCTCAACGGAGCTGGCTTTAGCAGTGACTTCAGCCTTACCCTTGCCCATGTACTGCACCCATGGATTGGTGTCAGTACAACGCGATGTATTACAACGCATTCCGTTACAACGCGATTTTTACATCGCAAATACCATTACAATGCATGGCATTACAACGCATGGCATTACATAGCAGATACTTTTACAACGCATGGCATTACATCGTAAGTATAGGTAAGTATATCTTTTTTTAAAAAAATGTAATAAAGTTAATTAAATTAATTTAAAATAATAAAAATAATATAACATTTTTAAAACAGTAATTAATTTAATTATAGTAATTTAAAATAATATAATTAATGATATATAAAAAATTTATAAATAGAAAATAATATAATGTAATTAATTACAATAAATATAATTATAATTTAATTAAGTTATAAATAATACATAATATAATTATATTTAATAAAATTAAAAGAATTTAATTAATTAAATTTTTTTAAATAATATAATTTAATTATAATCGTTTATTATTACAATTAAATTAATAATATATTAATTTAATATATTTAAAATAATATAATTAATGATATATAAAAAATTTATAAATAGAAAATAATATAATGTAATTAATTACAATAAATATAATTATAATTTAATTAAGTTATAAATAATACATAATATAATTATATTTAATAAAATTAAAAGAATTTAATTAATTAAACATTTTTAAATAATATAATTTAATTATAATCGTTTATTAATACAATTAAATTAATAATTGTAAATATTGTTATTAATTTAATTAAATTAAATAAAATTAATTTAATTAATTTAATTTATATAAAGTCGTAATACCCCTGTACCCCAAAAAACAAACCCAGCCCTAAAACCTAAAAACACCCCTGTACCCCAAAACCCAAACCCTGCCCTAAAACCTAAAAACACCCCTGTACCCCAAAACCCAAACCCTGCGCTAAAACCTAAAAACACCCCTGTACCCCAAAACCCAAACACTGCCCTAAAACCTAAAAACACCCCTGTACCCCAAAACCCAAACCCTGCCCTAAAACCTAAAAACACCCCTGTACCCCAAAACCCAAACCCTGCCCTAAAACCTAAAAACACCCCTGTACCCCAAAACCCAAACCCTGCGCTAAAACCTAAAAACACCCCTGTACCCCAAAACCCAAACACTGCCCTAAAACCTAAAAACACCCCTGTACCCCAAAACCCAAACCCTGCCCTAAAACCTAAAAACACCCCTGTACCCCAAAACCCAAACCCTGCCCTAAAACCTAAAAACACCCCTGTACCCCAAAACCCAAACCCTGCCCTAAAACCTAAAAACACCCCTGTACCCCAAAACCCAAACACTGCCCTAAAACCTAAAAACACCCCTGTACCCCAAAACCCAAACCCTGCCCTAAAACCTAAAAACACCCCTATACCCCAAAACCCAAACCCTGCCCTAAAACCTAAAAACACCCCTGTACCCCAAAACCCAAACCCTGCGCTAAAACCTAAAAACACCCCTGTACCCCAAAACCCAAACACTGCCCTAAAACCTAAAAACACCCCTGTACCCCAAAACCCAAACCCTGCCCTAAAACCTAAAAACACCCCTGTACCCCAAAACCCAAACCCTGCCCTAAAACCTAAAAACACCCCTGTACCCCAAAACCCAAACCCTACCCTAAAACCTAAAAACACCCCTGTACCCCAAAACCCAAACCCTACCCTAAAACCTAAAAACACCCCTGTACCCCAAAACCCAAACCCTGCCCTAAAACCTAAAAACACCCATGTACCCCAAAACCCAAACCCTGCCCTAAAACCTAAAAACACCCCTGTACCCCAAAACCCAAACACTGCCCTAAAACCTAAAAATACCCAAACACCCCAAAACATATACATCAGTACCCCAAAACATATACTCCTATACTCATACTTATTTTAAAAAATACTTAAATTAATATATTTAATTTATAATATTTAAAAACGAAATAAATATTTTTTTATAATTAATAATAATTAAATCAATAATAACATATTAAATACAATAAAATAAAAAATTAAATACTTACCAATACTTACGATGTAATGGTATGCGTTGTAATACCATCTGCTATGTAATGCCATGCGTTGTAATGGCATGCATTGTAATGGTATTTGCGATGTAATAGCTGCGTTGTAACAGCATTACGTTGTAAAAGATGCGTTGTAGCGGTAACACACCGCACCCATAGCCTAACTTCCATTTGGTCCCAGTCCAGTTCGGGACACACTGACATCTTTTTTCTAAATTCGCAATTGTAATTGTACCAAACCATGCCCCCGCTTGATTCCGCCTCATTGGTGATTACGCTTGCGTACTGAAATAGGCCCTGTGCCTGCTCTGAGAAATGCTCTGTGATGACAGCGGCTAAGACAGAGAAAGCCTGCCTCCAATTCTTGATAGTTTTCTCAGGCCAGGCCTGATCACGTACCTTCTTCTCCTCATCCTTAGCCCCCATCTTCCTGATGTCCACCCCTTCAGCCCCGATCATGAGGAGGGAGAAAATATCAATAAATTCCCTCCGCCAGATGCCTTCCTTTGCCACCTGGGGTACCTGCCAAGCTAAAGAGCACTTTCCAGAAAGCAAGGGAGCCATGGACATTTGCGTTGCTGCTGGTACGCTGGGTGATGATGTGCTTGCCACAGGGGTGGGTGCTGCAGTTGGCGCAGGGGGCACCTGAACGGCAGGGGCTGGAGGAGATAATGCTGGGATGAGGGGTGCTGGCGCTACGCTTTGCTGCTCGGCAGTGGTTGGAGGGGCCGGTAAGACTGCTGGCTGGGGGACCGCGACGCTGCTTCTGCTGGCTCCTAATTGGGAGATTTTGCTTCCCCACACTTGTGTAAAATTTGCTTCTGCTGCTCGCACAAGAGCAGGTGCTGGTGCCCCTGTCCTGCCCCCCACCACCACATGTTCACCGGCTGCCGGCTGCCCAGCTGTCTTAAGTCCTGCTCTAATTTCAGCCATAAAGTCTGTGAGGGTGGTGGTGAGCTTACCCAACTCTTCATGTGTAGCAAAGTTCGTGGGTGGGGCCACCGCTGCCCAGGGGGGGGGAAGCCCTGACCACGGGTGGGGGGGATGCCGCAGCATGGACTATGACATTCCTGGCTGGCTCTGTGTTGCGGCTTTTGGCTGGAGCCGGTTCCGCAGGAAAGTCTTTGCATATGGTCTTCTTCAATCTCTTGGGCCTTGTGGACCCAGTGTCCTCTGTTATCTCAGGTTCCGCCGCAGGTGGCGACAAGACAACCCCGGAATCCCCGGGACCGTTAGCACCCAAACGCTCGCTGGCCCAAGCCACCCCTCTGGCCTTTATCAGGTCCATGAGTGCCTTCATTTGTGCATCCTGAGAAGGTCCTGCTTGAGACTCGTCAACTTGGGACATCTGGGAGAAGAGCGGGGGGGATCCCTGGCTATCCATTTCGTCTCTTCAAGCTCGGATCCTCTAAAATATCTCACGAGAGGCAGTGCGGATGCGTATGCGAATGTTTCGGTACGACAGTCGTCTGTACTTTTGTAAATGGCTGTGTGTCCCTACACGCCCAACACGTCACCTCCTTCTACACCAGAAACAGAAGAGACCATGAGCACACGCAACGACAATTCTCTGCTGAAATTACAATGCATGTACTTAACAGACTGTCCCTTTCCGCCCTGTCCGTTGGCGTGCCGCCCACTCCTTGGCTACCAATAGCTTCTATACCATGTAACAAAACGTGTGAAAGAAATTGGGAAATTGTCCGCAAGATCTGCGCTTCCCCTGATCCCAGTAGCCCATGGCCCCAATAAAGCAATGTGTGTGTGTGTGTGGGGGGGGTTCTTTTGACCCCAACCGGGCCCCAGATGCTTGCATGACACCGCAGGCACGGGCCACAACATCCAGCCCGCGAGCCGGTATAGGAGGCCTCCCCTCCCTCCTGCGAGATGCATCGACGGGGCCCTGTAATAACTTGTGGCCAGCCGGAGAGGTTAATGAGCTGGCACCCGGAGGATCTACTGCGCGCACGGCAGCCGTGCCTGGTGTGGCCCGCGCTAAATCAAAACTCCCCCCTTCCAGCGCATGTGGACGGCAGCACGAAGGGACAGGATGGGGCGACCGGGGAGGTGCACACGACGAAACCAGACCGAGGCACAAGGCCCGCCACAGCCCCCAAGCGCCAATGAGCTGTAGGAGTGTGCCACGCATGTGGCCCGGCCCGGGGCTGCTCCGGGATGCACCAGCGCCAAAGGCCAAGACCGGAGAACGAGGACCGCCACAGCCCCCCGGCGCTATACCTGAAATGCTGCGCGGCAGCAACTAAGCTCGCACCACCTATTCGTAGAACATCACGTTTACCATGCGGCTTGACGGCCGGCCCCGTGACACAAAGAGCAATGACGTTACATAGAGCGGAAGCGGCCAGGTCACTAATCTCGGCCGCCAAGATGGCCGCCGCTCCTATTGGATTTCCGGCGCTGCGGCCATGAGTGGAAAAGGGGGCGAACCAGACAACACTAATGGCTATACAATACTGTGCATCAAAATGGCATAGTTAGCCCCCCCCCCAATCACCGACATCGCGGATGACATCGGGCCCCCTGCCCCGCTCGGCACAAGGAGCAGAAGTGGCACAGGGAGCAGGGGCAAGCTAGGCATTACAGGTGATCCACCATATTGGCATCCGCCATTTATCTAATTTCGGTGATGGCCCGAGTCGGCTAGTGCTCGCACGCTGAGCATGGTTGAGGGAGGGGCGGATCCTGCCACTGATATTGCCCTCCCCGGGATACGGGCCGCAACGGACGTGCCCCGCACACGGAGTCCCTGACATCCAAACGAAATGCTTGATCGACTATGCTAAGATGAGCGTGAGGGGGTGGTGATTGATGGGGGGGGGAGGGGCTGTTGCTTGTCCTGCCCGCCCCCGTATACTGCGAACACCCGGGGAACTAAGAGCCATCGGCCTGGATAGAATCTGCTGTAATCCTTTCCGTCTAGTGCACAACCATTCTGCAAGTACGGCAGTTGCCGCGATTAGGCACTCAAGCACAACGGATCCAGGTGCCCACACAATGATAACGCGATGGCCAGGCTGCCGAGCAACGCGATGGCGTGTGTTACCGGTGGGGTGTACGGGTGCCAGGGACCAACCACCCGACCCCTAGTTAAATGCAATTCCAGGGACGCAGGCAACACATGGGCAGCGATACACCACGCTGAGCCCACCCCGATGACCCCCTTGCTGCCGAACACGAGGCGCGCAAAGGGGGGGTGGGAGCCCGTCCAACCCCTTCCCCCCGCAACGGCCACAAAGACCCATAATGCGGGCTCTGTGAAGTTTTGCACCCCCGCCTCCACAGTGGCCCGCTAACTAAGCAGGCCACCTAGCCCCGCTCAACCTCCAAAAAGAGGGAGTAGGCGGAGGGGGGGGGGGTACCGGCCAGCTAGGCCCTCACTCACTGGGGGAAAAGAGTGTCCACGTAGCGACTGGAGGCGTCCGGGGCGGCAAAGAGGCCTCTAAAATGGCGAGGGGGACTTAAATACCCCTCGCCATGCTCACCGCCCCGAGTGCACGTCACTGGCCCAGCCTTCTTCCTGCCTGCCGAGATTCCTCCTATACCAGAGGAGTGATTGGCAAGCAAGTTCAAGTTCAGGAATTTGTATAGCGCACTACTCACCCAGAGGGTCTCAAGGCGCTTGTGGGAGGGGGTGCATTATTTATCGAATAGCCAGGTTTTAAGTTCCTTTCTGAAGGAAATGTGGTTCTGTGTGAGGAGGAGGTGAGTGGGGAGAGAATTCCAGGTCTTGGCCGCCAGGTAGGAGAAGGATCTTCCTCCCATGGTGGATCTGTGGATGCGCGGAACTGCGGCGAGAGCTTGATTGGAGGATCTTAGTTGGCGGGTGAGTGTGTAGAAGGACAGTCGTGTGTTGAGGCATTCGGGTCCTAGTTTGTAGAGGGCCTTGTGTGCGTGGGTGAGGGGACGGAACGTTATTCTCTTGTTGACGGGAAGCCAGTGGAGGTCTTTCAGGTGGCCGGTAATGTGAGCTTGGCGAGGGATGTCCAATATGAGTCTGGCTGATGCATTTTGGATGCGTTGGAGTTTTTTCTGTAATTTGGCTGTGGTTCCGGCGTAGAGGGTTTTTCCATAGTCCAGTTGGCTAGTGAGCAGTGCGTTGGTGACAGTCTTTCTTGTTTCGGTGGGGATCCAATGGAAGATTTTTTTGAGCATACGAAGTACGTTGAAGCAAGAGGATGAGACGGCGTTGACTTGTCTGGTCATCGAGAGGGAGGTGTCTAGGATGAAGCCTAGGTTACGTGCGTGGTCTGTGGGTATGGATGCTGTGCCCAGGGCCGATGGCCACCATGAGTCGTCCCAGGCAGAGGGGTTGACCCTAGGATGAGGACTTCCGTTTTGTCTGAGTTAAGTTTTAGGCGGCTGTTTTTCATCCATTCGGCTACTTCTTTCATGCCTTCATGAAGATTGGTTTTGGCGGTGTTGGGGTCTTTGGTGAGGGAAAGGATCAGCTGGGTGTCGTCAGCGTAGGAGATGATGTGGAGGTTGTGTTGTCGCGCGATGGATGCGAGGGGACTCATGTAAACGTTGCAGAGGGTGGGACTGAGTGATGATCCTTGTGGTACTCCGCAGATGACTTCGATGGCCTCTGATTTGAATGGGGGGAGTCGGACTCTCTGGATTCTCCCGGCGAGGAACGAGATGATCCAGCCCAAGGCTTTTCCATGTATTCCGACGTTGCTGAGGCGTTGTATGAGGGTGCTATGACAGACTGTGTCGAAGGCGGCGGAGAGGTCGAGTAGGATGAGGGCAACTGTTTCTTCGTTGTCCAGTAGCGATCGGATGTCGTTAGTCACTGCAATGAGGGTGGTTTCGGTGCTGTGTTTGGCTCGGAAGCGGGACTGTGAGGGGTCGAGAGAGTTGTTGGATTCAAGGAAGGCGGCAAGCTGGCTATTGACGGCTTTCTCAATGACTTTGGCAGGGAATGGGAGGAGGGAAATGGGGCGGTAGTTCTTAAGTTCCGGGGGTCTGCTGTGGGCTTCTTCAGGAGAGCGCTGAGTTTGGCGTGTTTCCAGCTTTCTGGGAAGGTAGCGGAGTTGAAGGAGCGGTTGATGACATCACGGAGATGGAATGCGATGATGAAGTCTGCTTTGTTGAAGATGTGGTGGGGACAGGGGTCGGTTGGCGAACCTGAATGGATGGAGTTCATTAGGCGGATGGTGTCTTCAGTGGTGATTGGGTTCCAGGCGCTCAGGTTGCTAGAGAGCGGTTTAGGTTCGGAGGTGGGTGGCGTGGACTGTTCTTTGGAAATGCTCTTGAAGCTGTTATGTATGTCGGCGATTTTGTTGTAGAAGAAAGAGGATAATGAATCGCAGAGGTCTTGGGAGGGAGTAATGTCGTTTGAGGCTGCGGTGGGGTTGGTAAATTCTTTTACGATGTTGAAAAGTTCCTTGCTATTATGGGCGTTGTTGTCGAGTCGATCCTTGAATGCTGCTTTCTTGGTGGATCGGATCAATTGCTGGTGTTTGCGGGTGGACGCTTTGAAGGTGGTCAGGTTGTCAGTGGTTGGGTTTTTTCGCCATGTTTTCTCGAGAGTACGGCATAGTTTCTTGGATTTCTTAAGGTCATCGTTGAACCAGGGGGCCTTTTTGCTACCCTGTTTGGTTTGGTGGTTTTTCAAAGGTGCTAATTCGTCAGCGCTGTGAGTGATCCATTGTTTGAGTTTGGTGGCAGCTTTGTTTGGGTCCGATGAGAGGGTGGGAGGGTTTTGGTTGAGCGATGTGAGGAGTTGGTCGGTGGTGATTTTGTTCCAGTTTCTTCGGGGAATAGGTTGTAGGGGGTTGTGGATCGTGGTAGTTTTGTAGCTGAAGTGAACACAGCTGTGGTCCGTCCACTGGAGAGCTGTGGTGTGATCGAAGGAGATGTGTTTGCAGGAGGTGAAGATAGAGTCGAGCGCATGTCCGGCTACATGGGTGGGGGTGTCAACGAGTTGTTTGAGTCCAAGATTGGCCAGGTTGTCCAGAAGGGTGGTGGTGTTGCTGTCGTTTTTCTTTTCTAGGTGGAAGATGAAGTCTTCCAGTAGAATGTAGTTTTCGGAGGGGAGGGCATGTGGGCTGATGAAGTCAGTGATGTCTTCGCGGAATTGTTTACGGGTTCCTGGTGGTCTGTAGATGAGAGTGCCTCTAAGTGTGGTCCTGGGGTCGGTGTGGATCTGGAAGTGAAGGTGTTCGGCGGTAGCGAGGTTATCATCGAAGCTGGTCGTGATTCTGATGGTGTTCTTATGGACGATGGCGATGCCTCCTCCTGTTTGGTTGGTGCGGTCTTTTCTGATGATCTTGTAAGCGTCCAGGATGGCTATGGCGATGTCGGGTGCTGATGATGCGTTCATCCAGGTTTCTGTAAGGAAGGTGATGTCCGGTGACGCAGTGTCGAGTAGGTCCCAGAGTTCAGTGGCGTGTCTGTGGACCGAGCGGGTGTTCAGCAGGATGCATTTCAGGTGGTTAGAGTCGGAGCTGTGTTTGGAGGTCGTGGATTTGGCGTGGGTCTTGATGCAGGCGAACTTGCAGGAGTGGCAGGCGAAGGGACCGTGGGCACGTCCTGGGGCAGCTTCATAGCATTGTGGTGTGCGTCTGGGGTTAAGGGCTAGGAGGGTGGCGGCGTCATACGTTATGCAGGACGAGTGCGGTTTGTGGGGCCAGGGGGTCTGCGAGACAGAGGGCGGGGGGGGCCCTCTTTAACTACGTTGCCACCCTCTTAATGGCCTCCGGGTGGCCTCGGGCAGCCGCAGGCTCTGG
The DNA here is from genome assembly GCF_964263255.1 of Lissotriton vulgaris. Classification (NCBI taxonomy): domain Eukaryota; kingdom Metazoa; phylum Chordata; class Amphibia; order Caudata; family Salamandridae; genus Lissotriton; species Lissotriton vulgaris. The sequence goes on along the minus strand of NC_141689.1, from coordinate 286,557,665 downwards.
CGAGTACTCTGCAGTTTGTAATGTCTTATTTTCAGGACTGAGGTGTGTGGGACATGCCGCGCCAGTGATCCACCAGTGAAGAAATAAAACTGTGACTTCCTTGCGCTTCAAGAAAAGTGTGCTGCCTTGTGGACAGCTGTCAGTTGTGAAATTGTGCAGAGGTAGAATCAAGGGCAAAGCTTGGGGGGGAGGCGGGGGGTTTCAAGGCCAAGCGCCTCAAGGCACGGTCTTTCCACATAGCGACTTGAGCTTTAGAGGAATGCAGACAGTGCAGAAAGAAATACAACAAATTGTAAAGTTGCTCCAATCAGTGGAGCAATAAAGAGACAGAGCAAAGCTTAGGGGGAAAGATTCACTTTATTTTTCATTCACTCGCAGGAAGAGCGTCCTTTCGCACCGACACTCCGTCTGGCACGCATGCGCGCTCGCTCCGTGACTGGCGTCTTTGCGTGTTGCGTCGAGACGCAACCCGCGAACACTAGAGCGCAACTCTACATATCTCCCCTTTTTACACACATTGAAATTAGTCCACCAAGTCCCCACGACTTAACATTCCCCCAGTTCTAAGTCTCTGAAATGATGGGGTTTGGCTACCACTCTGCCCACGTGTGTGTGTCTTACCGGCGTGGAGACTTCTCGAGTGCAGTTCTCAGCAGGGCTCACCATACTATCTCTCTGAGGACTCTGCTCTGCTCTTTCCGGAGTCACCATCTTCTCTATCTGCGTTTCCTCTACAACTGGGACCAGATCTCAACAGGGCACAGAGTTGAGCGGAGCAGAATCCCTACCAGCTGCACTTGTTCCCTGGGCTGCACACGCTGTTGGTCTCCCTGCCGCCGTCTCTAAAACCTGGAACGGCCGCCGCAAGGGGAGACTACAGCTCCCAGGCATCTACATCGCACCGCCCACTTCTGCCCTGCAAAGCGCCCGGAGGCGCTTAAACATCGAACGCTCCCTCGGCAGAGCGGGGACCATATCTCAACGGGCCCAGAATTGAGCGGAGCACAATCCCTACCAGCTGCACTTGTTCCCTGGCTGCACACGCTGTTGGTCTCCCTGCGGTCGTCTCTATAACCTAGAACGGCCGCCGCAGGGGGAGACTACAGCTGCCAGGCATCTACATCGCACCACCCACTTCCGCCCTGCAAAGCGCCCGGAGGCGCTTAAACAACCAACGAGCCCTCCGCGTCGCGGACGCGCGCGGGCGGCACCAGGCTGAGCCCGCTCAGAGGGCGGGCCGTCTATGGCCGTCCGTGGTCGACAGTGGTCGGGCGGGCCACTCCCCTAAGCAGTGACAAAAGGTGAGCCATCCGTAAATTATTATGGGGAAATGGAATAACACCACCTTGAGCCAGGCTACTAAAACTCCCTTGGTGATACCTGCCTCAATTGAAAGCATGCTGGAGGATGCTTTTAGCTTAATTACCACTGAAACTGTAAACATTGAACGAAGCATGTCTACGGTATTGTCAAGTTCACAATCGGAAGTGTCTGAAACTCTGCCAGCTTGTATGCCCAACATTCTGCCACTTTCCCCACTTGTTACAATTATCAAGATTGTCCTGCCACCACCCATACCTCTCGTCTCAACAGTAGACAGTAACATTACTACTATCACTGACTCACAACAAGATCCCACGGACCTCATTGCCGTTCTCTCCATGGCTCTGAGTGACAAAACAGTAGGGGAGAAATGGAAGCGAGGTTCTGCTAAACCAACATCTAACAAGAGGAAACGACCTGCGCGTAATAAAGGGCAACCTACACCACAGAGTATGTGGTCCTGTGGAAAAACGATACCTAGTGGCGGTCCTGACACAGAGCCCGCACCTTTGGCTGTTACTAACGCCGTCACTGTCACTGATTCTGTCACTGATTCTGTACGTTTTGAACACAACTCTGTTTATACACAGACTGAACAAACCATGGGAAATGCCTTACAAGACAAACCTAATGGGAATTTTATTGAAACTATTGTTGACTCAATTTTTAACCAGATGAAAAGTCAAATGGATAAACAGTTTAATAAGATTTTTAAAAGGCAATATAGATTAGAGAGTATTGTTAAAAAGGAAGACGCAAAAAGGAAAGGTTCTATTAGCATTGATAAACTAAGGGGAGATCGTTTCCTGAAAGACATGGAGTCAGCCAACAGGGGCATTATGGGGGAAAGCAACACCCATGTTATATCTGACATTAGGAGTGTGAGTAGTGAGAGCCCTATAGGGAGCAATAAGCCTTTGCCTGCACAGGGCACCATCTTGGCCAAACCATCTAAACCAGGGTCACGAGTACCAGACAGGCAGCCCTGTTATGCCGAGGGGGCCCTCGGAGTTGAAACGAGGTCTGTCTCTGAGAAAGTGGGGAAACCAGGTAAGGTCGCTCCCAAAATCGGGCCAACCAATGTGTTAGACCTGTCTGCATCTGGGGATACTCTAACCAACATTATTTATTTTTTTGTCCCCCTTAGCCTCCCAGAGTTTCTATTTTTATTTTTATATGTCCACCAGGATTTTTCAGTGCTGTCAGGGGGCTAGGTGTTCCTTGATTATGACGCCATTTTCCCCTCATATTCTGTGAGGCCTAGTTATGCTCCTTGAAAATCTAGGGACACTCAGGAATCTAAAATGGTGTCCACCAACTGCCATAACGGACATTCCAGGGGAACTGGCCCATAGGCTAGTATGAGGAAGATTCCAGAAGCATCCAGTGACTTCTGCAGGTATCAGGCCACCCTATAGAAGGCCAGTGACCAGCAGCCATTTTGTGCTGACAAGAGAGTGGAGGAGTTAGGCAGTGGTGAGAGGAGGTGGACGCACTGGGAGCAGCTAGTTTGTCCTTGTGACAGAAAGTCACTACAGGGAGACGTTCCCCCTTCAGCCTCTGACCAATCCCTCCCCAATCACCTTCTGCTGATAAGGAAATCGATCTACTTGTGAAGGAAGACCCTTCTAAATCTGAGCCCAGTGAACCCTGTCAGGACGCTCTTATTAGAGGGTATCCCTAACTTCCAATTCCCAGCGCTGCACTGTTAGACCTGTCTGACTTTTTGGCGAAGTCCCTCCTAATTTTTATTTATTTTTGTCCCCTTTTTGCCCCTCATACCCTTGTTAATTTTTGTGTCTACTGACTTTTTGTAGGTGTTGGTCAGGGGGATAGGTGGTTTCTTCCCCCCTCATAATCTTTTACCTTAGGCCCAGAGGCCTGTTCTGACAGGAAAGTTGGCACCACCTAAAATGGTGGCCACCAACTGCCCCAACTGTCACCAACAGAACCTGGCCATAGCCCAACATAGGGCATTCCAGAACCTTCTGGTCCATTCTGGACCACTGAAGGGCAGCCTATATAAGGCGGAATGTGGGGCAGCCATTTTGTCTACCTGTGGAAGTCAGCTGGAGGACAGGCTGTAGCTAAGGGTGGGAAAGGTTAGACATAGGGTTGATTACCTGGACTGGGAAGCTGCCTTGTTGATCTACCCCACTACTCCCCTTTTGGTTACCTGTCCTGGCCCCGCTGCGGAGGGTTACTGGAGACCCTGGGCGCCTAGCTTGCCCCTTGTCTGAATTAAATAGGGGAAGTTCTCAGGAGAAGGAGACTGCAGCGCGGTAGAGCGCAGTCCTCTGCCCAGAAAAGGAACTTTAGGGAAGTGATTCCCAGAATACTTTTACCACGGCTGAAGGATGAAGAACTGGTGAGGAGTTTATTGCCTTGAATCACAAGCCCTTTTCCCCCCCCTTGTTCCCGGTACCTGGCTGTCCTGACTCAAGTGAGCTCCCTGTGGCTGCAGCGGAGGTTGGGAGCGTGCCCCACTCGAAGTGCCTCAGGGAACACTAGTTGTGTAATCGGGCCGCCTTTGTGCCTGTGGCCCGTAGTGGCGGCGGACGCTGTGGTGGTGGGTTGATTTCTCTGCGCTGTGACCTGCTAGCGCTGACCTGTCCCGAGTAGCGAGGAAGCCAGTGTCTGGGGGCGGGAACGAAGGAAACCGAACCAAGCAGCCTCCAGCCGAAGCCACTGCTCACTCGCGCATGCCCGGTCGCACCGCTTCCCTTCAGGAAGGCGGAGGCGGGACCAGGCTGGGAGGCGCCGAGCGCCGAGCGCCGAGCGCCGAGCAAAGGCTGTGGTGTGTCATCGTCTTCCCCGCTTGAGCGCCTCACGAAGGGGCCGGCGCGAGCGGGCAGGAGGGGTTGTGTACCCCGTTTTGCCTCTACAATCAGCCCCAAACCGTGCAGCGGACCGGAGGAAGATCGGCTGAGTAAACACGACCGGTGAGGAGCCACCGGTCAACAGAGACGCGTGGTGACTGAAAGAGCGTCTCAGCTGAACAGTAAGGAGAAGGGGTCCTTGTGGGCTCGGTGTGAGAAGGGGAAGAGCGAAACCGGCCAAATACTATCAGTTACCTTGCTCCTCTCCCTTCAGCTGCAAACAGGAAGCGGGGATCAGTGAGAGAGTACAAGGTTTATTCCCATATTGCTGGTACCTGAAGGAATCATTAGATCCCCATAGAAAGTGTGGGTGCTGTCACACAGGTCTGAGATCCTAAACCCCCCCTTTAAGGCTGCTCGCTGGTTGTGGGGAAACTTACCTACAGTGGGAGGAGGGTTAGAGCACCACATTGCTTCTATACTTAACTAACTATGAGAATCTGAGGTAAAGGTACTAGAGTTGTGAAGCTGATAATCTTAGTTAGCCTTCCTGCCAGATCTGAAGCAACTGCTTAGCTATATTGAATTGAATTTTCACCTCCCAGAAGGAAGCTGTAACAGTAAAGTTTAACTAGGAATAGTGCTTAATGAGGTATACTGTTAATCCTGCTTAATGTGGATTTGATATAATTGAAAGTGTCATTATTGATTATCTGGCAAATGTAATGCACCTAGAATTCTATTGATAAATTGTTTAGTAGTTTCAAAAGTAATTATTGAGTCTAAGGTACAGTTATCCTAATGAAAAGGTGATAATCTGCTAGTAATTTAAAACGTGTAATTGCTGACTCTGAAAGTGATCTAAACTGCTTTGAACTATTTATATGTGAGTTACTGATACTTGACAACACAGAGCATATTATTTTTATATAAAGCAGCACGTATTTTCATATAATTTTGGTGTAGTGTTTTTCTTTTTGAGTGCTATTGCGTGAAGTTACTTTTGGGTGGTCTGCAACCTTTACACTGTGCCTCTAAATGTTAGTCTTGCCCTAGGCCAGGCTACCTAATTCCAACATATTGGTGCCTAGCGGTGGGATTGCGGACTTGGTTGCAGCTACTTACTAGTAATTTGCCGTAATACACCCAACCTACACCAGGAGTTTTCTCCTTGCGGCCCTCCCAATTAGTCTTTTTGTTTTTTCTAAATTTATTCCTGGTGGTGGGTGGAGTTGGTTTTAGGTTACCCTCACCCCTCTGAAATTTCTGGTGTGTATCCAGGTTTGCCAGATTCACAATGGAGTTTGCGGTGGAAAACCTGGAAGTCTATTCCGTGCCCCAATTGAGAATGTTCTGCCAGCAAATGGGGGTCTTTTTCAAACATGGTGCTAGGAAGGGGGAGCTCCAGACTAGCCTTAGGGCCTGGGTGGAGGCACACCAAGAGACAAAGGAGGAGGATGAAGAGGTTGACCAGGGCACAGAAGGGGGGGTGGAGGAGTTATTCCGCCATGAGGGGGAAAACTTGCTCACCGGACCAGTGTCCTATTCCAGAAAGGGCAGTAGCATTTCTGGGAAAAGCCTAACAGAAGCCGAGCTCACCGATAGGAGGGAGAAAAGACAGCTAAAGTGGGAGCTGGCTAAGTTGGAACAGGAGAAAGAGGAGAGGAGGATGGTCCACGAGTTTAGGCTGAAGGAACTGGAGCTCCAAAGTCTACAACGGGGGTCCTCTCCTGTTAGGAATGGTGGCAGCGAACCGAAAGAGTCAGCCAGGGAGACCAAACCCTATATCCCAAAGGACCTGATAGCGAGCTTCAGTCAGGGGGATGATGTTGCTAAGTGGCTGGCCGCTTATGAGGTTTCTTTGAAGGTTCATGGAGTGCAGGAGAAGCACTGGGGGGGTAGTTTGTACAAGTACATGCCTCCTGCTGGTCGGGACACCTTGCTGGCCCTGGATCCAGAGGAACAGACAAACTACCCCACCATGAAGCTGGCGTTATTGAGGAAGTTCGGGCTCACCCCAGAAAGGTACCGACAGAAGTTCAGGGGGAGCCACAAGATGGGCACTCAGAACTGGGTGGACTTCCTTGATTACGCCAGAAAGGCTTTAGAGGGTTGGGTCAAGGGCAGTGAGGTAAAGGATTATGAGGGGCTGTACGATCTGTTTTTGAGAGAACACCTCCTCGAGAAATGTTTTCCCGAGCTGCGCCAACACCTGGTAGACAGCAAGCTGACCAATCCCCGGAAGCTTGCAGAGGAGGCGGACATCTGGACAAGTACCCGGGTGTCCACCAAGGGGACTGGAGGGGAATCTCAAAAAGCCGGACAGGGCGCCCCCCAGAAGAAGGAGGGGGGGGAGAAAAAGAAAGAGTTCTCTAAAGGTCCCCAAAATAACTTCCAAGGGAAGGGAGCAGGTTTCACCCCTAGGGCAAACCCGCCCCGGAACCCTCATCCTGGCCAGAGCCAGCAGCCCAGGGTTCTCCACTGTTTTGAATGCGGTGGCGTTGGATATTATAAGGGAGATGTCAGATGCCCAAAGAGACCACCCCCTCCCACCGGAGGAAAGTCACCGGGAGTAGCTAGTGTAGCGCTCGGGGAGGAGATGCCCTTAGATAAGGGGGGTGAGTGGGCGGGTGTCACCTTAGTGTCCCTGGGAGAGCGGGAGATGGTGCCAAAGATCCAGGTGCCCCCAAATACTACAAAGTATGGGCAATGGGTTACCATCAATGGCCAGAGAGGGGAGGCTCTGAGGGATACAGGAGCCAGCATGACTATGGTGAGAAGTCAGCTGGTGTCCCCAGAGCAGGTTGTTCCTAATGTACTCCACCCCGCCGCGATGGCTGACGGCAGAATGGGCCACTATCCAGTGGCTGAGGTTCCCTTTGAGTGGGAGGGGGTTGCAGGTTCACTTCGAGTTGCCGTAAGCCCTGCCGTGCCAGTCGATTGTCTGTTGGGGAATGACATGGAACACAACACTTGGAGAGAGGTGGAATACCGGACGCATTCTGCGATGCTGGGTACACCTGACTGGGCCTGTGTCAGCACACGGTCTGCGACTGCCCGGAGAGGGAGTTCGCCTGGGTTGGAGCCTGGAACAATGGCCCAACCCGCTGCTAAGAAGGGACAGACCCGGAGACAGAGAAAGCCTGCTCCGGCTTCCACACCCCATGAGACAGATCGGCCACCTGCGGTGGTGGACCAGGAGTCCGTGGAGGGGGAAGTAGACTCTCTGGAGGATTTACCCATCCCTGCGGAGTGGCATGTGGAGGGAGGTCCTACCAGAGAGGAATTCTGTAAGGGGCAGAGGGAGTGCCCCACCCTTGAGGGACTGAGGCGACAGGCTGAGGCCCAAGCAGCAGGTGATGTTACGGGACATTACCATATTTACTGGGAGGATGGACTCCTCTACAGTGAACCCAAGGTACCCTCGCCTGGTTCATCGAGGGCCTTGGTAGTCCCGCAACAGTACCGAGCCTTTCTTTTGGAATTGGCTCATGCCATACCCCTGGCAGGACACTTAGGCCAGGACAAGACCTTTGCACGGCTTGTTCTCCACTTTTACTGGCCTCAGATGAAAGCGGCGTCCAACACATACTGTAGGACATGTGTAACCTGCCAGGCCAGTGGGAAAACAGGGGTGAAGCTAAAAGCTCCCCTGGAACCACTTCCAGTCGTTAGCACCCCCTTTGAGAGGGTGGGCATCGACATTGTAGGGCCTTTGGATCCACCGACAGCAGCTGGTCACAGGTTTATCCTGGTACTGGTGGATCATGCCACACGGTACCCAGAGGCAATACCTCTGAGGACAGTCACTGCACCTGTAGTGGCAAGAGCCCTAATGGGAATCTTTACCCGAGTGGGATTTCCCAAGGAAGTTGTGTCCGACAGGGGGACCAACTTCCTGTCAGCTTACATGCGGGCCATGTGGAAGGAGTGTGGAGTGACCTACCGGTTCACCACTCCTTATCACCCCCAGTCGAATGGACTGGTTGAGAGGTTCAATAAGACCTTGAAGGGCATGTTCAGAAGTCTGCCCGAGAGCCTGCGGAGGAAATGGGATGTCCTCCTACCCTGTTTACTCTTTTCCTACAGGGAAGTGCCCCAGAAGGGAGTGGGCTTCAGCCCCTTTGAGCTTCTGTATGGGCACCCTGTACGCGGTCCTCTCAGCCTGGTGAAGGATGGTTGGGAGAAATCTCCCCGGAAACCCCCCCAGGATGTGGTGAGCTACATGCTGGCCTTCAGGAGCCAAATGGCGAAGTTGTGGAAGCAAGCTTCTGACAACTTGGAGGCCAGCCAGGCAGTCATGAAGGAGTGGTACGACCACAACGCTCACCAGGTGGAACTGGAGCCTGGACAGAAAGTGTGGGTGATGGAGCCTGGAGAGCTTAGCGCCCTCCAGGATCGCTGGACAGGCCCCTTTGAAGTGTTGGAAAAGAAGGGTAAGGCCACATACCTGGTGGACCTTAAGACCCCTCGACAGCCCCTACGGGTGCTACACGCCAACCGACTCAAGCCCCACCATGAGAGGCCCGAAGTCATGCTGATGATGGTGACTGACGGGGGAGAGGAAGCGGAAAGCGAACCTCTCCCAGATCTCTTTTCGTCCCAAGAGAAGGATGGGTCAGTGGAGGGAGTGAATCTCTCTCCTACCCTCACTCCTGAGCAACGGGAGGACTGCCGCCAGATACTGGAGCAGTACTCTTCGTTGTTCTCCCTTGTCCCGGGAAGGACCCACCTGTGTACCCATGATGTGGACACAGGAGACAGCCCACCAGTGAAGTCCAAGACCTACCGGCTGTCTGACAAGGTGAAGGCTAGCATACATGGAGAAGTTGCCAAGATGCTAGAGCTGGGAGTAATTGAACCTTCCAACAGCCCTTGGTCCAGTCCGGTGGTGCTCGTGCCAAAAGCCGCACCACCAGGCACCACACCTGAACTGAGGTTCTGTGTGGATTACCGAGGACTGAATTCAGTGACAAGGACTGATGCTCATCCGATCCCTAGGGCGGATGAATTGATTGACCGGCTAGGAGCTGCCCAATATCTGAGTACCTTTGACCTCACTTCAGGGTACTGGCAGATCTCCTTGACAGATGGAGCAAGGGAAAGGTCAGCCTTCTCCACGCCTGAGGGACACTACCAGTTCTGTGTGATGCCCTTTGGGCTCAAGAACGCCCCTGCCACATTTCAGCGGCTGGTGAACCAGGTCCTCTCTGGAATGGAGAGTTTCTCTGCTGCTTACTTGGATGACATTGCTGTCTTCAGTAGCAGTTGGGAGGACCATCTGCAGCATTTGCAGGCCGTTCTCCAGGCCCTGAGACAAGCTGGATTGACCATCAAAGCCAGCAAATGCCAGATTGGGCAGGGGTCGGTTGTGTACCTTGGACACTTGGTGGGTAGGGGGACTGTGCAGCCCCTGCAGGCGAAGATTGAGGCAATCATGGCCTGGGAACCCCCCAAGACACAGACTGAGGTCCGAGCTTTCCTGGGCCTCACAGGATACTACCGTCACTTTGTGAAGGGGTATGGCACTATTGTAGCGCCCCTCACAGAGCTCACCTCCAAGAAACAACCTCGACGGGTAGTTTGGACAAAGGCTTGTCAGCAAGCCTTTGAAAAGTTGAAACAGGCAATGTGTGCGGCACCGGTCCTGAGGGCCCCAGACTTCTCCAAGGAGTTCATTGTCCAAACGGATGCATCAGAACATGGCATTGGGGCAGTGTTATCGCAACTCAATGAAGAGGGCCTGGATCAACCTGTAGTCTTCTTATCCAGGAGGCTGCTTCCCCGGGAACAGAAGTGGAGTGCCATTGAGAGGGAAGCTTTTGCGGTGGTGTGGGCTCTGAAGAAGTTGCGGCCATACCTCTTTGGCTCGCACTTCCTGGTTCAGACTGACCACCGACCCCTTCGTTGGCTGATGCAAATGAAGGGGGAAAATCCCAAGTTGTTGAGGTGGTCCATCTCCCTACAGGGAATGGACTTCCGGGTGGAACATCGGCCTGGAGTGGACCACGCCAATGCAGACGGTCTCTCCAGGTATTTCCGCCTTAGTGATGAGGACTCCCAAGGGGTTGGGTAGTTCTCCCCACTTTCAGCTGGGGGGGACGCGTGTTAGACCTGTCTGACTTTTTGGCGAAGTCCCTCCTAATTTTTATTTATTTTTGTCCCCTTTTTGCCCCTCATACCCTTGTTAATTTTTGTGTCTACTGACTTTTTGTAGGTGTTGGTCAGGGGGATAGGTGGTTTCTTCCCCCCTCATAATCTTTTACCTTAGGCCCAGAGGCCTGTTCTGACAGGAAAGTTGGCACCACCTAAAATGGTGGCCACCAACTGCCCCAACTGTCACCAACAGAACCTGGCCATAGCCCAACATAGGGCATTCCAGAACCTTCTGGTCCATTCTGGACCACTGAAGGGCAGCCTATATAAGGCGGAATGTGGGGCAGCCATTTTGTCTACCTGTGGAAGTCAGCTGGAGGACAGGCTGTAGCTAAGGGTGGGAAAGGTTAGACATAGGGTTGATTACCTGGACTGGGAAGCTGCCTTATTGATCTACCCCACTACTCCCCTTTTGGTTACCTGTCCTGGCCCCGCTGCGGAGGGTTACTGGAGACCCTGGGCGCCTAGCTTGCCCCTTGTCTGAATTAAATAGGGGAAGTTCTCAGGAGAAGGAGACTGCAGCGCGGTAGAGCGCAGTCCTCTGCCCAGAAAAGGAACTTTAGGGAAGTGATTCCCAGAATACTTTTACCACGGCTGAAGGATGAAGAACTGGTGAGGAGTTTATTGCCTTGAATCACAAGCCCTTTTCCCCCCCCTTGTTCCCGGTACCTGGCTGTCCTGACTCAAGTGAGCTCCCTGTGGCTGCAGCGGAGGTTGGGAGCGTGCCCCACTCGAAGTGCCTCAGGGAACACTAGTTGTGTAATTGGGCCGCCTTTGTGCCTGTGACCCGTAGTGGCGGCGGACGCTGTGGTGGTGGGTTGATTTCTCTGCGCTGTGACCTGCTAGCGCTGACCTGTCCCGAGTAGCGAGGAAGCCAGTGTCTGGGGGCGGGAACGAAGGAAACCGAACCAAGCAGCCTCCAGCCGAAGCCACTGCTCACTCGCGCATGCCCGGTCGCACCGCTTCCCTTCAGGAAGGCGGAGGCGGGACCAGGCTGGGAGGCGCCGAGCGCCGAGCGCCGAGCAAAGGCTGTGGTGTGTCATCGTCTTCCCCGCTTGAGCGCCTCACGAAGGGGCCGGCGCGAGCGGGCAGGAGGGGTTGTGTACCCCGTTTTGCCTCTACAATCAGCCCCAAACCGTGCAGCGGACCGGAGGAAGATCGGCTGAGTAAACACGACCGGTGAGGAGCCACCGGTCAACAGAGACGCGTGGTGACTGAAAGAGCGTCTCAGCTGAACAGTAAGGAGAAGGGGTCCTTGTGGGCTCGGTGTGAGAAGGGGAAGAGCGAAACCGGCCAAATACTATCAGTTACCTTGCTCCTCTCCCTTCAGCTGCAAACAGGAAGCGGGGATCAGTGAGAGAGTACAAGGTTTATTCCCATATTGCTGGTACCTGAAGGAATCATTAGATCCCCATAGAAAGTGTGGGTGCTGTCACACAGGTCTGAGATCCTAAACCCCCCCTTTAAGGCTGCTCGCTGGTTGTGGGGAAACTTACCTACAGTGGGAGGAGGGTTAGAGCACCACATTGCTTCTATACTTAACTAACTATGAGAATCTGAGGTAAAGGTACTAGAGTTGTGAAGCTGATAATCTTAGTTAGCCTTCCTGCCAGATCTGAAGCAACTGCTTAGCTATATTGAATTGAATTTTCACCTCCCAGAAGGAAGCTGTAACAGTAAAGTTTAACTAGGAATAGTGCTTAATGAGGTATACTGTTAATCCTGCTTAATGTGGATTTGATATAATTGAAAGTGTCATTATTGATTATCTGGCAAATGTAATGCACCTAGAATTCTATTGATAAATTGTTTAGTAGTTTCAAAAGTAATTATTGAGTCTAAGGTACAGTTATCCTAATGAAAAGGTGATAATCTGCTAGTAATTTAAAACGTGTAATTGCTGACTCTGAAAGTGATCTAAACTGCTTTGAACTATTTATATGTGAGTTACTGATACTTGACAACACAGAGCATATTATTTTTATATAAAGCAGCACGTAATTTCATATAATTTTGGTGTAGTGCTTTTCTTTTTGAGTGCTATTGCGTGAAGTTACTTTTGGGTGGTCTGCAACCTTTACACTGTGCCTCTAAATGTTAGTCTTGCCCTAGGCCAGGCTACCTAATTCCAACATGCACCTACCAGCGTTGAAGAGCAGCTGTGAGCCCCGTGACTTGGCCGAAGTTCCCTTGATGTGCTCTGGTGAAGACGTGTGTCTGTGGAGCTATATCGACCTGGGGAGCGAGTGCGCCGCTCGAGAGTATACTTCCCCTGGAGCCAGGTGAGGGAAGTGACTGAGTGAGAGGAGCGGCGCTGTTCTGGCCGTCTGCAGGACCCCGGGGGCACCGGCCGCGTCAGCGTCAAAACCTCAAGGCTTGGAAAGTAAGGAAGCGCTTCCGCGCATGCCCTGAGCGCGTCCGCTTCTGAAGACAGGAGGGGCCTAGGATCGGGCAGGCCCAGGAGTGTAGCGTCGGTCCTGTGAGGCGGGGTGTCTGGCAAGGGCCTCGCGCAGGCTCCGAAGATCAGCGCGACTCATGGGAGCGGAGGCGGAGCTGTAAGAGAGCTCCGCGCATGCCCGGGAGATCAGCGCGACCATCGGCGGTTGTGTGAAGAAGACGCCGGGAGTTTCTCAGGCCGCTGAGGCAGCGCTAAATCCTCTAGTCGGCTCAAGCGCTCCACTGTAAGGCGAGTGCGAGTGAGAGGGGATACAGAGGAGCCCAGCCGCCAATCTTTTGTTGTGATCTCTCTCCCCGCTTGAGCGCTATCAGTAAACACAGCGCGAGCGGGAGAGGAGAGGAAAGTGTACCGAGTGGCTGGTGTTCGACATCAGTGCTGAGTCCTCCTCTGCCCCTGTGAAGCAGGTTCTTCCCCTTGACATCGCAGATAACTCTGCCACAAGTAAGGAGTGTCACCTGAAGGGGAGGGGAACAATTCTTCAAGAAGGAGGGAGTGGAGAGTTCCTTCTAGAGTTGGAGCTACCTCAATGCCAGAGAAGTGTCAGCTATAAACTCACAGTGGTGGTGGAGGAAATCTACAGAGTGAAATTGTGGAGCCTGGTTTAGATCATTTGGATGGTAGTCTGAGCAAATAAGTCAACTGCCAGGAGTTAGCACTGAGGGAGGTTGGTGCTGTGGGTGACCAGTATTGGGCACTGTGTAGTAACCTATTGAAGCTAATTTTAGAGCCTGATGAGATGGTTAATTAATGCTGAACCTTGAGTTTAGATAACCAATTGAAAGTGTAATTATTACTCTACCGAAAAGTGTACTGTATTGTTGGTCATCTTTGGAAGTGGGTTTTTCTGATCTCTAAACAACTGAATGAGCTGTAATTGGGAGTCTAACTGATAAATTGCTAGAAGTTACGAGGTTTAATTGCTGAAGCTACAATAATCTGAAATGTCATAAACTGTAAATTTTGACCACAAAGAATATTTTATTTTTATAAAACAGTACGTATTTTCCCACATTTTTGGTGTAGTGTTTTTCTTTTTGAGTGCTATTGCGTGGCTTTACTTTTGGGTGGTCTGCAACCTTTACACTGTGCCTCTGCATGCTAGTCTTTCCCTAGGCCAGGCTACCCCAGTTCCAACACAATGACTCCCGGCCCAAAAAACAAACAGGGCCGGTCCTCTACTTGCCCCCTGAAGCCTGCCCTTATGTTTTAATCTTAGCAGGAGTCCCCCCTCTGAAGGAGGACCAAAGAGAGTCATGGGTTCAGCTGAAGAATAAGTCTATTGATTGGCTGTCTAGGCATAAAGGTGTGGGACCGCAGATCTCTAGCGAAATTCTGACAGTAAGACGGGTAGATTGGGTGGGCCCCTCTGCTAAGAATATTAATGGAGACTGCATTGTCCTGAATTTTAGGCATCCCGCAACAGTAAGCCACTTGCTAAATAGTAACAACACCTGCTTCAGCCCATCTACTGCTGTGACCCCCTTACCTTTGGGATACTTTTATAGACCTCTGTTGAGACCATCCTACACAGTTACTCCAATTTTCCCTTTATTTAACAGATTTAGTGCCTTATCAGACCTACAGAGCCAAGGTTGACCACCAATGGAAGTCCCAGATGTCACAATAAGGACTATGTCTGATGATAGTGTTCCCCAGCATAGTAATAATTTTGGCACATTTCCCATGACGCCTAAGTTTCATATGGAGGTCACACCACCCGGGAACTCAAATTAAAAAATAAGTGATTGTGTTCCTTCTGCTGCCACGCCAGATGATGGTTTAACTGTATTAAACTGGAACATTGCTGGGTTAAAAACAAAAATGGAATCTACCGATTGGTGTGAATGGATTAAGACCTTTGATATTTTAATGTTTCAGGAAACGTGGTGTACCAGTGGTCTTCTCTTTGAAGGGTACACTTGTCATAATTTTATTGTACCTTGCCCGGCGGTGGGACGACCCAGCGGAGGTTTATCTATATGGGTAAAGATCCCCACTGGTGGAAATACTAAAATTGTGGACATACATGATGAAAATTTCCAGGCTATCATCTATTCAGGCAGAATTAAGCTATGTTTAATCAATTTCTACAACAATGATTTTTCATCCCAACCCAATAATAATTTTATAAGGCTGTTTCATTTTATTGATAATATCGTGGATGGACAAATTTATGGCAAATTCGACGGGATCATACTGGTAGGCGATTTTAACGCCCATATCCACAAGGGTAATTCCAACTTACTCACCCCTTTTAGGCGGGTGCTACCTTGTAAAAGAGGGGAAGAATTGCTTCATTACATAGCTACCCGTGACTTAAAGAATGTCATGGAGACAGCCAGCCGCACCACGGGCGAAGGACCTTTGGCCACATACATAGGGCGTGGCTGTTTTATTACCATTGACTATGTCTTTATTTCCTCTCTACTTGTGGACTGTTTAATAAAGGCAGACGTCCCCAGTACTATATATAGCGATCACAACCCTATCCTGACTATTTTTTATTCTATTACAAAACTGGACAAGTGACAGGAAATAGGGGCAACTAATCTAAAGGTATCAACTGATAAACTCAGAGTAATCTGGAAGGGGATTGATAATAAGGGGCTCCTATCATGCATTTCGAACAAGCACCCACAATTAATAGATACTTGTCTATCTACCGATCACCCAGGCACCGAAATTATAGCTGCCTTTGTCCGACTGTGCGCGACTTTTAAAGAAGAGATTTCCAAACCAGTCAAACGCTCCAATAAAGATCCCAGGTGGTTTGACAGCTCCTGCTCGAAAGCAAATCGGGAACCAAGGGAGGCTCTCTTACCAAAACCTCGAGACCAGCCCCTGGTACGATTACTAAACATTCTGAAGAACAAGTGGGAATCTCTCGCCTGCACAGCCGCCCTAAAATATGTTACTGGGTTCTGGGGTGAGGTTAAATCTCTAAGGTCCTTAGGATCAAATATTTCCCCCATTAACTGTAATATATCAAGTAAAACGTGGGAAGACCATTTCTCGCATATTTATGCGGCACCGTGCGTATCGGTTGACACTTATCCAGTCATGCCTCTCAAATTTTCGATAATGGAGGTGGAAGAAGCCATAAATCAGAGTGCAGGCAATAAGGCACCCGGTCCTGATGGGCTATCTATTGACCAAATTAAATCAGAGCCCGAATTTTGGTCTCCCCTGTTGTGTAATGTTTTTAAATAACCTGACTGACTCCCCGACCCCGGATACCTGGCATAATAGCATCATCGTCCCCATCTTTAAGAAGGGTGACAGACTCAATCCTAGTTGCTATCGCCCTATATCTTTAATTGACAATACTTTGACGATTTTAGGCAGAGTCATTTTTAATAAGGTCAGGGCCTGGGGTGAGGAGAACAGGATTTTACACCCATGTCAGTTAGGCTTTAGAAGCAATGTGGGGACTGTGGAGCAATGTCTGAACTTGAGCCTAATAATGGGCAAATACATTATAGCTAAAAAGGACCCCCTGTACTTAGGATTTATGGACCTAAGTTCAGCATTTGATTTTGTTAATCGCTCCAAACTATGGGGAGTGCTTTTAAATTATGGGCTGGACAAAGCACTTGTATATTTTCTTGCCCACTTGCACAGCGACTTAAAAGCCCCGTTAGAGTAAATAGTGAAGGGGAGGTCTCAGAGGACATCTTAATTGGCAGGGGGGTCAGACAAGGTTGTGTCTTGGCCCCCTGCTTTTTATTTTGTATATAAATGAATTAAGTAGCTCATTGTCCAAGTTAACTAGCGATGTACCTAGTATTAATGGAACCTTACTTCCCTGTCTCTTATACGCAGACGATGCGGTTCTTATGGGCCGCACCCTGAAAGCACTGCGCATTTTAATAACGGGCTTTGGTGGACCTTGGGCTGGGTACCAATTTTAATAAATCGTACATAATGTCGTGTGGGCCTAAAAGATATGACATTCAGCGCATCGTTTCGGGGAACGATGCCCTAAAAAGCACTTGCACTTTTCCTTACCTAGGCGTAATGTTCTCCAACACATGTTCCTGGCAGCCCCATGTGGCCCCTGGGAGGAACAAACTGGGTAAGGCAATTAATTCCATAATCAGCCTTCGGCAACCTAAACGTGCTGAAGTAGTAAGCCCCCTACTGCAAATCTATAGAACCCAATGCTTACCAACGGCAACTTATGGTGCGGAGGTATGAGGGTACTCTAATAGTGCCAATATTCAGATTGAAGAGAATAGATTTTGCAGAAAGATTCTGGGGGCTTCTATCTCAGCACCTACTTACATTTGCCATAGGGAGCTGAATCTTTTTTATGTGGAGGATTTTATTAGGTCAAGACCTGCATTATTCTGGTTAAAAATATGGCAGAACCCGGCCGCTTCTCTGACTCAAGAAATAATCCAGGATTGCCTACTGTGCGATAGGGCACATGATATACCGTGGCTAAGGGCTGTAAAAAGCAGTTTATCAAGTGTGTGGTATGGAGTACTTATTTTCTTCCTGTGAAGCCACCGAACAAGTGCAACATAAATTAGTAAGAGGGGCATTGTATAATCAATACCAGAAAGAGCGAGAAATATCTGAGAAATATAAACCTGCCATCACAAGATATATTCCCCTCCTGCTACAGGGTAGCAGGCCTAATAACATGCCGCAGAGATACCTTACAAAAAACATGGGGAGGTGGAACAGACCCTTGCTCTTCCGCCTTAAGGATGGTAGTATCAGATTCTCCTTATCATTTCCATTGGGTTTTAATAAAAACTTAGAAATTCTGCAATGTCCCTGTAACCGTGGCTGCAAGAAATCTTTGGTGCATTTTCTGTTCTTTTGTGGTTATTATGCTAGATATACAAAACTCTATTTAATCCCATACTTTAAAGAATATGCCATGACGGATTTTAATCTAGCATTCAAGGAAATATTACTCTTGAACTGTGATGAAGTAATTTTTAGAGTGAGTTGTTTTCTCCTATCAGCCACACGTTCTCGCACAACTATGAATATGCCTTGAAAATGTAATTATCTGCATGATAGTGTGGCTTCCACTAGTGTTTGAATATCTCTTTGCACCTTGCACTTTATATCTGTTCGCAAGCATATTGTTAATATCTTGCATATAGCTGACTAGTGTACATATTGTTTATATTTTATACTTAGCCCATCCAATTTATACCTTTGTCTATAATCATTCAGCGTTAGCCCAGTTTTAAAATGACGTATTTTTATTATCATGATCGATGATCCCTGAAAATTTATTTGCCAGCACCCATCTCATAAATCAATTATATATTTTAAAGTGTTTAATACTGTTTTTAATCATTATTATGTGGATTGTGTGATAATTCTGTACTTTTATGGATGTTTATATATATCCGAATAAAGATCCTTTGACTTGACTTGACTTGACTCTACCACGGGCATATCTTGATCTCTCCCTTCCTCATAAGATCCCTCTTCTCTTCTGCATTCTTCACCTGCTGCAGTGACTCCTTCAGATCCTCTTGCTCCTTGATCTTGTAGGGCTCTCCCTTCCTCCGTAGGCCACTGTAGAATCTTGTTGATTTTTGCCATGCAGTCTTGGGACCACACATTCCCGTCACTGAGTAATGCCGCCCTGTCGTATACTTCTTCCACTTGCAGAGGCGGGCTGTACTTGCTCTCCCCTTTCTTTCTCAGCACCGCCAGTTTGACTCTCACCCACTCCCCTCTTTCAAGGGCTGCCTCTTTCACCCTTTTTCACCGATTATAATGTTCAGTATATACTTTCTGAGCCTTCTCCAGGTTGTGTTGAACCACTGCCAGAGACCATTTGCTGGTGATGGTCTTTTCCCTCCAAACCACATTGTCTTTGGTGAAGGGGTGCCTGCCGCTCAGGATCTGGAATGGGCGGTACCCTGTTGATGTGGGGGTAATCCGGTCAGCCCATATCATCTCTGGACTATAGTGTACGGGGAGCCTGAGTCTATTACAGTCTTGATCTTCAGTCCTCCTATCAGCATGTTGCATTGTGGTTTACGAGAACGTTTGTTGTCTATTCCCAACACTTGTTCCTCTATGCACAACACAAGGTCATCTTCTTCCAGCTCATCCTCTTCTCCTTCTTGTTGGTCTTGTGCTACGTATTTCACCACAGGTCTCTTACCTTTCCTGCGACACACCTTTTCATGGTGGCCTATTAGACCACAGAACATGCATTTCGCCCTGAACGCCGGGCAGCGTTTATCTTCGGCTGAGTGTGTCGGGCTTCCGCACCTGTAGCACGCAGTCTTGCTTTCCGTTGCCTGTTTTCCTGTCTGTCCTGGTTTTCCCACCCATTTGCTTGCTCCTTTACCTTCTCCGGGTGCCGTTCTGTACCTTCCTGAAGGTTCCGAATCTTCCACTCTGTTTACCATGGTCCTCTGGGCGGTCTCCCTTTTCGCTGCTTCGGCACATCGTTTCGATAACTCTGCTTTCTTTACCATCGCTATGACCTCCTTCAGCGCTGCTTCTCCGTGTGCCCACAGTTTATCTTGTACAGTCTTATTGGTCGTGCGCATGACAATTTGATCTTTTATGAATTCGTCCTGGAGGACCCTGTACTTGCACGTTATCCCCAACCTTCTCAAAGCTGCGACATAGTCATCTATGGATTCACCCTCTTTTTGCTTCCTTTGCTGGAAGTTTTAGCGATCAATGGAGACACACACCGCTGGACGGTAGTGATTGTCCAGATCTCTATGGCATGCTTAAAGACGTCAACGTCCGCTTGTGGTCTGGACGTGGGCACCAAGTTAGTGAATACTCTTATCCCTTCTGGGCCTAGGTTGTGCAGGAGTATCCTCCTTCTCCTAGCACTGGGGAAGGCTTCCCTATTTTCATCTTCTAGGGCCTCGAGATAATTCTTGAAATATTCCCTCCAGTCTTCCCATTTCATCTGGGGTTCCCCTGGTTTGGGCAAGAATGGGATCGGCGCTGTAAGCGATGATGCCTGCGTGCTCATCCTGGCCTGCTCTTCCAGTTCCGCTCCCTGGATCCTCAGGCTGCCCGGTGGGCTTGCGTTCCCACCTTGTGTCGGGTTCTGTCGGGGTTCTTCTGTAAGCCCTTCCCTGCAGTCCTCCAGTTCTGCCAGGGACTCTGTGGGGTCTTATCAATCCCCTACTTTGCTTCTCCTCCTGGCTGCTGCCTCTTTCTGGCACTGGTGCACTTGGTGGGTGCTCACCGCTCCTTTGCGCTTCTGCCGGGCTCTCCCTGCTCCTCCAGCAACTCTGGCCGTCGTGTTTTCCTTTGTTGTACCCCCCCACAAGGTGGGTCAGTAAGGGTGGTTGTGCCCCTTTGTCTGCTGCTGTCCCTTCTTTTTTTTTTTCAATTTGTTTTTTTCGTGTGGGAGATCCCACCCCTCGTCGCCACTGCTAAAGTTGCTCCAATCGGTGGAGCAATTAGGAGACAGAGCAAAGATTAGGGGGAAAGATTCGCTTTATTTTTCATTCACTCGCAGGAAGAGCGCCAAGCGTCCTTTCGCGCCGACACTCCATCTGGCGCGCATGCGTGCTCGCTCCGCGACTGGCGTCTTCGCGTGTTGCATCGTGACGCAACCCGCGAAGACTAGAGCGCGACTCTACACAAATTGGCGCACAGCTCACTGCATTTTTCTTTGTGTCGAAGCCCCTGTCTGATAACAGTGCGGGGAGCGACTCCTCCCAGCTCATGTGTGTGGTGGGGTGGAGCGAGAGAATATGGCCAGCTAGTGCGTGTTGTGGTCTCCTCGGGCCTCCTCGGACCAAACGGACATGTGCTTTTGCCCGACGGCCTCAGAGGCTTGAGTCCGCTCTGTCCCGGCTAACACGGCTGGAGCGCTGGAATGATATTCGTTAATATGTCCTTAAATGAGTAAGCAGAGGGAGGTGCGTGCCTCGCATGGCAGCAGGGGAGAGGAGGTGGCGGGCGTGATTCACTTGCGCAAGCGATAATTGCTACCATATGGTGGCGCTCGCTCCCGCAAGTGAATCGCCCACCTGCATGCGCTGCCATTGAAGGCAATGGAACTGGATAGAAATAGATCATTTTGGCAAGGCCTAAAAAGGAGGATATTCAAGATGTAGTCGACCTTATGTCACTGACCTTTGTTGTGATTGACTGACATTTTGTCTTGTAGTTATTTTCCTGTGTTTTATGGGAAAGATAGTTTTAAGTTGCATTCTGCTGAAGTAATACAGGAAGAAAGTTTTGAGCACATAATCTGCATAATCCTCTCCTAAGGTACTGACATAGAATTGGGTATAACATTTATCAGACCTAATGTTGATAACGTTGAATTGACTTATGTTATCTGAACTCATTCTATTAAATTACCAAATTGCACCTATTATGTAGGAGTGCAGGATGCAACATGCATTCAGTAAGTATCAGTCTTGATGCCAGTTGTTTGTTGAATGTTTAGATTGGTGAAAGTTTTCTGTACAACCTGTTTATGTGAAATATAAATCTTACGAGATATTGAAATGCTATGTGCATATATAATCTTATGATTCATAATCCAGAGGACTATTTTCTATTTCAAGCTCTGAACCAATTCTTGGCTCAAATCGAGCTATAGGTTCACTAATCGTCTTATATGTATGGCGTAAACCATTGTAGATGGTGGACAAAGTGACAGGCATTAACAGAATAAGCACTCACAAGCCATACTTGGTAAAATTAAAAAAGCTATCAGGACGTTTTTGGACCTCACTAGCTAGTGTTTCTAGTTAAAACTTGGGGAGTACTATGTACTAAGATTACCCAATTTCTTTTTTGTTTTTTGCAGCTAATAGAGACAAACACAGAAAGCCATTCCGTTTCTTTGAAGACCCTCAGCGTAGATTGAGCCTAGTGTTAAGAAAATCTAATACCACTGGAATGGTTTGTATAATGTTACTTTGCAATTTGAGCTTTATTGCCCTCTTTCATTTGATATCTGTAAAGTTTTCCAGTTTCACTATTGAGGCCCATGGTGGACAACTTTTACGCTGGACATAGCAGTGTATGGAAAAATGTGAAATATCTGATAAGTTTGAACCCTGACATTCAGATTTTCGCAAAGTTCGGCCAATAGTAAAGGATAGCAAACTGTGCTGCTAATTCGAAACAAATTTGGAGCAAAAAAGCTATGGGTGTAAAAGATTTAATTAATCTGAATAACTAGTAATTATTGTGGTCATTCAATATAGTTGTTTTTAGCCTTTCTGTCCCACCACAGTAGAGAAATTGTAGTAGGCTGGCTTAGTACACGGTGCACAATCTAAGGAGGGATTCACCTTGCACTAATCCAGGCAACCCTTATGGTGATTTTAGTGGTCTTTGATAACCATAGAAAGTTCTCAAAGTGGTAGCTGTGGAGGCCAGCCTTCAGGCTTATCTTAAGGTAGTGTAAAGAAGCTTGTTTTACCACATTTAATCGACAGTGTAGATTGGATGAAAAAGAACCACACAGTGTTTTATAAAAAATAGGTCTATTTAATATGCAACACAAATACTAACACATAGGTATATCTCCTACCCTGCACAGGTTGCAGGTTGTCCAAAATGCTGCTGCACGCCTGGTGCTTAATCTTCCAAGGAGATCTTCTGCTTCTGCTGCCTTAAGACAGCTACACTGGCTCCCCATACATAAGCGAGTGCTCTTTAAGATACTGGTAATTACCTTTAGAGCATACCACAAAAAGGGCCTAAATATCTGCTCCCACGGTTCAAGCCGTACATACCAAGTCGGAACTTGAGGTCATCAGACATGTGTCTTCTAACAGTCCCCAGATTTAGACTAGCCACAAAAGGAGGAAGATCGCTTGCCGTCCTTGGTACCAAAGCCTGGAATAAACTCCCACAAAGCCTACGGCAAACCCCTACTGAAATCGAATTCAGGAAAGCCCTGAAAACCTGGATTTTTAATCTACCATACACGGTTAGTAAACAGTTAGTCTAGGCTCAAATAAACCTTCAGGTTTTGAAACTGATGTGAGTAGTATTTCCGGCCCACCATTCTAGGCTACGGAATTACAGTGCCAAGATGCTCCTTGGAGCGATAATATGCGCTCTATAAAAACTACCTTACAATTACAATTACAATTACCCAGAGATATCAACAATACACACAGGAATACTTCAGGTGGAGACCAAACTATATACTAAGAAAGTGGAATGTGAACTGCAAAAGAGAACGGGGCTTGGACTAGAAGACTCTGAGGAGCTGGGGAAACAAGGAACCATCCAAGGTAAGTACCCAGGAAACCCACGGAGGCGGTGTACAGAGTGGGTACATAGCAGCGGGCCCAATAGAAGTCAATGGAGAAGTCTTGATTGCAGTTTTAAAGAAGAAAGACCCTTCCCGGAAGAGGCCAGGTTGGAGAGCCGCCCCACCCGTGGATGACCCAGGAACCAGGTTACCTGCTCCAGGGAAGCCGTGTGCATAGGGGTGAAGTGACGTGTGAACCTGCCGTAGACGACAATGGAAGACTTCAAAGAAGATGCCTCTGGAGAAGCCTGCGAAGGATTCCAGTGGAATCCAAGGGTGGATTCTTGAAAAGGAGAACCTGCAAGCAGAGGGAACAGAGTCCATGCCACTCGGAGGTGACCAGGAGTCACAGAAGTATAATGCCCACTGATGTTGAAAGTTTCAGGAGTGAAGACTGTGACCTTGTTGCTTCAGCTGTGAGGACCGTGCGACACTGAGAAAGGCCAAGAGCAGTGCACGAGCAGTCCCACATCTGATGTTGTGTCTATGTGGTCATTGTCTGGCGGGAGCACCAAGACTTGGTATCCACAATTCGCATGGAAAGTGAAATAATTCAAACATTGGGACCAGCAAGGTCCAGGGGACTCACCAAGTACAGGAGAGTTAGAGCAGGGCCCGAGCAAGAAGAAGAGTCCACTGAAGTGAAGGAAGATCATCGAGAAGATCCAGAGGCCGAAGGCACAAGAGGAACTCAGGCATCTCACCAAAGATGGAGGCCCATGGTGCAGAGGATGCAGTGATCAGGCTGGTCTTCAAGGGATGTGATGCTGGAGGCTGGAGCTTCTTGTAGTCCGAAGATCTTTGGCGTGCAGAGCCAACAAACCTTGGCAACTGCAAGTCAACGTGGTGCACAGGGGTTTGGTCATTAAGGGAGTGACCCGATTACAGCCACCCGGGTCACTTGCAACCACCTCTCAGCCTTCTTCACAAATGAAGAATTGGTCAGACAGTAGAGAATACAAACCAAAGGTATTTATTGAAAGTACACTCGAGTGGAGTCTGGTCTGACCAGCCTCCTTAGATTGCTGCAGAGGGACTGACTTCTACCAACAGGGTAACATGTAATGTACATTTTCAGAAATACTAAGACACAGCCAGACTGGAAATTTCCAGTTGGTGGCTGGTGAACAATGGAGATACAGAAGGATGAGTTGCAATCCCAGGACTGGGTACATGTTATATCAGTGTCAAGGTTACTCTGTCTGCTCCCTGCCGCTCTAAGCGTGGGAGCAGGCCTATCTAGTGAGAAAGGTATGCAATGACAAAAACAGCCTGTTTATTAGCACAGCAAAGCTCAACCATGGAGAAATACATGGAAAAAATAATATAGCAGCTGCTTTAGCTGAGGCAGACATACAAGTGAGACAGAAATTAGTTTCGATCATGGCTTAAAATGGCAGCTCAACTTAAAATGGTGCAGCGAATGCTAACTTTACATAGACCAATGCACTAGCAAAATGAATGCATAACTTATACATTTCAACAAACTCTCCTTTTAGCATGAGCTAGCCATTGAACGTTGAGAAAGTATAGAGAGTGCAGCATAGCATGTATGCAACAAATAATCTTCAAAATTTGGATCATTACATGTATTCAGCATCAGGGGGAAGATACGCCTTCAATTATACCCTCGTCTATCTGCATAAAACTATCTATCTCCTTCTGAGTCATAATTATAGCATTAGTATCGTGAATGGGCGACTTCTGCTTTGGGGTGATGAGTGTGATACAATAAGAGCAACAGGCTGGGAGACATTGTATACAGAGGCGGCAGGTGAGGAAAATACCAGCGCCTACCCCTAGGAAAGCATGGATCTTCCAACTCCAGGACGCAAATATGCCCGCAAACCATCCTGAGAGTGTCCAAGTACCATTTTCTTGGAGTATGTCAGATGAAATCCTGTGCAACTTCTGTATAGCAGCATATACATTGAAGGCGTGGTTTGTATACAACAAATAATCTTCAAAATTTGGATCATTACATGTATTCAACATCAGGGGGAAGATACGCCTTCAATTATACCCTTGTCTATCTGCATAAAACTATCTATCTCCTTCTGAGACATAATTATAGCATTAGTATCATGAATGGGCGACTTCCGCTTTGGGGTGAGAAGTGTGATACAATAAGAGCAACAGGCTGGGAGACATTGTATACAGAGGCAGCAGGTGAGGAAAATACCAGCGCCTACCGCTAGGAAACCATGGATCTTCCAACCCCAGGACGCAAATATGCCCCCAAACCATCCTGAGAGTGTCCAAGTACTATTTTCTTGGCGTATGTCAGATGAAAGCCTGTGCAACTTCTGTATGGCAGCATATACATTGAAGGCGTGGTTTGGGATGTATACACAACAGCTACTGCAAATGACATAACAGGCCTTTCCCCGGTTAGCAAAATGACGTCTAACACCATTCGGTTTTGTAGGGCAACAAGCCTCGTAGCCTGGAGCTCAGCTGTGATATTCGTCAGAATCCCTGCTGTCCCATTAATGACCCTTTCTACAACACTTGTGAGCCGATTAATATTAAGGCTGTTGGACATGGGGCCCAAAAAGGGTACAATACCTTTCATGGCCTCTGTGAACTGTTGCAAAGTGGTATCTGTCTGATCTATATCCTCTGTGTTAATAGCCCTTCTAACTTGGGGCACATATGCACTCCTACGCCGCAATCAATTGTCCTTATGGTAATTGGACAGTGCAATATACACTGGGGGAAGAAGAAAAGAGAGGTAACATATGCCTGACTGCCCCCTATGAAGCCAAACATAAGCTTGGGATCCACAAACAAAATAGACATTATGTGGTGGGAGCAAAGGCGGGCTACTAATCTTACTCAGCTTATATGTGTAATTGCAATTACTCTCTCCCACTTTCACCTTCTTAATTCCCTGAACACAGAAACCAGCTGTTGTGTTGACTACTGACACTTGAATCGCTCTGTATTTAGTAATATTGCGTATTTGGAGAGATCAGAAATATTCAGTGTCACTGAACTTTAGAAAATCCAGCATTTCATTTTGAAGCCATGTTTTATTCTTTACCTTCTCATACACATTCATACAAGCTGTTGAAGACAATGTACTAGGATTCCCTTGTTCTCCTACCCCCAAGGAGTAAACCCTTGAGGGAAAAGTATATATTCTATCGCAGTGCGAGAGTCCGCAGATGTCGTATTTATAGCAGAAAATCGAAAGTGATAATGCACTATAGTAAACAGTTCAAACCACCCCTCACAACTTCCGCGATAGGATAATGGCATCGATAATAAAATATCACTCTTATGTGTAATTGAGGGGAGCAATCCACAGATCCAGCTATTAGTTGCATTGGAAGTATCATGGGCCTGATGCAACATTTGTAAAAATACATTGCGTGAGTCTTTCTATGTTCTCCTTTGTGAGGGGCTAAAATATCAAACGTGTTCAGGGGGACGGGTGTTATCCCAATCAAAGAGCGTGCAGAATATTTTTCCTCCAAAAACTAAGATATCCCTAACATAAATATCAATGCAATTGCAACTATGGATGCGAAAACTATTTTACATTAGCTGTTCTTCCTCAGTAATGGGCTGACTAAACAGATACATTGTGTAACTAGAGAAAAGGGATGCAATAGGACTAATAGCAAAAAACAAGAGTTTGCAGTGTTTGTTAGAGCCTTACTGGCAGACTCCTATTGTTCACCAACATTGGCGCTTTTGAGCACTGACAGTGGATCTGTTTGATCCTAGCTCTTGAAGAAATCCCACGTCGTCCAGCATACCGTACCCCCCTCCAGGGAAGCATGTTCAATCTATCCTGTCCAATGTCCAAACAGTTCACCAATTGCCTCTCCCTAATCTACTGTTGGTAACATAGGCAAGGTACACCCTGACTGGTGCAGTCCATGCCTACTAATCTGACTTCTCCTTTGGTACACTGTACCTCCGTCACAGGCGGAAATTGTACCTAGCTTCCTAGACACCGAGGGGTCACTAAGAAGGTTTTCAGACACAGAGGGGCCAGTAGAAAGGGGCTCTTGAATTGCTTTAATCTCCAGGTGCACTGCTGCAGTTAGCACCTCATCATTCTCAGCCTCTGTTTGTGTCCACGTGAGCTTGGCATCCAAAAGGGGACAAATTGTGGGACCTGTTCCCACTCCGAATCTCCAATTCCTTAGTTGACCCATTGGTCTTAGGGAAAGGGAAGAGGCACTCTGTGCAATGCTGACAATTAACCCATTTATATCGGCCAGTGAGTTGATGGCAGTGCATGTTGCAAGGAGCACTTGGAGCAGCCCCTTCCACCTCGGCTCTGAAAGTTACAAATCAACACATAGTCACCAGGACCAATGTCATTGCCTGGCCCCTCGGATACTGGCGGAAGTGAATCCTGGATCTGTTGAATAGAACACAAACCTTTAGTCAACTCCTACAAATAGTCCACCAATAGAGGATATTCAATTTCTGAGAACCGACGAGGGCGAGGGACGCCCCAGACATTTCCCGGGCGCCCAAACACTTCCTCGTAGGGGGACAGTCTTGTTCTAGAATGTACTGTTCGTGTGGACAAAAGGGCTAATGGTAAAGCATCTTGCCACTGCAACCCTGTGCTCTCCTGAATCTCTGCCAATTTCAGTTTGAGAGTAGCATTGTACTTCTCAAACAAACCTGTGGACTGGGGTGATTTGCAGCATGAAATTTTTGCCTGATATGTTGTCCCTCACAAACTAACTGGATGACTCTCCCGTTAAAGTGACTTCCGTTAACCCTCTAAATCAAACGGGGAAAGCCAAAGGGAGGAGAGAACTCCTTCAGGAGCACTTTTGCAGTCACTATGGCTGTATTTCCTTTGGGGGGGTAAGCCTCAACCCATTTACTGAATGCACAAACAACCACTAACACATATTTCAAATTGTTGACCCGATCCATTTCTATATAATCTATCTGGAGGAACTCAAGAGGGAAAGTGGGAAGTGCAAAATTACCAGGTGGTGTAGGGGTACCCTTTTCAGGATTGGGCATCATACACACCATACAATATTTAACCAAATGAGCAGCAGTCTTTGGGATGTTATCATTTAGCCACACAGTGTCTAGCAACTAAAAAATACCTTTAGGACTGATATGAGCTTGTCCGTGCGCCATGGTGACTACGGGAAGAACATATGCATCTGGCAGCATTCATCTCTGTTTTCCTGTCTTATCGGTCCAACACCCATCCTCATCCCAACGAGCTGTGATGTCCTGCCATATCTCTAATTCCTTAGTAGATGCCTCACATTGAATCTACTTGACATTTTCCAGCGTATCCTCAAACATGGTGACCTCGGGCACCCACCTAGCAGGACCGGCGACAAACATCCTTTTCATCTTTGTTCGGGCTGTCTCCTTAGCTGTCTGGTCTGCAAAGGTGTCACTCTTACCTACATTGTCAGTGATTTTCTTGTGTGCACTACACTTCACTATTGCTAATCTCTTGGGGAGTGTCAAAGCCGACAAAAGCCTATGTGTAAGGGGACCATGCTGGATCTTCATCCAATGGGAAGTGTGAAACCATCTCTCTCCCCTGAGCCGTCCAAAATTATGGGCAACTCCAGAGGCAAACTGATTGTCAGTATACATATTGACAGCCAGTCCTTCACTCAACTCACAGTCTCGAATCAGGGCAACGAGCTCTGCAGCTTGAGCTGACTTATAGGGAACTTGTGACATCTCAACTACCATGTACAGTGTCGTAATTGCATATGCAGCTGTTGTAGTGCCATCTGGTAACTTGAAATGAGCCATCAACATATAGTTTTTCGTGAGGGTCAGATAAGGGAACATCAGTCGGGTCTACCCGTCCTTTCATCTCTTCCTCTGTCCGGAAGATACAATCATGTTTTTCAATTTCCTCACTTTCAGAAGGGAGGGGTAGCAATGTGGCTGGGTTCAGAGTGGCACATCATTTGATCGTGACATGCTGTGCAGAGAGAGTTAGATCATAACCGGTCAGACGTGCACTGGTGAGGTGCTGTGTCTTGGTCTTATTCAAATCAGTATCCACAGCATAGGGCACCATGACTGTGAGGTCAGTATCAAGTTCGAGCCCAGCCGATTGTCTTATTGAGACGGCCAGAGCCGCAACCGTTCTAGGACAACTCGGGAGGGGTCTTGCAATAGGGTCAAGAAGCACAGAAAAATAAGCACATTGCCACTGCTTACCTCAAAAGGCGTGTGTTAAAACAGAGAGCACACAACCAGCCTTTTTGTGTACGTACAGCACAAGCGGCTTCACATAATCTGGCGTACCAAGCACAGGCGTAGAGCAAAGCACAGCTTTTAATTGCTCAAAATACTGCTGAGATTCAGGCGTCCAATGCAATGTTCATGCACATCTTTAGTTGTTAATGCTAGCAAAGGCTTTGTTAGTAAACGAATAGTTAGGGATCTAGTGACAACAATAGGAAGTAATGCCAATAAAAGCGTGCACATCATTTTGATTTTGAAAAATAGGCATTTTAACAATAGTACTGATGCGCTCAAGAGTCAATCTCCTACCCTCCTTTTACAGTAGGTGACCTAAGTAGGTGACCTCCTGTCGACAATATTGAAATTTGGAAAAGGACACTTTATGTCCGTGGTGTGCCAAATGCAGCTACAATTTAACCCTACTGTCTTTGCGCCCTTTTCAGTGTCAGAAGCAGTGAGAAGGTTGTCTACATATTGGAGCATCACATTACCTAAGGGAAGCGTGAGGAAGTCCAATTGGGCTTTAAGGCTTGAATGTATATACTAGGGCTCTCAGTATAGCCCTGAAGAGCACATCAGAATCTAAAGCTTCTGCCACCTAGTGTAAAACCGAACAAGTACATGCTGACTGGATGGATCAGAATACTGAAGAATGCATTTTTCAAATCAATGACAGATAAGAATTTAGCAGAGGAAGGTATCCTCGTTAGAAGACCAGTAATGTTGAGGACCACCGGGAACTGAGGAACCACTGTTTTATTAATTTTGCGCAAGTCAATCATAAAATGATAAACATCAGGATGATCGTCAGAGGAGCCATAAGGTGCCCTCTTAAGAATGGGAAGAATAGGCTGTTGCACACATTCGCAGTCATCTCTTTGACAACCCCTGACTTAAATCAAGTCCTGTATAATTTGCAACAAGACTCGCTTCTTTGCTTGCGGTATTTTGTACTGCGGATTATAGGGCAAAATGGCATTGTCTTTAGGTTTGATAGAAACTAGGGATATCTGCAACAGTCCTACATCAGTGTCACCCATTGCCCACAATGTGGGCGGCACATTTTTAAATTCAGCAGGGAGGGGTGCATCTTTGGACAGATACTGCTTACTGCTGACCACATTTGAGCCCATTGTCATGGAAAATCCTTCCAGGGAACAATAAAGGGTAGCATGCAACTTCTTTAATAAATCTAAGCCCATCCAATTTTCTCCACATTTAGATGTCAACAAAAATGGCGAATCCACAGTAACCGGACCTATGGTCAGTGTAAGAGGTTTGGAAATGGGGCTTACAACCATTACACCAGAAAATCCTACCGAAACATTATTATGGCCAGACAGAGCTGCCCTGGGGACCAGTGAACGAGAAATAGAGCTATTCATTGCACCTGCATCCACCAAAAATTCCCTAGCTGAGCCATATAAATCTGCAGCAACATAAGGACCACGCTGATCTAAAGATATCTGAACTGGTCCCTCACTCTGTCCCTTTCTGTCCTAGCTGTGAGACATTCCTGTCATTTCGTCAATGTCATAATCCTCGTGATATTACTGTCCGCCTCTACTGTCATTGAAGTAGTTACTGGTGGGAAGGTCCTTTGAGGCTGCGCCATGCTGAGCTCTGTCCTGTCCACCAGCTCCACGACTCCATGACCCCGTCCACGAGAACCCCATCCTCAATGGGCCACAACTTTCTGCAACAACACCGGAATCTCACTACGCCAATGTCCCTCCTTACAATACGCACACTGATTCGGCCCTACAGGTGTAGTATTCTGGCTGGTACATGAAATCTGCTGGTCCGACCCACAATGTCTTCTACCATTCCCGCTAGAAGCCTGCTGCAATAACACCTTTGTCTTCAGTTCCTTATGCTTTTTCACCACCTTCTTCTTCTCCTCATTCACTCTATGCTCATAATTCTGCACCATGCTCAATATTACAGAAGGGGAGGAGGTAGTCTAAGTGCTCTCTGAGGCCTGTAACCTAGTCACAATCTCAGGAAGCAGGTTCTGAACAAATCTATTAACGAACAACCGGACACGTCCCTCCACGGACAAATCAGGACCACTAAAATCCCAAAACACCCCTTCAAGCTTAATGAAAAAATCAGACACACCCTCATCTTTCTTCTGACGACATGACATTAACTTGTCCCAATCTACCCTTCTCGTGGAATAAGAGAATGCATGTACGTAATGATTCGACCAGGCATAGCTAGTATCTCGGCCGTTGGCTTCTCCCCAGGCTTCCTTTCCTGGTCCCATGCTTTAATCTGATATAAAGTAACAACCAATTCCCCAACGTGGTCGTCTGAGTACACCTGCATCCAAATATCAACGGGCACCAGTAAACCAAAAAACATATCAATGTCCGCAAACGGCATCTCTGTTGATGAAGTGGCCTCAGTCAATTCCTTATATTATGCAGTAGGATTTTTCTTAGGGTCATGTAACTGAGTCTTAGGGGACAAAACCTCACTCCTTTTCCACAAAGTGTATACCCACTGTTCTTGGAAATGGGCCTCTACTCTCTGTCTAATAACAGCATTCTGCTGATCACATAGCTCTGGTATTTTTGGGTGATATATGGAGTGAACTTCCCTCATCGGGAACTGGCATACTGTCTTTTGGCTCTTTTCAAGCAACCTACTCCGATAAGCGACCAGCGACGCAACATTACTAAAAACCTCAGCAGGTGCCATAGAAGCATCATATATATGATACCTAATATAAATAATTTGGGGTTCTACATCATTGAAACACTGTTCCCACAGTCCAATAAAAGTAGCCAACATGTGCTTAAGGGCATGCTGCTTCACAAACGGCTCATAATCTTTCATCACTTTCCACACATCCTGCACACTGTAAATGTGGTTATGAGGCCACTGAGCCGCCTGATTGGCTACCACCTTTTTCTCTTCAATTCTCAGACTGTATCAATATCCGCCTCAGTTTCTCTCTAGCAGTCGCCCAGTCTCCGCCCCCTAGTCCACATACAGGCGTTCCGCTGCTTAGTAATGTCGGGGTATGGAGGAACGGGGAGGAGTAGCAACAGAAGTAGCAGCCACTAACGTCGCTGCTGGCTGCGTCGTAGGTGTGAGGGTTGGCGAGAGAGATGCTGAAACAATAAGTGTAGCAGGGACACTGGCAGTTATTGTAGCCGCCGAAGGTAAAGTCAAAGAAAGGGCAGGAGGCGCTGTGGCTGAAACAGCTTGATCAATAGCAGAAGAAACAGAAATAACAGGGACAGGGGGAACAGATGACTGAAACAATGACATGGCAGGGTATATTTTCTGTGCGCGTATGGAGGTGGTGGGTGAGTATCTAACAATTCCTCCACAAATATGCAATTTTTATCTCAAGCAAAATATGATTTTTCACATTGTAATTGAAACTTCCTATCAGCACAGTCTATTCCTTTTTCTATTTTCTGTCTATCATGCACCACAGCTTTCTGAGTCAATGTCTGCATTCTCCCTTTCCGTGCCTCTTTCTCTGCTTTCATTTGTCTCTGTTTAGCCTCTTTTTGTCATGTTCTGAGGGAATCAAACATCGACTGCCTACTCCTTCTCGCAAACTATTTCTCCTGTAGAAAATTAATTTTCTGTTAATCAAAAGTGCCTGTCAACGGGCACTGCAACTCAGCATTGTCCCTCGAATATTTGTACCAACAAAAAAGCCAGTGTTCCAAAGGTAGAGTAACGAGGAATACCCTGTAACCCTTAGCAGGAAACAAAAGAAAAAGACCTAGGTATGAATAGGGACCCCCATGAAGGAGAAAGAACAAGTCTTGTCTCCTGTTGCCCTCACACATCCCAAAGGGTGTCATGCTTTATCATCGGGCTTTTGCTCCTTGTCGGGCCTGGTGCTGCAATGCCCTACGGGTCCCTCGAAGGGTCACTTTAGTGGAAAACTTTTTGGGGAAATGCCGATGGTGCCTGTGGGTGTGTGGGGTATGAGTCCCTTAAAGAGGGTGAAGAAGTGCATGCAAGATAGTATAAAATTCAATCCGGGGTTTCTAAACCAGAAACCAGGGTGGGAATTATGCCCATATAAAAATGGAATGAGAACCCCTCTGGTATGAGGTCACCCCAACAGGCATAAATATGCCTGAAGTAGACCAACATGTTTTGTGCCCCTATTGCCACTATGGTCATTGGCGCTTCTTCAGGATCAAAAGATAGAATGTAGTGAAGTGCATGTGAAGTGACCCAGCTCGCAGACAGGTCGCTCCCCATGCTGCTGCACGGCTCTGCCTGCATTGTTTTTGCATAATCGTGTATTTTTCTCCTGTGCCTAACTTTCTTTCTTGCCCGGACTTGTTTTTATTCCACTGTGCCTGTACTTGCTTTCTTGCTCAGACTTGTTTTTATTCCTCTGTGCCTGTACTTGCTTTCTTGCCCAGACTTGTTTTTATTCCCCTGTGCCTGTACTTGCTTTCTTGCCCAGACTTGTTTTTCTTCCCCTGTGCCTAACTTGTTTTCTTGCCTAAACTTGTTTTCCTTCCTGTGCCCAGTTCTACCGCGGCCCTCGCCCATTTTTCCCACCGCTGCGTCCCTGTGGCCCCGCCCACCTGCAATCCCATTCGCCGCCATGCTCCTGCCTCCCAGCTACTCTTCCCTCCCACATCCCCTCATATGGAAGCCGCGCAGCGGTGAAAGGTGCAAACAATGACCCTGCTCGCAGGCAGGTCGCTCCCCACGCTGCTGCACGGCTCTGCCTACATTGTTTTTGCCTAATCTTGTATTTTTCCCCTGTGCCTAACTTTCTTTCTTGCCCAGACTTGTTTTTATTCCCTTGTGCCTGTACTTGCTTTCTTGCCCAGTCTTGTTTTTATTCCACTGTGCCTGTACTTGCTTTCTTGCCCAGACTTGTTTTTATTCCCCTGTGCCTAACTTACTTTCTTGCCCGGACTTCTTATTATTCCTCTGTGCCTGTACTTGTTTTCTTGCCCAAACTTGTTTTTCCTTCCTGTGCCTAGTTCTCCTGTGTCCCCCGCCTATTTTTACCGCCGCTG
The DNA here is from genome assembly GCF_964263255.1 of Lissotriton vulgaris. Classification (NCBI taxonomy): domain Eukaryota; kingdom Metazoa; phylum Chordata; class Amphibia; order Caudata; family Salamandridae; genus Lissotriton; species Lissotriton vulgaris. The sequence continues at coordinate 286,523,423 of NC_141689.1, read as the reverse complement.
CATCCCTATGGCCCCGCCCACCTGCAGTCCCATTCGCCACCCCACTCCCGCCTCCTAGCTGCTCCTCCCTCCCACATCCCCTCATATGGAAGCCGCTACGCGGCCGTGTAGTGGCGGCGCTCAGCGGGTGCGCTGCTGGCTCAACGCTGGCGCACCTTATGCAAGCCCGTCCGGCCCTGGACCGCTCCCAGAGCCAGGACCCCTTGATACCACGAATGCCACGACGCCCGACACCGCTACGATGCCAGAACCCTCCACACACTCAACACCGGATGATCACACACCTGCTTCCTGGCTGCCCCGAAGCGCACCCACAGAGCTTTCACCTGCCGGAACTGTAGCTTCACAAGCATCCGCCCCACCACGCTGCCGACCAGGAAAGAACCCAGCCACCTCTGATGCATCCTTCTCAACACCCGCTCCGCCCGAAAACATGCCGTTGAACTCTGGGACCTACTCGACTCAACCTCCCCAGACGTCGCCTTCCTGACGGAGACCTGGCTGAACCCCGCCTCGGCACCCGACATAGCCATAGCCGTCCCAGAAGACTGCAAGATCACCCGCAAGGACCGCACCAACAGAGCGGAAGGAGGAATCGCCATCGTCCACAGGAACACTCTCAGAGTCTCGACCAACACCGATGACACCCTCAGCACTGCCGAACACCTGAACTTCCAGATCCACACCGACCCCAACACCACCCTCATAGGAACCCTCATCTACAGACCGCCCGGACCCCGAACACAGTTCAGCGACTCCATCGCCAACTTCGTCAGTACAAATGCCCTTGCCTCCACGGACTACATCCTCCTTGAGGACCTGAACTTTCACCTCGAGAACAATGACGACACACAACTCCACCACCCTGAGCGACAACCTAGCCAACATCGGACTGAGACAACGCGTCACAACACCCACCCACTCGGCCAGTCACACGCTTGACCCCATCTTCTCCACAAGCCCCCACGTCTCCTTCCCCTGTGCGACTCGCTGGCCACCTTCTTCGACCGCAAGATCACAGACAACCACAACAGTTTCAACGTCACGACCGCCCCGACAACCACTGAGACCTCCGCCCCCACGACCACCATCTGCACCAACCGCCTGCTCTACTGGACCAACATCAACGACGATGACACTATCAAAATCATGAACACCATCCACTCCGGATCTCCGTCAGATCCATGCCCACACCACATCTTCAACAAAGCCAGCAAATAAATCGCACCCCATCTCCGGAAAGTCATCAACACCTCCTTCAAGACAGCAACCTTCCCGGTGAGCTGGAAGCACGCCAATATCAACGCCTTACTCAAGAAACCCAAGGCGGACCCCAAGGACCTAAAGAACTTCCGGCCCATCTCCCTGCTCCTGTTCCCGGCAAAGGTCATCGAGAAGACCGTCAACGAACAACTGACCCGCTACCTCTAGGAGAACAACATCCTGGACCCTTCCCGGTCCGGGTTCCGCAGCAACCACAGCACTGAGACTGCCCTCATCGCCGCCAGCGATGACATCAAGTCCCTGCTGGACAACTGAGAAACAGCGGCCTTCATCCTACTGGACCTGTCAGCCGCCTTCGACACGGTCTGTCACCACACACTACGAACACGCCTCCACAATGCTGGGATCCAAGAGAAGGCCCTGGACTGGACCACCTCCTTCCTCTCCGGCAGAACACAGAGCGTCCACCTTCCCCCCTTCCGCTCCAAAGCCACCGAGATCATCTGCGGCGTACCCCAGGGCTCATCCCTCAGCCCAACTCTGTTTAACATCTACATGGCACCGCTCGCCCACGTCGCCCATCGGCATGACCTCAACATACTCTCCTACGCCGATGACACCCAGCTGATACTCTCCCTCACCAAGGACCCCCCACACCGCCAAAACCAACCTTCACGAAGGAATGAAGGCCGTTGCTGAATGGATGAGGAACAGCCGACTGAAGCTGAACTCGGACAAGACGGATGTTCTCATCCTCGAATCCAACCCTTCGGCCTGGGACGACTCCTGATGGCCGACCACATTGGGAACCGCTCCAACACCCACCGACCACGCACGCAACCTAGGGGTCATCCTCGACTCCACCCTCTCCATGACTAAACAGGTCAACGCCGTCACCTCCTCCTGCTTCAACACCCTCCGCATGCTCCGTAGGATCTACAAGTGGATCCCCACTGAAACGAGAAGAACAGTCACCTAGGCCCTTGTCAGCAGTAGGTTGGACTATGGAAACGCCCTCTACGCAGGAGCCTCGGCCAAACTCATGAGACGGCTCCAACGCATCCAGAACGCCTCTGCACGTCTGATCCTCGACATCCCTCGCTGCAGCCACATCACACCCCACCTGAGAGGATAACCTTCGAGCTCCTCACCCACGCACACACAGCGCTCCACAACACCGGACCAATGTACCTCAACAGACGACTCAGCTTCTACACCCCCACCCGCCAGCTCCGCTCCGCCGACCTCGCCCTCGCTACAGTCCCCCGCTTCCGAAGAGCGACCTCAGGTGGCAGATCGTTCTCCCACCTCGCCGCAAAGACCTGGAACACCCTCCCCATCCACCTACTGCAGACCCAAGACCTGCTGACCTTCAGAAAACTCCTCAATACCTGGCTTTTCGAGCATTCTCCACCCCAGCGCCTTGAGACCCTCACGGGTGAGTAGTGTGCTTTACAATGATAGGATTGATCGATTGATTGAAAAACAAATACCCTCATGATCAGTCAGGGTCCGCCAACATCCTGTTTCCCATACTGGGTGGCTGAAGATAGTTAAAGCTCCCGATAAATGCGTAGGGGAGAAAAACAGGATAAGAACATACAGTATGTGCATCAATAACAACTTGATGCATCAAAACGTGCCACAATCGTGTGCACGACCTGCAACAATGAAAAAGGCACACAAACTCAAAATATGGAATAAACCAGCCGTGACCTTGGTCCCAGACAACCCTCTCCCGGGTGCAGTCCTTTTGTATGCATACCTGCATATACCAAGTACATACTGTGGCCGGTCTCATGGATACCCTCCATATCAAATGAGGTACTGGAGTATCTGAGTGGTTAACAGTACCCAAGACCACAGAATGTTAGCACACAGGACCAGTCATGGCCAAGTTCCTAGTCCCAAAATAATAATAAAATTACCCAGGTTACAGCATTCTCATCCATGCATACATAAAAAGGCATTAGTTCAAATAAAAAGGAGGGATCTTACCCAACAATATTGGGAGCGGCACTCCTATAGCCTATGACGATGGACACCTGCTCCTTCTCAAGCTGTGGAGGAAGCAATTTGCGGAATTAAAAAAAAAGAATTAAAAGCGGGGGCCATGTGGTACAGGGACTGTACCCAAACTGAGTACAGATTGCTCGGAATGCCTGTGTCTACAAACAGCGTCACTTACGGTAATCTTGGGAGCGGACTTCGGAGTACCTGCCCTGTCCACGCGTCCCCCAGAGAGAGACGACACTGGGGAGAGACGGAGGCTAAATAGTCTAAGAAGGAGAGCTAAGGCAGCACCTACTTCCGGCTGTTCAAACCTCCAGAGTGGCAGTGCGGCTGCATGGAGTGTCAGCTGTAAATACAGACGCATGTGCAGCCGCGGGGAGAACTACTCACCCGTGCATGCGCATCAGTCTACTCTAGGAGGAAGAAGTTATCTCAGCCCATCTACGCGAGTGAAGCCGGTCTAAGATTAGCGAGTGGCGCTTCCAGAGATAGTCCTCAAATACCAGTGCTGCATTCTCTCATACAGCTCAAAACTCACTCTTCACATGATACTACCATGGGGTGTCCAAAGTAAATGCTAAAAAATATAAAAAACATATTGTAAATCATCACACCAAGTAATAAAGGAAGCCACAAGCAAAGAGGAAGGGACTGAAACTCAAACCACCACTCGGGAAATCAACCATAACATGTGCACCCAGGGGAGATCACAGAGAAGCATCTATTAAAGGTGATACAATGTTGTGTGTGAAACAGACATAAAGAAAAGAGAAAATAGAAGGGATAGAAAAGATAAAGGTCCCTCGGCTGAACCGCCGTCCTATTACTGAGCCAAAAAAAGAGATGGGGGACCGAGGAGTGAGTTATGGTCCAGTGTCCATGCTTCTCTAGCATTACTTGAACCAACAAAAAAGGACACTGTTCCAAAGGTAGAGTAACGAGGAATACCCCGTAACCCTTACCAGGAAACAAAAGAAAAGAAAGGGAAAGACCTAGGTATGAATAGGGACCACCCATGAAGGAGAAAGAACAAGTCTTGTCTCCTGTTGCCCTCACACACCCCAAAGGGTGTGATGCTTCATCATTGGGCATTTGCTCCTCGTCGGGCCCGGCGCCGCAAAACCCTACTTGTCCCCCGAAGGGTCACTTTAGCGGAGATCTTTTTGGGGAAATGCCGGATGGTGCCTGTGGGTGTGTGGGGTATGAGTCCCTTAAAGAGGGTGAAGAAGTGTGTGCAAGATAGTATAAAATTCAATCCAGGGTTGCAAAACCATATACCAGGGCGGGAATTATGCCCATATAAAAATGGAATTAGAACCTGCGGTAGACCAACATGTTTTGCGCCCCTATTGCCACTAGGGTCATTGGCACTTCTTCAGGACCAAAGATAGAATGTGGTGAAGTGCACATGAAGTGAATAGTTTAAAACAAATACGCTCATGATCAGTCAGGGCCCGTCAACATCCTGTTTCCCATACATGTGTATTTGTGCCATAACGTACTAAACATAATAGGGCCAAGGCCATGTTTTATGTACATGTCAAAATTTGGCGTGCCTTCCAGAGGTTCTGGCTGACTTTCTTCCAATCGATTATCAGCAGAAGAAAAATGACAGCACAAACAAAACACCTTAATAAAGCACAGCATTTTCAAAAGAAAACAAGTTCACTATTAAATCCTCGCAGATATTTGCAAATATCTTTACCAAAGTCGCTCCACAGACCTCCTCAAATACAAATAAAAATGGTACCATGTTCATAAAGAATTCAAACAAATTCAATTGCTCGTCCAAAGACGGTCCTTAGACCATGTCAAATACAAATCAAAATGGCGCCATATCCACAAATAACCTAAGCAAACTCACTTGGTGCACACAAGTCAAACGAGTTTATTCTCTACTGCCGACTCTTCGGACCAAACGGTCAGATCCAAGGGTTACGCCCAGTCAGGATGATCGTTAGACGAGGCATCACCCAGTCAAATATACGGGCCAGCTGCGAGCACAAGACTCTCTCGTGTCGGCCCGTGCAACCTAATGTGGCCCGACCTCCTCACCCGTCCAAAGGCAGAGATGGGTCACCCTGATGGAGTTGCTGTTCGGGTGCCAAATGAAGGAAGTGACCCGATTAGGGCCACCCGGGTCACGTGCGACCACCTCTCAGCCTTCTTCACAAATGAAGAGTTGGTCAGACAGTAGAGAATACAAATCAAAGGTATTTATTGAAAGTACACTCAAGTGGAGTCCGGTCTGACCAGCCTCCTTAGATTGCTGCAGAGGGACTGACTTCTACCAACAGGGTAATATGTAATATACATTTTCAGAAACACTAAAGAGACGCCCAGACTGGAAATTTCCAGTTGGTAGCTGGTGAACATTGGAGATACAAAAGGATGAGTTGCAGTCCCAGAATCGGGTACGAAATCTCAGTGTCAAGGTTACTCTGCCTGCACCCTGCCGTTCTAAGGGAGCAGGCCTATCTAGTCTAGAGACAGAAATTAGTTTTGATCATGCCTCAAAATGGTAGCTCAACTTAAAATGGTGCTGCAAATGCTAACTTTACATAGAGCAATACACTAGCAAAATGAATGCATAACTTTTACATTTCAAAAGTCACAGTGGCTCCGACAAGGGATATTGTCCTCAAAATTCCTGACAAAACAGGCCAGGCCTTGTGGGAGCTGCAAAACCGATCACCTGTGTTGCTGAGCCTCGGGAAGTCTGCAGGATGACAGAAGCAGCAGACCGGTCAGCATTGTTGCAGTGCCTGAAGATGCAAGGGAGTGACTCCTTCACTCCATGGGAGATTACTTCAGATGTCCTTGATGCCGACCTGTCTTTTGGGGAAACTGGGTGAAGCACAGCCAAAGCTGAAGACTTAAAGAACAGCGAGAACAGGCGCAGCAGGAGTCTTCCTTGATGCAGTTTGCATTCCAGTCAAAATCCAAGTGTCCAGACGATCGAAAAGTGTCTTGGTTTCAGAGGTGAGTCTTGTTCCACGATGAATATGAGGACTGTGGCAGGAAACCTATTGCTCTATCTTCTCTTGTTCGAGCTCAGCGCAGCAGCAGGAGGGCAGAATCATGTGTTTGGTCGGCATCAGCACTAGCTTCCTGGCAGACCCTGAAAGGCTGTTACTGGGAGTACTCCAGTACAAAAATGCATGTTTACAACATCCAAATCAGTATTGGGGTATGATTCCAACATGGTTGGTACCAAACATGACCAGGTTTGGTGCAGCTATTATATAGTTAGACATCTCATAATGGCTGATGTCCACTATATACCTTAAAATGGCCGACCGCACTTACAAATTTTGGAGAATCGACTGGGGTTTGTAGTGGTGTCCTGCTCATTCAACGGACCCTTAGACTTAAAACCAAGCCCCCTGCCCTCAGGACTGTAGGACCTACGGTAGGGGTGACCTATAGGTTTTAAATGCAGTGACCTCGGATATAAGGAAGTTTGTATCTGTTGCGGGGGGTTCAAGCACCATCTCACACAGGCTGTAATGGCAGGCCTGCAGTCAGAGATTAAGTGAACTCCCAATACATGCTGCAGCCCATGAGAGACCCCTGGTATACCAGTATCCAATTGTGAATTTAATAAAGTACTCTCCAGAGCCAAGTTAAGGGGAGAGAGCACAGTTGTTGGGGTCCTGATAGGCAGGATCACAGCAGACTATAGTCAAAACAGACTGACACCAGGCAAAAAGTGGGAGTAACCATGAAAGCAGTGACTATATGCAAATCAGCATTGATCCTGCTCCAATGGTGTCACCAACCATCTCTGTTCTTGTTTTTTTCAGAGCATATTGAAGGGCTTATACTGACAAGTCCCCTTTAAAAAATTATTTTTGCTTTGGTTATGTATCCCCGGTCTGACTTTGTACTCTTTCAAAGGTCTAACCCCTTCGCTGCTAGGTCTCCCCGTGCTAAGCCTTTTTTTGGCTATTTGGGGTAGTTCACGCTTTGGCCCCTGTAACTTTTTGACAACATAAGGTATCCACGCCAAAGGGGTTTGCAATGCCAGACTTTGAGGCCTAATGTCATGCAGCACAGTTGCAGTGGTTCACGAAATGAAATGGATGGTCGGCAACTCAGGAATGCAGGAGACCTTAAAGGTAGTGATCCGAGCTTGGGGCTCCTTTCTCAGGTACTTCTATGACTCTCAACGAGAGATTGTTTGGCCCCCTCTGACCTAAGGACGGTGCGCAAGTGCTGGAATAGGTGCCTTAGACGGGCTTAGATACAATGCCCTTATGCGCCAGACATCCCGCTGGCTATATGCGAAGCATTACCTCACGGTGGGAATTGGCGCAGATTACAGGCATGGAGAAAGATAGGAATCTGCACATTTCTTTGCGAGCCTCTTACCTGCTTTCACATCGCTCCTGGCCCCGTTCCGCCCCGGCATAGTGCCGTTTGTGCGGAGGGCCGTCCTCTCGAGCGCCATTTCCGGTTCACACTACCACTTCCGCCCTGCACCTACACATCGCAGGTTAGCGGTCTAGTGGCTACAGATGGGTAATCCTATATCTAGCGCGCAAATACCTTCACTCGATTGACAGACGCGGCGATTGAGGCTGCTGATGTTTGCTGTTCTTGCCACTTATTATATTGCTGATTATTAGCGGTTTTTAAAAAGTTTGTTAGTAAATTCGTGTGTGATGTACTAATTGTTGGGACAGACTGCACATTTCTTTGCGAGCCTCTTACCTGCTTTCACATCGCTCCTGGCCCCGTTCCGCCCCGGCATAGTGCCGTTTGTGCGGAGGGCCGTCCTCTCGAGCGCCATTTCCGGTTCCCACTACCACTTCCGCCCTGCACCTACACATCGCAGGTTAGCGGTCTAGTGGCTACAGATGGGTAATCCTATATCTAGCGCGCAAATACCTTCACTCGATTGACAGACGCGGCGATTGAGGCTGCTGATGTTTGCTGCTCTTGCCACTTATTATATTGCTGATTATTAGCGGTTTTTAAAAAGTTTGTTAGTAAATTCGTGTGTGATGTACTAATTGTTGGGACAGACTGCACATTTCTTTGCGAGCCTCTTACCTGCTTTCACATCGCTCCTGGCCCCGTTCCGCCCCGGCATAGTTCCGTTTGTGCGGAGGGCCGTCCTCTCGAGCGCCATTTCCGGTTCCCACTACCACTTCCGCCCTGCACCTACACATCGCAGGTCAGCGGTCTAGTGGCTACAGATGGGTAATCCTATATCTAGTGCGCAAATCCCTTCACTCGATTGACAGACGCGGCGATTGAGGCTGCTGATGTTTGCTGCTCTTGCCACTTATTATATTGCTGATTATTAGCGGTTTTTAAAAAGTTTGTTAGTAAATTCGTGTGTGATGTACTAATTGTTGGGACAGACTGCACATTTCTTTGCGAGCCTCTTACCTGCTTTCACATCGCTCCTGGCCCCGTTCCGCCCCGGCATAGTGCCGTTTGGGGGGAGGGCCGTCCTCTCGAGCGCCATTTCCGGTTCCCACTACCACTTCCGCCCTGCACCTACACATCGCAGGTTAGCGGTCTAGTGGCTGCAGATGGGTAATCCTATATCTAGCGCGTATATTCCTTCACTCGATTGACAGACGCGGCGATTGAGGCAGCTGATGTTTGCTGCTCTTGCCACTTATTTTATTGCTGATTAATAGCGGTTTTTAAAAAGTTTGTTAGTAAATTCGTGTGTGATGTAATAATTGTTTGGACAGACTGCACATTTCTTTGCAAGCCTCTTACCTGCTTTCACATCGCTCCTGGCCCTGTTCCGCCCCGGCATAGTGCCGTTTGTGCAGAGGGCCGTCCTCTCGAGCGCCATTTCCGGTTCCCACTACCACTTCTGCCCTGCACCTACACATCGCAAGTTAGCGGTCTAGTGGCTCACGTAGGATTTACATATTATGGCGACATGGCGGAAGCGCAGCGGACGAGCGCAGCGGGAGCGCCGACTTCGCGCCGAAGTCGAGCCTAAGTCAAGCCCGTCTGCGCCCGTCCGCGGCCGGTCGCGTCCAGCGGCCACTCACCCTGCCCAAACCATTACATACTCTTCTGCTGACCTACTTGCTCTCCGGCATGTAGTGCTCCTATCGCCTCGTGCCGCCAGGGCTGCCCAGGATTGTAGCATCTTAGTCTCCCCTGATTCTTTGGTTCCTGAACCTTCGCCTATTTACCCTAAATCTGTATTATCGCACGATTCCACACCATCATCTGGGACGTCTCCCTTGACAGTTGTGTATCTCAACATCCGGTCTATGGTGAAACACCAGCTGGAAATTTTTCATCAATTAGATGACAGTGCCGTGGATATCTTACTTCTATCTGAAACCTGGCTTACCGATGATTCTGTTCCCGACATCCTCGCCGCTATTCCCACTGGCTATTATATCTTACAATCTAACCGCCCAGGGGGACAAGCTGGTGGGGGGGTTGCAGCCATCATTCGTACAGAACATATCTTTTCCCCCTTAGCCTGCACTGCGATCCCTAATACACAAACCCTTGTTATCAAACTCAGTTCTACTAAATCCTCCCTTATCTGTGCCCTTTTGAAGAGACCCCCTGCTTACATGCCCTCCTTCCCACAACAGGTCGGTGCTCTTATCTCTCAACTAATCATTAATAATGCCAAAGTTATCATTATTGGTGACTTTAACTATTGGCCCTCTGACCCTCGGGAAAGTCGTTTATCGGAGGAATTTTCGGACCTCCTCTTAAGCATGAACTGCCGTCAATCTATCAAGACACCCACTCACTGTAAGGGCCACATTCTGGACCAGGTCTGGACGGCAAACCTTGACATCTCGCCCCCCCCAGTGACTCCCTGCTCTTGGTCAGATCATTATCTTATTTCTTTTTCTGTTGACTTATCTATCCCCTGTCGCCCCCCTCCTACGACTAACGTTCTAGCCCGTAACTGGAAGAGAGCTAACCTGACGGAACTTCACTCCATGCTGGCATCTACAGTCCCCCGGCTCTCCGGCTCAGTCACTCATCAAGCCTCTACCCTTGAACAGTGGCTGTTGTCTGCTTGCAACTCAGTAGCCACACTGAAAACTATAAAATCTATGCACCCTCACGACGCTCAGCGGTGGTTCACTGATCAATTAAAACTTGACAAACTGGCTCTCCGCCAAGCCGAACGCCGATGGCGCCGCAACTATGATCCCCATCTTAAGACTGAATTCCTGAACTGCCTAAAAACCTATAAATCCTCTATCCTCGCTGCCAAAACAACCTACTTTTCTCACAAAATAATGGAGTCTGCCTCCAAGGCAAAAGACATATTCTCCATTGTCAGCGAGCTCTCGCTTCCAGACCGGGTCACTCTTCCCCCCTTGCCCACTCAGGCTCTATGTGACTCATTAAACACCTACCAAATTATCACTATTAAAAACAACATTCCTCTGCCCCCATCCCCTCTCTCATTCCCTTTACCTCCTAATAATCCTCAGCATCTGGATGCTTTCCCCCCTATCTCTAATACTGAGTTTCAGAGATTACTGCATAAAGTTAGTTCTGGCTCCCCCAATTACTGCTGCCCTACTCAGATTCTCAAAGAAATTTTCTTGGCCTGCCCCGACCCTGCCTTGGCACTCCTTAACACCTCGTTGGCCACTGGAGTAGTTCCCGACTCCTTTAAACAGGCAGTGGTGATACCAATCTTAAAGAAAGCTAATGCCGATCCCTCGGTCCTAAGCAATTACAGGCCCATTTCTCTCCTCCCCTGTCTAGGAAAGATCTTGGAAACCCATGTTACGCGCTGTCTGAGCGCCTTTATCGAGAGCTCATCCTTTTTGGATCCCCAACAGGCCGGTTTCCGCCCCCTTCACTCCACTGAGGCGGTCATTGTTGCCGTCATGGACACTTTAAGAACAGGTGCTGACAACAACATCTCTCAAGCCCTCGTCTTGCTAGACCTGTCGGCGGCTTTTGACACGGTCGATCACTCTATACTGATCGACCGTGTCACTAACGCCGGCATTCAGGGCGTCGCCCTCGATTGGGTCAGATCTTTTCTTGACAAGCGCTCTCAAGCCGTACATCTCTCTACTGTCGGGATTGCAAGCGGCGCAAGTACAGTCGCGCGCCACTAACCTGAGGAATCGGGCCAGCAGGAACGATGAGATGAAAGTCCCCTCGACTTGTCTAAACACCACACTCAGAGGTGACGTGTGAATCACCTTCTGAGGGAGTATTACGAGAAGCCGGGAGGTGATAAGGTTTAGAAGAGCCGGAGTTTTGGATGTTGCCTTCTGGGTCTGGGTGATCCGCAAGACTCGGTTGAGGGACGGACTGCAGCGTGGAGAGACAATGGACAGGTATAAGTGTCTTGTCTCTTTGAGGTCACTTCCCTCCCCTGGCCCCAAGTAATGACACTTACCAGAGATAAAACTCTCTCGTCTTTGAATGCTAACAAGCAGTTCCTCAATCCGAGATAACCGGATAGGTGAAGAGAAAGTTATCGTCACTTTCTCCAATGGCGTATTTTCCAATGAGGCTCTTCTACTCTCGGTAAACAGAAAAGTATTATTACTTTGTAGACTCTTGTTCTCAATAACTCTTGGGAACAACCTTGTCGGTATAGGGTACAATAACAATGAACTCAAATAAGAACTCTGTCTTACGGAACTTGAGATCTTCTGGGGAATAAATGAAATTAGAACGCGTATTTCGCGGGAACTTGAAAGAAAGGAAAATACTGGGAAAGAAGAATGATCCCGTTCTTCTTTTGCAATACTTGCGACTTGTCGGAAGTTTTCTCCACTCCTCTGACCTCGCAGGCTTTTCTTCGGCGTAGACTTGAATCCGTTGACCACGCAGGCTTTTCTTCGGCGTAGACTTGAATGTTCGTTGACCACGCAGGCTCTTCGTCTGCGCTGGGTTTCTTCTCGGTATATATCCGGCGGGGACAACACCATCCGCCAATACCTAAACCACCATAACAATTGTCAAGCGCCGACCTGTTGCAGAGGAGGAGCTTATATAGGCTCAGCCTTCTTTCCTGCTCTCCAGAGCTGCTTTGCCTTCTAGGACATGTAGTCCGTTTGGAGAGATCGCGCTATTTTGCCTTTTCTTCTTTTTCTCGCCGTGGTGGCGAGAGCGATCGCGACAGAACCCCCTCTCGAGGACAGCCGTCCCGGCGGTCGGCCCGGTTTACCAGGGAAACGCTCGTGAAATTCAGCAACCAGATCCGGGCAATGCAGATGGTCCACCAGTTCCCATGTTCTGTCTTCGGGCCCGTACCCTTTCCAATCGACCAGATACTGGACCCTGCCATGTACCATACGAGAGTCCAGAACCCGATGCACCTCATATTCCTCCTGGCCTTCTACCTCCAGAGCAGGGGGACGCTCCGGCAATCGCATACTTAATGGACAGGGCCGGAGGAGGGACACATGGAACACTGGATGGATAGACCAAGAAACCGGTAGGGACAGTTTCATGGCCACAGGATTCACAACTTCACAGATGCTATATGGTCCGAAAAACTTAGGCTTAAGTTTATTTACCCCTTTCAGATGAATGTTACGTGTGGAAAGCCACACCTTGTCCCCCACCTTATACGCTGGCTCCTCGGATATCCTCCGGTCCGCAAACAGTTTATGAGCCGCTTGTTCTGTCTCCAAACAGTTCCGAGCATCGATGAGGATGGCTCTCAAATGGGCATGATGTTCATGTATGGAGGGAACCAAAGACTCCGCAGGCCAGTCGAACGGAAGCATGTTCGGATGGAAACCGTAAAGGCAGAAGAAGGGAGAACACCCCAAGGTGGTATGAACAGCATTGTTATATGCAAACTCCGCCAACCACAAGAGTGTGGTCCAATCCGTGGCATTCTGCATGGTAAAACAGCGGAGGTATTGCTCCAGAGTCTGATTGAGACGTTCGGTTTTACCATCCGTCTGGGGATGATAGCTAGACGATAATCTTGCATCAATTTGCAAGATGGCACAGAGAGCTTTCCAAAAATGCGACGTAAATTGCGTGCCGCGATCAGTGATCAGCACACTGGGCAATCCATGCGCCCACACAACGTGTTGGAGGAACACTTTAGCCAACTCCACAGATGAAGGTAGACCCGGCAAGGAAATGAAGTGGCCCATTTTTGTGAGATGGTCTACTACCACTAGGATAACAGTCTGATTGACACAGGGAGGCATCTCTACAATAAAATCCATGGATAAGGTATGCCAAGGTTTAGGTGGAATGGGCAAAGGATGGAGGAAGCCTGATGGTTTAGTATGGACAGATTTGCTCTGGGCACAAATCGCACAGGTCTTTACGTATTCTTTCACATCAGCTCGAACATCCTTCCACCAAAAGGAACGTTCCACATTGGCTGTGGTCTTGTAGATGCCCATGTGTCCACTTAATACGGAATCATGCGCCCATTTCAACACCTGTTGTTGCAACGTTGTCTGGGGTATATACAACGCATGGAAATGGTATGCCAGGTCGTTTTCCATATGTCGATGTTCCGGCTCCTCCTGTATCCAAGAGGCAATATCATAATCAGCGAGGGCCACTTTTACGTCGTCCAGAAAGTCCTCGGACGTGACCAGGGCAAGCGAGTGACTGGAGCCGTCTGCTTCTTGCAGGATATATGGAGGTTCCTCAAGTTCCACCGTGTCTTCTTCTCCTAGGCGGGATAAGGCGTCCGCTTTCCCATTGCGTGACCCAGGCCTGTATTTGATTATGAAATCGTAGTCGGAAAAAAACTAAGTCCATTGAAGCTGCCTCGGAGTCAAAGCTTTAGCCGTTTTGAGGAACAACAGGTTTCGATGATCCGTGATGATCTCAACAGTGTGTAAAGCACCTAGGAGGTAATGTCGCCACTCTTCACAAGCCCTTTTTATGGCAAGGAGTTCTTTATCCGTGATAGTGTAGTTTATCTCACAGGGTGTAAGTTTCCTTGAATAGTAGGCCACTGGATGCAACTGCCCCGTGTTCGGATGTCTTTGTGACAAGATTCCTCCGAGGGCGTATTGGGAGGCGTCAGTTTCGAGGATATACGGCAGTTGAGGATCCGGATGTCTGAGAATCGGTGCCTGGGTGAACCTGTCCTTGAGAAGTTGAAAAGACTGTTCTGCTTCTGTTCCCCATACAAACGGTACGTTTTTTCGTAGGAGGGATGTGATGGGGTGGATAGTTTTCGAAAAGTCCCGAATAAAGCGCCGATAATAGTTGGCAAAGCCAAGAAAACTTTGCACAGCCTTCACATTCTGTGGAGTCTTCTAGTTAAGGATTACCTCAACTTTGCTCATATGCATCCGGAACCCTTGGGCGTCTATAATGTACCCCAAGAAGGCTACTTCCTGTACATGGAAAAGACATTTCTCCAACTTAGCGTACAACGAATTTTGTTGTAGCTTCCGCAGGACTGTCTTTACATGGACGATATGCTCGGACATTGTTGTTGAATAAATCAAAATATCGTCGATGTAGACCACACAGTATGATTCCAGACATCCTCTCAGCACCTCGTCCATGAAGAATTGGAAAGCTGCGGGGGCGTCGCAGAGACCAAAGGGCATTACCCGGTACTCGAATAAACCGAATTTGGTCCTGAAAGCTGTCTTCCACTCGTCCCCTTTTTGCACCCGCACAAGGTGGTAGGCCCCCCGAAGATCGAGCTTTGTGAAATATCATGCTCCCTTCAATTGATCCATCAAGACCGGAATCAGGGGGAGAGGATAGCGGTTTTTTATCGTTACCTTGTTAATCGCACGGTAATCAATGCAAGGTCTTAGCTCATCGCAGTCCTTCTTGGCAATAAAAAACATCGGCGAAGACGCTGGGGAGGTTGAGTGTCTGATAAACCCGTTGCTAGGTTATCATCAATGTAGGTTTTCAAGTATTGGGTTTCTTTTTCCGTCAAGGCATACACCCTGCTGCAGGGGATATCCGCCCCCGGTACCAGGTCAACTCGACAGTCATAGACCCTATGGGGTGGTAACTGGGCTGCTTGTTGTTTGTCAAACAAGGTTTTAAATTCTTGGTATTCAACGGGAAGCACTGTGGCACAACAGAACTTCTCAAAGGTGCAGGCGTTCGCCAAATAGGTGGCAGGTGAGGGTGCCGTGAGTGAAGGCTGCAGCTCATGTTTCTTACAATGTTCTTTACAATAGGGAGAGGTCATATTGACTGTACGGGATGACCAACTCACAAAAGGATCGTGCAATGTAAGCCATGGCATACCCAGGATGAGACGGAACTGCGGGGCATCTATCAGGTCAAATTGGATATGTTCTTGATGGTCTTCCCCAAACTCCATCAATAGTGAAAGGGTATTATAAACCACCGGACCTGATGAAAGAATGGTGCCGTCCACGGCTTTGACTGTTTCGGGTCGCGGCTTCTTTTCGCACGGGATGCCCATTCTTAACGCAAACTCTTGGTCGATGTAATTACCGGTAGCCCCAGAGTCAAGGAGAGCATCAATCTGTAGTTTGTGTTGAGAGGATATCCAGAGAGACACACTTACGTTCATGTGGGCCACTGCAGGATGAAGGGTGTTAGCAAGAACGGGGGAGATCATAGGAAGCTGGCATCTCAAGTCAGAGACCTCCGTCTGATTTGAGATCTTCAGTTTTCCGACGGTTCCGCGTTCTTCATAGTAGCTTGGACTCGGGGAAGGGTAGAGCGTCCGGGAACGTAATTCCGGGCTCGACACTCCTTAATAAAATGTCCTCCTTTCCCACAATAGAGGCAAAGTTTCAGACGTCTTCTTTTATTTTTTTCTTCGGGAGTAAGGGGGCCTCTGATCCCTCCGATCTGCATGGGTTCAGACTCTTCTGACACCTTAATTTTCTCTTCTCCTCCGGTTCTCGGTCGGGCAATGGGATAGTAGACTCGATTGTCTCCTCTGGGTCTTTCTCCTTTTCGTTCCAGCAGGCGGTGATCTAACTGGACAGTTAGATCGATAAGTTCTGATACCGTTGTTGGTAATTGCACCACTTGGGCCAACACATCTTTTAATTCTCCTCTTAAACCCTGATAAAAGAGGGAAATCCTTTTTTCCACCGGCCAATCCGTTTCCACTAACAGGCGATTAAAGGTGGTAATGTAGGATAACAGATCTTGTGAACCCTGTCTAAATGTCATAATTTCCTGATCAAGGGTTAACATATGAGATTTCCTATTGAATAGTTTTCTCAACTCGAGACAAAAATCAGAAAAGTTATGTAACACAGGGTCGTTACGTTCCAACAAGGGTATGGTCCAACTTGACGCATTCCCTCCTATGTAGGACATCATAAATGCTGTTTTAGCCGCTTCCTCCTGGAAGACTGCGGGTTTACACAAGAAATGAAGACAGCACTGATTTAGAAATGTTTCAAACTTACGAGGATCCCCATAAAACCTCTCCGGTGGGGCCAGACGTATCCCCGTGTTCTGGATTATTTGAACAGTCGGTAAGGTATCCGTGGTTGTAGCGGGAGTAGATAAAGGCAAAAAATAACCCCCGGTCCGGGATGACGAAGGTGGGGGTAACGTGGCTGGTTTGAGTATGGGTCTCACCACTGGTTCCTTAAGTGCCAAGTCAGACAACTCTTTGCGCATCTGTGTAACTTCCTGGTATAAGGATTGGTTCTCGGCTCGGGAGGTAAGGACCTCCTGTCGGAGTTCTGAGAAACTTTCCAGCAGGGAAGCGAGAGTAGCATCGACTTCCATCGTTCGGGCTGGTGAGTATTCTTGGGCTTGACAATCTGTCGGGATTGCAAGCGGCGCAAGTACAGTCGCGCGCCACTAACCTGAGGAATCGGGCCAGCAGGAACGATGAGATGAAAGTCCCCTTGACCTGTCTAAACACCACACTCAGAGGTGACGTGTGAATCACCTTCTGAGGGAGTATTACGAGAAGCCGGGAGGTGAGAAGGTTTAGAAGAGCCGGAGTTTTGGATGTTGCCTTCTGGGTCTGGGTGATCCGCAAGACTCGGTTGAGGGACGGACTGCAGCGTGGAGAGACAATGGACAGGTATAAGTGTCTTGTCTCTTTGAGGTCACTTCCCTCCCCTGGCCCCAAGTAATGACACTTACCAGAGATAAAGCTCTCTCATCTTTGAATGCTAACAAGCAGTTCCTCAATCCGAGATAACCGGATAGGTGAAGAGAAAGTTATCATCACTTTCTCCAATGGCGTATTTTCCAATGAGGCTCTTCTACTCTCGGTAAACAGAAAAGTATTATTACTTTGTAGACTCTTGTTCTCAATAACTCTTGGGAACAACCTTGTCGTTATAGGGTACAATAACAATGAACTCAAATAAGAACTCTGTCTTACGGAACTTGAGATCTTCTGGGGAATAAATGAAATCAGAACGCGTATTACGCGGGAACTTGAAAGAAAGGAAAATACTGGGAAAGAAGAACGATCCCGTTCTTCTTTTGCAATACTTGCGACTTGTCGGAAGTTTTCTCCACGCCTCTGACCTCGCAGGATTTTCTTCGGCGTAGACTTGAATCCATTGACCACGCAGGCTTTTCTTCGGCGTAGACTTGAATGTTCGTTGACCACGCAGGCTCTTCGTCTGCGCTGGGTTTCTTCTCGGTATATATCCGGCGGGCACAACACCATCCGCCAATACCTAAACCACCATAACAATTATCAAGCGCCGACCTGTTGCAGAGGAGGAGCTTATATAGGCTCAGCCTTCTTTCCTGCTCTCCAGAGCCGCTTTGCCTTCTGGGACATGTAGTCCGTTTGGAGAGATCGCGCTATTTTGCCTTTTCTTCTTTTTCTCGCCGTGGTGGCGAGAGCGATCGCGACATCTACCTTCTCTGCTTTTTTCTCTTCTCTTTCCTGCGGAGTCCCTCAGGGCTCCGCTCTATCTCCTTTGCTTTTTAATTTGTATATGCAGCCCCTTATGGTTTCTCTCCGCAAATCCTCTGCAACAATTTTCAACTACGCAGATGATTTGCAGCTGATTTTCCCCATCGACACCTCTCCCTCCTCCCACATTGGTTTTCAAACCCCCATGCTAGACATCTCTGACTGGATGGCTCACAGCCAGCTCAAATTAAATCCTACAAAGACTGAGCTTGTGCTGGTGAATGGGCCTGCCAACCCATGGAACGACAGCTTTTGGCCCCACTCACTTGGGATCGGATATATGATGTTACAACGCGTCCTTTTACAACGCATACCATGACCACGGATCCATTACAATGCAGGTCATGTTACAACGGATCCCTTTACAACGCAATTCACAACAACGCAGGTACTATTACAACGCAATACCATTACATCGTAAGTATAATTACAGGTAAGTAAATAAAATTAATATTTAAAGTAAATAATTATTAATGTATTATTAAATTAAATTATTTATTATTAAAAAAATAAAACATATATTAATACAATTAATTTTAATTTTTTAAATTGTAAATATATATTAAAAATAACCCTGTTCCCCAAAACCCAACCCCAACCCTAAAACCTAAAAATACCCCTGTACCCCAAAACCCAAACCCAGCCCTAAAACCTAAAAATACCCCTGTACCCCAAAACCCAAGCCCAGCCCTAAAACCTAAAAATACCCCTGTACCCCAAAACCCAACCCCAGCCCTAAAACCTAAAAATACCCCTGTACCCCAAAACCCAAACCTAGCCCTAAAACCTAAAAATACCCCTGTACCCCAAAACCCAAACCCAGCCCTAAAACCTAAAAATACCCCTGTACCCCAAAACCCAAACCCAGCCCTAAAACCTAAAAATACCCCTGTACCCCAAAACCCAAACCCAGCCCTAAAACCTAAAAATACCCCTGTACCCCAAAACCCAAACCCAGCCCTAAAACCTAAAAATAACCCTGTACCCCAAAACCCAAACCCAGCTCTAAAACCTAAAAATACCCCTGTACCCCAAAACCCAAACCCAGCCCTAAAACCTAAAAATACCCCTGTACCCCAAAACGCAAACCCAGCCCTAAAACCTAAAAATACCCCTGTACCCCCAAACCCAAACCCAGCCCTAAAACCTAAAAATACCCCTGTACCCCAAAACCCAAACCCAGCCCTAAAACCTAAAAATACCCATGTACCCCAAAACGCAAACCCAGCCCTAAAACCTAAAAATACCCCTGTACCCAAAAACCCCAACGCAGCCCTAAAACCTAAAAATACCCCTGTACCCCAAAACCCAAACCCAGCCCTAAAACCTAAAAATACCCCTGTACCCAAAAACCCCAAAAAAGATAAACTTACCTATAATTATACTTACGATGTAATGGTATTGCGTTGTAATAGTACCTGCGTTGTTGTGAATTGCGTTGTAAAAGGATCCTTTGTAACATGACCTGCGTTGTAAAAAATCCGTGGTCATGGAATCCGTTGTCAAAAATCTGTGGTAACAGTTGTACACCCTTGGGATCCCCCCCCCCCCCCCCCGCCCTGTCAACTCTGTGAAAAGCCTTGGTGTAGTCATCTCTGGTGATCTATCCATGAAGTCTCAGATCTGTGCTGTAACATCATCCTGCTTCTTCCACCTACGTAGGATACGCAAAATCTGTAGATTCCTCACCAGAGATGCACTTATCCTCGTCATCTTGGCTCTTGTTATTTCCAGAGTTGACTTTGCTAACATCTTATACGCAGGGATCCCCGCCTACCAGCTTCAGAGGCTACAGCTGATACAAAACCAGGCTGCTCGCTTAGTATATCACCAGCCTAAGCATCAGCACGTCTCGCCGCTATTACGGAGCCTGCATTGGCTTCCGGTGGCCAAACGTTGCAGTTTCAAACTTGGCTGCACAATTTTCAAAGCCCTCTATAATCTTGCACCTGCTTTTATTTCTTCCAGCTTGAAGCGGTATATACCCACGAGAAACCTACGCTCATCTGCTGACAACCTCCTGCTCACCCCTCAAATCCATCGCAAGAAACATGGTGGCCTCCGCTTCTCTTTTCTAGCCCCTACATTTTGGAACTCCCTCCCCTCCCCCTTTCGCCACTGCCCCTCCTATGAGTGTTTTCGCAGGACACTGAAGACGTTTCTCTTTAAGTCAGCATTTGAGTAAACTTCTGCCCTTGCCCTCCGCATCTGTTATGAGCGCCAAGAAACCGTTTCGGTGAACGTGCGCGGTATAAGACTTTTTAACATAACAATCTCCACAATAGGAGATGTATATGAAGAGAACACGTTGCTCCCCTTTAATGGCCTTTTAGAGCGATATGACCTCCCCAGGGAGATTTTCTTCTGCATGCTGCCCTGACAGCACCCATCAGAAAGCATTGGCAGGCGGGCATAGCAGAGCCTCAGACTTCCATGGTTTGTCAATATATAGTGATAGCGTCTGGAACCTTTAAGGCGGTTACTTGCCTGTATAGGTGCCTCACACAGGAAATACGCCGACCCCTGACTGCCTTGCGCATCAAATGGGAGGGGGATTAGGGTGAGGCTATAGATGAGAACCAAGACTTGCGTTATCCCATCTAGTGGAAACGTCCCCAGGATGCACTCAAAAATTATTTCAATAACTTTCAGACAAATATTCTGTGTATTCTCTTAAATAAATGTATTCAAATATTTTCATCTTTAACAATGATTATTTCCATCATGTTTTTTCATATGGTATGCCCTATGCATTTCGGGCTCTGCCCTTCTTTGGGGGACTTATTATCTTTAATAGGCAATCACTTACAGCCGATTGTTCAAAACATGTCCACATAAATCAGAGATACAACTGACTTTCTAAATATTCTGGAAGAACACAAAACCAATTTACACAAAATATATGATTTTATGTACCATCAATCTGAAGTCGTTATACACGTTTATTCCACACTCATTCTTGGACTAGAAGCGGTTGAATATTTTTTGATGTTGACAAACAAAGATCATGATTTGAGTATCTTTTTGATGTATCTCCTCCATTTCACACTATATCACAGCTATTTCAAATGGTAGAATGAATATTTATCCAAGCTTCCAGTACTTCAATGGAAAATTGTGCAGCTCCTGCATATGCAAATATTTTTATTTACCGATTTGACCTGGATAACATTTTAAATCAGCCAGAATGGAGTGAAAATTTGATTATGGACAAAAGGTACATTGATGATATGTTCATCCTATGGAAATGATCTGAGCCATCCTCAACTATTGCTATTCAGAAGTTTAACAAAGTAAATGACAGAATCAGTTTCACACATACCATACACAAACAGGAAATAACCTTTTTGGATGTCATGATACACAATGTAGATGGAGTATTGGATACCTCAGTCTATACAAAGGCCACAGATAGGAACGGATGTATGACGGTACCACGCGTACTTTTACAACACGTACCGTTACCACGCTACTTTTACCACGCAAGTTGTTACAACGACTTGCGTGGAGGGGCGCTGAATAGTAAATTATTTAATTTACTATTCCAACTCCAGTCCCCGAGGACTCTAGGGAAAGGAGTTGGATAGTAAATGAAAGTATTTACTATCCTGGAGCGCCCCCCAGCGCATTTCGTTGTAACGACCTGCGTGGTAAAAGTAGCGTGGTAACGGTACCGCGTTGTAAAAAATGCGTGGTAACCGTTGTATACCGATAGGAACAATCATTTACATTTTAAAAGCTTTCATCAACCTTCATTGAAAAAACACCTAGCATTTTCTCAACTATTACGCCTCAAAAGAATTTTGTCAACAAAAGAATCATTTGTGGATAGCATGACTACGACTGTCAATAAATTTAGAGAGATGGAGTACCCTGGGAACATATTAAAAGACGCAGTAACTAAAGTTCAACAAATTGATTAGAAAAACCTACTTAAACAAGAAACCAAACCACCTGAAGAAGAAAGAATGGTATTTTTTTCTAAATTCTCCACAAAAAGTCACAGTATAAAAAGAACTATAATGAAGCACTGGCCCTTGCTGACTTTGGAGGAAGATTTTAATGGAATTTTTTCGAGACCACCCAGATTTGTGTATTTACGCACACGAAACATCAAAGAAATACTGAACCAAAAGGATGATGGGAATAATAGAGTGTATAAAGGCACATTACCATGTCACAATTGCAGGAATTGTAATGCCATAATCAAGGGCAATCAATTTCTTCCCCAACAAGGGGATGCCAATCAGACTGATAGTCACAGCTACTTGTGACAGTAAAAATCTTATTTACATGATAAAATGTCTCCATGTGGAGTAGCCTATGTAGGCAAGACTGAACGTAAAATAAAAACACGTCTGATTGAACACAATAGTAATATTCGTACAAAGAATTCCATCTCTACCATAGCCAAGCATTTTAACATGTACAATCATAACCCAAGTTAGCTAAGATTCTTGATATTGGAACAAACTCAAATTCTTTCCAGGAAGAGACAATTCGCAACATCTATTGACAAGAGAAATATATTGGATCAATTTCTTGAATACAGTATATCCGAAAGGACTGAATGAACGTGTAGACTTTGTTTTCTTTAATCATTTCCTTTACAACACGGAACATGGACATTAGACTTCAGTCACTAAAGTAAGTGCCACTATCAGCAAGTCCACACCCTGTAAATGCTTGTGGGGAATTTTATTTTTTAGACATGTATAGCAGCTGTTAGCAGATTGCATAATTTTTTGCATAGTGTTTGTAAAACCATTCTCATTGAGAAGTGTCATTCACACATTCCCACATTGAAATAGACACTGACCGGATTTTACTCTGTTTACCTACATTTAATATTACAGTGTGCATGTACAGACAAGTACAAATCATTGCGGATTCTTTCTTTTATTTTTTTCACGATTTCCGTATTTTTCACGTTATATAGATTCAAAATCGGGAATCTTTCCTCTTTCTTTTTTCGATCGTGCACCTTGTTTCAAAACTCTAGTCTATTTTCCATTTCCAACATAGCATGTGATGCCGTGTGAAGGACCCGTAGAGGTTTTTAATCAACGTGTGGTAATGGCAGATGCTTTACTTCACGGAAACGGTGAAGACCCTTTCTTTCAAATTTAGGGTAAGCGTAGTTAAGGTTTGTGGTTTTCTTTTAATTGACTCAGACAACATGGATCGTTTACCACATTCTTTCATTTTACAGCCGACGTAGTGCTTAAACACGCCAATCACGCAATGCAAGAAGCCACGTAACATTACTCTGAGTTTTCACTTTTTAAACTTGCAACCTTACTCACCATTTGAATTGAATTGTTGGCATTCTAACATTGTAATAATGGCTCCCACATTTCTTTATCAGGTTTTATATTGTTAAAGTTGGAAACAATATCTTCCATGATAAAACATGGATTAGTGGATAGGAAGTGTAAGCAATGATCGCTTCGTTCAAAAATGTGCTAGTCTATCGCCTGCGGCGTCCTAGGCACTTACGTCGATCACTTTTCCATATATCACGGAGCACCACATATTTATTAACTCAATTTTGAGTTCTTTCACGTTATTCTTTCAGTTTCGTTTTTATTGCATGATACATGATATCATGATTCACCATCTTGTAGTATACTGTAAACTACCAAATACATTACTAATCCTCTGTTTACAATAGACGTAATTTGTATTAGGTTATTTTCTTGCATGATTTACTATCCTTGGCACAAACTTTTTTTATTCTTTCTATTTTCCACACAAAACTTTGAGTCATGGACCCACGCTAATACAAACCAAAAAATCACGGTAAAGAGTCTATATTCTGGGGTTGTAAGGTACCCAACCTGATAATGAATGATATTATATATTGATTGCACAGGCAAATACATCAAAAAGTGTTTTTCCTCTATGTTTGCCTATTACAGATAATAAGTCCCCTAAAGAAGGGCAGAGGCCGAAAAGCATAGGGCATACCATATGAAAAAAACATGATGGAAATAATCATTGTTGAAGATGAAAGATTTGAATAAATTAATTGAAGAGAATGCACAGGAGACAAGATGGCGACCGTGTAGTGGCGGTTGAGTGCAGCACTAGCAGTGAGGGCAGGGAATTTGGATGATACCCCCGATTGATGTGGTGACCAAATTCGGGAGCCTCTGTCTACCTGTAAGCAAAGATTGATTTCCAATAAAATGAATGCAAGCTTTGGTTACCTGCATGCTGATCTGGGTGAGGGCGCCGTGCTCCGCACTTGGGTTGAGACAAGCGGCCGGAGCTGCTCTCTCCAGAGTGGCTAGCTCGGTCCGACGTGGGAGGCGGATCCGCGGAGTGAGCCGGAGGAGCGGAGCAGGGACGCTATGCCTCCGAAAGCAGTCACCGGGGCGAAAGCAGTTGCGGTGGCAGCTCGGAAGAGAGCAGAGCTGGAGGACGTGGAGGCAGGCAAGGGGAAGCCACGCAAAGTACGGACGCCCCACCGGAGCCCGCGAAGAGAAGAAAGCAAACCACCGTAAAGACCGGTCAGGCAGTAACTTCAATCGCTGAACTGCTATCTCGAACCAGTAAGGAGAAGGGGATGAAGACCGTGACTAGAGCTGATGTGGGAGGAAAGGCTGACGGCTGTGAGACCTCGGGACTGGGGCTGGGGTCAGACCGAAAAGTGGCACAATTAGTAGAAAATGAAATCTGATCAAGATGTGCCCCATATCCAGGTGAATATCATCCCTGTATCTTCCCGAAAAATAGAGCTGGAGGCACCGGAGACCAGTGTAACAGGACTGGGCGGTGAACTAGTACTCTGCAATAAGACAAAAAAAAGACCGTATAGCGGCAGAGGCAAAGTTGACACACCTCAAGCAGAGATAAATGCTGCTACGGCTCTCATGGTTGATCAGGAAATCCAGGAAACTATACAACTGGATAATGGCAAAAGGCTGGAAAGACGGGAGACCGGAAATACAGGCTGTCTGGACGTTCTGGGTAGCAAAGAAAGTTTGGAAGAGGAGAAGGATAAATATCCCAGTGAATGCTTTTTCTCTGTCTCGGAAGGAGCAGAATGGTCGGAGGACTTGGAGCGGACTCAATATCAGGGGATAGCAATTTGGAGTCGGAGAGTGACCCTGAACAAGAACCACCGGGGACAGCCATAAGACATGACACCTCTTCAAAAAGGAGGAGACATCAGCAAAATCTAAGTTGGGATCACTCTTCTTCAATGCCACTCCAGGGTAGTCCTAATGCGGAAATTTCAACAACCCAACCCCCACTTTTGGAGGTGATCCATCAGGCGATTCTTGCTCACAGGGAGGAAGCACGTCAGGACAGCCACAAATCACAAGCAGCAATGCAGAAAATGCAGGGCATTGTGAGGAAATTATCTAAAGCCTGTGTTAATGTGTGGGACAGGGTTTCGAATCTCGAAGAGATAATTGTTGCAACAGAGTCGGAGGCAGCAGCA
This sequence comes from Lissotriton vulgaris, assembly GCF_964263255.1. Taxonomy (NCBI): domain Eukaryota; kingdom Metazoa; phylum Chordata; class Amphibia; order Caudata; family Salamandridae; genus Lissotriton; species Lissotriton vulgaris. The sequence continues at coordinate 286,497,897 of NC_141689.1, read as the reverse complement.
GCTACTACTAAGGTGGATTCTCAAAGTGCCCAGGTTTTCGATATCCAGTGGAAACTGGAGGACATGGAGAACAGACTTAGGAGAAATAATCTTAGGGTGCTGGGAATCCCTGAGGGAACAGAAGGGGGAGATGTCAGAGCTTATATAATCAAGCTATTTGAGTCTTCTTTCCCTGAGCTTCTGGGCTGGAACTGGGCAGGAGAAATTCAGAGAGCACATCGAACTCCTTTCAAAATACGCCGCAACACTAGGCGATAAACCAAGGGCAATCTTAATTTTTGTTGGAAATTTCCTCTTGCGGCAAGCTATAGCGGAAAAAGCGCGACCAGATGCAAGAAAGTCTAACAATAGAATCACATTTTTTGTTCGCCCGGATTATTGCCATGCTACGGTCGAGAGGCGCTGGAGGTTGAGGCAGTTGATCAAACCTTTTCAGGACAAAAGAATCCAAGTATACCTCGTAAATTCAGCGCAACTCAGGATAATAAACGAGGGGCGGACATTGTACTTTTCAGCCGAAGTTAAAGCACAAGAATACCTGGACACCTTGGGTAGTTAAAAGGATGCCTCTTTGCCCTGTATTCTAGGAAGGGGGAGAGGACTGCGTTTAGTTTTCTCTCTTTATGGCTTTTTTTTCTTCTTTGGTTTCTTTCGTATATGGTCACCAATGTAGGTTTTCTGATGTAAGGTTGTAAGGGTGTCTTTGTGGATATTAGAAGAAGATTGTAAGAAGTCCTCACTGTAAATGCTGCTTGCGTCATATGCACAGACGAAAGGTCTGAGCGCCTCAAGAGGGAGGGTGCAGGGGTGAGAGAGAGCTGGAGTGGGGCAGAGGGGTGGGGGTTCAAGGGGCTGGGGGAAGGGTAGGAGGGGTCACAGTGGGGGGGGGGAATGTAAACAAGAGATTCTATGGCACAAAATAATTCCATTCTTGGTTATGTATAGTCTATTATGGATGGAACTTGGTTTGGATATTCAGTTTTGGTGGCCTAAAAAGAAGGAAACATGTATACAGAAAAATGACAAAGTTTAGTATATGTTCCCTGAATATTGGGGGGTTGAACGATTGGAAAAAGAGGGGTAGACTGGCCATGTTTGTTAAAACAGAGCAGATAGATGTCCTGTGTTTACAGGAAATGCATCTGCCATGGGGAAAAAAGCATCTGTTGAATATTAGGGGGTACGCGATCTTATCCTGCACATCTCAGACTTCCACAGTAAGGGGGGTAGCCATTCTGGGGAAGATAGGATTAGGGGGTGTAAAGCGCTCCATGGCCGATACACTAGGGAGGTGGGCTCTGATCGAAATGGGCATAGGTATTACTATTTTCAGAGTATATGGGTCTAATCAGGACGACCCTGAGGTCTTTGAATTTTTAGAAAAGGAGCTGGTTGGTTGGCCCACTCCAATTGTGCTATGTGGGGATTTGAATATTTCAGCAGATTTCGTGAATAGAAATGTATATTTAGGTAGGAAGCCCAAGGTAATCCGTGCCCTTTCCTCGCTGATGCAATCACAGGATCTGATAGATGTGTGGGGAAACAAGGAGCCTGGTAATACCGGCTTCACCTATTTCTCTAGTCCATTCCAGAAGTATACAAAATTGGACTATTTTATGATCACAACCACTGAGTTAAGTAAGGTGACTGCAAAAATATTATCAGACCATAACCCGCTAATTCTGACCCATGACTGCATAATGCCATATAGAAAGTATAGGCCTTGGACTTTCGAGAGGAAGTTCATAGCAGACTGTATTTTTGTGGAACATATTAAGAAATGGACACAGAGATATTTTGAAGCAAATCAATTTAGTGCATCAAGTAATAGGGTATGGGATGCTTACAAGGCAGCAAACCATGGAGGGTGAGGTTATTAGCTTTGTTGCTCGATCTAGGAAAAAAAAGCTCCTTGGAGAGGCAGCTGCTACTAGGCCAACTGATAGAAGCTGAGGAGCAACATGGGAAAGACATTATTCAGGGTAAAGAAGGGAAAGAAAACCTGTTAAAAATAAGCTCCATCAAAGCAGAAATCCACAATCAAATGGCTAAAAAGGCAGCTTCAGAATATCAAGTATACAGAGGCCGGTTATATGAGACGGGAGAGCAAGCTGGAAGGGCTCTCACACTACGTATCAGACAGGCCACCGCTAGAAACGTAATAACTAATATTCAAGAACAGGGTCAGGATTATGATGAGCCCCACGATATCCTGAAGGTCTTTAGGAGCTATTATCAAAACCTTTGTCAGGAAGATTTAGTCCTAGAAATACCACAGGGAGTGTTGGTGGAGGAAGGTATTAAAGTGGATCAGGAGAAGAGGGAAACCTTGGAAAAAGACCTATCCATGGGGGAAATATTGGAAGCATTACATGAGCTGGCGCCCAGCAAGGCATCACGGCCTGATGGTATCCCTTTAGAAGTATATAAGTGCGTGTCAGACGAGAGCCCCAATGCTTCTTGATTTATTTAACGGGATAAGGAATATGGGTAAAATACCGGAGACATGGAAAGATACAAACATAGTGGTCTTTCATAAGAATGGGAAGCCGAAGGAAAATCCCGGTTCCTATAGACCCATCTCCCTTATGAATGCGGATAATAAGATCTACGCAAAAATCCTGGCAAAACGCCTGGGAAGGATCATTGGGGGTCTGGTCTTGTTGTATTTCGATCTAGGACCCTAATTCGATATTCCCGATTCATGCCCTTATGTGGTTATAACTAATAATATCCTTATAAAGGCATCAGTAATAGCCCATGCAGTCCAAAACACAGCACGGCTACTCCCATAGACTCTTAGAAAGCACAACGCGTTCTTTAAACAAACCAAGCCTCCAGCAGCCCGGTAAAACCCCCCTGCTCTTGTTTTGATTTGAACAAGAACTCCTAGAGTCCAGAAAGATCTGTTAGTTCTTATTGACGTCTTATGTCCAACCTTACGTCAAACCCGGCACCTTTCAGGTATAAATATACCAACGTTGCCTTAAGCAAACACACTGTGGTTGGGAGCAGAGCGACGTTTTACTTGCCCGGGAGCCCTGCTGTTATGAGAGCTGACGGAGACCGCCCCTCCCCTTGACGCACTGAGAGAGACGCTGTCTTTTTCTCCAGCCGAGAAAATCCAGCTCCGGTGTTCCCAAGTCACCCTCGCGGGTTGCTGGGAGATCGAGTCCTGAGAAGCGAGATACAAGACCTCCTTCATTCTATAACCAAGGTACGGAGCTGATTAAAACCTTAGAGAAAATTCTTGATTCCGATACTTGAAAAAACTTAACTTAACTTAAAAACTGCAAACTTACTTACTCCTTCCCACCTATTAGGCTTAGGTCAGGTACACTGGGGTAGGCGTATCTAGAAGCACCAGTTGAGTTTGTTAGTCAATGTTTTTATGTATGTATATATTTTATCCATTTTAAAGTATCATATGGCTAAGAAACCATATCAATGCTTTTACAGTATTATTTCATAATACTACTTTCACTGTACGCACTTTACTTCACAATACGTATTGCAATTGTGGCAATTCATTTCTCTTGCATGAGAAAGAAGACTGCTAAATAAAATAACACCTTTTATTGAAAACGCCTGTCTCTCTATTTTTCTGCAATCTGGTGGAACTAAGCATGCACGATTGACTGAGTGAAATAGCTGTCTATTGTTTCACACAACTCTGAAGATACACTCTTTATTCTGGGGGAGCAAAGTTGTCATGTTATATGGTTGTCAGAAGCTAATCCCTTCTTGTCTAAATCAGGATGGTTAACCCTTTCCTGAACATTCGAGAAAGTTTCTAGTGACCTCTGAGCTAGCTGGCAAAAATAATTAAGTCTAACATAGTCAGTAGAGACCTAGATGACCTCAGTCCTACGTCGACACTGCTGTTTATGTTATTCCAATGCGCAGAGCCTATTGGGAATATAGGAACTACACTACAGTCTCTCCCTGGCAGCATGGCTTTATTCCAGGCCGGAGAACTACCGACCATATCAGACGAGCAATATCTTTGTTTGATGTCCATGCTGCGGGGGAGAGGGGGATGGCAATGATCCTCCTCGACGCGGAGAAAGCGTTCGATCGCGTCAGGTGGGAATATTTGGTGGGGGTGCTGGAATCTAGAGGGTTCGGAGTTAGATTCCAGACTGCTATAAAAGCAATGTATTCGGACATAGTTGCCAAAATCCAACTGATGGGTGAAAGCTCAGAGAAAATCTATATAACAAGGGGGACACGGCAGGGATGTCCCTGCTCACCCATCTTGTTCGCACTTTACATTGACCCACTGATACAGAGGATACTTGCTGCCACAGAGATAAAACAAGTCATCACAAATGGATTTGAGACCAAAATTCTGGCATACGCCGATGACCTTGCAGTCCTCTCTGTGGAACCACACTCAGCTTTAAAGGCATTGGTTGGAATCACTGAGATATATGGGAGGTATTCAGGATATCGGCTAAATGAGGGGAAAACTCAAGTAATCTGTTTTCAGAATAATTTGGTTGAGTCTGATTCTAGATTCGTCAGTTCGGCAGTATATCTAGGAATAATGATTAACGCCTCACCCGAGTTTATTATTAGGGATAATTTTACTCCAGTGCTGAATTCGATGGAGGTTGAGCCTAAAAGAATGGACTCATTACATTTGTCAGTAGTAGGGCGGCCCAATGTCCTGAAGATGACAATGTTCCCAAAAATGTAATATATGTTTCGGGCCATTCCCTTCTTAATAGAGGAAAAAAATATTACATCTATAGTAGCAACATTCATGAGTTTTATATGGCAGTATGGTAAAGTCAGGTGCTCGTTAAAATGTATGACCCTCCCACAGGAGAGGGGAGGCCTGGGGGTTCCTAATGTAAGGTACTATCACTGGGCCTGCTTGCTAACCCAAATGGCAACCTTATTTGACTCTCACGAAAATAAATCAAATGCTATATATGGGAATAAAAGTCTCCCCTCATATATAAATTAATACTAGGTCAGGAGGCAACAGGGGTATTACTGAGAAGGACAGAGAGGCGGTACATTAAGAAAATGCAGTACAAGACAATGGATAGTGTCTGGGGCTATGGAAGTTAATTCAAAAGTTATTAGGAATTCCTAAGATTAACTATCACACCCCTCTGTGGGACTCAGCACTATTCCCAAATTTGTGTATGGATGGCATGTGGAAATATTGGGAGCGGGACATCATGGAAGGGAAAGAAGTCAGAGGTCTGGGGGATGTACAAAAGAATTACAATATTGTTACTAATCAAGATTTAAATATGCCCAAGTTGTCCAGACAATTAAATCTAAAAGACCATGTATCGATTCAGGGAAAAGGTGCAGCATATTGGATTATTTGAGAAGAGGATTAAAGTTATCTATAAAACCTTAAGGGCTGAGATTCAAGACGACTTGGAGAAAAATGAAGTCTCTTGGGCCACAAAATTGGAAGATCCAGATGTGGATTTAGATAAAGCTTTATATCTGGATAAAAGGTTATTTATTTATTTATTTATTTGTTTCGGCCGCCTTGGCCATAAAAGACACATACATAAAAACACAGGATCATAACAATATACACATACAAATCTTTTAAAAAAAAGGAAATTAAAAAGATTATATCTTTAAATACAAAATTCATTATAAACATCCTCTTAAAAACATTAACAAAGACACCAAGGTTTCATCTCATTTTTTGTCTGGTTGCTAAGCATGTACCAGGTTAGGAGGGATATTTCGAGGAACAGCAATGATTTAACTGCTCAAAGTATTTGGCCAAACTTCCTGCGAACAATGTACACAGAATAAAGAAATCTACTGATGCTAAATACAATGGATTGGGAAGTATTAGTTTTAATAATTCTATATGCCGTAATACAAGATCTTGTTCCTAGGAGGGAACACAGGGGTTTGATCCACCTTTTTTGTGCTTTTGAATATGCTTTACAAATAAACAGCATATGGACTTCATCCTCCGTGCAAGAACCTAAGCACATTGAACACTTCCCATGTATAACATTTGGACATTCCGGCTTCCTCTTAGACCAACGTTCCAGATTGGAATTTAGCATAAGATTCCCATACCTGAATTTCAGAAATAGAGACTTCGCAATGGGAGGCTCTATTTCATCCAAAAAAACCTCAAAGGAGGGATCATCTTTAAAGATTAAGAATTCTTGGGTTAAAGACCCGGTTCTATTTTCATTCACTAACTGGTTAGTTATGTGGGACCAGAAGGCTCGTTTCACCATAGACTTGGCGAAAGGTGGTTGGTTTTCTGGACTCTCCCATAACTGACGCAAACCCAGAATTGAAAACCATTTTTTAATGTGTCTGAGCCATAGAACGGAATGAAAAGAATCTAAACCCAATATCTCCTGGAGGCCTTTCCTATAGTCGATCAATTCTGGGGTAGACCATATCCTTATCCAGAACATTAGTGGTCTAATGGTTATATGGTTATCAGTTCTCTTAAGGTTCAGATCAAATTGAAGAGGAATCAACAGTGTACTAGTGGGTACCCTTACAATTGATCTCATAAATTTGTTATCCAGACCATGGAAACTGTCCCTTGCCCAGGGTCCTCATATCTCAGCCCCGTAAAGGGCAGCAGATTGGATTTTAAGTTTAAAAAGCTCAAGCACAGGAGTCACACTTTTACTTGTACTAGCGTTAAGTTTGCTAATGACTTGCTTGACGTTGTGGGCATAAGACACCTTGTTTTTCTCAATTTGGGCCTTCCATGTCAGGTTTGAATCAAGCACCACCCCCAGATAGGAAAAGTTATCGATGGTTTCTAAAACTTGACCATTCAAATTTAGAGTCCCTCTATCAGGTTTACATGGATTCAGTGCCATACACTTAGTTTTGTCAACATTTATCTCTAGTCCTTTCTTCACACAATAAATACTAAAGGAGTTCAGGAGCGCCTGGAGGCTTTTCTTGGTTTGGGATATTAAGATGGTGTCGTCCGCGAAAAGCAACGCAGGTTATTGCGTTCCTCCAATTTAAAAGCCCAACATTTTAAAACACTTTTCAATCTTTACTATACACCCGCTAAATTGTTTGAATGGGGAAAAAGGGAAGATAATAGCTGTCCTAGATGTTCGAAAGAGCCGGCTGATCTCCTACATATGTTTTATAATTGTGATAAGTTGAGCGCAATCAAAAGGGAGATCGAGTTATTTTGGGAGGGGCTGCTAGGCATTAAGATCTGCCTATCCCCAACCCTAATGATCTTGGGAAACGAAAGTAAGCTAGCCCTAAAGGATATAAAATGGTTTTTATATCCGTTGCAGTCCTTCGCATTCTTATTTCAGCTGCATGGAAGGATACGGACTCCCTGTCCTTCCAGATGTGGCTGTCCAGACTTCTGGGCATGCACAATCTGGAGGCTGCCCTATACGAGCTTAAGAGTAAGAGGAAACGGGAGATGGGGCTAAAGATCTGGGCACCAGGGAAAAATTGGAGGAGTGCAAGGATGCAGCAATAAACTATCCAAGCCTTCTCTTTTTAAGAATGTATTTATTGTGTATTTATTACATTATGATCATGGATGAATCTGTATGTTTTTACTGTGCCTTCTGTCCTTTTATATGGTTAGTGGTAATAATGTTGGATAATATGTGATTTTTCCTTTTTGTATGGTCTTGTGCCATTTGAAATCTCAATAAAAAAAAATGAAGACAATGCACTGAATATTTGTCTGTAAGTCATTGAAATCATTTTTTGAGTGCATCCTGGGGACGTTTCCACTAGAAGGGATAACGCAAGTCTTGGTACATTTACTACCCTCAAACTCAGGAGGGTTTACCAGGTTTCACCTACCTACCATCTCACATTGTCTACCTTCATTCACCAGGTGTGCGATTGCCCTTAAATCTACTGGAAAGCTATAGATGAGAAACCATGGAGGGAACTTGTGAAAAGGGCCTGGAAGAGTATGCCCGATTCCAGCTAATCCACTTCTATGTTTTACAATAGGGCATACCTCATTCCGAGTAAATTTAACAAGTTTTTTAATGTCTCGGCCACTTGTCTGCGATGTAAAACGGAGGGGGCGGTGTTTTTACACATGTTCTGGGGTTGTCCAAACTTGGGAGATTTCTGGAGGGGGGTCACTGCAGTGCTGGGGACAACAACGGAGAGAGAAGTAGCACTGACCCCAGGGTTCTGTCTACTACCCTGGTTCCCTCGCACAGCCAGGAACAAGGTCACCAGCAAGTTCATAGACTTGGGTTTGGTGTTGGCTAAAAGAGAGATTACTAGCCATTTAAAGGCCAAAAGTGGCCTTAGCGTGCCAAGCTGGAAGAGGGGATTTGTGAAATGGGCGGAATGCGAGGGGACATTCAGACTCCAAATGGCCCAAAGAATGGGGAATGAGAAGACGTTGGAGGCATCAAGGGCATGGGTGACATTAGTGGAACTCCTGCGGCCAACGACTGAAGAAGTAGATGAAAACCTTGATGGGGAGGGCCCTAATGTGGGCGACTGATTACTTGCCACGCCTGGCGTCCCTGACTGCTGGTACCACAATGGGCCTGACTGATATCACACACGCCCTACACTGCTCTACCAGTGGTTCATGCTAGACGGAGTGGCACATAATTCGCAATATGGGGTCGGCCTAAGACCCCACGTAGCTGACCTGATCATAAAGCGGCATGCCTGTGGGGTGGGGAGGGTGGGAGTTTGGGGCGGTGGGGTAGAGCAATATGGGGAGCAATGTGCTAGAAGAAGAACCTCGAGGAGATTCATAATTGATATATTATGATGACATATCCTTGCGAGTTGCGGTATGTGGGCATGACTACATGTAAGATGAAACAAAGACTGTGTGAACATAGAAGTAACATAAGATGTGGGAGAGCCACAACTAAAATGAGTGAACATTTCCTTCAAAATAATCACACAACGAACGATTTGAGATGGACAATCATCGAACAGGTTAGATCAGGGAAAAATATACAAGAGATCCTGTTCAAAAAGGAACAAAGGTGGGTCTACCGCTTGGGCACACACACGCTAGTACAAATTACAATATTCCTTGGGGAACAGTATTACGACGCTAGCATCCCGTCCCTGAGCTCCTTATTTCCTCTGTAACTGTGAAAACTACGCCTTGTCTCCTATTTTACAAAACACCTGGGAATAGAATTATGACAGAACTTTCTAAAACCTGGGAATTTAAGTAAGACAGAACTTCCTATGACACAACGTGTCATCTTGGAACCAATTCCCTTCTGCACTTGACAGTTTTCTTCCTGCTTCTCTGTATCCACTGCCCTGAGGCATTTAGAATTGAAGCTACCCCCCCCCCCCCCATTTTGTTTGTTTTAATCTTATGTTTTTCTTACTAGTAACTACCGTTTGGGGATTTCCCTCGAGTAGATTTATCACGCAATACCTTTTGATGTCTGTTTGACATTGTGCATCAATAAAGTTTTATTCGATTTAAACGTATAAACCGAACGGTCTAGTCATTCCTGTCCACCGGCCAAGTACAAGATTCTGCCCGATAGAAATACACAAGTGGATCCCTGGGTACCTTAATCAAGGGAGAGGATGGCAGGGAAAGAAACAAAGAACAATAACATCAAAATTCTCCCGATTGGTGAATTAGCTACTGGTGCTACATCCTAAATAAGACATAACATTATTGTCCCACACACAGAAATTCTTTTTATATTTTATTTATCAAAAAACTTTTTCTATATTTTTATACGGAGAAATAATTTCATTATCAATTCATTATATGAAAACTTCATTGAAAAACATCCATCAGATAAAACAGCCCCACTAAGACCTAACACAAGGTGAAATGACAATGAGACACCACAAAACACATACATACCAACCATAACATACCTATACTTATAGACAAAAACACAACCAACACAACAGCTTATATCCAAACAAATACCAAAATACACAATTCATAAATCATATCAAAAGAACAAGCGCTGACGCGCGTTTCAGAGTGGAACTTTATCCCAACAGTTCCTTCGTAAGGGCTCAGAAGGTACAATACATGCGGTGGCCAAATACAGTCCAACAGTAATAGCCATGTATTAGAATGTGGTGTGGGGGGCTTCTTGTCACAGTTTATTCAGTTTTTAACACATAATTTGGTAGCTAAGGACTCGTAGATGCAAGACCTCAAGCAGGATATCATAAAAGCAAAGTACTGTCCGATATACTAATAATAAGAAGCAGGACTAGGAATCAGCGAGGAATTACTAACTCCAATTACCCTGTGGTATTATGGCTCACATGTAGGCTGGAAATGGTTAGTGATCAGCGTTGAGTAAAATAAAGAGGAATAAATGTTACTGAGGGTGTACGAGGGTCCCGGGTGAGTCATGGCCACAACTCAACGGGTTCTATAGGTTGCATGAAACGAAGAAAATGATGCTAAAGGTTTAGGGGCGTCCCTAGTGGAACATGATCAGAGCTTTGAAGTTCCTAATGGCAGCATAATCAAATGGAATCACAACTTCCGGAGGGTGTCACTGCAAGATTCTGCCCATTACACCGATTGGTTTAGCTTTCCCAATGATTTAACACGCGCCCCGTGATTGGCTGCGTTTGATACAGCGTCTCGTACTCAGACGCAATGACACGCATAGACACACCCACGGCCTCACCGGGGCTGCGTCCTATGGGTTTCCTCATTCCTTTATTAGACCGCTTGGGAACCGGACCGGCTTTCCACGGGGTGGGGTTTACAAGGGCAGAAGCAGGTACCGAGCGGGTGCCTGGCAGTGACGGCGTGAGTGAAGATCGCGTGCCGACACAAGATAAGTAACCTGTGTGTCACGGGGACACAGTATTGACATCCCTCTTTTCTTTCCACCTACAGGGTGTGCCATATTTGCTACCACCCCCCTTCCGAGACCCATGGTGTGATAATTTATTACACCTGATGTGAGGCATTTTGTATGTTGTGTGCAGAACACTTACCAAGCCACACTGGCTCACACATTAAGAGTTGAATAGCGTTGTCCACAATATCTTTGATACCACCAAACACCCCAGTAGGCGTGCAGGAGAAATAGCGCTATTTATGCAGTACCTACACAACTTAAGCTGGCTATACTGCTAAACTGTCATTTAAGGGCATGTTACTATTCACCACAGTATACATTTGCACTCTGAGCTACTCAGTAATTGCACTATGAAGAGCACCTGAGCATGAGAATTCTGTGCTAACAGACGCGCAATATAAATAATAATTGTTTATCTTTTCTCTTTGTGTGCTTGTAATTGTTCTTTTTCCTATTACAGGTGCAATCTGGTTTCTCTACATTGAGCAACCCTTGACAATTTTAGATTGCATTTGTATTCAAATTTTTCACATTCACGTCCTCTGGTCAGGGTGGGCCTTAGCGCGCCCACACCGCCGAGGTACAGGTCGTTGGTCCTGAAGAATGCCTGGTAAATAGCACCACTTAGGCAGAAACATGTCGACCCTACACAATGGGATATAGCTGAACAATCTATCCAGCTTTTCCATCCCACTCTATGTTTTTAGCGTGAATGATTGGCCAACTAATAAAGGTTTTTTTTTTTACGCAATCTAGACATTCTAACCACCACACTTACACTTTCACTTGTCACCTAATCAGATAATCCTGCTCCACAGTAATTCTGGCATTAAAGCACACCGGAGAGGCACTCGGCCTCTCCTGGTGGGGGTCCAATGATGAAGCATGTCACCAACTAGGTTGGTGAGTGAGGGCTTTCAAAATAATCAAATACGATTCTTCATGCCTGCTCTTCTCGTAAGTAGGCACACTCTTGTTGTTTTCATTAACTTGACTAGGGGACCAAAGGTGCTCCTTAACATTTTTTCCCTCTCTCTCCTGTTGATATGAAGGACATACAACAAGGGGGCCAGATCTAGAAGACAGTCTGTAACTATGGTGAATACTACTCTCCTGTTTCAATAGGGAGACTGCTGGACAATTGCAGTTGGAACTATTAGTGGTATTATATTTAACTGCTGCAGTATGCATGGAGGGGCTCACGCACAATCCTAATACTATCTGTGAGTTGTTTACATAAGTCGACTGGAAAATCAATAAAATCTGTTTACAAAAATAAATAAGGTATCCACGCCAAATTTGCGTCCTTTTCTTCCAACTTCATGGGGATTCTAAAGATACCCATGGTTTGTGGATACCCCCGAGGGGACCCAGAAATTAACAAAAATACATCCAAATGTTTATTTTTGGAAAAATGGGGAAAAAGTGCTGCAAATGAAAACATCTATTTTTTCCCTGCAAATGGTATCTACAAAGGGTTTGTGGGTCTGAAATCACCATTTTCCCAGCTTTCAGGGACTAACAGACTTTTGTCAGAAAACCAACATTTTTTACACAGTTTTTGGCATTTTACTGGGACATAGTCTATTTTTGCTATTTTTTGTGCTTTCAACCTTCGTCCAGTTAATGACAGAAATGGGTATGAAAGCAATAATGGATCCTAGAAAGATATACATTTTAGAAAAGTAGACAAAAGTCTGAATTGAGCAAGGGGTCACTTATTTAGATCCTTCAAGGTTTCCTTGTAAAAAGTAACAGTTGAATAGAGGAAAAATTGAAAATGAGTTGGAAAAAACAGCCATTTGTGCCAACGTTTTCACCTGTAACTTCTTCTAATTATGACAGCTGTTTTAAAGTAATATACCATTACTTTCACTGGACCTTTCTGGTCGTGGAAATAAATAGAGGACTTCTAGGTTCACCAAGAACCCGACAAACCCAGAGTCAATAACTGAGCAGCGTCTTGCAATGGTTTTTAATTATGTACCGGGTATTTAGCAATTATTTTGGGAAAATATATACAGTGAAAAATCGGGATTAATGACACATATGTATTTCAGAAATTGGAACAAAATATAGAGTTTAGAAACAGTAGCTATTTGCACATTTCCGAAATTGTGAGTACCCATACTAGGAGAATTAAGGACATTTTTCAAAGTGACTTCTTTTTTACACATTGTCTTTCATTTGGAAGGCAGAAATGCATCGAAAGTCAAGTAGGTGTAACTGTTGCTCTACAATTCTGTGGTTCCCTGAGTCTCTCGATAAAAATGGTACCTCTCTTGTGTGGGTAGGCCTACTGCCTGCAACAGGAAACGGCTCAAAACGCAACGTGGACTAACTTTATTTTTACAGTGAAAACTGACTCTAGCAATGTGCCTAGCTGTAGATTTTGAAGCATATATCTGCCGGCAGATAGGGAAACCTAGCAAACCTATACAGTTTTGAAATCTAGACACCCAGGGGATTCCAGGATAGGGTGACTTGACTGGCTCTCACCAGGTTCTGTTACCCAGAATCCCTTGGAAACCTCAAAGTTTGTAAAAAAAAAACATTCTCCTCAAATTTCTGTAGTGGAGAGCTCTGGAATCTGCGTGGATCCACAAAGTTCCACACACTCCACATTTCTCAAAGTTTTCTGAGAAAAATTGTACCTCACTTGTATGGATAGGCCTAGTGCCCACGACAGGAAATGCCCCAAAACGCAACGTGGACACACCACATTTTAACAGTGAAAACTGACCTTTTTTTTGCAAAGTGCCAAGCTGTAGATTTTGAACCCTAGCTGTGCCGGCAGCTACGGAAACCTAGCACACCTGTACATTTTTGAAAACTAGACACCCAGAGAAATCCAGGATAGGGTGACTTGACTGGCTTTCACCAGGTTCTGTTACCCAGAATCCCTTGCAAACCTCAAACTTTGTCAAAGAAAAAAAAAATATTTTCCTCAGATTTCTGCAGTGGAAAGTTCTGGACGCTGCGTGGATCCACAAAATTCCACGTACTCCCCATCCACATTCCCCAAGGTTTTCTGAGAAAAATGGTACCTCACTTGTGTGGATAGGCCTTGTGCCCACGACAGGATATGGCCCAAAACGCAACATGGACACACCACATTTTCAAAGTGAAAACTGACCCTTTTTTTGCAAAGTGCCTAGCTGTAGATTTTGAACCCTAGCTCGGCCGGCACCTAGGGAAACCTAGCAAAACTATACATTATTGAACACTAGACACTCAAGGGAATCCAGTATGGGGTGACTTGTGTGTCTCTCACCAGGTTTAGTTACCCAGAATCTCTTGCAAACCTCAAACTTAGTTAAAAAAAACACACATTTTCCTAACATTTCTGTGATGGAAAGTTCTGGGATCTGCATGGATCCACAAAATTCTACCCACCTCACATTCTCCACAGCCTTCAAAATAAAACTAGTACCTCACTTGTGTGGGCAGACCTAGTGTCCACAACAGGAAATGGCTCAAAACGCAACGTGGACACACCACATTTTTACAGTGAAAACTGACCCTTTTTTTGCAAAGTGCCTAGCTGTAGATTTTGAACCCTAGCTATGCCGGCACCTAGGGAAACCTAGCAAACCTATACATTTTTGAAAACTAAACACCCAGTGAAATCCAGTATGGGGTGACTTGTCTGGCTCTCACCAGGTTCTGTTACCCAGAATCCCTTGAAAACCTCAAACTTTGTAAAAAACAAACACATTTTCTTCACATTTCTGTGGTGGAAAGTTCTGGAATGTCCATGGATACACAAAATTCCACCCACCTCGCATTCCTCAAAGACTTCTGAGAAAAATGGTACCACACTTGTATGGGTGGCCACTATAGGTGTGGCAGGGTATACTCAGACATGAGTCCCTTTCTCACTGCTCCATCAGGATTCAAGCAAGCCGGGCCGAAGAGGCTGAAATGCCAGAAACCGGTCCCCGGTAGCTTGTCTCCTTTCTGGTGAAGAATTGGCTTGGTGGTTTGGTCTGCCCTGTTCCCATGATGCACTGGGCCAGGGACAGACTAATTTGCATATAGCCAGGTTCTGAGCTGGGATGGGGCAGTGAGATAAATAACGGTGATGGATCAAGCCCTGATCTTTGGACTGGGTAAGAGTGGTCTGCTTAATTCAGACACTCTGTTCATCACCACCCCCTTTTCTGTATCGTTTTTGGCCACTATAGGTGTGGCAGGGTATACTCAGACATGAGTCCCTTTCTCACTGCTCCATCAGGATTCAAGCAAGCCGGGCCGAAGAGGCTGAAATGCCAGAAACCGGTCCCCGGTAGCTTGTCTCCTTTCTGGTGAAGAATTGGCTTGGTAGTTTGGTCTGCCCTGTTCCCATGATGCACTGGGCCAGGGACAGACTAATTTGCATATAGCCAGGTTCTGAGCTGGGATGGGGCAGTGAGATAAATAACGGTGATGGATCAAGCCCTGATCTTTGGACTGGGTAAGAGTGGTCTGCTTAATTCAGACACTCTGTTCATCACCACCCCCTTTTCTGTATCGTTTTTGGCCACTATAGGTGTGGCAGGGTATACTCAGACATGAGTCCCTTTCTCACTGCTCCATCAGGATTCAAGCAAGCCGGGCCGAAGAGGCTGAAATGCCAGAAACCGGTCCCCGGTAGCTTGTCTCCTTTCTGGTGAAGAATTGGCTTGGTAGTTTGGTCTGCCCTGTTCCCATGATGCACTGGGCCAGGGACAGACTAATTTGCATATAGCCAGGTTCTGAGCTGGGATGGGGCAGTGAGATAAATAACGGTGATGGATCAAGCCCTGATCTTTGGACTGGGTAAGAGTGGTCTGCTTAATTCAGACACTCTGTTCATCACCACCCCCTTTTCTGTATCGTTTTTGGCCACTATAGGTGTGGCAGGGTATACTCAGACATGAGTCCCTTTCTCACTGCTCCATCAGGATTCAAGCAAGCCGGGCCGAAGAGGCTGAAATGCCAGAAACCGGTCCCCGGTAGCTTGTCTCCTTTCTGGTGAAGAATTGGCTTGGTAGTTTGGTCTGCCCTGTTCCCATGATGCACTGGGCCAGGGACAGACTAATTTGCATATAGCCAGGTTCTGAGCTGGGATGGGGCAGTGAGATAAATAACGGTGATGGATCAAGCCCTGATCTTTGGACTGGGTAAGAGTGGTCTGCTTAATTCAGACACTCTGTTCATCACCACCCCCTTTTCTGTATCGTTTTTGGCCACTATAGGTGTGGCAGGGTATACTCAGACATGAGTCCCTTTCTCACTGCTCCATCAGGATTCAAGCAAGCCGGGCCGAAGAGGCTGAAATGCCAGAAACCGGTCCCCGGTAGCTTGTCTCCTTTCTGGTGAAGAATTGGCTTGGTAGTTTGGTCTGCCCTGTTCCCATGATGCACTGGGCCAGGGACAGACTAATTTGCATATAGCCAGGTTCTGAGCTGGGATGGGGCAGTGAGATAAATAACGGTGATGGATCAAGCCCTGATCTTTGGACTGGGTAAGAGTGGTCTGCTTAATTCAGACACTCTGTTCATCACCACCCCCTTTTCTGTATCGTTTTTGGCCACTATAGGTGTGGCAGGGTATACTCAGACATGAGTCCCTTTCTCACTGCTCCATCAGGATTCAAGCAAGCCGGGCCGAAGAGACTGAAATCCCAGAAACCGGTCCCCGGTAGCTTGTCTCCTTTCTGGTGAAGAATTGGCTTGGTAGTTTGGTCTGCCCTGTTCCCATGATGCACTGGGCCAGGGACAGACTAATTTGCATATAGCCAGGTTCTGAGCTGGGATGGGGCAGTGAGATAAATAACGGTGATGGATCAAGCCCTGATCTTTGGACTGGGTAAGAGTGGTCTGCTTAATTCAGACACTCTGTTCATCACCACCCCCTTTTCTGTATCGTTTTTGGCCACTATAGGTGTGGCAGGGTATACTCAGACATGAGTCCCTTTCTCACTGCTCCATCAGGATTCAAGCAAGCCGGGCCGAAGAGGCTGAAATGCCAGAAGCCGGTCCCCGGTAGCTTGTCTCCTTTCTGGTGAAGAATTGGCTTGGTAGTTTGGTCTGCCCTGTTCCCATGATGCACTGGGCCAGGGACAGACTAATTTGCATATAGCCAGGTTCTGAGCTGGGATGGGGCAGTGAGATAAATAACGGTGATGGATCAAGCCCTGATCTTTGGACTGGGTAAGAGTGGTCTGCTTAATTCAGACACTCTGTTCATCACCACCCCCTTTTCTGTATCGTTTTTGGCCACTATAGGTGTGGCAGGGTATACTCAGACATGAGTCCCTTTCTCACTGCTCCATCAGGATTCAAGCAAGCCGGGCCGAAGAGGCTGAAATGCCAGAAACCGGTCCCCAGTAGCTTGTCTCCTTTCTGGTGAAGAATTGGCTTGGTAGTTTGGTCTGCCCTGTTCCCATGATGCACTGGGCCAGGGACAGACTAATTTGCATATAGCCAGGTTCTGAGCTGGGATGGGGCAGTGAGATAAATAACGGTGATGGATCAAGCCCTGATCTTTGGACTGGGTAAGAGTGGTCTGCTTAATTCAGACACTCTGTTCATCACCACCCCCTTTTCTGTATCGTTTTTGGCCACTATAGGTGTGGCAGGGTATACTCAGACATGAGTCCCTTTCTCACTGCTCCATCAGGATTCAAGCAAGCCGGGCCGAAGAGGCTGAAATGCCAGAAACCGGTCCCCGGTAGCTTGTCTCCTTTCTGGTGAAGAATTGGCTTGGTAGTTTGGTCTGCCCTGTTCCCATGATGCACTGGGCCAGGGACAGACTAATTTGCATATAGCCAGGTTCTGAGCTGGGATGGGGCAGTGAGATAAATAACGGTGATGGATCAAGCCCTGTACTTTGGACTGGGTAAGAGTGGTCTGCTTAATTCAGACACTCTGTTCATCACCACCCCCTTTTCTGTATCGTTTTTGGCCACTATAGGTGTGGCAGGGTATACTCAGACATGAGTCCCTTTCTCACTGCTCCATCAGGATTCAAGCAAGCCGGGCCGAAGAGGCTGAAATGCCAGAAACCGGTCCCCGGTAGCTTGTCTCCTTTCTGGTGAAGAATTGGCTTGGTAGTTTGGTCTGCCCTGTTCCCATGATGCACTGGGCCAGGGACAGACCAATTTGCATATAGCCAGGTTCTGAGCTGGGATGGGGCAGTGAGATAAATAACGGTGATGGATCAAGCCCTGATCTTTGGACTGGGTAAGAGTGGTCTGCTTAATTCAGACACTCTGTTCATCACCACCCCCTTTTCTGTATCGTTTTTGGCCACTATAGGTGTGGCAGGGTATACTCAGACATGAGTCCCTTTCTCACTGCTCCATCAGGATTCAAGCAAGCCGGGCCGAAGAGGCTGAAATGCCAGAAACCGGTCCCCGGTAGCTTGTCTCCTTTCTGGTGAAGAATTGGCTTGGTAGTTTGGTCTGTCCTGTTCCCATGATGCACTGGGCCAGGGACAGACTAATTTGCATATAGCCAGGTTCTGAGCTGGGATGGGGCAGTGAGATAAATAACGGTGATGGATCAAGCCCTGATCTTTGGACTGGGTAAGAGTGGTCTGCTTAATTCAGACACTCTGTTCATCACCACCCCCTTTTCTGTATCGTAGTACCCGTGATAGGCAAGGGCCCAAAACCTATTGAGTAGACATCAAAATTACCCCTCACTTGTGTGGGTAGGCCTAGTGACCGCAACAGGAAATGACCTAAAACGCAACATGGACACACCACATTTTCACAGTGAAAACTGATCCTTTTTTTGCAAAGTGCCTAGCTGTAGATTTTGAACCCTAGCTCTACTGGCACCTAGGGAAACCTACCAAACCTATACGTTTTTTAAAACTAGACTCCCAGGGTAATTCACGGTGGGTTGACTTGTCTGCCTTGCACCAGGTTCTGTTACCCAGAATCCCTTGCAAACTCAAACTTTTTGAAAAAAACCTAATTTTCCTTACATTTCTGTGGTGGAAAGTTCTGAAATCTGCATAGATCCACAAATGTCCTACCACCCAGCGTTCCCGCAGGTCTTCCGATAAAACTGGTACCTCACACGCGTGGGTGGGTCAAGTACCCGTGACAGACAAGGGCCCAAAACGTATTGAGAAGACTTCAAAATGACTTATCACAAAGCAACCTGGTTTTCCAGGGGGGGGTCACCTTGGTTTTTGGCCCTGGGCTCGGCGGCCATCTTGAGAAACCTACCAAACGTACACATTTCTGAAAACTAGACACCTGGGGGAGTCTAGGGCAGTATGGCCTTCTTGGGTACCCCAATGTTTTTTTACCTAGAATCCCTTGCAAACTTCAAACTTTGTAAAAAAAAACACATTTTCCTCACATTTCTTTGGTGGAAAGTTCTGGAATCTGCGTGGATCCACAAATGTCCTGCCACCCAGCGTTCCCCCAGGTCTTTCAATAAAACTGGTACCTCACTCGCGTGGGTGGGTCAAGTACCTGCAACAGGCAAAGGCCCAAAACGTATTGAGAAGACTTCAAAATGACTTATCACAAAGCAACCTGGTTTTCCAGGGGGGGTCACCTGGGTTTTTGGCCCTGGGCTCGGCGGCCATCTTGAGAAACCTACCAAACTTACACATTTCTGAAAACTAGACACCCGGGGGAGTCCAGGGCAGTATGGCCTTCTTGGGTACCCCAACGTTTTTCTACCTAGAATCCCTTGCAAACCTCAAACTTTGTAAAAAAAACCACATTTTCCTCACATTTCTTTGGTGGAAAGTTCTGGAATCTGCGTGGATCCACAAATGTCCTGCCACCCAGCGTTCCCCCAGGTCTTTCAATAAAACTGGTACCTCACTCGCGTGGGTGGGTCAAGTACCCTTGATAGGCAAGGGCCCAAAACTTATTGAGGAGACATGAAAATGACCTATCACAAAACAACCTTGTTTTGCAAGTGGAGTGACCTAGGTGTTTCCCCACAGGCTCGGCGGCCATCTTGGGAAATCTACCAAACCCACACATTTCTAAAAACTAGACACCTGGGGGAGTCCCGCAAGGTATGGTTTGCGTGGGTCCCCCAACGTTTTCATACTCAGAATCCCATGCAAACCTCAAATGTAGCTGAAAAAAGCACTTTTTCTCAAATTTCTGTGTGGGAAAGTTCTGGATTCTGCGTGGATCCACAAATTTCCTACCACCCAGCGTTCCCCCAGGTCTTCTGATAAAACTGGTACTTCACTCACGTGGGTGGGTCAAGTACCTGCAACAGGCAAAGGCCCCAAACATATTGAGGAGACTTCAAAATGACCGATCATAACATAACAGGTGTATCTGTAAAGCGCCCGATTACCCGAAGGTGTCCTGGTGCCAATGTAAAACACACAAGATCATGGACGGAATGTTGCACGATGGCAAAACATTCTCCCCCAGTCACAGATCTGGGTTCAATCCATCATTATTTTGCTCCCCAAGCCATCCCAGTTCAGACATGGCCATATGCAATTCAGTCTTGACCCTGTGCCTCATGGGAACAGTCCAGCCCGAACTGCCAAGCCATGTCTTTCCTGGACCGGAATCAAGCATCCTAGGACCGGTTTCTGGCTATCAGCTGTCTTCAGCCAGGATAGCTTGACTCCAGTGGCTTAGTGAGCAAGGGACCCACGTCTGGGCATACCCTTCCCACATAGGGTGAACAGAAAGATACACAAGATGATGGACGGAATGTTGCACAATGGCAAAACATTCACCCCCAGTCACAGATCTGGGTTTAATCCATCGTTATTTTGCTCACTAAGCCATCCCAGTTCCAATGGTACTAATTTTATTGACCTCAAATGGATGAAAGGCTGAGTGGACCCACCAGGATTAGAACCTGTGACCATGAGGTCGAACACAGACCCCTACAGTGGCTGCTTTAGGCTACTGAGCCACCAGACCCGGCTTAACACAAAATAATCTGGTTTTCCAAGAGGGGTCACCTGGGTTTTTGGCCCCGGGCTCAGCGGCCATCTTAGAAACCTACCAAACTCACACATTTGTGTAAACGAAACACCTGGGGGAGTCAAGCGGGGTATGGCTTGTGTGGGTCCCCCAATGTTTTTTTACCCAAAATCCCCCGCAAACCTCAAATTTAGGTGAAAAAATCACTTTTTTTCTCAAATTTCTGTGTGGGAAAGTTATGGAATCTGCGTGGATCCACAAATTTCCTACCGCCCTGCGTTTCCCCATTACTCCCGATAAAAATGGTACCACACTTGTGTGGGTGGGTCAAGTACCCGCGACAGGCAAGGGCCCAAAACTTATTGAGGAGACATCAAAATGACCTTTCACAAAACAACCTGGTTTTGAAAGGGGAGTCACCTGGGTTTTTGGCCCAGGGCTCGCCGGCCATCTTGGGAAACCTACCAAACTCACACATTTCTGAAAACTAAACATCTGGGGGAGTCAAGCAGGGTATGGCTTGCGTGGGTCCCCCAACGTTTTCCTACCCAGAACCCCCTTCAAACCTCATATTTAGCTGAAAAAAACACATTTTCCACATATTTTTGTGTGGAATCACCGTGCCGGCACAAATTTCCTACCCCACAGCATTCTCCTTAGTCTCCAGAGTATAATGATACCTCACTTGTGTGGGTGTCCAATGCAGTATTTGCTAATAACTTATTTAAATTCTGGTTGCTATACCTTTAATCCCTATGTTTTGGGCTCTTCCCATTCACCGGCCCTTGCCCGACCCACACAAGTGAGGTATGATTTTACTCGAGAGACTGAGGGGAACGCTGTGGGGTAGACATTTGTGCAGGCACGGTGATTCCACCCAAAAATGTGTGAAAAATGTGGTTGTGCAGCTAAATTGGAGGTTTGCAGGGTATTCTGGGTAGGAAAACGTCGGGGCATACATGCAAGCCATACCTCACTAGACTTCCAACGGTGTCTAGTTTTCAGATACATGTGAGTTTGATAGGTTACCCAAGATGGCCGCGAGCCACAGGCCAAAAAAACAGGTCACCCCTGCAAAACCAAGTAGTTTTATGATAGGTAACTTTGAATGATTTGGGTAATTTTCTGTTGCAGCCACTATGTCTACTCACACAAGTGAGGTACCACTTTTATCTGGAGACCAAGGGGAATGGTAGGTGGTAAGAAATTGGTGTCAGCCTGGTGATCCCACAACTTTCCCACACAGAAACGTAAGAAAAATTTAATTTTTTTGAGCAAAACTTTCAGCTAAATTAGATGTTTGCAGGGTATTCTGGGTAGGGAATTGTTAGGGATTCCCGCAAGCCATACCTCATTGGACTCCCCAGGGTGTCTAGATTTCAGAAATATGTGAGTTTTGTAGGTTTCCCTAGATGGCTGCTGAGCCCTGGGCCAAAAACCCAGGTGCCCCCTTGCAAAACCAGGTTGTTTTGGTGATAGGTAGTTTTGATGTCTCTACAATACGATTTGGTCCCTTGCCTGTCGGGGGTACTTGACACACCCACACAAGTGAGGTACCATTTTTATCTGTAGACATTGAAATATGCGGGGTGCGTGGAAGTTTGTGGTCCCACGCAGATTCCAGAACTTTCCATCACAGAAATGTGGGGAAAATGTGTTTTTTTTACAAAGTTTGAGGTGTGCAAGGGATGCTGGGTAACAGAACCTGGTGCGAGCCACACAAGTTACACCATCCTGGATTTCCCTGGGTGTCTAGTTTTCAAAAATGTATAGATTTGCTACGTGTCACTAGGTGCCGACACAGCTAGGGTTTAAAATCTACAGCTGGGCCCCTTGCAGAAAGGGCTCCATTTTCACTGTAAAAATGTGGTGTGTCCACGTCACGTTTTGGGCCGTTTCTTGTCGGGGACAGCAGGCCTACCCATACAAGTGAGGTAACATTTTTATTGGAAGACTTTGAAGAATGCGGGTGGGTGGAGTTTTGTGGATCCACGCAGATTCCTGAACTTTCCATCACAGAAATGTGAGGAAAATGTGTTTTTTTAAACTATGTTTGAGGTTTGCATGGGATTCTGGGTAGGAGAACCTGGTGGGAGCCAGACAAGTCACCCCATCCTGATTTCCCTGGGTGTCTAGTTTTCAAAAATGTATAGTTTTGCTAGTTTTCCCTAGGTGCCGGCAGAGCTAGGGTTCAAAATCTACAGCTAGGCTAGGGTCAGTTTTCACTGTAAAAATGTGGTGTGTCCACATTGCGTTTTGAGCCATTTCCTGTTGTGGACACTAGGGGGCATATTACCAAGCAATAGCGCTAATTATCGCTATTGCTTGGTGTACCGCTGCGCTGCGGCGATTTTTACTGCAAATAAACCTTGGTATTACCAAGGTTTATCGCAAATGCGATAAAAATTGCCGCAATGCATGAATATCGCTGAAAAGTCAGCGATATTCATGCATTACCGAGCTAATGCTCTTAGCCATGTTATCCACCTCCCATTGGATAACATGGCTAAGAAATGCTCAGGGCAGGTGTTAGCTTTTGGAGATATTCGCGCTTAGCGCGAATATCTCCAAAAGTTGGTAATAGGAGATAGCGATGTTAGCGACTGTTTTCAGTCGCTAACATCTTGGCACGCCCTCTTTGCATATCATTAGTGATAAATATCACTGACATACAAAGTGGGGCCCAAGATGGTCGTTATCTCCTACTAGCTGTCGCTAACTGGTGTTAGCGACAGCTAGGTAATAGGGAGATAATTTTATCTCCGCTTTCTTGGCTTTTAAAGCCAAAAAAGCTGAGATAAACCCCCTTGATAATATGCCCCCTGGTCTGCCCACACAAGTGAGGTACTAGTTTTATTGGAAGACTTTGGAGAATGCGAGGTGGGTGGAATTTTGTGGATCCATGCAGATCCCAGAACTTTCCATCACAGAAATGTTAGAACATGTGTGTTTTTTAACTAATTTTGAGGTTTGCAAGAGATTCTGGGTAACAGAACTTGGTGAGAGCCAGACAAGTCACCCCATCCTGGATTCCCCAGGTTGTCTCCTTTTAAAAATGTATAGGTTTGCTAGGTTTCCCAAGGTGTCGCAGAGCTCTGGTTCAAAATCTACAGCTAGGCACTTTGCATAAAAAGGGTCAGTTTTTACTGTAAAAATGTGGTGTGTCCACATTGCGTTTTGAGCCATTTCCTGTTGTGGACACTAGGTCTGCCCACACAAGTGAGGTACTAGTTTTATTGGAAGACTTTGGAAAATGCGAGGTGGGTGGAATTTTGTGGATCCATGCAGATCCCAGAACTTTCCATCACAGAAATGTTAGAACATGTGTGTTTTTTAACTAAGTTTGAGGTTTGAAAGAGATTCTGGGTAACAGAACCTGGTGAGAGCCAGACAAGTCACCCCATCCTGGATTCCCCAGGGTGTCTCCTTTTAAACATTTATAGGTTTGCTAGGTTTCCCTAGGTGTCGCAGAGCTCTGGTTCAAAATCTACAGCTAGGTACTTTGCAAACAAAGGATCAGTTTTCACTGTAAAAATGTGGTGTGTCCACGTTGCGGTTGGGCCATTTCCTGGCAAGGGCACTATGCCTACCCACACAAGTGAGGTGTCATTTCTATCGCAAGACTTTGGGGAATGTGGGGTGTGCAGAATTTTGTGGATCTGCGCTGATTCCAGAACTATCCATCACAGAAATGTGAGGGAAATGTATTTATTTTTTTACAAAGTTTGAGGTTTGCAGGGGATTCTGGGTAACTAACAGAACCAAGTGAGAGCCACACAAGTCACCACATCCTGGATTCCCCTGGATGTCTATTTTTAAAAAATTTATAGGTTTGCTAAGTTTCCTTGGGTGCCAGTTGCGCTAGGACCCAAAATCCAGAGGTAGGCACATTCCGCAAAAAAGTCTGTGCCTAGTGGGCTTTCTGCTGCCCTGGGGAGGGGGGAAATCGGCAGCTATTGCCCCGACATGCCCCCAAGGGGGACAGAAAGACTGTGGCCATTTTGTTTGGGTGGGTAGGGACATTGGGATGCCCATTCTGGGCAGCCCCACCCTACGTATAAATAAAGCCAACATAATCACTGGCGCCTTGTGGGCTCCCTGCCCCTCCCGGGGGCAGATCATGGGCTACTGCCCCCATCTGCCATCTGGGGGGACAGAAAGACAATGCCATCTTTTTTTGGTCGGGGGCATTGGCATTCCCATTCTGTGAATCCACAACCCCTAATTATGAAAAATATTTACCTCTGGTCCCTACGTATATATATATATATATATGCTTTATCGAATTAAAATTCTTACCTGAAGTCCCCGCTGTGTCCCTCCAGTTCTTTGAAATTCTTGGAACTTTTCTGGCATACAATTGCGTGCTGTGTCCTAGGCGCGCTAGGAGGAGACCCGGCTCGCAAAGTGGAAAGAGTTACAGGGACAGCTTCGGCATCTGTTGTTTCATCCAAGGTATTGGATACTCCAACCCACCGTATCCCTTTCCAGAAGTAGCCGCTGTGAACTGCAGTCCGTGACTGCACGGAGGATTTTAGATACATTGTTTCCGTCATTTCCTGGCTCAACAAGAAAAAGGGACTGCTACGGTTGAGGCGTCTTGGGGGCTTGAGGTGAGAAAATGACATTCGGGGATAACGCTTTCCAGAGCACAAGTGCCCCATTCTGAAACTAATTCCAGGACCCAAGGATGAATACATGTACCTGGTTTATGTCACATTCCCACTTTGTTGTGAATTATGTATTCATACTGACCTAAAGGCATTATTTCATTCGGGAGAGGATATTCTTGTTCATATTGAAGAAATGTGTGTGTTTTTAGATTTGGGTCGTATCTGTATTCTACGTCTGATGCAGTGAGAGAATTAGCCCATTATATCCATCTCGGATGTAAGGCTTTAGCATTTGGAACGCATGCCTTGGTAGCAGCCTCTAAGGCCAGTACTGGAGTCACGACAATTATGAGTTTTCCCTGAGCCAGAGCTCTTTCTCTCACTACAGCAGTTTGTACTGCTGTCAGAATTTTTTCTGTAGATGCAAAATGCATCCCAGTGTTTGTATATAAATGTGATTTGTAAGCTAGGGCTACTGTTTCGCCTCATTGAAGGTTAGGTGGGTATACCCGGATTGATCCGCTACCACGAGGATCATCAGATTGCGTACGTTTATGCTTGTCTGCAAGTGTTTTGATGCTATCATGTCAGCTTGTAGGGAACGAAGGATATCTGTGTCTTCCTGTGTCCAATGCCTAACTGAGAAATCAGGTCTTATTAGGTCATAGAAAGGTTTTACTCTTTTCTGCGTAATCCAAATGTATGTTCTACCAAAATTCATGAATCCCAGTATAGATTGTACATTTTTCAAGGATTTAGGAGGTTGAAGCAGTGCACACTTTTCTAAAAAGTTGGCTGCCAAGCTTTTTCCTTCACATGAAAGCTCATATCCCAAAAATAGGTCATTGATGTGGGCTATTTTTGATTTTTTGAAGTTGAATTTGTAGCCCTCTGAGGCGAATCCTAAAATTATGGTGCTCACCTTGTTCAAGTGTTCCTCTAGGTCATCATGTGTTAAATAAATATCGTTTGCATAGGATAATGCCTCCTCATTCAGGTTCTGAAGTAACACAGTTACCCTGGCGGAAAACAACCCGGGCTGTTCTTATACTCCTGGGGGAGTCAACAAAATTGCGCCTGGGACCCCAAGGCTGAGAATGTTGTAAAATATCTGATCTCAGGCGCTATATTTTGGCAGAAGAATCCATTTGAGATATCTAGTGTTGTTTTATATTTTTTCCACAAAATGTTATTCATCACTATAACACTGTGTGCGTTTTGTACTGCAAAAGTTTTTGTGCATGAGTTTAGATGTCTATAGTCTATAACTAGATGATATGAGGTGTCAGGATTATTCATTGAAGAGGTGCAAGTTTCAAACACACCCTGGTATTCAAGTTGATCTAACATTTCCCTGACCAGTTTTTTCGCTTCTTGTTTTATTGGATACTGTCTCTGTGGAGCTGGAGTAGATTTTAATCTTATCACGTGGTGGGTTGAATCTTCATCACACCCAACATGGTTGCAATATAGTGCAGGAGCCAGGGCCACCGCCCACTCCCCCGCGTATTTGTGTTTTAAGTATTGGGTTACAAGGTCAGAAAAAGCCAGCATAATTACTGTTTTTCCCTTTGCCCAATCCATAACAATAGTAGGCAGCCAATCTCTTTCAGCTAAAAGACTATCATAGCCAAAAGTCAGGTTCTCCCAAAAGAGACCTTTAATTTTTCTGGGCTTGTCCCCCTCCATTTGGAGTGTTATTTCATGTAACCTATGTGGGACACTTATCCTAGTATCAGGCGTTTCCACCTCAATATGTTCACTCAACTCCGCTGTCACCAGAAATTCCGTCAGGTTCTGACAAGCTATTGTTACTTCTGCTGCACTGTCTAGCATCGTCAGAGCCCATTTCCTGTTCAGAATTCTAGGCATGTCTAGATTTGAGACCTGCTACTTACTTTTTTTTAATCGAGGTTTTGTTTTAGGCTTTTCTTCTTTTTAGAAGCGTAGTCTGAAGTGTGTATCTGGACTTTATACGCTCTTCTTGTCTGTGCTCAGACCGTCGTTCCCGCTCTGAGTTTTTGATGAACCCTGAAAGGAACGAGAGGAACGTGTATCAGTGTCCTGATACCTGTCAGGTTTTTTAATGTTGTCCCTACTCCTAAGGTTATGCCTCCTTTCTGAGGGCTGCTTTTGAGGACGCCTACCTCTGGATTGACATCTATTCACTTTATTCTTTTGTTGTTTGTTATTATCCCATTTCTTCTTTGCAAGAAGCAGGTGTTTGCTTAAAGGTATGCTTTTCGGGACTACCCATCAGTTGACGTTTTATTGCTCTAGCCCCCAAACAGTCTCTGCCCAATTCTGCATAAGCAGAAGAAGCAGGTGTTTGCTTAAAGGTATCCTTTTTGGGACTACCCATCAGTTGAGGTTTTATTGCTCGAGGCCTCCAATTTGTCTCTGCCCAATTCTGCATAATCAGTTTCAATTATTTTAGGTAATTCATATTCCTGTTGTAGAGGAGTGAATTCCCTCAGAAAATGGCTTATTGCCACTGATTCTGCTTCCCCTTTAATATTTGCTGATATTATAGCTGATACCTGGGCAAAATTACATAGTAACTCCATCCCCAAGTTCAGAAAAGGTTCTGCTCCATACTCGTTCTGTATTAGTCTTAATACATCTGGTATTACTGCTAATGACGGGATACCATGAGTCCTGGTATATATGGCAGCGAAAACTGGACCCCAAGAGGTACAATTCTCTATCTGGGGTGTTATTCCCATGGGCAAGCAAATTGTTAAGATTCTGTGTTTTTCATGCAGACTGGTGTTTGGAAATACCGCCTCTAGCTCTGTTCTTTTTTGAGCCACCCAAAATGGCATTTTTTCATGTTTAGTGGGCATTTTACCCATTACCGCGTGGAATATTTGTGGTGTCATTTTAATTGTTGATGTTTGAGTCGGACCTGTTGGCGTAATCGTTGTTGGCTGAACTGTGAGTGTCCTCATCACGAACGGTGTCAAGTTTTGCTAAAGTTGTATTCGTTTTTATGAAGTGTAAGTAAGTCTCCTCTTGGCATTGTTTCAATGTCAGGATGTGGCGTATAGGCCGCTAGTACTGGCCATGTTTCTCCGTTACTTCCGAGCGGACTGAGTCTTACTTTATTTCTTGTATGGGGTAGGGAGCCTTTAAACCAGTATAAATGCTCCTGGTAAGTGAGCAGAACTTCAATGTCCTCTCACAGACAATATTCGTTCAGTGTGGCATCTTCTGTGTAGTAATGAAATGTCTTTGTTCATGCATTTGCCTGTGGGAATGTACCCCATTAATAGAATACCTCTGTTCTAAATGATTTGTGTGCCTCAATCACGAAGGTTACTGGCCCACCCCTAGCTGTTAAACCATATGATGCTTGTTTTAGGGTAATGGCATGTCTAACATTTTCTGTAATTTGTGTTGCATCCCATCTTCTTCTTCGGCTGAGAGATTTAGCTCATGTACAGCGTTATCCGCTTGCTCAGTCATTGTTTAAGTAAGAATAGTTTTCCAAGGGAACCAAGATAAGTTGTTAAGCACAAAATAGGAACAATGTGTCCTTCAAGCTTGATTAACCACAGCCAATATATACGAATTTGCCTACTCACCTGCGGCGGTTTTTGTACCCTTCCACTCCCGATGTCACTGGGTAAATGTAAGTAGGGGTCTCTGAGAATAGCACAACTGTCTACTCAGATTTGACTGTTAAATAAGTACCCAACCAACGTGGGCACCATGTCGTGTAGTTCCTATAAAACCTATATAGGAACTGCGCCTTTACAACATACTCTGTAGGACTGGTGTCAGACTGATTCTAAACACCCCCACCGTGTATGTTGGCCTGATTACCAGCTAGCTCACAGTGCCACTGGAAACTCCTCTTATCAGGGAGAGAATAGTTCTTAGCAACTATCAAACATGACCACCCTCATCCGTCAGGACCGTGGAAACAGTGTACTACTTTTCGGTCAGTCACTCGTGCTCACTAGTCTTAGAGAGATACACAGAATAAACGGTATGGACATTTTCAATAAGCTTTTATTGAACAGTCGTTATTCTGGTGCAAGCTAGGCGTGCTGAAACAACCATTAGACAGTAAAAGAGATAAATGATTAGAAGCACTAGGAAAGTAAAAGGATGGTAGATTTCTACCATTTTGCTATAACCATGAATAAAGGCAAGTATATAAAATACATGACAATAAAATGCGTACTCCTACAATGCTACCCTAACTAGATGTACCTAAGTGTAACTAGTATTTATGTAGGTGTTAAGCCAAGAATCCCTCTAGGATAAAGTCAACCCCATTACCTTAAGTGAGAGACTGTGGGACCCCATCTTGGTCTCGAGTTAGACACCCCCAAGGGATGTTAGACCACTGAGAGCTGGAGTATCTGCATGCAGGAATCTCAGCGTCTCGCGTTAGTGTGTGTCGGAAGGGAATCCTTATCTCCTCTGTTTGTCACAGCAAGATGTGATGTTTATATATCCAAAGGTCTCTCCGGGGTTCTACCTTGCTGTGGCACTTGTCGGACTTAGGATGACATCGGGAATAAACTTTATACATGGATCTTATACAGGAGATGGTAGTCCTGCTGAGTTTCCAAGAATCCTCATGCATAATGTATGAGGTCTTTACCAGGAAAAATCCAGCATTCTGTGTGCAGTGTCTTATCTAGGTAAAAGGTCAGTCCCTAAGAACCGTTATGTATGTAATGTAGGGAAGAATATAGGTGAAGGGTTAGGATATTACCTGAGCCTACATTG
This sequence comes from Lissotriton vulgaris, assembly GCF_964263255.1. Taxonomy (NCBI): domain Eukaryota; kingdom Metazoa; phylum Chordata; class Amphibia; order Caudata; family Salamandridae; genus Lissotriton; species Lissotriton vulgaris. Next base: position 286,467,820 of record NC_141689.1, on the reverse strand, counting down.
GGGTACCTCTATGGAATATAACAGTACAGTTCCTACCAACCTAGTAGGGCTGTGCATCTGGACCAAGAAAACGAGACTACATCTTCTTATATAATCAGTAAATGTTGGTTTAGTTGGCTAGCTCACAATACCACATCTAGGACTAGATGTAGGTAAATAGTATTTACCTATTCTAAAATACAGAATTTTACTGATTCGGTATTTTAGAATCGGTAAATGCTATGTAGCTAATAATTCGGTAAAATTGACCAAATCGTTAAGATCCGTAATTTACCGAATCTGTATTTACCGATTCGGTAATTGCCATTCATTCCTATGGGCCTGGAGACCCATAGGAATAAATATCAATTACCGAATCGGTAATTACCGATTCGGTAAAATAGGGAAAGAGTCAAGGGTGGCAGGGTGTCACATTGACACCCTTTTGCACCCCTGAATAGTGCTTGTGTGCAATTTTGGGTTTACCGACCGGTAATGGGCCACCTACATCTGGCCCATAAACCCTTAACTTTACATTGTTATACATTTTTTAGTAACCTCAAACATGACTCCAAAATGGCCATGGAATTCGTGGAACCAGATATTGCATTATCAAATGATTATTGAAAAGCTCTAATCCTAAACAAAACTAACTCTGGGTGGAGCTGGCATAGTGCCATTATGCAGAGTTCCATGGAGTTATGAAAAAACTCTGTGTAACACCGCTGTGCCACCCGCCTCCACAGGAGCAGGGCCCAAGGCATGGGCTTCGGCGGGCCCCAGGGTGCAGGAGCCTACATCCTGCGGCCAGCCGAGGGTCCATCTGCCGTGGACGGGGTCCCTTGTGCCCGGGCATGCTCCCAAATTCCCCCGGCCTGGCTTGGTTGAGAAGCAGGGACCGGAACCTGGGATTTTGGGCAGGGCCTAGGGTGCGGGAGCCCCAGTCCTGCGTCCTGCCGAGGGTCCATGTGCCCGGCACGGGGTCCATCGGGCCAGGGCAAGCTTCCCTCGCTTCGCCTGCGTGTCAAGGTGCCTGCGGGCCTGGGGTCAGAGTTCCGTTTGGGGTCCACCCTCGCAGCCCCGTGCCTGAGACCCAGCTAAGGACTCTATTTGGCCCATGGTAACGAGAGCCCTCCAAGGGCGGGCTGTAGCCCTTCCTTTAAGGCCCAGGGAGGGCTGATGAGCGTCCTTTGGGTCCAGCCATCTGGTTGCGCCGTTCCTCTTGTGGCCATCTGGTTGTGCGCAATGCTTTCCAGTGGGACAACCAGATGGCCGGGCTGCCCTGGATGTCCCAATGGGGGCTTGTTTGCCTACCCGAGTACCTTAGGTCGGAGGTCCATTGGAGACCCCCATGCGCAGCCCTGGGCCAGAGACCCAGCCGGGGTCTCTGAGCTCCCGGGACGCAGAGCCCCCAAGCCCTTCAACGGGCAGGCAGGAGCCCTCCCACGAAGGCTTGGGGTGGGCAGATTGGCATCCTTCGGGCCTGGCCATCTGGTTGCGCCTTTCTCCTCGGCCATCTGGTCTAGCACAATGCTTTCCAATGGAGCGACCAGAAGGCCGGGCTGTCCTGGAGGTCCCGATGAGGGCTCGCTTGTCTCCGTGACCCCAACCAGAGCTCCTGAAGGTCGGGTGTGACTGTGCCTTGAGTTCCCTCTGTCTCCGGAATGCTAGGGACAGGGTACGCTGAAACCACTCGAGGGCTGGGGGCTGTCAGCCAGCGACCAGATGGGCTAGGGCTGGGGAAAAACCTCCCTCCCCGTCCAGGGCTCCGTCCTCTGACCCGCTGCTTGGCATAGTGCCCGGGATAGGCTCCATCGGGACCGAGCGGTCCTCCCTTGGGCGTCTGGGCCCGAGAGCTCTGGCCAGACGCTCCTTACCCTGGGCTCCGTCTTCCGCTCCACCATGGACCCAGGGCCCATCAGGGGTTCCCCAACTCAGCTTGTGTTCAGGAGCTCCGGCAGGGTCCCTAGGTGGCCATGAGGTGGAGGGTGCCCTCCCCACCACGGGTTCCATCCTCGGGCCTGCCATGTGGCTGGGCGCTTGGGTTGTGGGCCTTGGGGAGGCCTCCCCTGGGCATGCCGGCCCTAGACCTCCTGCCAGGCCCAGGGGACTGGGCTCTGTCCCCCTGCTCCACCATTGTCCCAGGATTGGGGTCCATCCCTCCTGCTTCGCCCGCCTGTCAAGGAGCCTGGGGCACCCCGGGTTGGAGGTCCTTCGGGGACCCCCGTCCGCAGCCCCGGGCCCGAGTCTCAGCCTGGGTCTCCGAGCCTCCGGGACACAGAGCCCTCGAGCCCCCCAAAGGGCAGAGGGGAGCCCCCCTGCGAAGGCTTGGGCGGGCTGATTGGTGTCCTATGGGTCCGGCCATCTGCCCGCACCTTTCTCCTCAGCCTTCTGGCCGCGCGCAATGCTTTCCAAAGGGGCGACCAGAAGGCCGGGCTGCACTGGAAGTCCCGACGGGGGCTCGTTTGCTTACCCGATCACAGCCAGGGCTCCAGGAGGTCAGGCACATCTGTGTCTTGGGTCCCCTCAATCTTGTGGTTCGCATGGGTTACCAGAAAGGGGGGTACCCTTCCTCCGTATTACTAGGGCAGGGTACTCCGGAACCCCTCTCGGCCTAGCGGTCCTCAGCCGGCAGCCGAAGGGGCCAGGACGCCATCCCCCAGTCCGGTGCTTCGTTCCCAGCCCAACGTGTGGCGTTTTGCCCGGGATGGGAGCCCACGGGCCCAGGGAGGCGTCACCTGTGCCTGGGAGTCCCAACGGGGTCCAGGGGCCCTAGGCTCAGTTTTCTGGTCAGCCGCTCCACCAGGGGCCTGAGACAGGGTTCCACCAGGCCTGGGGAGCCTGCCCCTGATGTGTACAAGAGCTCTGAAGGGCGCCTTCCCCAACCCGGACTCCATCCTCGGCCCGGACTTTGTGCATGGGAGCCCCGACAGGATCCGAGCCCCGGGCAGGGCGCTCCTACCCTGGACTCTGTCTCCCGGTTTACCGCTCCACCAGGGGCTCGGGACAGGGTTCCATAGTGCCTGGTGGGCCTGGGAGCCCCAGCTTTGTACCAGGAGCCCGCCGGGCCCAGGTGATCCAGTCCTGGGCCCTGTCCCCCAGTCTGCCACTCTGTCAAAGACCCAAGATGGGGTTCTGTCGTGCTTGGGGAGCCTCCCCCTGATTGGCTGGGTTCAAGAGCTCCAGTCTGGGCTCCGGGGGAGGGCCGCCTCCTCGCCCCGGGCTCTGTCCATGGGACTGCCACATGGCAGGATGCCCGAGACAGGGTCCCACAGGCCCGGGGTGGTTTCCCCTGCACCCCTGGGCCCGGCAGCCCCAGCTGGGTCCAGGGGCCCTGTCTCGGGTGCTCCAGCCCTGGGCCCAGTCCCCCGGCCTGCCTCTCTGTCAAAGTCCTGAGACGTGGTTTTGTTATGCCCAGGGAGCCCCCCTTCCCCCCCCCCTGCTTGGCTGGGATCAGGAGTTCCGTCTGTGGCCCCTGAGGGCCCTGGGAGGGTGCCTCCCCATCCCGGGCTCCGTTCTCGGGCCTGCCGTGTGACAGGGTGCCCGGGACAGGGCCCCGCGGACCTGGGGAGCTCCCCCTGCACCTCTAGGCCCCTGTGAGCCCCAATGGGATCCAAGTTCCCCTCCTGGACCCAGGACAGACCCTTCCACCGTGGGCCCTGTCCTCCGTCCTGCCGCACCACTAAGGGCCTTGGACGGGGGTTCGTCGGTCCCATGCAGACACTTTGCCTGCTTGTCAAGGTGTCTGCGAGCCTGGGGATGGAGGGCCCATCGGCTCCCCCTCATAGCCCCATGGCCTTCGGACCCACATGCCCCGGCACCCGCTCACCCTTTCATTAGGGTACAGAGCGTCCAGATGGCCACCCTTCGAGCCCTCCCGCCCAGGTGGGTGGGCTCTCTCCCAGCCGGCTCCCGTGAGGGGATGTGCGGAGATGTCGGTCACTGGATGGTACACGCGGCTGAACCCACCCTGTCAGCAGGTGCGGCTACCAGGTTGATCCTGGCAGTAGCACGGCTGGAAACTGTGAATGGCTCAATAAATCAGTTATGGTTCCTTTGTTCGCGCCATCTGTTACTTGGATAACTGTGGTAATTTTAGAACTTATACATGGCGACAAGCGCTGACCTCCCGGCATGCGTGCATTTATCAGACCAAGACCAATCCAAGCTCGCCCGCCGCTTTGGTGACTCTTGATAACCTCGGGCCGATCGCACGTCCTCGTGACAGCGACAGTACATTCGGATGTCTACCCTATCAAACTTCGATGGTACTTTCTGTACCTACCATGATGACCACGGGTAATGGGGAATGAGGGTTCAATTCTGGAGAGGGAGACAGAGAAACGGATACTACTCCCGACTCGGGGAGTTAGTGACGAAAAATAACAATACAGGATTCTTTTGAGGCCCTGTAATTGGAATGAGTACACTCTAAATCCTTTGATGAGGATCCATTGGAGAGCAAGTCTGGTGCCATCAGCCTCAGAAATTCCAGCTCCAATAGCGTATATTAAAGTTGCTGCAGTTAAAAAGCTCATAGTTGGATCTTGGGATCGAGTTGGCGGTCCGTCGCGAGGCGAGGGACCGCCTGTCCCAGCTCCTGCCTCTCGGCGCCCCCTTGATGCTCTTGACTGAGTGTCCTGGGGGTCCAAAGTGTTTACTTTGAAAAAATTAAAGAGTTCAAAGCAGGCTGTTCGCCTGAATACTTCAGCTAGGAATAATGGAATAGGACTCTGGTTCTATTTTGTTGTTTTCTGAACTGGGGCCATGATTAAGAGGGATGTCCGGGGGCATTCGTATTGTGCCGCTAGAGGTGACATTCTTGGACCGACGCACGATGAACCAAAGTGAAAGTGTTTGCCAAGAATGTTTTCATTAATCAAGAATGAAAGTTGGAGGTTTGAAGACGATCAGATACCGTCAAAGTCCTGACCATAAATGATGCAGACTAACGATCTGGTGGCGTTATTCCCATGACCCGCTGAGCATCTTCCGGGAAACCAAAGTCTTTGGGTTCTGGGGGGAGTATGGTTGCAAAGCTGAAACTTAAAAGAATTGACAGAAGGGCACCACCAGGAGTGGAGCCTACGACTTAATTTGACTCAACACGGGAAACCTCACCCGGCCCTGACACGGAAATGATTCACAGACTGATAGCTCTTTCTCGATTCTGTGGGTGGTGGTGCATGGCTGTTCTTAGTTGGTGGAGCGATTTGTCTGGTTAATTCTGCTAAAGAACTAGTTACGCGACCCCCAGCGGTCGGCGTCCAACTTCTTAGAGGGACAAGTGGCATTCAGCGACACAAGATCGAGCAATAACTGGTCTGTGATGCCCTTAGAGGGCCCGGGTAGAGACGCCGCAGGTGCAGATATTGGTGGTAGTAGCAAATATTCAAATGAGAACTTTGAAGGCCGAAGAAGGGTTCCATGTGAACAGCAGTTGAACATGGGTCAGTCGGTCCTAAGAGATGGGCGAGCGCCATTTGGAGGCGATGGCAATAGCCTCCATTGCCTTCAGCCAATCAAAAGGGAGTCAGGTTCAGATCCCCGAACCCGCAGGCGTGTGCCGTGGTTGGATGAGGCCCTGCCCTCTGGGGCGGCAGCAACTCTCGATATGAGCCAGGCCCTTCCTGTGGATTACTCCAGCGGCGGTGGTCGCCACTCCTCGGGCCCCCTCCTTGGGCCGGCGTTCTGCCTCGGCTGGTGCCTAGCAGCTGTCTTTGAACTGGTGCAGACCAGGGGAATTTGACTGTTTAATTAAAACCAAACATCACGAAGGCCCGAGGTGGGTGTTTACCCAATGTGATTTCTGCCCAGTGCTCTGAATATCAAAGTGAAGAAATTCAATGAAGCGAAGGTAAACGGGAGTAACTATGACCCTCTGTTGTTGCTTGTTGCATTGTTTGAAGCGGGTGCTGGTTTGTCAAATTCGATGAGGAGGTTAATGATTTCTGGAAAAGACAGCACCCCCTTACGCCATCTTAACAGGGTTTATATTCTCCAGGAACTACCCCATCTGGAATTGGGTTTGTTTGCTTCGCCATTTCTCACTATCACGCTCGCCGCCATGAACCTTGTGTGGCCTGTCTCTATAGAATTCTCTACGCAGAGTCTAGCACTACAGAGGCAGTTACCAGCGGGACCACTGGGAGGTAAAGGCCACTACAACTCAAAATTTTAGACAGTAGATTTCTGAGTTATGATTTGAATTTGTTAGCAACATATGATTGGAGAAAAGAAGAATTTGAGAAATGGGCAAATCTCCCTGTCCAAGGTGATGGTATAAAATACTTAGCAAGTAATCCAACCTCAAACTTCTGGATCAGCAATCATAACAAAATGAAAGAAAATCAGTACATAGATGTGTTGATGTTAAGAGCAACTGTTTTATATACTAGAGAAACCATCACTAGGTGTCCCAGCCTTGGATCCTCAGGGTAATATATATTGCTCATTATGGTCCACCTCTCGATATCCCCACAGTCTAATTTAGTATACAGACTCCATTGAGTGATCAAGCGGGGGAAGGGAAGGATGGGGACAGCGGGATGGGAGACCTGTAAGACAATATCAATCAGGCAATGCACTGTATTTACACACAACCTGGATTCTACTATAGGACTACAGATGCTTAGTACCCTGTCTATATACCTGTACAGAAAAATTCCTTCGTATTCTAGTCAGCATATAGAGGTTATCATGTCGCTGTACATATCTAAGGAATGAAACAACACGTTAATGAATCAATTGTTCTGATTCACCTGTACCTCTCTTCAGGCTCTCTTGTAACCTACCCAAAGATATGCTGTGCGTGGCCTTACAGGGGTGCAAGTCTGACTTGAGTGATTTCAGCTTCCCCTGTAGCAAAACAACACAAAGTGGGCCCCATGCATAGGCATGTAAACAGACAGTGCATAAAATACGTTGCTCCTTAAATTCAGGAAAGATTCATAATCCCGGTCCACAGTTGTCAAGCTTTTATAATTGAAAATAATGTACCCAAAATTCTGATACGTCTCAGAATATCGATATAGAACAAGTTGTTGGGCATCCGCCTCAATAACCACGTGAGTACTAAAAGCAAATCAAGTACTAACGCTCTATATCTTTCTTATGTGCCAAAGACTCCCCATGAAGATCCGAGCTAGAGCAATTCACAAGGGTACTATAGGAACACCTCCGTTCATAATCACGGCAAGGTCAAAGTAAACAATGCGATCTCCCAAGGATAAATCACACCTCAAGGAGAGAACGCCACATTGTTTACTTTGTCCTTGCCGCGATTATGAACAATGATGTCATCAACGTGATCATCACATGGAATCATGGGATTTGTAGTTCCAGTCACGGACGTATGCCTCGTCAGTGTCTTCCCTGATTGAACCTGACACTAGGGGAAGAGATTGCACTTTTTCTACATGTAGGTATTGTGATGATGTTAGCGAAACAATTTCACATATTTCAGGCGCATGTCCTAAAACCAAGGCATTGGGATAAAAAGACAATAAAATGTTGGAATTGCTCATTGATAGAGCAAAAAGGTGTGGTTGGATGTCATATAGGGAACCTCATGTTAACCTCATAGATGCTATTAAACATTCCTCCCCAGTGCTGCGCTGTCCATTGGAACTAGTGCTGAATGGACGTCCAATGGTCGTGCGAAGCACTGGGGAGGTAGTGCTGCTGTCGGCCAATGCACCGAGGCAGCACTTAAGGGGTTAAGAATAATCAAGGTGAACTACGAAAACCCGATGTAGTGTTTACCAAAAATGGTACAGGTATAGTGATTGATGTTTCAATTTGTTATGAAAACTCACCGAATTCTGTTGAATTAGCGTTTGAGAGTAAAGTTAAATACTACCAGGATCTGTCGCAGCAAATCAAAGATCTCACCAAATGTAACACTGTAAAATTTCATGGCTTTATTGTTGGATGTCGTGGTATTTGGCCTCAATGTAATGATGTTGTTCTGGCTGATTTAGGTCTGCAAATGTCATTCCCATTCAAGAAAAATGTTTGCCTGATACTTTAATGGACACTCTGTTAAAATGTGCCAAGTATATATGGACAACTGAGTATCAAGCTTATACTGAGATGTACACTTTCTTACAGCACACGTCACCCTTATAAAGCATATTGTTTTCACATATTAGTTTATAGTTGACACAAGATTTAGTATAGATGTGAATTTTGTAGATGTGAATTTTTTGAATTTTATAGATGTGCGTTTTCTAGTTAGATGTACAATTTGTGTATTTTTATAAATGTGTGCTTATAACAATTTAGATATAATCGTGTACATCATACTTATTGAATTGTCTTGAATGATGAATAGGTCTCAAATAATTACAAACACATAATTACCACACATTGATTATTGATGTCCTGCTAATCATACTTTAATTTCTCAGGATTGGTCATAGACAATTTTAAATTGTTGGATTAGTACTGCAGGGTGTACTATCTCTGGCCTGTACGTGATCCCAGTTCCAGTGAGGACAACATTCATTGTGGCTGTGATCCAGAGCGATAGAATGTTGTATTGTTGGAAGCAAAACCGATTTGACACTGATGGACAGCATAATAACCCAGAATGAGCCACCTTGAGGTGGTACAGAAATTGCCAAATGCCTTGTCATCTAATTAGTGACGCATATGAATGGATGAACAAGATTCCCACTGTCCCGACCTACTATCTAGCGAAACCACAGCCAAGGAAATGGGCTTGGCAGAATCAGCGGGGAAAGAAATTCCTGTTGAGCTTGACTCTAGTCTGGCACAGTGAAGAGGCATGAGATGTGTAAGATAAGTGGGAGGCCCTCCGGGCGCCGGTGAAATACCACTGCTCTTATCGTTTTTTCACCTACCCGGTGAGGCGAGGGCAAGCCCCATGGGGCTCTCACTTCTGGCTCCGAGCACCCGTCGGGCGCGACACACTCAGGGGACAGTGGCAAGTGGGGAGTTTGACTGGGGCGATACACTTGTCAAACGATAATGCAGGTGTCCTAAGGAGCACTCAGGGAGGACAGAAACCTCATGTGGAGCAGAAGGGCAAAAGCTCACCTGATCTCGATTTTTAGTATGAATATAGACTGTGAAAGCGGGGCTTCTCGATCCTTCTGACTTTTTGGGTTTCAAGCAGGTATCAGAAAAGTTACCACAGGAATAACTGGATGTGGCGGCCAAGCGTTCATAGCGACGTCGCTTTTTGATCCTTCGATGTCAGCTCTTCTTATAATTGTGAAGCACAATTCACCAAGCATTGGATTGTTAACCCACTAATAGGGAAGGTGAGCTAGTTTTAGATCGTTGTGAGACAGGTTAGTTTTACCATACTGATGATGTGTTGTTGCAGTACTAATCCTGCTTAATACGAGAGGAACCACACAGACAGACATTTGGTGTATGTGCTTGGCTGAGGAGCAATGGGGCGAAGCTACCATCTGTGGGACTGTTACTGAACGTCAGAATCCCCCCTAAACCATAACGATACCGCAGTGCCGTGAAGGTTCATTTGACGATGGTGAACGCCCGCGGACGCCCTCCTCTATCACACCCGGGGGTGGGTTCCTCTGCCGCCGGGCCGGCGGGAGGGATGCGGAGGGTGAGACGCAGGCCCGGGGAGGCTGCCTCCACCACATACCCTCCAGCACAGGGGCCTCCCCCTCATGTACCTGCCCCACCGGGGAAGGGTGCCACCATTCCTTGTGGGTTAGCAGGGTGACCAGACAGCCTGGGCCGGCCGGGCCCCGCCCATCATGCCGCTCCCACCCAAGTTGAGCAGGGAAGCCAGCAGCCCCGGGGAAGGAGCCTCCTGAGCAGCGGCCTCAGAGTGCCTGGCCACCCTCGCCGTTGTTGGACTGCAAGGGCAACTGGGTCTGGTTGTCTCAGGCAATCTGGGCGCTGGGTTGTCCCGAGCCATCTAGTTGCCTGGCTGTGCGACCAGATTGTTCCGATGCCGACCGGCCAAACACCGCAGGAGTGAAGAACGTCCCAATCCTCTACCCTCACCGTGACCCCCAACACCTGCAATCAAAACGGATGGTGGAGAACACGACACCGGGAGAAGGGGGGTAACAAAACAAGGGAACCCAAGGTCTTGGGGAACATAACTCGTCTCCTCTGGCTTCTTGGCAGCTGACAGCTTGACACAGAATAGACCGCTAAAATGTAAAAAGGGGACAAGATTAAACACACCCCTACTACTATTGCCAGTGCCAAGTACACACACGAACCACCAACCTCCCTGCTTACCCCAGATATCAAACGGGAGTGGCTTGATACGAAACAGGAATTCTTCCACAGCAATCGTATTGGTTGTTTCTTGTGTAACCCCAGACCAACCACGCCCCCTCGGGAAACACCGAGAATGTCCAAGGGGGTGGAAATCACATTTCCTGAGACAAAAAGGGACAGGGGAAAAATGGTATCAAGGGACTATGAAAGACACCCAAAAAAACCCTGGAATCTAAAAAGAACACGAAGGTAGCGCAAAAAACGGCCGTTATTCAGCTCCTTCGTGAAACCACCCAAACACAACGTACAACAAGATGGTTTGGATACAAAAAGGGATAATACCGGGATGTTAAAACTCAAAGGAAACGCAGCCGCGAATCCCAGAACGTCACCGAAGATCAAAAACAGGTCCCCACAAAGGGTTCAGCAATGCCTAAGGGAATAAGAAAACAGGGGAACAGGGAAAAAGGGGATCAAAACCCAGCACTGGAAAAGACCGCTGGAACAGAGCTCAAAGGAAGGGGAGCAAGGTAGAACCACAGGAACAGGAATCACACAGCAAGGGACCAATAAAGAAACCAAGCACCTGTTTCCTGTTGGCAGCCCCCTTTTAAAGCGAGCCCTAGGGAGCGTCCATAAATTTGCATATGCACTTGGCACTTTTAAGAAAAACCAGCTGAACGGGGAACTAGACAGAAGGAACCAGGCCCCCCTGAATCCCAACAGTACCCCCTCCCGAAAGCCTTCCTACAGGCCTAGGCTTCCCAGGGTGCAGGCAATGAAACAGACGAACTAACCGGGCAGCATGAACCCTGCTTGCCGGAACCCAAGAACGGTCCTCTGGGGGGAAACCCTTCCAGTCAATAAGGTAATACAGCCGTCCCTTCATCCGTTTGGAATTCAAAACAGTTTTAACCTCATACTCCACGTTATCATCTATTAAAATGGGAGGAGGAGGTGGCAACTCTCGAGAAGTGGTGACGTATGGCTTCAACAAAGAGGTGTGAAATACAGGATGAATACCATACTCAGCCGGTAAAGCCAACCTGATCGCAACTGGATTCACCACCTTCTGGACAGGAAAGGGACCTACAAACCGAGGCTGTAATTTTCTTGGTCCTGGCAACTTCAGATTCTTCGTTGCTAGCCAAACCCTATCCCCAACTGCATACAGAGGAGCTGGCCGTCTATACCTGTCTGCCTGTGCTTTCATGGCTTTCTTGGACTCAAATAATTGCTGTTGGGCTTTCTTCCAGATTTCAATCAAACCCCTACTCAGGGAATTCACTGCTGGTACCCTCTCAGATGGCTGAATAGGAATTGTCTTGGGATGGAACCCCATCGAACAATAAAACGGTGACATGCCTAAAGCTGAGTGCATGCTGTTATTATATGCGAACTCAGCGCCAGGAAGGGCTTGTACCCAACTGCCCATCAGTGACATTACCAAACAGCGCAAATACTGCTCCATGGTTTGATTGGTACGTTCTGTTTGCCCGTCGCTTTGTGGATGGTAAGTTGTTGACAAACGTACTTCCATCCTTAAGGACCGACACAGGGCAGTCCAAAAATGTGAAACAAACTGTGCCCCTCTATCTGAAATGATGGCAGTAGGAACCCCATGCAGTCGGATCACTTGGGCCATAAACACATCAGCCAATTCTCTAGATGTGGGTAACCCTGGCAAGGGAATGAATTGAGCCATTTTAGTGAATAAATCCACAACTAAAATGGCGTAAACCCTGAATCAAGCAGTAAATCGGTCAAAAAGTCCATACTGACCGTATGCCAGGGGGAAGGAGGCACTGGCAATGGGTGCAACAACCCAGATGGAGACATGTGCAAGGACTTATTAACAGCACACACCGGGCATGAGGCCACAAATACCTGTACATCATGGGCTAGAGACTTCCACCAAAACCAACGCATACACAGCTCTTTGGTCTTATTGACCCCCAGATGCCCAACCAAGGATGATGAATGACAATATGTAAGAACCAGTGTACGCAACTCGGGGGGCACAAACAACTTCTTTGCCTGATACAATAACCCATCCTTTAACGTGATTCCAGGTTCCGACAACCACAGAGCTAGAGCCAACTGCTTCATTTCATCCTGCACTTTAACCATGAAATCGTCTATGGAAGCACAACCAACTATCTTATCACCGGGAATCATAAAACAGGACTCCTCCGTCTTACTTCCCTGTGACGGATCCACATAAATCCGAGATAATACATCAGATTTCCCCTGTTGAGCAGCTGGCCTATACGTGATGGTAAAATCGTATTCATTAAAGAATAGCACCCATCTCATCTGTCTGGGAGTCAAAGCCCTAGCGGACCGGAAAAACTCCAAGTTCTTGTGATCCGTATAGATGGTAATGGGGTGACAAGCCCCCCAAAGGTAATGGCGCCATTCCTCAAAAGACAGTTTACAAAGCAAATAAAAATAAATCAATCAAGAGACAAATCTATCCACATTGTTTTAATCACAATGTGAATGTATATACCAAATATATAGTTTATCTCAAAACGTAAACATAGTTTTCGTAGTGCCCCAAGTATAGTAGAGAGACAAGGAAGGGGGGAGTGAGCCTGTGAGGAAGAGGTGGAGGGAAGGAGGAAAATATTCTCGAGTGACAATTAAATCAGTAAATATACATTATTTGTCCATACTACACAGTGTGTGTAGAGATGGGGACCACAAGGTTCAAATTATTATTTCTAAACAACAGCATACTCCACAAAGTTCAAATAATGAAAGCATTAGGGCGTGGAGTTGGTAATACGAATAGTTGTCGACGTTTCGACCCTCTAGTATGCAGGTAGAGTTGCTATCCTTGCTGTGGGGTCTTCATCAGGACAGGGGTGGGGACACACCACGAAGTGGTATACAAAGGGCCGTGGTACAGTCTAACGGCGTGGTCCAAATGAATCGTCAATGATGGCAAAGCACAGTGTGGTATCGGGACGACCATAAATCAATTTAGTAACATGGTCCGAGGTCCTATCAATTCTAGCGGAGCAAAGAGACGCGATCAAAATACGATCGTGTGGGGGTCTGGTCAAGTCAGACGGGTGCTTCGTAGAAATTTGGTCTAAGAATGAATCACGTCCCGCAACGAGCAGAATTCGCAAAGATTGCAAATTCTGCTCGTTGCGGGACGTGATTCATTCTTAGACCGAATTTCTACGAAGCACCCGTCTGACTTGACCAGACCCCCACACGATCGTATTTTGATCGCGTCTTTTTGAATAACTACGAAGCACCCGTCTGACTTGACCAGACCCCCACACAATCGTATTTTGATCGCGTCTCTTTGCTCCGCTAGAATTGATAGGACCTCGGACCATGTTACTAAATTGATTTGGGGTCGTCCCGATACCACACTGTGCTTTGCCATCATTGACGATTCATTTGGACCACGCCGTTAGACTGTACCACGGCCCTTTGTATACCACTTCGTGGTGTGTCCCCACCCCTGTCCTGATGAAGACCCCACAGCAAGGATAGCAACTCTACCTGCATACTAGAGGGTCGAAACGTCGACAACTATTCGTATTACCAACTCCACGCCCTAATGCTTTCATTATTTGAACTTTGTGGAGTATGCTGTTGTTTAGAAATAATAATTTGAACCTTGTGGTCCCCATCTCTACACACACTGTGTAGTATGGACAAATAATGTATATTTACTGATTTAATTGTCACTCGAGAATATTTTCCTCCTTCCCTCCACCTCTTCCTCACAGGCTCACTCCCCCCTTCCTTGTCTCTCTACTATACTTGGGGCACTACGAAAACTATGTTTACGTTTTGAGATAAACTATATATTTGGTATATACATTCACATTGTGATTAAAACAATGTGGACAGATTTGTCTCTTGATTGATTTATTTTTATTTGCTTTGTAAACTGTTCTTTGATTACTGGGACCCCTTCCTCTTATTACATTGATAACCCAGGTCCCAGTGACGCTAGCTGGGTACAACCCCTTATCTATACCCCATTCCTCAAAAGACAGCTTTATGGCCAATAGTTCCCTCTCGGCTACCGTATAATTCTGCTCATCAGGTAGTAGTTTATTTGAAAAATACGCAATTGGATGCATCAACCCAGATTCATTGTCACGCTGGGACAACACGCCCCCAACGGCTAGCTGGGACGCATCCGCCTCTACATAAAACGGAAGAGCAGGATCAGGATGCATCAACACAGGAGCAGATGTAAAAAGCCCGATCAATCTTTCCAAAGCCAACTGTGCTGCAGGCGTCCACTAAAAACATCACTCCCTTCTTCAACAATGAAGTCATAGGCAAAACAATGTCAGAGAAATGACTGATAAAACGCCTGTAGAAGTTGGCGAAACCAAGTAGCACCTGTATATCTTTAACACATGTGGGTATGGGCCAGTTAACAATAGCTACGATCTTCCGGGGTTCCATCTTTATACCATCCGCAGATATCAAGAATCCCAAATACTCAACATGTGTCGCACCGAAAGTGCATTTATCCAGCTTGACAAATAAACGGTGTTACAACAACTTAGACAAAACCTGCGAAACATGAGCATCATGTTCCTCAAAGGACGGGGAAAAAACCAAAATATCATCAATGTAAACAATCACACTGACAACCAAAAACTCACGCAAAACCTCATTTATAAGAAACTGAAAAGCGGCAGGGGCATTACACAAACCAAAAGGCATAACACAATATTCAAACAAACCAAACTTAGTACGGAACGCCGTTTTCCATTCGTCGCCCTCGCGGACGCGAACAAGATGGTAAGCACCTCTTAAATCAAGCTTTGTGAACACCTTGGCATGTCGCAGCTGATCTAACAACACCGGTATGAGAGGTAATGGGTACTTGTTCTTTATTGTGACCTTATTCAACCCTCTGTAGTCCACGCAAGCGCGAAGATCACCCTCCTTCTTCGGTATAAAAAATATGGAGGAAGACACAGGCGAAGAAGAAGGCCGAATAAACCCATTCTTTAACATCTCATCCAAATACTGCCGTAGATGTTTCTCCTCCAGCTCCGACAATGCATAAACCCTACTACAGGGCAAAATGGCCCCCGGAACCAAATCAATACGGCAATCAAAAGCCCTGTGTGGTGGCAAGACACATGCCTGATCCTTATCAAACACCTCCTTATATGCCACAAACGAAGGAGGCAAACTGTTCTGATCGCAACCACTCGCTGCACAAGAGAACGGAGACACCCAATCAGTTGCCTCACAATAACAGTGAAGAAGACAATACTCCGAATCAAGCGTGACCAGCCTCCGCGCCCAATCGATTCTGGGATTATGGGCCTGTAACCAGGGCACCCTGAGTACCACACCAAATGGTGGTGCGGCAATCAGATCAGAACAGACCATCTCAGAATGCCCATTATCGAATGTCATCAACAATGGTTCGGTTTGTCGTACATTCGACCCAGAGGTTAGCTCCGTGCCATCAATAGCCCTCATGGGTTCAGGTTGTTTCTTCATCACACAGGGAACCATCAACTTCTCGGCCAACCCGATGTCCATAAAGTTCCCTGTGGCCCCACAATCCAATAATACCAACAAGGAAGCTCTACCACAAGATGAATAAGCGAAACAAGCCGATACCGTGAAATGATGCGGGACTCTTTGAACCGCCCCTTGTACGTCATATGGATTACAAATACCTCTTTCATGGACAAAAGGACTCTCACAATCCCTTCCCACGAAAGCCACAGCCTTATTCTCCGGGATCCGGGACGGTTTCACTGGACACTCTCGAGCAAAGTGTCCACCCCTCCCACAATACAAACACAACTGCAACAAGCGCCTTCGCTCCTTTTCCTCCTCGGATAAGGGACCCCGCACCCCACCCAAAGGCATTTTTAAATGTGGCTGGTTGAATCAATTGGGGCCTAGCCTTAACTGAGGGATCCCTCCCTCTTCTCTTAGTGCTTTCTGTCACCTCACTCAGTGTCCCCCGTAACTCCTGATTCTCCTGACGCAGGGATTGGACTTCACCCTGCATGTGCGCTAAAGCCTGCATGATTTCCTGCATCGAAGAAGCCCCCCCTGCTGCCTCCTCAACCATTCTTCACTCGGGCGGTGTACTAATTTGTGGGCTTGGTTTTCTGTTCCGATGCCGACCGGCCCAACACCGCAGGAGTGAAGAACGTCCCAATCCTCTACCCTCACCGTGACCCCCAACACCCGCAATGAAAACAGATGGTGGAGAACACGACACCGGGAGAAGGTGGGTAACAAAACAAGGGAACGCAAGGTCTTGGGGAACACAACTCGTCTCCTCTGGCTTCTTGGCAGCTGACAGCTTGACACAGACGAGACCGGTAAAATGAAAAAAGGGGACAAGATTAAACACACTCCTACTACTATTACCAGTGCCAAGTACACACACAAACTACCGACCTCCCTGCTTACCCCAGATAACAAACGGGAGTGGCTTGATACAAAACAGGAATTCTTCCACTGCAATCGTATTGGTTGTTTCTTGTGTAACCCCAGACCAACCACGCCCCCTCGGGAAACACCGAGAATGTCAAAAGGGGTGGAATTCACATTTCTTAAGACAAAAAGAGACAGGGGAAAAATGGTATCAAGGGAATACGAAAGACACCTAAAAAACCCTTGGAATCTAAAAAGAACACGAAGGTAGCGCAAAAAACGGCCGTTATTCAGCTCCTTCATGAACCCACCCAAACACAACGTACAACAAGATGGTTTGGTTACAAAAAGGGATAATAACGGGACGTCAAAACTCAAAGGAAACACAGCCGCGAATCCCAGAACGTCATCGAAGATCAAAAACAGGTCCCCACAATGGGTTCAGCAATGCCCTAGGGAATAGGAAAACAGGGGAACAGGGAAAAAGGGGATCAAAACCCAGCACTGGAAAAGACCGCTGGAACAGCGCTCGAAGGAAGGGGAACAAGGCAGAACCACAGTAACAGGAATCACACGGCAAGGGACCAATAAAGAAACCAAGCACCTGTTTCCTGTTGGCAGCCCCCTTTTAAAGCGAGCCCTAGGGAGCGTCCATAAATTTGCATATGCACTTGGCACTTTTAAGAAAAACCGCTGAACGGGGAACTAGACAGAAGGAACCAGGCCCCCTTGAACCCCAACACAGATGGCCCTGCGGGGCAGGCAACCAGATGGCCCTGCGGGCTAGATGACCCTGCGGGCTGGGTGACCAGGTGGCCGCCCTAACTCCAACTTTTGCCCTTCCCTAGGGTTCTGTAAGCCCCTTTGTGGGGGCTTAATAGATGAGGAAAATGGGCTCACGGGCAGGCCGGCGGGGAGGGGACGTGGCCTAGGCTTAACCCTCCTTGGTTCCTGCACCCGGGCTCCAGGAAAGTGGAAGACACACCCACCCAAGGATCTGGGTGTGGGGGGTGACAGTCAGTAGCCAGGTCAGTTCGGCTGCAGAGCGGGAAGGACTGCTTAACTCCCCGTTTTCTCCGGGACAAGGAGCGGCAGAGGCCAGCCCTGCATGAAAGGGGGTCTGAGCCGGAGCTGGAGCACCTGGAGAGCTTGGAGAAGCCCTGAGTAGGGGATGCCTGGTCCCAGTCTGGGATGGCAGCGACTTGCGGATGTCCCGTGCCAGCCAGGGGGGGTGAACCCAGCCTGGCTTGGTTCGGTAGCAGGCACCGGACCCGGGGCTTGAGCTCCGTCCGGCGCGCCCTGGGGTGCAGGAACCCCTGGTCCTGCAAGCCAGCCGAGGGTCCGGGTGCTGGGGACGGGGGTCCATCAGGGCCCGGGGAGGCTCTCCCCGGCCTGGCTGGGTTCAGGACCGGGCCCGGTGCTGAGCTCCATCTGACAGGCCCTGGGGTGAGGGAGCCCCCTGGTCCTGCAAACCAGCCGAGGGTCAGGTTGCTGGGGACCTGGGTCCATCCAAGCACGGGGGTCCCATCAGGGCCGGGGTGCGCAGAGGCGTTCCCTGGCCTGGCTAGGGTTTGGAAGCTGGGACCGGGCTCAGGGCTTGAGCCCCATCTGACAGGCCTCTGGATGCGGTAGCCCCACAGCACTGCAAGCCAGCTGAGGGGCCGGGTGCTGGGGATGCGGGTCCATCGGGGCCCGGGGAGTCTCTCTCTGGCCTGGCTAGAGTTTGGAAGTCGGGACCGGGCTCTAGGCTTGAGTGCCGTCCGGTTGGCCCCAGGGTGCGGGAGCCCCCTCTTCCTGCAAGCCAGCCGAGGGTCCGGGCGTTGCGGACGGGGGTCTATCAGGGTCCGGGGAGGCTCTCCCCGGCCTGGACTGTGGTTTGAAGCTGGGACCGTGCCCAGGGCCTGAGCTCCGTCTGGGTCGCCCTGGGGTCTGGGAGCCCCCTGTCCTGCAAGCCAGCCGAGGGTTCGGGCACTGGGGACAGAGGAACCATCGGGCCCTGTGAGGATTTCCCCAGCCTGGCCTCGGGTTCAGAAGCTGGGACTGGGCCCGGGGCTGAGCTCTGTCCAGCGGGCCCTGGGGTGAGGGAGCCCCCCGGTCCTGCAAACCAGTCAAGGGTCCGTGTGATGGGGACATGGGTTTATCGGGGCCAGGGCAGGCTCACCCAACCTGGCTGGGTTCAGAAGCAGGGACCGGGCCGCATTCCCAGCGGAGTGCAGAGTAGGCAAATCTCTGCAAAGTCAGCTGTCGGAGCAGAGTTTTCTGCCCGCCCCTAACAAAATGGGAACTGCAAAAATCTGAAATATGAGACACATTGTTATAAGTAGTGTTAGAATGCTGAAAAACACTAACAAATAAATCATGTTAATTGTTCATAATATTAGTAACTTTACTCCTTTCTATTACTAGTTCTTCTATGATAAAGAGAGCATGTTGGGAGGGCCTTTCGGCCAGGCTTATTGGAATGATCTGACCCCATACCTTGATATTGTAGGTCAGAAAGCTGGCCTCAGTGCATTAACAAATGCACTCCTACCTGAATGTGCAAGCCCGTACACTCCTCTTGCACAGCTATCTTCCTTCACGGATTGAAGGTTGGGGGATAGTGGATCTGCATCTCAGTCACAGCTCACATAAGTATTTTATGATGACTCGGGTGGGAAGTGATCCTCCCACCGGCTTTAGCATGCTGTTTAAATAATAAAATGATAAGCTTATTACATTGTGCCAGAGTTTCAGAAGAACTAAGTTTGAATTTGTCTGAGGTAGAGGAGTAGTCTCCTACGAGCATAGCTAATAAAACGATTCTTTGTGTTCTGAATTATGCGACCCTGGATCTGAATGTGCAAACTACCGATCAACATTGTCTATCAGGAATAAATGTGTCCATGGCACATTCTTGTATTAGTGAAACATGTGCAAACCACTAATATGAAAACGAAAAGCTAAAATGGAGACTAAATGTATGCCACTTTTCTTGAGAGTTGTAGGAACAAACTCTTCCAAACACCCCTTCTTGATTTTCAGTGATATTGTCAATAGTTGTGGTCTTTGGAAAATAATCCTTCCCACAATTCCTACTGGGAATTCACAAGATTCCTTCTCCTGAATATATTGACATTTTTAAAACTTGAAATCTTGAGGTTGCTTTCCTTCATTACTGCAAATTTTTGCTAAGGTGTACAGATTTTTCTGCAATCCAGGAACTTCCTGTGCTATGCATGTCATCACCATAATGTAATAGATATATTCACAAAGAGAGACTCTAGCATAAAGTGGAGATAAGTTCCAATAAGTGCAAGAGTAAATGTTTCAAGTAGTTCCTGCAATGTGGGTCAATCCTAAGGGGCATTTGGCCATCCAAGAGACTTGTTTTCACTCTTGCCTCAATCTTTACTGGTATATCCACGTTCTTTCCAGCAAGTCTAACTAGAGTGCTGCTGTTTTAAGGGGTCTGACTTCCTCTGGGCAGTTTTCAGAACTCTTCAAATGTAACTTTTTGATTTTGACATGTACAATGCTCTGTAGCCTTTTGGCTAGGTTCATGCTATCGAAATTCCATTAACATACATGCATGGATTTCACATTCCTATGAGATTAGGATGCTTTTGGCCTGAACCTCTGTCCTGTTTCACCACAGCTTCAAACTAGTTTGCATATTCTTAAATAATGCTCACCAACCTTGTTACAGTTATCAGCTCTATTGCAGCCTCATGCCATATATGTTTTATTACTGCAGTTATCACAGAAAGTGAAAAGAAGTACTGTCCCAAGTCCAAAAGAGAATACTTAAAGTTCACTCAAACACGGATTCACTCAAATTGTTCAATCCTTATGAATAGGGACTACCCACATACAGATTATATTGCTAAGATTCCACCATACCCAAGAGTGTGGTATCAAAAAGGGCTTTATTCATATTCATAAAAACCCAAGGTCATAACTAAAACATTATATATGGCAATTTTCTATCATCCCTGCAGGCATACACAATGCCAGTGTATTGTACAAACAATTAATACACAATATAATAAATCAAAAATACAATAGGAACTGTTGGACTTTTCCTTCGTTATAGGAAATGAAGCATTCATAAAAACAAAATATTAAATGTGAATGACATCACATTATACACAGTAAGCATGCATTAAAAACACTTTAAAACTAAAAACAGGGAGACGCCCTACTGCACAGTTTACAATACTGTTAAATCACCTGATCCAACATTTAACGTAGAGTTCCTATGACCACTCCTCTTTAGTTTTTTGCGATAGTCGCTCTCGTGGGTGGATTCAGTTCAAAGAACAGCGTTGAGACGTTTCGGTTGTCATGGAATTATAAACCCCACCTTCTTCAGGACAACGAAGTGTATAAGGGATTGACAACATCCCTTTCAGGTAAAATTACATGTCGATCAAATCAAAAACTGAAGGTGATGTGCTAATTGACGACGTCAAAATGGTATGTCTTAATGTAAACGGGACAGTTGATTCTTTTCTTTTTGTTTATTGAATCCTCAGTTCTGAGAGACAAAGTTTTTAAGTGGGCGATATAAAATGGGTATTAAACACCCAATCAATCACTTAATTGAGGACACCCTCACCTCTGGTGTTATGTGCAACCGGAATCATGGAGAAACACTGAATCTTTTGTCCAAGGTGGGGCGGACTGTATGTGGTGGCTGCTAGCTCGACTACTCTTTGTCTTGATAACCCCACCAGAAAACGGAATATGGCCAGTATGTGTGGTTTCTCACATTACTTCATGCAGTGTTTCCAAAGCTCATTCCGTTATCACAGAAAGCCAAATTCTTTGGCTCTCTTTTGCTCTTACCTGGTTAGGTTATTCTTTAGGGTTTTCCCTGTCTGGTTGGAGTTCATGGTCGTCTTCTACCATCAGAAGTAAATGTAGGACTGTTGCCCCCATTCTGGAATGCTAGAACGTCCGTAATCATGTTTATCATTTCACCCAGCTTACTTTGTGTAGAGTTGTCCCTTGTTGTTCTATTCCATCTTCTCTTCTAAGGACATGTGTCTCGAGATGAATTGTTTGGCTATGGTTCCTTTTCCAAGTTCGTCTCCATGCTATTTTCTGATCAGTTCAGCATAGGAAGGAGAATTTTCTTCTGTTTTTCATTTTCAAATTCAATATTAATAATAAATTGGATTTTGCGTCCATTTCCCTGTCCTGTGTTTTGAGTGGCCTAATACTGTCTTTAAACCTGTTTACATTTGAATAAGGCGTCGGCTTGCTCTTTACTCTAGGCTCTGGCTGTGCTAGTGGGCACTGGGTTCAGAGCATGGCCCTTGGGCA
This sequence comes from Lissotriton vulgaris, assembly GCF_964263255.1. Classification (NCBI taxonomy): domain Eukaryota; kingdom Metazoa; phylum Chordata; class Amphibia; order Caudata; family Salamandridae; genus Lissotriton; species Lissotriton vulgaris. The sequence goes on along the minus strand of NC_141689.1, from coordinate 286,445,890 downwards.
TTTCGGTTTGCTTTTGGGCAAGCAAGCTCTGTATGCAGTACCCTAGCCTGGAGAGCCATGCTAAGTAGGCTGGGAGCTAAGGATATGGACCATAGATAAACCCCATGTTCAGCTCCTCTTTAGTCAGCACATCTTCGGAAAAACCTTCTACCTTAACCAGCTGCAGTGCGTACAGGCATGACGTTTGCTCAGGTCCTGAGCCCAGGCCCATTCTGGCACCATCTGCATTGTGAGCACTGGTCATTAGGTTTAGCCTTAACCCAAAAAGTGTGGTCTGATTACTTGCCCTTATTTCACACTAGACATGGCTTGTGGCTATGTGCAAGAGGCACTATGTACACAACATGGTTCAATGCCGCTGCTACCAACTGCAACCCTGCCTAGTTTTCTACCATCAGTAATGCACAGATACCATTGCCCTAAGTGGCAATAGACATAAGCTATGTTCTCCGGTCACAATCTGTGCTCAGTGACATTCTGCCAGTTCCTGTCGGCCACAGCCTGTGACCTTGCCCAATAAGTACTAGGTACAATACCCTCTGCGCATGCCCTGCGTCTTCATGGACACAGGGCATGAATTCTGATCACTGTTCACTAGGATCTAACATGCCTATTATAGATATCTTCAAGGCACCTACCAGGATATGTGTCCACACTTTTACAAGGCACTATTGTCTCAACTCAGATTCCAGGGCTGAAAAACATGTAGGCCAGACTTATTTGAAGAACTGCTTGGGTACTACATATTGATCTCTGTAATTTTTTTCACTGCTATTTTAAAGCCGTTGGCTCAGTACTCTGTTCATTGCTTAGGACTATGAATAGTGTTCCCCTAAAGGGGAAGTTAGTTAGCTGTAATCTTGGTTCTCCTTCAGGAAATCTTCATTTTAGCCATAAGCAAGCTTTCCTTTATCTTGGTAGAAAGAACAGAAACACTGTAGCCAAGTAATTAGAATTGTAGGTTAATGTAAAAGAAGCATTTAACAATGCTTTAGGTTTCGCCTATGCGCTCTTACTCCATGATACATGAAGAGAAAAGCCTCAACAGCAAATTAGGTGGTACAAGGAGGGAGAAAAGCAACAGAAGAACATCATGCCCCCAGGAAGATTCGTAAGAGAATCTTAAAGATTTCATTAAAGCCATTTTCACAGTTCTGGCCAACATGACTCGCTGCTGGGGGGATAGCGCAGGGAGGGGTGTTTTTTATTTTAAAAACATTTTAAAAATGTAACTTACCTTTGCGCCCGGTCCCGCGTCGTTCCCCGTCCTTTCCTCCACACAGGAAACAGGCAGCCTCCCTCCCCATTTTCTCCATGTAGGCTGCATGCCCAACCAAACCCTTCTGCTTTCTTGAGGTGCGAGAAGCAGAAACATAAAATGGTATTCATAATACCATTTTATGTTTCTGCTTCTCACACTGCCAGAAAGTGGTGGGCGACGCGACGCTCCTCCGCCCACATGGAGGAGCCGCCGCCTCCGGATGAAACACAATGAATATGAGAAAGAACACCAGCGTGCTGTATTTTTAGAAGGAAAGCGCGTTTGTTCCTTTCAGCTAATTTCTCAGCCTGTGTGAAATGTCATGTTACCTTTGCAAAATGTACATAAATGTCTGGAGTCAGCTTTGAAACAAAACTGGGAGAAGGCTGTCCTCCGCCCCTGCAGGGAACACCCACCGACCGGTGACTAGTATTTTGAAGGGAAGTACTTGCTATTGTTACTGGCACCAGTAGATCTAAAAAGCAGGTGCTGAGATGGGTCCCTATCAGGATCTCCATTTTTTCCCACACCGTCAGGATGGTAACAAAAATCTTAACTCTGCAGGAGCACCCCCTTCACTGCCCTTGATGTAACTTCAAAAAGTTATCGTTCTTTCAGTCTCATAATTTCAGAACTGAAGCATTTCCCATGTTCGGTACAATGAAACCAAGGTTGTTTCTTATTTATCATATACAACTAACAGCCATCGACACAGCCAATAGTCCTGGCTTGTTTTTTGTGTAATCTTACTTGTTGTATTATATATCTGAATGCAATGACAGAAACAGCAAAATGCCAGTCGGACGGCACATTCTGCTAAGCATAGCTTTTTAGACTAGATGTTGTTAAGCCATACCCTTAATTACATTGGCCCTGCCCCTTTGAGAAACCCTCTCCAGTTTCTTTATCCCACTTTAAGCCCTGACTGAAAACATAACTTTCCTCCTGGTTCATACCTTTGACTTAGCAGATTCGCCATTTAATAGATAGGAGCAAGCACCATTCTTGTGAAATATCAAAAATATAGGGCATGGAGAAATGAAAAATTATCTGATTCCAATCATTGGGAAAAAAAGTGCTGGCATGCCGGATCAGAACCTGAAAAGCAGGAAGTGTCCGGGACGCCTGGTCACTCTGTGCAAGCGAATGCACAAGCCGCCTCCTACTCAATCAATCACTCAATCAATCAATCATAACATTTGTATAGTGCGCTACTCACCCGGAAGGTCTCAAGGCGCTTGGGGGAGGGGGGGTCCACTACTGCTCGAACAGCCGGTTCTTGAGTTGCTTCCTGAAGGAGAGGTGGTCTTGGGTCAGACGGAGGTGGATGGGGAGGGAGTTCCAGGTTTTGGCAGCCAGGTAGGAGAAGGATCTTCCTCCTGTGGTGGCTCTTCGGATGCGTGGAACGGCGGTGAGGGCATGGCTGGTTGATCTTAGCTGGCGGGTCGGAGTGTAGAAGGTCAGGCGGTTGTTGAGGTACCTGGGTACCAGGTCGTGGAGGGCCTTGTGTGCGTGGGTGACAAGTCGGAACGTATCTTTTGCTGACGGGGAGCCAGTGCAGGTCTCTCAGGTGTCCGGAGATGTGGCTGTGTCGGGGGATGTCCAGGATGAGTCGTGCGGAGGCGTTCTGGATGTGTTGGAGTCTTTTCTGCAGTTTGTCTGTGGTTCCTGCGTAGAGGGTGTTTCCATAGTCCAGTCGGCTGGTGACGAGTGCCTGAGTGACCGTCTTCCTGGTTTCGGAGCATGCGTAGGATGTTGAAACATGACGATGAGACGGCGTTGACTTGTCTGGTCATTGAGTGGGAGGAGTCCAGGATGAAGCCCAGGTTGCTTGCGTGGTCTGTTGATTTGGGTGCGCTGCCCAGGGCGGGGGGCCACCAGGAGTCATCCCAGGCAGAGGGTGATGATCCCAGGATGAGGACTACTGTCTTGTCTGAATTCAGTTTCAGGCGGCTGTTCTTCATCCACTCGGCTACGTCTTTCATCCCTTCGTGTAGGTTGGTTCTGGCGGTGACGGGGTCGTTGGTGAGGGAGAGGATCAGCTGGGTGTCGTTGGCATAGGAGATGATGTTGAGGTTGTGTTGGTGTGCGATGGCCGTGAGGGGGCTCATGTCGATGTTGAAGAGGGTGGGGCTGAGAGATGACCCTTGTGGTACGCCGCAGATGACTTTGGTGGCCTTGGATCTGAACGGGGGGAGGCAGACTCTCTGGGTTCTTCCGGCGAGGAAGGAGATGATCCACTCGAGTGCCTTCTCTTGGATTCCGGTGTTGTTGAGGCGCTGCACTAGGGTACGGTGTCAGACAGTGTCGAACGCTGCAAAGAGGTCCAGGAGGATGAGGGCCGCTGTTTCCCCGTTGTAGAGCAGCGCTCGGATGTTATCAGTGGCTGCGATGAGGGCGGTCTCGGTGCTGTGGTTGGTTCGGAAACCGTATTGCGAGCGGTTGAGGGATCCATTTGTCTTGAGGAAGGCGGCAAGCTGTCTGTTGACGGTCTTCTCGATGACTTTGGCAGGAAAAGGGAAGAGCGAGATGGGGCGGTAGTTTTTGAGGTCGGTGGGGTCCTCTGATGGTTTCTTCAGTAGGGCGCTGAAATCGACATGCTTCCAGCTCTCCGGGAAGGTGGTGGTGTTGAAGGAGCAGTTGATGATGTCCCGGAGATGAGGTGTGATAACGGAGTCGGCCTTGTTGAAGACGTGGTGGGGGCATGGGTCGGTTGGTGATCCGGAGTGGATGGTATTCATTGTGCGGATGGTGTCTTTGGTGCTGACCGGGGTCCAGGTGCGGAGGGTGGTGGTGGGGGGCGTCGGTTCGGTGGTAGGGTGCGTAGGCTGTGTGCTGAAGCTGTTGTGTATGTCTGCGATCTTGCTGTGAAAGAACCAGGCGAGTGAGTTGCAGAGGTCTTGCGATGGAGGGATGTCGTTGTTTCTGGCGCTGGGGTTGGAGAGCTCTTTGACGATGCTGAAGAGTTTCTTGCTGTTGTGAGCGTTGTTGTTTAGTCGTTCCTTGAATGCTGTCTTCTTGGTGGTGTGGATCAGCTGGTGGTGGTTGCAGGTGGCGCGCTTGAGGGCGGTCATGTTGTCTGTAGTCGGGTCTTTGCGCCAGGCTCCCTCGATGGTGCGGCAGTTCTTCTTGGAGCCCTTGAGTTTGTTGGTGAACCAGGGGGCTTTCTTGCTGCCGGGTCTGCTGGGAGGGGTCTTCAGTGGAGCGAGGTCATCTGCGCAGATAGTGATCCACTGTGTGAGGTTGTTGGCTGCTTGGCTGGGGTCCGTTGAGCTGGCGGAGGGTCCGGGCTCAGGGTTGTGGTGAGCTGGTCGGTGGTGATCTTGTTCCAGCTCCTGCGGGGAACCTGTTGCGGGTAGTGGTGGGTCGTGGTTCTAAGGAAGCTGAAGTGGACGCGCCCCAGGCACCTTTATCTCTTACCATGCAGTTGAAGTGAGCTGCTACCTCGTCTTGTTAAACACGCCGTTTTCCAGGGTCTGCTTGTGGTGGGGGGTGTTTGCTTCAAAAGAAACTCCACATTGCAGGAGTTGCCTCATGGGAGTGGAGAGGATGTGGCTCAGTGGCCAGAGCTGCTGACTCGAGAGCTGGGAATCCCTATTTGAGTTTTGGCTGCACAACATCCTGTGATTCTGGGCAAATCACTTAATCTCTCCGGGTGATAAGTTGCACTATATAAATCTGCCTCAAGATAAAAAAGAAAAAAGAGGCAAAACTTAATAAAAAAATAGTTACACCAAGGCGGATGTTAACAGTATTTCGGTTACGGGAAACTTATAAGGGAAGCAGATGAGGAACAAGCAGGGAATGCAGGAAAATATGCTACATCCAATAGAAATGAAGGAAAAGTAAGTGTCAAGTACAGGAGGAACCATGAAAAGCCAAGAAACAGAGGAGGCCCCTTTTCATTTTATATTAAAAACAATAGATTTCACAATCTAAAAACGAGCTCAGGAACTGCAGTTTACAGGCATGATAAGATAATGGTGGTGTGTGCTTCTTTAAAGGAGCAATATCAGTTTTCAGTTTAAGGACACTGCATTCTACCTTGCATTATCGGCTTATTTGCTTATTTTTTCCATTAATCCTTTAAAAAGATTTGTGTTTTCATTTCTAGTAACATTCATGGTTTGAGTAGGCTGATTTTGTTGTGTAAATAAAATCTAACAGCTTAATCTGTTGATACGTGTCAAAATAATATTTTGTGTTGGAAACTGAATTTATTCAAAGAACTATTGGTGGCACCATCGCTGAAATCATGAGGGTCTGCCTAGCATAATAGAGAAAACTCAAAAGAAGTCAGTTTGGCTGACAGGATACTCTGCCATGTCTGTGGCAGAATACCATGTCCACCTAATTGTGTATCAGGCTCTCATTGTGCTATTTTCTGGTATGGATTTCCTGAATTAAGGAAAGACAATTAAATAATGTTAGGGTTCAGGAGGACTGTGTGCAACTCTTTATCGAAGAACACCCCTTGCCTGGTGCGAGTACTACATTGGAGAGAGCTGTGCTTTCTTTTTTTGAAGTTTAGAATGCTTTATTGATATACTACACAAAGTAAAACATCAGTACATGGTCATGCAGCAGAAAATAGAAGTAAAATGTACATATGACAACAATGCAAATAAAGCCCTCGGAAGGGGTAACTTGTACATAGAGTAAATGCATTTTAACATGTTGAATTTAAAGAGAGGAAAGAAGAGAAAGAGGGAAGAGGTGTGGCGCTGTGGCTAGGGCGACTGACTTCGGAATCTGGGGATCACGGTTCAATCCCTGGCACCAGTGGCAGTTTAGCCCAGCACCATGCGTCTCTGGGCAATAGCTTGCTTAATCTTCCCGACGGCCCCCAGCACCTAGAGACCCTTACGGGTGATTGTGCGCTTTACAAATGTGGATTATTATTATTATAAAGAAAAGAAGGGGGAAGAGGAGAGAATGGAAATGCATCAGAAGTTAAAACAATTATGCATAATATTGGGAAACAGTTAAACATTATGAATTGTAAAAAGATAAAATTGGTACCATAGATACAAGTGAAATTAAGTAGCCAGCCTAGAAAGAAAAGAGGTTAGTGGTGACCACAACAAGTCTTTTTTGATCAACAGAGGTAGTGAAGTGGCTTGGGCACCATCAAGCCTGTGATGGTGACAAAGCAATCTCCACCAAGCTTGATACGAAAGTTGAGGTGTCCTTCCAGTTAGTGGTGATAATCTGAAAGGAAAGAGCTAAAAACAAGTCTACAAATTTACCCACATTGCTCAGCATCCCAGATAGGCAAAGAACTATCCAAAAACACATGTACAATATCAAAAGAAGGTAGATAATATTTCCTTCAACTTTAACCATATACGAGACCAGAAAAACTTAACAAAAGGGTAGTGGAAGAACATATGAAGGAAGTCACTATTCTCGTGGGAACAAGACCAACATTTTTCGGAGTCTAACAACTTGAACTTGTGCAGATCAGTAGGGGTGAAAAAAAGTCTATTATAAAAGTAATATAAAGTCTGCGTTGTGCTAGCTGAGCGTGAAGAAGCTTGTCTTTGTGACCAAATGGAGTCCCATAGTTGAAATGAAAAATCCAGGGAGTCCCATGTTTGAAACTAAAAACCCTGGGCCATGTCTTTCTCCCATAAAAGTTCTAAGTTGGATTTGATTCTAGCATCCACAAAACAGGATAGTACATTCTAAATAGCAGCTGCTTTAAACTGGGTAGAAAATTCAAGTGGGGAGGGGTGAGCCTGGTCATGTGTGTCAGAGGAATAACCCTGGGAAAGGAGACAAATCAGGTACCCCCTAAGTTAGGGGTAATGAAGTGCATGTGTAGAGGAGATACCATAAGACTCTCGTATATCCGGAAAGTCCATAGGGGATCCATCCTTTAACAAGTGGTCTAGAGTAATGATTCCTTTGTCAATCCATTCCTTCCAGGATAGAGCTCTGTTGTTAATCTTTAAATATTTATTATACAAGATTGGTGTGCAAGAGAGTTGATGCGCGGAGGTGAGATGAGTTCTGAGCAGAGAGGTTGTGAGTGCTTTTGAATGAGGAAAGGTAGGTGAGAAGAAACACTTCGGGAGTTGGGATAAACGGGTAGCTGTAATAAAAGAAAAAGGTGTGTTTTGAGCTTGTTCTAACAAGCTCCAAGCCGTTATAGGTGTATGTGTGGACTCAGTTAAAAAAGTCCATATTTGTTTCAGGGTGAATGCAGAATGGTAACGTCTGAGATTAGGAAAATTGACTCCACCTAACTCTTTGGATTGTTGGAGACAAGAAAGTGAAATCCTGGCCTTGCGATTGTTCCACAGAAATTTGATCAAGGAGCGATTAATGGTACTAAAAAAGTTGAGCGGGAGCGGAATCCGGAATCCAGAAGTATAGAAAGATAAAAATTGATAATTGGAAGGAGCATCATTTTAATTGTAGCCAATCTACCCAACCAGGATAAGAAAAGTGGGTGCAGCTCTCAATAAGGACAGAGAGCTTTTTGAGTATGTCAGCAAGGTTGATTTTAATAGTTTCCCTAATGCTATTAGCATATAGAATGCCTAAGCATTTAAATCTTTTGGAGTTCCACTGAAACCCTGAGCCATGAAACATATGGGATAGGCAGTGTTTATTTAAAGGCAGAACTTCGGAATAATCAATGTTCAATCTATAGCCAGAAACTATAGAATAATCGTGTAATAAGGAGAAGAGAGCCGGCAAAGAAGTAGATGGATTGGAGATATATAACAGAATGTCGTCTGGATAAGCAGTGAATTTGATGTTGATATTTTTAGATTGGAGACCTGTATAGTGTGATGAACGTCTAAGTTTCTCTAAGAAGTGTTTTAAAGCGAGAATAAATAAGAGTGGGGTAAGAGGGCAGCCCTGCCTAGTTCCTCTAAGGAGTGGAAAATATTTAGATTAACAGCCATTTACCCATATGGAGGTAGAGGGGGCAGAGTATAACAATAGAATGTATTTAATAATAGGAGGGTTGAAGTCATGCCATTTCAATGCGTCAAAGATAAATTCCCAGTATAACCTGTCAAATGCTTTCTCAGCATCTAATGTAGTGGCAGCAACTGGTGAGTCCATTTTAGAAGCCAGGTGGATAATATTGGGGAAGGTTCTCGAGATATCTGTGATAGATCGTCCTTTGACGAACCCTGATTGGTAAATATTGATGAGGTCTGGATTACCTTATTGATGCGGAGGGTAAGTATTTTAGCAAATATTTTAGTCTGTGTTAATGAGGGAAATGGGCCTGTAGTTATTACAAAGAGAGGGGTCTTTATCTTTTTTAGGGATCAAACATAACATTGCCTGGGTGAAAGATCCTCGTGATTAGCCGGTGGTAAGAAAATGGCTTATCAATGAGAATAACTGAGGAAATAGAAGTTGTATAATATGAAGAAAAAATTTAACTGTAAAACCAGAGGGGTCTTTATCTTTTTTAGGGATCAAACATAACATTGCCTGGGTGAAAGATCCTCGTGATTAGCCGGTGGTAAGAAAATGGCTTATCAATGAGAATAACTGAGGAAATAGAAATTGTATAATATGAAGAAAAAATCGAACTGTAAAACCATCTGGGCCAGTTTATTTGTCTTTGGGTAAGAGGTTGATGACATTAATTATTTCCTGTTCCAAGATGGGAACATCCAAAGATGTGAGATCAATGTAATCTTCAGGAGATTTGGGAATAGTTTGAATAAAAGAAACAATTTGTTCAGGAGAAGGGATGGACGCTGGAATATAATGGGAAGTATAATATTCAGTAAAGCAATTGAGAATCTTAACATCTGTAATGTGCCGAACTCCAGAGTTATCTGTGATGACCACAATTTTAGATTTTAGTTTTTTGATTTTAAGGTAATTGGCTAAAGATCTACCTGCCTTATTCCGACCACTGTACATTTTAACATTGAATTTGAGGAGATTATTACAAGCGGAATCCCAAGATTGTTTATGATATTGCATTTTTCTTTTGATAAGACTGGACAATGTGTCAGGACAGTTGATGGTGAAGTATTGATGTTCTAAAGCTTTAATTTGCTTTCAGATGAGAGTTGAGTCCGTAAGTGCTGTCTTTTTTTCAAGGATACGAAGTAAATTATAAAACCCCTGGCAGTAGCTTTGAAGGCATCCCAAATAAAATGGTATTGAGAAGCAGAGGCGAGATTATTGTAAAAGAATTCCTGTATAAAAAGCGTGAATTGTTCAACAAATTTAGAATACAGGAGAAGGGAATTGTTGAAACGCCAGCGACGAGATTTAGGGGCAGGTGAAGAATATTCCATATCTAAAATGATGGGGTGTGATCTGAAATAAGAATGGAGCCAATTTCTGTATTAGTCATGAATTGAAGAGCATGTTGAGTGAGAAAATGTAGTTTATAAGGGAGTGAGATCTATGAACACGGGAGAAAAAGGAATACTCTAAGACATCAGGGTAATAGGTTCTCCATGAATCTACCAGCCCTCTAGAGGTGATAACCTTATGAAAAGTCTTCTGCATCTTGTTTGGGATATATTTAGTTTGAGATTTCTGATCTAGAAAGAGATCCATAAGTTGGTTACAATCGCCACCCACAATCAAATTATCAGCGGCATGGGACAAGAGAAGAATAGAAAAATCATTCCTAAAAGAAAAATCAATGCCATTAGGGCCATAAACACTACAAAAAGAGAGTTGAGTGTTGTTAACTTTCCTATTCAAAAACAGCCATCTACCATTAGTATCATGGAAATTATTTTGTAACTGAATATTTAAAGACTAATGAAACAAAATAACAACACCATTCTTATTATTCACTCCATTCTTATTATTCACTGCCGGGGAGCAGAAAACCTCCCCTACCCACGGTTTGCGCATTGAAGACAGATCTTGTAACTTGAGGTGTGTTTCTTGTAATAATGCTTCATGACATTTCATTTTAGCAAGGTGAGACAAGATCTGCTGTTTTTGAACAGGATTAAGAATACCTTTAACATTCCATGAAATTAAGCAATGGCCATTCATCAATAGCATTTAAGTAAATATAAACATGAAAGTAAAAGAAACTTAAAGAGTGAGTAGAAAATAAGGTGTAAGAAACCAATCAAAAAAAGTATATGCCAGTGTTGTAAAAAAGCATACATGTAAAAACGAATAAGGAGCGGAAGATTAGAAAAAACAAAGAGGAAGGAAAATAGAGTTGCTAGCTTGATGTATCCATAAGAACAAAAAAAGGAGAGAGTAATGAAGTACCATAAGCATGAAATGGGAAAAAAGAGATGCAGTGGAAGCAAGAGCGAAGAGGCAAGAGAAAGCGAGGGGAGAAAGAAAAGGAAAAGGGGACAGAAGAGGAAATGAAGAGGGGAGCATAGTCTTCCAGAAAGAGTTAACAAAGAAAAGATGACGAACAGCCAGGAGGCTTTAGTCATAGTTATCAAAAACAAGAAAAACATTAATGAGGGAGGGGGGGGTGTAAAGAACAAGACGGCCACTCCAAAGGGGGGACACCGAGTAAGGATATGTTTACTAATGGGAAAAAAAAGAAGAGATAAGAGATTAAGGATAAAATGTTAAACATACGAAACAAAATGGAAGGGAACTTACCAGACAATGGGAAGACAATTAATGGAGTTAATCATACATGACAAAACATAAGGAGAACGTGTGTATGAACATCAGCGTCGGGAACTGCACAGGGAAGACCTAATTAACAGGGAAGAGAACAAATATGAAAACAATTAAGGCTTGCTCAGTTCCATAGCTTCTCCTTTGTGAATGTGAATGAATTTCCAAAGATTAGCCAGGTCTTCAAAAGTAAAAGTTCTGTCTTTATAAGTCACTTTGAAAAAGCTTGGAAGTATAAGACCATAACGGGCAATCGTGGATCTCACAGATGGTGTGAGGTCAAAAAATTCCTTAAGCCGGTGGCGGTTGACTTAGAGACATCTTGACTGAAGAAGACTTTGTGGCCAGACCAGAGCATCTGCTTGTGTTGCTTGGCAGAATTAAGGATTGCCATGAGATTGGAGTACAGGAGGAAATAGGCAATAATGCCTCTTGGTTTAGTTGAGGAAGATGCATTCTGAGGTCCCAAGTTGTGCACTCTTTGAATATTAAAATCCATAGACCAGCAATCTGCAGGACTTGAGTCCTCAAAAAGGAAATCATATCAGAGCCTTCAGAACCTTCCGGAATTCCGTAAATGCGTAGATTGTTGCACCTATTATGATTTTCTTAAGTCCTCTGTAGAATTTTTTAGTTGAGTAACTTCTTTAGTGAGGAGATCGACTCTGGCAACAACGTCCTGTGCATCACTTATTTTTTGTTAAAAAAAGACCAAGAACGGGTCTATAAACTTGCCTCAGTGAGCTCGGTGACCATTAACGTAGGAAGCCAGGTTTCAAAAGTTGGGCGCAATTGAAAGAAGAGACCATCAGTGCACACAGCGTTGTGACGAATTGCCCACAAATAATATACAGCGGTAGACAGCATGCAGCTAAAAAAAGGGAAGATTAGACAGTCCGACACGTGTGTGACAGTTGTCGATCTATTTTGGTGTCGCTTATTAAGCCAGGTTCTTTTTTTGCTGACAACAGACTATAGAATCCGAAAATAGTTGCATTGAATCATTGCTGTGGAAGAGAAAATAGCCAACAGCAAACTCACAAAATGGCGGCCACTGAAAACAGGGCCACTGAGGTGAGGCAAGCACAGGGAAAAAAAGCACTAAAAAAGACCCTCAACAGATCAACAAACTGCCTCAATGAGCCCTGCTACTTCCAATACAGAGAGCCATGCTTCAAAAGTGCAGTAAATTTTATTGCACAGTTAATTAAAACTCACAATTTAAAATACACAGCTTTAAAAGAGATATACGTCAAAGATAAAAATTAATTATCAGGAGTTAAAATTATGTGAAGTTTGTGTTAATAATTTACTTTTTATTATTGTTCTCTCCATCACTGCATCAAGGAATTTTGTAAATCAGCAGTTTAATTGGGTCTCCTGTGGATTGAAACATAGTTTGACTGCCTGTCTGCAGGATCTAGTGCCCTTCTGGTTCCATATTGCACGTAGTAAGGATCTCCTTTTGTCCATTAAGCTTGGGCAGATACATATTATGTGGATTAGATCTTCAGGTCCTACTCCGCAGAGATGGCAAGTTTGATCTTCCTGGTTCATTTTCCATGGAGCCAGATGAGGGAGAATTGGTAGTATGCCGAGTCGCAGCTTTGGAAATTTTTCTTTGGTCTTCTGTTTGAATCTGTGGTCCAGGTACTCTTGAGGCTTTAATGTTTTGTAGTCGTTTAGGACTATCCATCCATGTGCCCTTTTTGCTAGAGTTTCCTTATCTTCTAATAGCGATGTTATTTTTGTTACTTTCGTTACTAACTTTTTGAAGCTTTTATGATCTATTGGGGTATCCCGGAGGTCAGTCAGTTCGAGTCTTTCTAGTGATTCCATCAGATACTCTCTTGCATGTGATCGTTCTCGTCGCTGCAACTAAATCCAAAGTTGGGCATTTAAGGTACCTTGCTCTGCGCTTCTAATCTTATGCCAGCATTTTATGAAGCTGCCCCTTCTTTCCACTGTCTGTTTTTGAACCCCGAACTCCAGGCAGATTTGGGCAGGAGATACATAACTGGGTAGCTGAAAGATGGATCTGTAGGTTTTACGGATCACTTTGTCGAGGATCGGTGCATCTTTTCCAAGAGTTGATTCTCTCCCATATGTCAGCGTTGGTTGAAGGCGAGCCCTCAGTACTTGTAGAAGCGGGTCAAGCGTACAGTCTGGCAGTATTTTCTTCAGGGGATTCATCGCAAGATAACTAATGATGCCTTTTCGATGTAATATCTCTAATTGGGGTTTAAACGAGCCTCTGCTGTCTACTAAGACCCCCAGGTACTTGTAGCACATTACATGGTCCAGTTTGTGTCCCTCCAAGTACCAGCTATTTTTCCTGGTCTTCTTATAATTCACAGCCATAGTTCTTGTTTTCTTTAAGTTGATAATTAGTCTGTTGCGCTGTGAGAATGAGCTGGTAGTGTTTAGAAGGTGCTGGAGGCCGGTTGGAGTACGACTTATTAGGACCAGGTCATCGGCATAGAGGAGATTGGACAGTGTGATGTCTCCCAACCGTGGGGCGTGCGATTTGATGCTGTCCAATTCACCTGGTAGGTCTGCTAGGAAAAGGTTAAACAAAGTAGGGGCTAGGACGCACCCTTGTTTCAGGCCTTTAAAGGTATCGATTCGCCTAGAGAGGTGCGTCCCGTCTCCCAGCTTAATCTTGACCCAGTTATTGGTGTGAAGTAAGATCAGCTACTTCAAGAGGGTTGTGGTATCCCCCATTTTTCAAGCTTTCGCCATAGTTTTCACCGGTCCACATGGTCGAAGGCTGAGCTATAAACTATAAAACATAAAAACAGTGTGTTCTTTCCTACTTTGGCCGCGTCTGGCAGCAGAGTTAGTGCCATGACATTGGTGGTGGTCCCTTGTCCTCTACAGAATCCTGTTAGGTTTGCCGGGATTATATACTTTGACGCTGCCCAAGATGTCAATTCTTCCAATAGAATGCCAGCGTAATACTTTGCCTCTATGTCTAATAGGGCAATCAGCCGGTAGTTGCAAGGATTGCTCCTGTCTCCCTGCTTATAAATTGGGCTTATGATCGTTCCTTTCCAAGATTCCGGGCAGGTTTCCGATTCCTGTATGCCCATAAAGAGTGGTACTAATGTGTTACTCCAGAATTCAGTGTTGTATTTAAATATTATCGGTGGTATCCCATTTGGGCCTGGAGCTCCTTCCGTTTTCCCCTTCTTTATTTGAGTTTTTATCCGATCCGCTGTTATGTGGATTTTATTTGCTTTACGGCTTGTTATTGTACTGTTGTTCTTTGCGCCCTCAGTCTTCTTTTGATCGTGTTTTCCCATTGTGCTTTTCGCGGGGTTTCGGGACCCTTTTCCCACATTTCCTGTTTCGTTGTCCTTCTTGTTGTTCTCTGTTTCCTGTCTTGTCAGGTCTGTGGGGTTGACCTCATCGTTTTGGTTAAAATGATTATGCAAATAATCAGCCCAAGTTGCCTCTGATATGTATGAGCTTATTCCGTGGTGCCTTGGCCGCTGCAAGCTATGAATTGTTTGCCAAAATTTGGCGCTGTTTTTTAGTTTCGAGTCGTGCTTTATTTTTGCCCAAAGTTCGTCGTTTGCCAGTCTTTTGGTTTCCCAGATTGACTTTTTAGGCTTGCCTTTAAGCCACGTAGAGCGTATTGCAAAGGCTCTTTTTTAGGCTGTGTGCAGAGTTGGTTCAAAATTTGCTTTATATTCCGTTTAAGTCTTTTTATCTCCAGTGTGCTTGTCTTTCTCGGAGTAGACTTTGGAATTTTGCCTTTAGGCGACCTTAGTTTTGTTGCATATTTGAACCCAAGGGTCTTCGTATACCCCTCCCAGGCCTCTATTGGGTTTGCAGCCAAGTCGCCCTGATCAATTAGCTCCTTCGCTTTGTAGACAGTTCTTCGATCTTATCTTGTTTGTATCTTATACGTTTATGGTCTGATGTATATTCGGACCCAGCGCTTGCCCTGACTTCCGTGGGACTCTTTCTGGTTGTCCTTAAAGCAATTTCTTGTGGCAGATGGTCGCTTTGATCGCTAACACCCAGTTTAAATGATTTGATGATGTCAAATAGAGGGAGAGTTCCAAATGCATAGTCTAGGTGGGAGGAGCTTGTTGCAGAGTGGTAGGTTGATGCTGGGGGGGTGTCTTCTTTAAACCGGCCGTTAAGCGCCCTTAGGTTTAATTGCTCTAATTCTTTCAACAATTGATTTGAGCACTTGGTTTGTTTAGTTGGAAGTGCTTGTGCTTGAGTTGGAATTCCCCAGGCTCTATTAAGTTCATGTACTAATTCGTCGTCCGTTGCGGTTCCAAAAAGAAAGAGATTAAAGTCTCCTGCCAGGATTAAGTTCTCAGCTTCCCCCTCTTCCAAGATTCTTGCTGTTTCCTTGACCAGCTCTCTTGCACCTTTCCGTCTGTGCTTCGGGTGTATATAGGAGTTGATTATAACGAGAGGGTAGCCCGACTTTCTGGTGTTAATTGTAATGGCAGTCGCCTGTATAACGTTGGGAGCTATGGTTTTAGTCTTTATTTCCTTCATTGATCCTATTGTGAGGATTGAGGCAAAGATCATCAATCCACCTGAGCTGTGGCCAAAGGTTGAAGTCCTGGTGGCTGGGACAATTTGAGTCATATATCCTTCCAGGGCTATCTCAGTTTCTTCCCAGGTTTCTTGCAATAATATCAGGTCAAATGACCTTAAGTGTTTTAGTGTATCTTGATCATCCAATTTGTCAGTCAAGCCATTGATATTCCAGATGCATACTCGGAGGTTATTCGATGTTGTGTGTGTTGAGGGCTGCACAGGGGACCCTTGTCATTGCCCGCCTCTGTTTGTTATTGTTCGCTGTATTATGTCCGGATTAGGAGTTGATGATTTTATTATTACCGTTTTGGTATATAAGGGCCTTCCTTGGTGGCCTGGTGACTGGCTGAGAGCACCTTTTAAAATGGATGTAACTTTGTGCAGGTGTTCTTTTTCACTCTCCTTTAAAAACGGTGTTGGGTAGGCTGGCCTTCTACTTGGTTCCAGCTTTAATCCCCACTGAGCGAATTTGTTAAGTTCTCCTAAAATGTGATCGACCAGATCGTTAGCTGGCCATGTTGTCTTTGTCGTTTCTGGTTTATTCTGATCGAGTGCGGGTTGGAATTCAATTTGAAGTAAGTCAGTTGAGGTGATGTCTTCCAGACCCTTGATCGATTTAATCAATTTTATTATATTTCCTCTATTCAAGGTGTCCATTCTGCCTCTAGACTTATACTCTGGAGCAAATGTTAATATGTCTGTCTTGTTTGATGGAATGGCTCTGGTTTACTTGGGCTACGGTTTGTTCGGGGTAGTTGGCCCAGTTGGAGAGTTGGTCATTGTTATTATCATTGGTGGCTGAAGTTGCCCTTGTTTTGGGTTATTCCAATTCCTGCTCCAAGGCCGGCTGTTTCTAGTTTTGTGGCATGGCCCTTGGCCGACTGTCGGTATGGCTCCTTACTGAGCTACGTAGGTCAGTCTCTTGCTCGGATCTTTCCCGCTGTTGTAAGCGTTGTACCTGAGGAAATAGAAATGTTACGTGGCCAGTGTGTCCCCCACTTGTACCCTATCTATGTACCTATGCCCCATGTATGTCCATGTCATCATGTAATTCCCTTCTCATGACTGTAATATTAATGCCTCTGCATTTCCGTCCAATGTTAGCATATCAGTTATTAGGCCCTCCATGAATGAAACGTTAATTCTGCACTGAGGCCTATGTTGCCAATGCATTTACATGGTACACGTTTAAAAATCGAGATGCACACGTTTTTGTGGCACAAGCCGAGCCAGGACCCGAATTCAGGCTCCGAGCCTCCTCTGACTCTGAAAGCTGCAGTTTAGTTGTGTATCCCTGACCTCTCCCTTACTTCCTGCTCAGCAGAGAGGTGCCCAGCCTGGCCTGCCAAAGACAGTATTTTGCCTACAGTTATCTGCTCAGCTCCACAGAAAACACATTCCAGTCTAGTGAAAGGGGTAAACATATTCCGCCTGCAGAAGATAGGGCCTAGCTTTCCCGTCTCCATTCAAGTGATTTACTGAACCCGTTTCCATAGAAGGCCCATGGCCCCCACGCAATGCACGAAGAAATATATGCACACACTAGCATTTAGTGATGAGCAGCCTTTGCTCGAGAGACCTTTACTTCAGACAATACATCCTCCAAACACAAGATATCAGATATGCCAAAGGTGCAGGTCGTTCTGACATCCCAGACTCCTCTACTAGAGCTAAAGTCAGCTCTCCCCAGTTACACGTCAATTCCACGTCATGACTAGTTTTGCGCGCACAAGTAGGGTAAAGGTTCCTGCTGACCATGCAGACCCCCTCTATGCATCCACCCACCTATGACACACCTATGACTCATCAAGTGAACACCCACGTGTACGCCTCCTTACACGCCTTCTTTCACGCCCATGTGTTCTTATCTCTCTCTCTTTCACTTGCTCCGCCTGGAGCGCTCCGCTTTCTCTATCCAATGCAATGTATGGTTTAACTATATATAATGTCTTATGTGAATAAAGATTTAGATGACGATCCTTCCTGAACCTTAGTGGTGATGGAACCCGATTCTCCAGTAGCTCGAGCTATTGCATTAAAGCCCTTTTGAATCGGACACCACGGACTCTGCCTCTCATTTTATGAGCAATCCTTATTAATGTATAGAAATTCCGACAGGGTAATTAATTATTTACCACATTAATCTGGCGCCCGAATAGGGACGAGTCCCCTTCCCCACGCGCCGACGATGTAGGTCCAGCCCCCTACCCCTTCTACAGCCGTGACGGACTTCAAGTGTACACGACAGCGGGACTTCCTGCTTACTCCCTCAGGCCCACGGAGGAGACGGAGACTGCGACCAGGCATCCACACGAGGCGGTGAGGATTGCGGACTATCCCGACCAGAGCCCAAGCTGAGAGAGCAAGGTCCGAGGTATCCCGAGGCCCACCTGTTCCGAGGCGCATGCGCAGCAGCAGAAGTAGTAGCAGTCCCGTCCAGTATCGAGTTTCCGAGGCCTTCAGTTTTTGCTTCCCGGTGAGTACCGTTATTGGGAACGCATAGAGACGGGTTCATTTATTTGAGCCCGGGAAAGACGGGTCTGGGTACACAGACCCGGTAAAGACGTGTCCATTTAGGTGGATGCGGTAAAGACGTGTCTCTTCACGAGACCGGTATGGTTGTACTGTTTTGCAGTGCATAAAGTAAACAAGTTTTTCAGGATTGTGTTTTTTCTATGTACTAGTTAGGATGTATCTGTCTTTAATGTTTTAATGTTGTGGTATGAATGATTGTTTCCAGTTTATTTTTGTGTATATTGTGTTTTCGTTCGAATTAGTTCCAACATGCCACTGTTTCCAAAATTACGTCAGATAGGGACCAGGAAAGGGATACTCGAAGAGGCAGTTCCCGTCCCGCCTAGGGACACTCCTGGCCATTTTATGTACCAGAAGCACGGGCTAGATGCCATACTGTTTTTAGACTTATGGGTAGATTACACGAAGGATCTGGAAGAGAAATATAGATGGCCTGTCTCAGGGACATGGGATGCTGATTGCATCATGAGAGTAGAGGAAGCACTATGGAAAAAGAAAGCTAGACAGTCCCAGAAAGATGCCATAGAGTTGTGGCGTAAAGAAGCGCATAGGAGAACAGAGAAAGAAATCAACAAAGCAGAGAGAAGTAGGGAAGCAGCAGAAAAAGCCAGAGAAAAAGAGCTAAAGGAAGAAGGTGAACGGGTTAAGGCAGAACAAGTAGATAGACAAAGAAATGCCCTTATTAAAGGCATGTATCCCGTCCTCGCCGAAGGACTACCTAAAGTGACCCCGGAAGTACCCAGTAATTTGCCGCCACCATTGATCCCGACCAAAGTACATGGTCATAAACAGACAGCAGCAGACATCTTTCTTTCCTCCTATTTGGAAGACGCCGCTCCAGATTATGTTAATGCAAGCTTTCCTCCCCCTCCTCCTCCTGGCAACAATCCTAACAATCCTTTTCGCCCTCCGCCCGTATCACAGGACCAACACACACCAGTAGTGACACTGACAGTGAAAGACGACTCAAGCCAAGGGGCAGTGGGAGGGGGGCCCACTAGAGACATACTGCACACACCACCACCATCACAAACACTACGAGAATTAGCACTACAACGAACGCCAAAAATGACAGCAACACCACTTAAACAAACTGTAACGATTACATCTTGTATATATGATCCAGTACCAGGTGTAGGCTCAATGCTCATGTACTCAGTACGATTAAGACGCGTTGCAGACTATTTGATCACATTACCAGGCATGAAGAGCCATTTAGACAAAATATACCACTTCATTAGAACGGGGGAGGGACCCGAGAGTATACATGAGGCCATGGCACAAAGAAAGGTGGAGGTTCAAGGCATGCTTTTACGTTTTTTGATTAATTGTCTGATTAGGGAACAAGACCAGCCAGATAAAGAAGTAACTAAAGGTATGATTGATTGATTGGCTGATCAAGAAATGAAGATTAATAGTAAACATAGAGATATTTTAAATACTCAGGGAATGGCACACGTTCATTACACGAAAAATGTGATACCATTCCTATAGTCAGTTTAGTTAAATATGCTTGCATAGGCATATTAGTAGCCATAGCATCATTACGATATGAATAAGACCCGATTTTCCATGGATATGCTTTTAACAACTATCTGACAGGTCTAGGAATCCAATGCGCACTGATACGTTCATTTGCGCATGCGTGGGTTATTTAGTAGAAGTTGACACGATTTCATAATTTACGCATATTTCCGAAAGAATGAAAACTTAAAACGGACATTGCGCTACACACTTAAATTTGTGGAAGGTTCACGTGTAATTTGGCACGCAACCGAGGCGGGGATCGATCGGCGAGCCTTGACGCACATTACAAGCTCCTTTCTAGGTCTATGCTACCAGTGGGCGTCTGTCAGTTTCACTTCCGCATTCGAACGCCGGACTTGAGTATTTAATCGGCTCGTATCTTTCGAGCCGGATAGTTGATATCACTCGAAAAGAGAAGACACGCGGGAAGTGCACCGGTTCAACGCTAAAGGTATGTGATAGCCCTTAGTATAGGTACCGCTTTTATTACAAGTCTTTTTGGCGGGAATACCCAAATACTTAGGCGTGTATACGCTTTCTTGTTTTAGAAGCAGCAACTACTAGTGAATGGGAAGACGAAGGCAGTCCCATTTCATCTAAGATCTGATGTGAACATAAAATAATGTGAGTATTTGTCCAGTCCGAAAATAGCCCGATAATAGCATGTATGCATTTCGGGATTTTAACAAATACCTTCCTACTCTTTCCCTAGTGCTTCCTTAATGGGGATTTTTTGAAACTGACTTACTCTAACTACCGCGTGTTTAGAAGATTTTGAGACTCTTTATAGTAAGTAGAACCTCTAATTTTCTAATAGAGACCTTGCTAGAAGTAAATTACTATGTTTACAAATTTACGTATAGTGACACACCTCCCCCCCTTGTTGTAGGTTTTAACACGTCATTAATAACCAGCCGTTGGTCTACACGGGAAAGAAAATGTGCGTCTCATTCTGATAGGAGTGTATTATACACACTATATGTGAGTATCCTGTCCGTGTACTTTCAAAATAACTATAACTGTGAAAGATAGTATAGTTAGATTGCTTGACTGCTCTCACCCATCGCCGGAACCACTGGCTTTTATTAAATTATCGACCTAGTAAGAAAGTATATCAGGTCGCAACTCGCAAATAAACGTCTCACATAATTTGTTAACACAAGAGTTCTAAAAATGTATATTTTTATACATTTTTTTCAGTTGAAATTACGCCAGCACGTATTTTCGGCAAAGAAAAGAGGAAATTTTCCCTTTTTACAGCGGGAGCTATTTGCCCCTTATTATAATATCAAGTCCTCTCTAAAGGTCAGTACGCATTTATTGTTGGGACTCTTTTGTGGTATGGTCTGGGAATCCCAGAGAATAAGAAACCTTAGGATAGAAACAACCTAAGCCGACTTGGAATCACAATCACAACAGTCTTTTTAATATGTGGTAACAGAGAGTATTGACAATTAACACTGTAAAGGAATGCTTATATTGATATTACTCCTGTGTGGTTATTGATTGGATAACAATGTGTTGTACATAAGATGCGCACGTATGCTGCTATCTAAAATGTGATGAATCTTTAGATGCTGCTATCTAAAATGTGATGAATTTTCAGATAATTGAAGAACAGCAATAATGTGGCTTTCTATGTTTTGTTATGTCTATTATGTTAATGTCTATGAAAGGTGTTGCAGTGTAATGAGCAGGGGTGACAATTCTCAAAGTCTGGCTAGCAGATGGATTTTAGCCTTATGTTTAAATTCTGTTCATAATTTGAAACATCGATGATGAGATTGATTTCTCTTTTTTAATCATAGTATCTCTGGGGAAGACAGCTAATATTTTTTCCTGAAGAAGACGGCGGTAATTTTTCTGGCCCGTCGAAACGCGTTGAAGAGTGGGGGAGAGAATTCACAATATTTACTAAGGAGTATTCTGACTGAAGCTGAATATAACCTTTTTGAGTTCCTCCCTTCTTTGTTCTTTGTATTCTATGAACTTGTTTGATGAACTGGGAAGAGTATTTGTTCCTTATATTGTCTGTTTTCCCTTGATTGTGATTAATATAATTTTAACTCTGTTTTTAACTATAATTTTAATAAATTTATGCATTTGGAAATTTATTTGTTGTTTCAGAATTTGAGTCACCACTGCACTGCTCTTAGTTTGCCTGCATTTTTGTTGTATGTTATGTTGTCTTGATCATTGTGGCCAAAGGGAATTTCTTTCTTGACTAAGTCAATAGTTGGTACCCCATCCCTTTGGTAGAGGGTCCCTCTCTCTTTTATTAGAGATCCTGTGCACAGTCCCTGGTGGACTGGAGAGTTCTTCTGTCTATAAGACTTGCTACTATTGTGTATCGTTATTTCTGTGTAATGGATCAAATTAAGACCTTTGGGTTTAGTGATGACCAATTACACCGTATCATGAGTACGAAAAGAGGAAACAAAATCACCTTAGTATCAGGCAAGGGTGAAAACTGGGGTAAATTACTAAACCTAAAAAAGAAGCTAATCCGCACTGAAGCACATGCGGACTTTCTAGCCGAATATGTTAAATCGGGCATTATTCCGATCGGCTTACAGGTTCGCAATGAACCTGGTCTATTCACAGATAACAAGAAGTTTCTAGAAACATGGACACTGATCTCTAACAGATGTAGTAGAGATTGGATGCTCCTTATTATAGAAACTGCTCAAGGACTCATCATACTGGAGCAGGAAGAAATAGATAAATTAGAAACAGAGCTAAAAGGGTGTCCTGCGCTGGAAGAAGCCAAAAAGAAACTGGCTGATATAAACAAAGATGTTGAGGGATATAGTGAATATTTGATAAATAAAAAAACCAACAAACTAAAAAAAGACATTGAACGCTTCTCTGTTGAGAATGTATACCCTTTTCTCAGAGAAAACTACTATCAAAATAAAAATGATGGCAATTGGGATAGACCGTATACTTATCAAACCTACTCCAGAGGCGGCAATAGACGTGTCACATTTTCGGAAACCTCAGGCTCCGGAAGTGAGGAGGAGGATTGTAACACAAATGAAACCGGTAGAATTGTCCGTGATCAGGAAGATTTTTTAGAATCCCGCCCGAGGAGAACCCAGCGATTCAACGGGAACCGAGGGCGTGGACAGTTCAATGGGAACCAGGGACAAGGAAGGGGGCAATTCAACCGGGGCAACTCCCAATACAACCGTGTACCTCAACAGCAGGAATACATGAGCACACGGAGCAAGCAATACTGGAGACCTGCAAACTACCAGTCATAAATCTATCCTGCAGAGAACTAAGTAACATAGAACTCAATATCCTAAGCAAAGGCTTTAGCTTTGTCCCCACAACTACCATAGACAGATTCCAATTAGAGAAAGATCTTAAGGCTTTCTTTAGAAAGATAAGACTTAAGCGCTTTTTTGAGAACAGAGAGAGTAGAGTCACTGAGAATATCACGGGATTTAAACCTAAATCAACCTTCACACCCACTGTGGGGATGGTAGGAAAGAACATCGAAGCCTTCGAGATAGCAGTAGAAAGTGGAGTTTTTAGGATCTTAGACAAGGAAAAGAAAATACCCTCCTATAACATATCTAAAGCTGAGAAGGAGGCACTAGAAAAGCTTAAAAATGACAACTCAATAACAGTGAAACCTGCTGACAAGGGGGGTGGAGTTGTCATTTTTGACACGCTGGATTATGAAAAGAGAATCAGGGCGATGCTAGAAGTGAAGGAACACTATGCCCCAACCAACGTCAACTGTCTGCTAGGAATTTCTAGGGAATGTTTACAGTTACTTACCAACGCCAGAGATGAGGGGTATATTAGTGAAGAGGAATTCAAATTTCTCAATAATACTGAGCCTAAAACCCCAGCCATATATGGCCTACCAAAGGTCCATAAGCACAAATCGGATCCCCCTATGCGACCTATCGTGAGCAGCATCAACTCTTTGCTTGAACCCATTAGCAAATATGTGGATCATTTTTTGAGGCCTCTGGTCTGTGGACTAAGATCATATGTAAGAGATTCCGCCCATATCATCTCCTTGGTAGAGGGATTTCCCTTCTGTGAAGAGACTCAGTGTCTGGTCACTCTAGACATTGAGTCTCTTTATACAAACATCCCCCAACATGACACAATTGAAGTGATAGATGAACTCCTTTCTCAGCATGATCTAAATGGGGCTAACAAGGAATTCCTCGTGGACTGTGTCCGTCTAATTTTAACCAACAATGTTTTTTTGTTTAAAAGTGAATACTTTAAACAGCTTAAGGGGACCAGCATGGGGGCCACATGTGCCCCCAGTCTGGCCTGTCTATATGTAGGCAATTTTGAAAATAAGCACATTTACAATGAAATGGCACCTTTTTTCGAGAATGTAGCGGGCTGGTACCGCTACATCGACGACATCTTTTTTATTTGGGAAGGGACCATTGCTGTTCTGGAAGAATTTCTCCTGTGGATCAACCTGGGTGACCCCAACCTCAGGTTTACCTCTACTTATAGTACAACGAAGGTTGACTTCTTAGACATTTCGATCAAGAGTGTGGATGGTGTATTAGGGGTGGAGCTGTTTACTAAGCCAATGGCCAAAAACACGCTCCTCCACTTCTCCAGCTTCCACCCCAAATCACAGAGGGAAAGTATACCCTTTAGTCAATTCCTCCGGCTCAGGAGGAACTGTTCGGATGTAAATGATTACTACAAGCATGCGGCAGTCCTTAAGAAAAAGTTCCGTGATCGTGGCTACCCAAAAAAACTTCTATCCAGCTCCCTTAAGAGAGCCAGATTTTACGATCGTGATGCCTTAATCAATAAACCTGACACTTTGAAGAGCCCTTTAAATAGAATAGTTTTTGCGACAAAATTCTCCCACATTAGTAATCAGATCAAGAATGTGGTCAATAAACACTGGCACATTCTCAATCATGACGAAGACACAGCACTGGCCAAACCACTCTTTGCTTTTAAGAAGAATAAGAACCTGCGAGACCTTCTAGTTCACACCTACAAAGATGAGGGAAGAGAAAATCAAAGAACTCTGGACAACACCACAGTTACTGGTACATCTAGGTGCGGTAGCTGCAACATATGTGATCAGTGTATGGTAGCTACTGAAATCACATGTAATAATAAAACCATTAGATGTAGAACCCATAATAACTGTAAAAGCAAAAACATAATTTACATATTAAAATGTCCCTGCGGGCTTTTCTATGTGGGAGAAACTGGGAGAGAAGCTAGGATCAGACTGCAGGAACACCGATCAGCTATTAGGACCAAAAAAATGACTGCTCCAATTGTTTCACATTTTCTAGAAAAAAATCATGGTGAATGTGATTTCAAGTGGTTTATCTTGGAAAGAGTCAAAATAGGAAAGAGAGGAGGGAACATTACTAATAAACGGAAACAGAGAGAACAATGGTATATTTCCTATTTTGACACAGTGAGAAATGGACTTAATTCCAGGGAAGAATGGGATAGGCTTATTGGGTGAGTATAAGGGGACCTGCACCTTTAATAAAAACATTACTTTATCCTAATAATCGGTATAGAGAATTCCCAAACATGGAGGTACTGCCCTAAGTTTCTTTTACAGTGAGTAGTGATAACCAGCTTATTGATAACCCAGAAAGCTGTGTGCACATAGGCATATTAGCAGCCATCACAAATGAATAATATCTACTGGGTTCTATATTCCATTAAATAAACTCATAGTAACTAACTGAATGGCCTTGGAAGCTCATGTGGTTATTTGACTGGCTGATCAAGAAATGAAGATTAATAGTAAACATAGAGATATTTTAAATACTCAGGGAATGGCACACGTTCATTACACGAAAAATGTGATACCATTCCTATAGTCAGTTTAGTTAAATATGCTTGCATAGGCATATTAGTAGCCATAGCATCATAACGATATGAATAAGACCCGATTTTCCATGGATATGCTTTTAACAACTATCTGACAGGTCTAGGAATCCAATGCGCACTGATACGTTCATTTGCGCATGCGTGGGTTATTTAGTAGAAGTTGACACGATTTCATAATTTACGCATATTTCCGAAAGAATGAAAACTTAAAACGGACATTGCGCTACACACTTAAATTTGTGGAAGGTTCACGTGTAATTTGGCACGCAACCGAGGCGGGGATCGATCGGCGAGCCTTGACGCACATTACAAGCTCCTTTCTAGGTCTATGCTACCAGTGGGCGTCTGTCAGTTTCACTTCCGCATTCGAACGCCGGACTTGAGTATTTAATCGGCTCGTATCTTTCGAGCCGGATAGTTGATATCACTCGAAAAGAGAAGACACGCAGGAAGTGCACCGGTTCAACGCTAAAGGTATGTGATAGCCCTTAGTATAGGTACCGCTTTTATTACAAGTCTTTTTGGCGGGAATACCCAAATACTTAGGCGTGTATACGCTTTCTTGTTTTAGAAGCAGCAACTACTAGTGAATGGGAAGACGAAGGCAGTCCCATTTCATCTAAGATCTGATGTGAACATAAAATAATGTGAGTATTTGTCCAGTCCGAAAATAGCCCGATAATAGCATGTATGCATTTCGGGATTTTAACAAATACCTTCCTACTCTTTCCCTAGTGCTTCCTTAATGGGGATTTTTTGAAACTGACTTACTCTAACTACCGCGTGTTTAGAAGATTTTGAGACTCTTTATAGTAAGTAGAACCTCTAATTTTCTAATAGAGACCTTGCTAGAAGTAAATTACTATGTTTACAAATTTACGTATAGTGACACACCTCCCCCCCTTGTTGTAGGTTTTAACACGTCATTAATAACCAGCCGTTGGTCTACACGGGAAAGAAAATGTGCGTCTCATTCTGATAGGAGTGTATTATACACACTATATGTGAGTATCCTGTCCGTGTACTTTCAAAATAACTATAACTGTGAAAGATAGTATAGTTAGATTGCTTGACTGCTCTCACCCATCGCCGGAACCACTGGCTTTTATTAAATTATCGACCTAGTAAGAAAGTATATCAGGTCGCAACTCGCAAATAAACGTCTCACATAATTTGTTAACACAAGAGTTCTAAAAATGTATATTTTTATACATTTTTTTCAGTTGAAATTACGCCAGCACGTATTTTCGGCAAAGAAAAGAGGAAATTTTCCCTTTTTACAGCGGGAGCTATTTGCCCCTTATTATAATATCAAGTCCTCTCTAAAGGTCAGTACGCATTTATTGTTGGGACTCTTTTGTGGTATGGTCTGGGAATCCCAGAGAATAAGAAACCTTAGGATAGAAACAACCTAAGCCAACTTGGAATCACAATCACAACAGTCTTTTTAATATGTGGTAACAGAGAGTATTGACAATTAACACTGTAAAGGAATGCTTATATTGATATTACTCCTGTGTGGTTATTGATTGGATAACAATGTGTTGTACATAAGATGCGCACGTATGCTGCTATCTAAAATGTGATGAATCTTTAGATGCTGCTATCTAAAATGTGATGAATTTTCAGATAATTGAAGAACAGCAATAATGTGGCTTTCTATGTTTTGTTATGTCTATTATGTTAATGTCTATGAAAGGTGTTGCAGTGTAATGAGCAGGGGTGACAATTCTCAAAGTCTGGCTAGCAGATGGATTTTAGCCTTATGTTTAAATTCTGTTCATAATTTGAAACATCGATGATGAGATTGATTTCTCTTTTTTAATCATAGTATCTCTGGGGAAGACAGCTAATATTTTTTCCTGAAGAAGACGGCGGTAATTTTTCTGGCCCGTCGAAACGCGTTGAAGAGTGGGGGAGAGAATTCACAATATTTACTAAGGAGTATTCTGACTGAAGCTGAATATAACCTTTTTGAGTTCCTCCCTTCTTTGTTCTTTGTATTCTATGAACTTGTTTGATGAACTGGGAAGAGTATTTGTTCCTTATATTGTCTGTTTTCCCTTGATTGTGATTAATATAATTTTAACTCTGTTTTTAACTATAATTTTAATAAATTTATGCATTTGGAAATTTATTTGTTGTTTCAGAATTTGAGTCACCACTGCACTGCTCTTAGTTTGCCTGCATTTTTGTTGTATGTTATGTTGTCTTGATCATTGTGGCCAAAGGGAATTTCTTTCTTGACTAAGTTGATTGATTGGAGTGACAACATAGCTGCCGGTAAACATGATACAATGTCAAAGATAGAATGTATGTACAGGAAAATTCGTAAAGAAATTCTAAACTTACACAAGAATGAGTAAGACGCACACAAGAATGAGCCAGACGAGAAAGAGGACTACTTAGCCTATGGAGAGGATGAGCCAGAAACAGAGGAAGTGGATAAACTGAATTACGTAGGTAGAGCAAGACAGTTTGACAGGCCAAAGGGCCTAGATTACAGTAAACATGGCCCTCCCATACCGGAAAGATATTCTCTTGAACACCTATTCCAAGCTACTGAGAATGCACTGAAAAGACAAGTAGGGGGCGGTGAACCTCATACAATGCATGAACAGGAACTAGCCCGGTCAGCCGTTCAATGGGCTTGTAATTCTAACATATATAATGATGACGTAGTGGCGCAGAAATTTTTAAGCCTCCCTCTGGAAGAACAGCGTTTAGCTGGTATTTATATGGTTCAACATCTAATCACATTGTACGAGAGCCAGCATTCTGATCCAGGTCCCTTGTATAAATTATTGGACGATTTACTCTTAGAGAGATGGAGAGGCCTAGGAACCGAATTAATTAATGTCATTCTAGATCAACGACATAAGTACTTGACTTTTCTGACCACGCACTTGATTCCTGCCCTACACCGCGCCAGAAAGACCTTCCACATAGACAGACAGAACCCCCTACGAGAGGTACATCCCGTTAGAAATACAGCGAATGAGCTTCAACGAGTATACGTTTACACACCCTTGACGAAAATAGAAATACTGGAAATGAAAAAATTACTGCCCTGTCATGATAAAGACCCGGGGGGGTTCCACCGTGAATTAAAGGACATTCTCCGCATAGGGGATTACACATACGCTGACATCATTAAATTATTGAAAGTACTGTTACCAGCAGGCATTTACGAAAAGCTTAAAGAAAAAGATTGGGAGGTGGGAGAGAAAAAGATCAGTTGGACAGAATTGGAAGATGAGGATAAACTTTGAGGCCCTGGTGTTGGTCTTGGGGAAAAGGCTAAAGCACTACCTGAACTATTGATACAGGTCTTGCCGAGATTATTGATTACTAAAAAGGAAGATTGGGATGCTATTTCAGCCTGTAAACAGAAACCAGATGAAGACACCAGTGATTTCTATTCTAGATTCGAAAAATGTTTTATTATTAATAGTGGCCTTAAGACAAATAGTGAATCGTACCCACATCTTTTTGTGAGCAAATTAGTAGAGAATTCCTTACCCCCGATCAAAAATAGAGTACAGAAGGTTGAGAGTACCTGGCAAGCAAACAGTCCATCCCAAATGTTACAAATGTTACAATACCACCAGAACCGAATTAGAGAGGAACAGGAACACGAAAAGAGACGCATGAAAGATACGAAAATGAAAGTACTAGTTGCACAATCAGTACCAGCTGATGGCCATAAAAAGGGCACGGCACCTGTTAAGGGGAACTGTAATTATTGCAAGCAACCAGGTCACTATGTGAATGAATATGCTGTCCTGAAACACAATATAGCTACAGGCAAGACAAAAGAAAGACCGCGTCCTCCTAGACAGGATAACACCCCGCAGAACACGCAAACGCCACAGAACTCACAACAGACAGTAGCTACACCGCAACCCATTGCTGCCACACAACATGTCACGCAACAAATGTACCAGTACGCGCAATCAGACTATCCAGAATATCAACAGTACTCATGAAATAGCCTAGAGAGGGAGGTTGGCTTGCACCTTATTGAGGTTCCTGTAGATCAAGAGGGTCCCTATGTACATAGTCGTGTATTGGGAAAAGACAGAAAATTTCTAATTGACACAGGGGCGAGCAGAACTACCATCAGTCATGACGAGGTTCCAGGGGCACCCCTCTCAGGCTCACAGAATATAGTCCTGGGATTTTCAGGAAAGCCTATTGTTAATGAAGTGTCAAAGCCAGTTTCCCTAGGAGTCGGTCCATTGTCCCGTACTACAGACTTGTTACTTACTAAGTCATGTCCAGAGAACTTGCTTGGTATAAAGACATTGAAAGAACTAGGAGCAGTGATTTGTTGTTCTCCGGAAGGAGTGAGATTATTTTTACGTGATTTTAAAGGACATTATGTGTTGAGAGATTTTGATCCCAGACTCCAGAATGTTCCACAGAATTTATGGGCGCAAGGTCCGACTGATGTAGGTTACATGCACATTACGCCACACCGTGTCACCCTCAAGTAAGGAGTTGTACTGCCACGAATCCGACAATACAAGTTACCACCTGATGCCGTAGTAGCAAATTGTTGACGAACTCATTGCACAGGGAGTGGTTGTAGAAACTGACTCCAATATATGTAATTCTCCTATCATTCCTATTCTTAAACGAACTGACCCAAATGCACCACCAGTCTACAGACTAGTGATTGACCTCCGAGAACTGAACAAATGCATAATACCCCAGTACCCAGTGGTCCCAGACATTTCTTCATTACTGACTGCAATTGATTCCGAAGCGACGTTCTTTACTGTTCTCGATCTCAAGAACGCCTTCTTTAGTGTCCCAATACATCCAGAAAGCCAGTACCTCTTCGGATTCTGTTTAAATGGACGCAGCTTTAAATTTACGAGGGCTCCTCAAGGATTCACAGAAAGTCCTAGTATTTACAGTCAAGCATTGAAGAGACAACTAGACAGTATTCACATGCCTACCGACACCGCACTGCTCCAATATGTGGACGATCTCTTGATTACAGCACGAACAGAACGAGACTGTGAACGTGCATCACTGACAGTCTTATACTTCTTGGCAGACAAGGGGCACAAAGTGTCCCCTTCAAAGTTACAATTCTGTGCACAGCAAGTGGTGTACCTTGGACACTTACTGTCCAAGAGGGGTAGACAGTTGACTCCAGACCGCATTCATTTAATTGCACATCTTCCACAGCCCAAGACACAAAAGGAGGTACGGGCCTTCATTGACCTCACTTCTTACTGCAGACAATGGATTCCCCAGTATGCATATCTAGCCAAGCCACTCATACAGTTGACAACACAGGAGGCAGCGTCTTCGACTGTCCTCCCTTGGACTCAAGAACATACACTTGCATTTGATGAATTGAAACAAGCTCTATGTCAAGCACCAGTTTTAGCGACTCCATGTTACAGCAAGCCTTTTACACTTTTTGTCACTGAACGCGAGGGTACAGCATTATCTGTCCTTACACAAGATCAAGCAGGAAAACAAAAGCCTTGTGCTTATTTTTCTAGTACATTGGATCCAGTGGCCCAGGCTCTGCCTGCGTGCCTGAAATCAGTTGCAGCAACAGCCCTAGCAATCAGACAAAGCGATTCCATCGTGTTAGGACACCCCCTGACAGTACAGGTTCCACACTCAGTGGAAGTCCTTTTGAACAGGACTCAGACTCAACACCTGACTATAGCAAGACTGACAGGATATGAACTGACATTATTCCAGCCACACATAGAGATCAGACGATGCAACACCCTGAACCCTGCTACACTTTTGCCCTCAAGCACAGCAGACACTGCACCACATGACTGTGTGGAAGTAGTTAATACAGTGACGAAGCCAAGACAAGACTTGACAGACATTGCACTGCCAGACCCAGACCTGACACTTTATGTGGATGGTTCATGCATGAGAACAAGCACAGGAGAGTTAGTGGCCGCATATGCATTGACCACTGATACTGAAGTCATAGAGACACATCGAATTGACATACTGTTAGCCCAAGCAGCAGAACTCATCGCTCTGTCCCAAGCCTGTATACGAGCCAAGAACATGAAAGTAAACATATACACAGATTCACAGTATGCCTTCGGAGTCGTTCACGACTTCGGAGTCCTCTGGCAGGAGAGAGGTTTTCTGACCTCTCATGGGGCCAAGATTCAGCATGGTCCCCTCATTCAGGCTCTGTTAGATGCAATACACTTGCCTACAGCTATAGCCATCATGAAGTGCAAAGCACATACCAAAGTCACAGACACCATTTCCCAGGGTAACGATTTGGCAGATCGAACAGCTAAACTTACAGCCCAAACTCAAACAGACATTCCAACTGACACGACAAAGACGGAAGCACCATCACTGACGAATTGTATGACAGTCAGGGATCCCTCACAAGATGTACTCGACATACAGACACATGCCACTCCAGACGAAATCAAGAAATGGACTGAACAAGGAGGGGTCCAGACTGACCAGGGTTGGATGACAAAAGGCAAAGCCACATTGTTTCTCCCTGACTCCATGGTTCAAGTTATCATAAATACAGCACATAGTCCAGCACACTTAGGAGAAAAGGCCATGTTAGACAGTTTACTGAATATCTGGTTCAACAAGCACCTGCGTGCAGCAGCAAAACAGAAAGTGTGTACCTGCATGATCTGTTGCCAGTTCAATCCAGGCAAAGGCCTTCCCATGGAACAAGGTGGATTTCATCCTCCTGACCACCCTTTTGAAGTCCTCCAGATGGATTACATTCAGATGGACAGATGTCGAGGATACAAGTACGTCCTCGTAGTTGTATGTGCACTATCTAGATGGACAGAAGCATACCCAGTCCCAGATTACACTGCTGTGACCACTGCCAGGCAGTTGGTCCGAGAATTCTTTTATTCTCGGACGTGTTATATAGCATTTCTACTGCCACCTGTTTTTCTAGCCCCATCCCATTATCATCGAGATTCACGACTTGTACATGTTAGACACAAGAGGGAGACCAATTCCCCAGTTGTCGATCAGACTGAGACAGCGTGGGAGCAATACTCAGATTTCATTAAAGGATATTTCTGGTTCATAGGTCCCGTCCAAAATAGTAAATTGATACACAGATTGACAAGAACTTTGGAAGCAGTAGTGAATGAGACTACTTCTGCCTTAGGAAACTTAACAGAGGAGCAGTCTGCTATGAGACTTGTTGTTCTTCAGAACCGTCTTGTTCTTGACGTCATCCTGGCAGATAGGGGCGGGGCTTGTAGAGTGATCGGCTCCAGTTGTTGCGTGTTTATTCCAAATAACGCGCCATCCGTGTATGCAGCAATAACAAGGCTCCACAAGATAGCTCGTGAAATGCACCAAGACCCATGGTCTTGGTCCGGTTGGCTCTGGAGTGTAATAGCGGGATGGGGTTGGACAGTGTTGTCCTTCCTAGGAATAATACTATTAGTTATATTCAGTTGCTGTCTCTGTCTGCAATGTGGCCCAGCGATTTGCGGCTTGTGTGCCACTGCCTGTATTCCCCGTCCACGTTCACGTGCACAAATGAAAAAAGACGAGCAAATGATGCTATATGAACAAATAGATGGTCTCATGAATATAGATGTGTCCTGAAGGGCACAGTAGGGGACAAGGAGGGAATGAGGAAATAGAAATTTTACGTGGCCAGTGTGTCCCCCACTTGTACCCTATCTATGTACCTATGCCCCATGTATGTCCATGTCATCATGTAATTCCCTTCTCATGACTGTAATAATAATGCCTCTGCATTTCCGTCCAATGTTAGCATGTCAGTTATTAGGCCCTCCATGAATGAAACGTTAATTCTGCACTGAGGCCTATGTTGCCAATGCATTTACATGGTACACGTTTAAAAATCGAGATGTACACGTTTTTGTGGCACAAGCCGAGCCAGGACCCGAATTCAGGCTCCGAGCCTCCTCTGACTCTGAAAGCTGCAGTTTAGTTGTGTATCCCTGACCTCTCCCTTACTTCCTGCTCAGCAGAGAGGTGCCCAGCCTGGCCTGCCAAAGACAGTATTTTGCCTACAGTTATCTGCTCAGCTCCACAGAAAACACATTCCAGTCTAGTGAAAGGGGTAAACATATTCCGCCTGCAGAAGATAGGGCCTAGCTTTCCCGTCTCCATTCAAGTGATTTACTGAACCCGTTTCCATAGAAGGCCCATGGCCCCCACGCAATGCACGAAGAAATATATGCACACACTAGCATTTAGTGATGAGCAGCCTTTGCTCGAGAGACCTTTACTTCAGACAATACATCCTCCAAACACAAGATATCAGATATGACAAAGATGCAGGTTGTTCTGACATCCCAGACTCCTCTACTAGTGCTAAAGTCAGCTCCCCCCAGCTCTCCCCAGTTACACGTCAATTCCACGTCATGGCTAGTTTTGCGCGCACAAGTAGGGTAAAAGTTCCTGCTGACCATGCAGACCCCTTCTATGCATCCACCCACCTATGACACACTGACTCATCAAGTGAACACCCACGTGTACGCCTCCTTACACGCCTTCTTTCACGCCCATGTGTTCTTATCTCTCTCTTTCACTTGCTCCGCCTGGAGCGCTCCCCCTTCTCTATCCAATGCAATGTATGGTTTAACTATATATAATGTGTTATGTGAATAAAGATTTAGATGACGATCCTTCCTGAACCTTAGTGGTGATGGAACCCGATACTCCAGTAGCTCGAGCTATTGCATTAAAGCCCTTTTGAATCGGACACCACGGACTCTGCCTCTCATTTTATGAGCAATCCTTATTAATGTATAGAAATTCCGACAGGGTAATTAATTATTTACCACATACCTTTATATCCTCCTTGTGCCAAGAATATTCAATTGCTGTCTCTGATACGTCTTTTAACCTTGGGATTCTGAGTTTGTTGGGGGTCCTTGTAGTTGCCAGTTTTTTGCACAGGGGCGGGGTCTGCTCGACCTGGTTAGAAGGTGCCACCGTCTCTTCTAGTTCCGCTTGGTATTGGGGTTCCGCCGACTGCCCCTCCTGTTCTTCGGCATCGGCTGTCATTTTCCTGTTCCTGCCCTTCCTTGTTTGTTTCTGGCGGGTTTGTGAGTTTGTAGGCACCTCTGTGTTGGCTCTTTCAAGAGAGGAGAGGTTTGGGAGTGAGTTTTTTGGTGATTGGGTGGCATTGGGGGAAGAGGTCTTCCCGCTTTTTTTGTGATTCCGTTTGTTTAGGAGTCCCTAGTAACGTTTCCCTCATTGGCTATGTCTGGCAAGTTCGATGTTGCGATTGGTTTCAGATTGTCCAGAAGGTTCTCTAGCATTGTTGGTAGCATTGATAGCTTGTTTATTATTGGAGAGCAGTCGCATTCTGTTCTTGCTAGCGCAGAAAGTTCTGCTGCTTCCTGACCCCTTTTTATGAGACCGTTTAAGTCTCCTAGTTTCCTCTCGATCCCTGATGTGAACTCAGCTAGTGTTTGCAGTACCGTTAACTGCATATCTAGTTTCTCTGATTGATATTGTAAGGCTGTTGCTGATAGTTGTATTGTGTTTAGTAGGTTTGCCCAGAAAGTAATGAACGAGCTTTTGCTCTCACTCTCTGGTCTACTAGTGCTAGGGGTTATGGTAGGTTTTAGATTGTAAGCCAACACTAGATCTTGCCACTCCTGTGTTGCGAGGAAGGTCATTTCGCTGTCTATAGTGTATGAGTTTTCCCTTTGCTGATTTTTAGGTGTGTTCGGACGGCCCATATCTTTTGGGGCCGTTTGGGGGCCGTCTTGTGCGCTCTTCAGCGTCTGCGAAAGACTGCTGTTTGGTCGAGATGATACTGTCCTTTCGTCCCGTGCGCTCTGGGTTTTTTGTCGCAGCGGTCGGGTTAGTTGGTCACCCCGGTCCTGTGGGTCATGATGTTCTAGAATGATGGAGGCATCTAATGCTCTGTCTGCGCTTGACCCGCTAAGAGATGTATCCTTGTCTGGGGAGCTTTCTGTTTTTATCCTTCCGAGCGGAGTCTGTGTACCTAGAGGGCTTTTCAGTTCAGTATCTAGTGGGCTACTGAGCTCCACTGACCGGTCTGTTGTTGTACATACTACTCCGTCTTCTTCATTATTGTTTTTTAGCCTGCTTTCAGTTGATGCCATATGATTGTTGGCATGAATATCCGCCACTATAATTTTTAGGGTTTTTTCTGTTTCCGGTATTTTTTGTCCTTGTAGTGGAGGATATTCTATCTTCCCAGGCTCCAATGGAGTTGGTAGGCCTTTTAGGTTTCCGTTTTTTGTGAAAATTGGTGCTCCGGGATGCTTTAAGATATCAAATTTCGTGTAGATTTTTGGTTGGTAGGAGTATGAGGTTTTCCTAGCTGGTTCTCCGTCAATGGTTATGAGATCTTCAGTTCTGTCTCTTTTCGCTCCTTTAAATGGATTGGTTGGTTTTGTTACATTGTTTGGGCCCTTTATGATTTCTGGGTTATTATCTTTAGTGGCATCCGAGCCGGTGAACCAAAGGCAGCCCGTGTCATCACTAATTTCTTTGTGGATATTGGTCTCATTAGGGCTGTCCTTTTCCTTACTGAATGTTATTTTACAGAGGTCTTTGTCTGTAAGTGAGGCTCCAGCATCTTTAATGGCCCCCTTTTTCCATTTTGATACTGGTTTTGTGATGGACCTTCTCACTTTTCCTGACCTCATAGCTGGCCGGGTAGCAGCGTTGAGCTAAATAGCTGATAGCTGATAGCTAATAGTTGATTTCGACTCGCAGAGCCTCGTGGCTGGTGTCAGTGAGGGACGATGAGGACCGGCAGAGCCAACACCGAGCCGAGGCGGGGAGGGACCGCAACTGCCGCCTAACAACTGACTCACCTCTGCCTTTCAGTCCTTCAGTCCCTCTGCTCACTCCTCTCCGCGGTATCACCGGAACTTCACCAGTCGACCACAGACGCACATGCCGTACTGCTCCGCTCCGGACTCCCAGCTCCTCCAGCTCACCGCCGCACAAGCCTCTGGGGCTCTTGGAACTGCTAGGGCCGCTTCTCCCATGGCTCCTTGTTTCCTGCTGGTTAGATTTCAATTTTTGTAAGTTAATGCTTCCCCTCTGGTGGCGATGCCTGGCAGTAGGGGGCAAAAGGAGCGCAATCGCAGGAGTAAGTACGCTCGCCGGTTGCAGCTTGGCTGAGCTCGTGTCTCGAGATATAGCGATGTGGAGGAAGGCAGGGTTGCAGGGCTGCAGACCTCTCAACCCCCCTTGCTCTCGCTGCTTGCTCCTCTGCCGCTTACTCCTCTGGCGGCTCCCCACGCAGGTATCTGGGCCTCCGGGTGCACCAGGTGCCGTAGGTGCTGTAGGCTGTGTGCAATGTTCCACGTGCCGTGCGTTGCGAGCCGGGAGAAGGGGCCGTGTACTAGACAGCAGTGCGACACCCTCTCTCTCGGCTCTCTCTCAGGGCTCGTGGTTCGGGGCTCGGGGCTTGGGGCTTGGGGCTTGGGGCTCAGACTCAGGCTCAGACTCACTGCCTCTACCTCACCTCAAGTCAGGAATCACCCGCCAGCTCCATGCTCCGTGCACCGCCAGTCCGCCGGTCCTCCGACTCTCCAACTCGATGTTCTGTGCCTCTGGAGGGGGGGGGCCTGGCGGGGAGCCAAGCGGGAGACCAAGCCAACCGGTCCCGGTTACAGCTCTGCAGCACTCCGGCGGTGGATTCCCCCTGCTGCAGCTGTGTTGTTTCCTCAGCGCTCAGCTCAGCGCTCACAACCGCACGCACCTCGCAGCCCACTCTCCTCCTCTGCTCCTCATAAACCGCTTAAAAAGTGGGACCGCATACGTAAAAGGAGCCCATTCAGAACCGACCGGAGATCGGTGTCAGAGAGCGTTTCTGGGAGCGGCCATCTTGTATCGCCGTGCGCCGCCTGGCTGTGCTTTCTTAACTACACATTTCTAGGGACTTTCAGTGTTTTTTATAGTTTAGATTGTGACCACGACATCCCTTCAATCTAGGTATTGTAAGGAAAATGTGAGGGCTTCTAATACGTTAATTCTTGGAGTACAATCATTAAATGTGTTAAATGTCTTACCAATGATAATATTATACACAAGGATACACTCAGTCTTCCGCCAGTTGTAGATGGCCTCATTAGTTTCAATTGTGGATCTTGTGTGTGTCTCGCCCACAAAAATCACATAATTACACTTAATTAAATATCACTTATACAATTGAACTTCCCACAGTGTGGTAGAGTTCTAATGGTTGTGGTATCACTTACTGCGGTGCCACTACTGGCTATGTCACAGTGTGTGCAGTTCGAAGGCTTTCCCTTCCTGTGGTCTCAAAAAACCTACAACCAACTCAGGGAATTGGAAACTACCCAGTACTGATGCATGATAGAAGGCCTGGAATTGCATTTAATAGGGCATGCACCCACAAGGGGCTTTTCCAACTGTAATGTTGCACTATCCAAGAGCAGTCTTACTAAAAGGAGTTTTGATAAGAGGCAGCTGTATGAATAAGAGCATATGAAGTACCATGAACCAACCCTTTTTTTTAAAGTTGTTTTTGAAATTAATCTTTAATTCAAGATTCCAGAAATGAAGACAAGTAACTGTCTCATAGATATTGTATGTATTTTTTTGACTGAAAAAAAGATTCAAAATTTGTGTAAAAACACTAAAGCAAATGAATTAGTAGAAATGTTTCTAACATTGGAGTATACTTTGATTTTCCAGATTGACGTTAGAGGTGCTGCCATAGAATTGGATGCTGAGGAGAAAGAAACCCTGAGAACCACCATAGCACTTGTTGCAGGACTTTACGGCCTAGCTGCTATGTATGGCATTCTTCATCTCCCAGTGTGGGATAATGTAAGTGATATTAAGAAAGGATTAAATATCAGACCAACTTTTTCTAGATGGCATTTTTATTTTTTTTATCCATTTCTATTTTAGTCCGTTTTCATTGTTATAGAGCACAAGAAACACGTAGGTTTTGCATCGCCTGAAATAAAGGTCCAAGTTTCAATCAAATTAGAGGGGCGTCTATTTTGATGCACCCGAGGCAACAACCAGAGTTGGGGCTTTTATGCAATGCCATGGTCAAGATGACTGCCAATTTTGAGGGCTTGGAGTACTCCAAGGAGAGTTGCAATTCTCACTGCAGCATGGTTACACCTGAGAGTTCTGCCCAAGACTTCTACGGAACCACATGTCCTCTCCTCTATATTGCTCCAGCAGATCCCAAACTGGGATTGCTGCTGAGAGATGCAAAGGCTTCTGTGGTCATATGGATGCCAATGGGTTTTCTTGTTTTATGTGGGGGAGGGTCTCTGACTTGTTGTGGTTAAGGTTGCTGAACCTACCAGGGGCAGGGATTGGCATTCTTCATGTCTGTGTTCACAAGACCGAAACAAGATTACAGAAGACCCTTGTGGGCTCGAATTTTTCAACATGGAATCTTCTCTGGTACTCATAAAAGGGTGTATATTGCTGCACTAATGCAAGTTCCAGAACTCAACAGTTATAATAAATGGAAAACATGCCAAAAAAGGCACAATAATCAACCCATAACCTATTAAACAGATAAAGATAAATTTTTCACTATGACTGGCAAACAGGATCAAGAGCTCTAGTGAGTTATGAAACACATGCAGTAGCACACTCTTTATGCTTGAGTGCAAAATGATACAGGAAGAAGACAGGCCTTCTCTTGCGTTAAGGATTTGACATCTAAACAGTTTGGGAAACTGTCTTGCTTATATACATCAGGAAAGAGCTACAGATCCCTCTTTTCAAGCAACAGATCATCCATGTGCAATTTCTGGTAATCCCCCTTTGTCTTAGCTGCATTTACCTTTATTGAGCACTCCTTTGCTTTGTAGATAACTTCACACAATCTGGGAAACACAGGCAATTATATCTGTTTTACAGGTGAATTGTATCACTGAACATTGATGCAAAAATAGAACACAAAAATGTGTCATTTTGCTTTGATAATCTTATACCAGAATAGCTAGATGGTAAATAGTTGGGCTACCCGTGGAATAGACTGCCCTTAGTTAATTTAGGGCAGGTGGCCAAACCTGGTGACAATGCCAACAAGAAGAAAATGCTGGTAGTCCTTGTTTTCTTGGAACTCACACAGGTTTTGGACAAGGTATGATGATCCTTTGATGAGGTCTTGTGAAGGTTAGATGCAAAATAGAAATTCATTGATATGATCTGGGTGAAATTCAGGTCCACCAGTATGAAGGAATAGCAGCGTATAATATGCCATCTTATATGCATATTACAGTCAATATGATAACACACTTCACAAGAACGGTATAAGAAGCGCAACAAAATATACACTATTTAAAACGCTAGCACCACTAAATTAAAATCCACAACAGTACCAAAAGGGTAAATCACAGTATGCCACACCACAACAATACTTCACACACTCTTGTGACTAATGAAAAGAAGACATTATTTTTTGTTAGTTCTCGTAATCGTGCACTAACCGCAGCAAAGTCTCTTATGTATTTAGAGCAGTAACTGGTCATACCCAGAAAATGATCGTAACATGGAAATGTCTTATGGGGGATTTGCAGTAGACAACGCTTGCACTTTAGCTGGATCAGGTTTCATGCCCCCATCTGACAAGACATGGCCAAAGAATTTCAAGCTTTTCTTGTGGAATTCACATTTGTCAGCATTCAGAGTTAAGCCTGCTTCATTCAGCAGACAACATACTTGCATGAGAGCTTTGTCATGTACTTTCTGTGTAGCTCCAAAAAAAAATATCTCATCACTATAGTTAAATGCATTTACTACAAGCTTTATGATCCGTCAAATGCATCAGGGGATTTTTTCACCAGGCAGGTTGCTCCCCTCACCGCCGCACAGCCCCCCTGTGTGCCTTGTGCCTCGCCGCTGCTGCAGCTTGTAACTAGAGTGTGCCTCTTTTTTAGTTTGTGCCTGCTTTCCTCCTCTGTTATTACTGTGCAATCTATGCTGTTTTACAGTTTTTTTGTATTTTTGCTGCTTTTCCCCCTGTCTTTTGTCCCCCTTGTGCCTTCTGTGACCCTCGCTCGCCCGCGCACCCCTCCGTGTTTCCCGCTGCTGCATCTCCTGCAGCCCCGCCCCCTGTATTCCCATTGGCCACCCCGCTCCCGCCTCCCTGCTGCTCCTCCCTCCCACATCCCCTCATATGGAGGCCTCGCAGCGGGCGCGCCTAAGGCAAGCCCATCTGTGCCCGTCCACGCCTGGACCGCGCCCAGCGCATGGACCCCTGGACACCGGAGACGCCATGACACATGACTGCACTACGACGCTAGCACCCTCCATGCACTCAATCCCGGCCGAGAACACACCTGCTACAGGGCAACCCCAAAGTGCACCCAAGGACCCTTCAACGGCCGGAACTGCAACTTCATCAGCATCCAGCCAGCCAAACCACCCACCAAGGAACCCA
This sequence comes from Lissotriton vulgaris, assembly GCF_964263255.1. Classification (NCBI taxonomy): domain Eukaryota; kingdom Metazoa; phylum Chordata; class Amphibia; order Caudata; family Salamandridae; genus Lissotriton; species Lissotriton vulgaris. The sequence continues at coordinate 286,405,106 of NC_141689.1, read as the reverse complement.
AGTACCTCAGATGTATCCTCCTCAACACCCTCTCCGCCCGCAGACACGCTGTCGAACTCTGGGACCTCCTCAACTCTTCCTCCCCTGACGTCGCCTTCCTGACAGAGACCTGGCTGAACCCTGCCTCCACACCCAACATCACCATTGCCATCCCAGAAGGATACAAGATCACGCGCAGGGACCGCATCAACAGAACAGGAGGAGGAATCACCATCGTCCACAGGAACACCCTCAGAGTATCGACCAACACTGACGACACACCCTAGGAGGAACCCTCATCTACAGACCCCCCCGGAACCCGACCACAGTTCAGCGACTCCATCGCTGACTTCGTCAGCACGCACGCCCTCACCTCCTCAGACTACATCCTCCTTGGAGACCTGAACTTTCATCTCGAGAGCAACAGCGACAGCAACTCCACTGCCCTGCTCGACAACCTCGCCAACCTCGGACTCAGACAGCTCGTGACAACACCGCCGGCCACACGCTCAACCCCATCTTCACCGAAAGTCCCCAAGTCTCCTTCAACCGCACCACCGAACCCCACTGGACCGACCACCACTGCATACACTTCACCTTCAGGAAGCCCACCACGCACCACCGCACCCAACTGCTGCCCAGACGATGCTGGAGCAAATTCACCGAGAACCAGCTCACCACCACCCTCACCCAGAACCCACCCGCCGACTCCACCAACCCAACACCGCCGCCCGCAACCTCAGACTATGGATCGACGACTGCACCAGCACCCTCGCTCCGCTAAAAACACCCTCCAACAGCCACACCAGCAAGAAAGCCACCTGGTTCACCGAAGACCTCCAGGCCTCCAAAAGAATATGCCGAAAACTGGAGAAAGAACTGGCTCCGCGAACGATCACTGGACAGCTACACAGCCCACAAGAACACCACCCGTAGCCATCACCAACACATCAGAGCCGCCAAGAGGGCCTCATTCAAGGACCGCCTTGACAACAATGCACACAATAGTAAGTAACTCTTCAACATTGTGAAGTAACTCTCCAACGCCAACAACATCCTGCCTTCGCCAGACCTATGCAACTCACTGTCTACCTTCTTACACCGCAAGATCACTGACATCCATGACAGCTTCAACACAAGGACCGCACCGACGACTACCGCCCCAACCACCACCACACGCACCAACCATTTACTCTCTGGACAAGCGTCAACGACAAGGACACCAGAGAGATCATGAAGACCATCTACTCTGGCTCACCGCTAGACCCATGCCCCCACCGCATCTTCAACAAAGCCAGCGCATCCATCGCACCCCATCTCAGCAAGGCCATCAACATTTCCTTTGAGACAGCAACCTTTCCAGAAAGTTGGAAACACACCGAGATCAATGCCTTACTCAAGAAACCAAAGGCGGACCCCAAGGACCTCAAGAACATCCGGCCCAACTCCCTACTCCCATTTCCGGCTAAGGTCACCGAGAAAATCGTCAACAAACAGCTGACCCGCTACCTCAAAGACAACAACATCCTGGACCCATCAGCAACCACAGCACCGAAACCGCCCTCACCGCTGCCATAGATGACATCAGGACCCTGCTAGACAACGGAGAAACAGCAGCCCTCAAACATCTGGACCTGTCAGCCGCCTTCGACACGGTCTGCCACCACACCCTACCCTACGCACACGCCTACACAACGCCAGAATACGGGGGAAGGCCCTGGACTGGACCACATCCTTCCTCTCTGGCAGAACTCAGAGCGTCCGCCTCCCCCTTCCACTCCAAGACCACCTAGATCATCTGTGGCATACCCCAGGTCTCGCCCCTCAGCCCGACGCTGTTCAATGTCTACATGGCACCCCTCACCCACGTCACCCGTCATCACAACCTCAACATCATCTCCTACGCCGACGACACCCAGCTGATCATCTTTCTCACCAAAGACCCCCACACAGCCAAAACCAACCTCCACGAAGGAATGAAGGCCGTCGCCGACTGGATGAGGAACAGCCAACTGAAGCTGAACTCGGACAAGACGGAAGGCCTCATCCTTGGGTCTACCCCTTCAGCCTGGGACGACTCCTGGTGGCCGACCACACTGGGAACTGCTCCGACACCCACAGATCATGGACGCATCCTAGAGGTCATCCTCGGCTCCACCTTCACCATGACTAAGCAGGTCATCGCCGTCTCCTCCTCCTGCTTCAACATCCTCCGAATGCTACGTAGGATCTTCAAGTGGATCCCCACTGAAACAAGAAGAACAGTCACCCAGGCCCTTGTCACCAGCAGGCTGGACTGCGGTAACACCTTCTACGCAGGAGTGAATATTGTCCAAGCTCCAGAGACAGCTGCAACGCATCCAGAACACCTCGGCACGTCTGATCCTGGACATCCCCCGCCGCAGTCACATTACTCCCCATCTGAGAGACCTACACTGGCTCCCCATCAACAAGAGGATAACCTTCAAGCTCCTCATCCACGCACACAAAGCCCTCCACAACACCGGCCCAGCGTACCTCAACTACCAACTCAGCTTCTACACCCCCACCCGCAAGCTCCGCTCTGCCGACTTCGCCGCTGTCCCCCGCATCCGAAGAACGACAGCCGGAGGCAGATCCTTTTCCCACCTCGCCGCCAAGACCTGGAACACCATTCCCCACCAACCTACGGCAGACCCAAGACCTACTGCCCTTCCGAAGACTACTCAAGACCTGGCTCTTGGATCAGTAGCAGCAACCCCCCTCCCCCTCCAGCGCCTTGAGACCCTCACAGGTATGTAGTGCACTCTACAAGTGGATGATGTCATCAGTGATGTCATTTGAGATGTCATCAGTGATGTCACTGACCATGTCATGAATGATGTATTATGTGACATCATCAGCAGTGGATTGCGGGCGAGCAAGATATAGTTAGTACAACTAACTATATCGGAGGAATTTCAATGGTTTTGTATGAGTGAAATGTCCATCTAACTATAACACCCCTAAAATCTACAGTTTTTTCAGTGAATTTCTAAGGTTTTTTAAATGCTAATTCCTAACTATATCAGGCCTGAAACCTATGGTTTTTTCAGTGAATATCAAAGGTTTTTTAAATGCTAATTCCTAACTATATCAGGCCTGAAACCTATGGTTTTTTCAGTGAATATATATATATATATATATATAATAATTGAATAAACAAATACCTGCTTCAAGAGGAAACAAGCAAGTGTCCGTTTCTCTGTCGTCCGTGAGCACGGAAAAAAACGGAGTGTTTGATTGATATATATATATATATATATATATATATATATATATATATATATGCAAAAGAGGCTCTTATGGCATTAATCAGCCAATAGTTTGTGGGAGCCTGCATTGTTTGTTTATATATATATAAAAAGCAAAAAAGATGTTGCACATATACAGTTTAACACTTTGGTTGTAAGGATTTATCCAGTGATAGATGAATAATGATGACTACATTCTGTGAGGATATAATGGATTTATACAGTTATCTAGATTGCAAAAGTCGCAAAAATGTTTTTTAATACATGAGATATTTTTTATACATGTTATTGTAAATTAGTTTGATGTACATGAAGGTGTAAAAATGTACCCGTGGTCTCGGTTATAAGAACAATGAGCCACTTGAATGAAGTCTGTCTTTCATATTTACGACCGTGTGACCTGTAACGGTGAACAAGGGGTGTGGTTACTTGAAAGTTTAAAAATCACTAATACATGTAGACATTTTGCACGTGAATAAGGGCTATTAAAGCTAGAAACTCGTTGTGTCGGGTCGAATACATTTTATTGACTGAAGTGCTGCTGGGTCTCTGCCTCCTTGTTCGCCGTACCGCCGCTGTGTGGATTCGGAAGTAAAGCAAACAGAAAGCGGGTGGATATATATATATATATATATATATATATATATATTACCTACTGGCAGTCGCCAGTAGGTATATATAGTTAGGATTTTTTCTCTATGGGACTTTTGAAAATTCTATGTTGAATAACTTTGGCGTTGATGGACGGAATCGGCTGAAATTTTCAGGAAAATGGCACTTTTTGTTTCTGAGCAGCCCCTGAAAATTTGGGGGGGGTTTCGTCAAGGGGGGCCAAGAAAAAAGGGGGGTCCCAAAACGCTTTTTTCCCATTCATTTTTCCAAAGGGCGGTTGGCCTCACTTTTAGCTCGAACGGCGTTTTAAAAAACAGATATATCTGTGACAGCGTCCCGGGTAGCGCTCCGGTTCGCGTACTTTTCGCGTAACGGAACTTTGCGAAGCGAAGCTGATTGGCTCTCCGGTGTCTGTCAACATTCTAAACAGTCCGGAACGGCCGTCATCTTGTCTCTCGGTAGGATCGAGAGACAAGAGGAGGAGATAAACGAAGGGGGAATTTAATGAAAGGGGGCAAGGTAGACCCCTCTTGACCCCCTAGGAATGATGTTGGGGTTATTAAAGGGTCCCGTGGGGCAAATAAAAAAAATTAGATTTTTCGCGGTAGAAGCGCTTCCCGGTTCGCGAATCGGGTCGCGAAACGGGAATTCGCCATTTTGTGTTTCGTTTTAATTAAATTACAAGATGGAGGAAAAACAATGTGGGAAATGGGTATAAGGGGGTACGGGAGACGTATCCTGACCCCCTATGTTTTCTGAGGGTGGCTGAGGATGCTCATATATGTTGATACATGTCTTCCAGCGGCTGCGCGTGGGCGGATTTTTTTTTTTTTGCTGCGTGACGTCTGTTAACGGTCCATTCGAAGGAAATCAGGGAGTGTTGACCGCCATTTTGTCACTGCAAGTAAATATATTGTTAAAAATAATTGTTATAAATTAATCCGTATTGAAAAACATTGTCTGCGCCATCTTGCCTTTTTTCCAATGCCACACTTTTGTTGTGCACAGCAACCATTTTAGATGCCTTGACCAGACCCACTCTCTGCACGCCGCCGATCCCCAGCATGGCTCCCCACCCTCGCAAGCATCTCCCCCACGCACTGGTCACCCCCGCTCTCTCTCTCATGCATGGGCCATAAACCTCCCCCCATCTGCGCTGCTCTTCCCTGAGAATCACACCCTGTGCCCGCCCGACACCTCCCTTTCACCCTATTCACTATCGCACCCTCTGACACTCCTTTTCCTCTGTGTCCGATTGTCCAGGCCGGTCCCAGGCTATCACCTAGCCCTGAGGAAGTAGTTTATGGCCCCAACTGTAAAGAATCACCCCTCTTCAAAGGAGTTACAGTAGATCAAGGTCCCCACCCCATGAGATCCGTCACACCACACGCGTTCCTACTATCTGATAACGATCCTGTATTGTGATTGGGGAGGGGATTCTCACTGTAAGGGTGTGTGGGACCGAGCCTGAAGCGGAAGATTCCAGGGATGCCTTTTTGTACATCAAAGTCTTCACAATTATGTGTCACATTAAAAATATATAGCGCTCCAACAAAGTAGTAGGATTATAACACTTTAATAACTTATAAATATATATTCAACGCTCCAACGCTTTGGTCTGTCTTTTAGTCGGCTTTGGGTTACAAAAGCCTACAAAATCCGTCGGCCTGTGAGGTGGCGTCAGTAGCGGACCGTTGTGCGAATAGGCCGAAGGCAGCACAACGCGCCGAGATCCGGACGGCACCCAGGTGGTGTCCAGCAAGTTGCCGCACTGGTCTGGCCATCCTACAATGCTGCGCCGAAAAACGGCGTGGGGTGCCCCGGGGGGGGGGCAGGCGGCGCGAACGGCCCTCCCCCGCCTCCCCAGGTGGAGGCTCCTCAGCTGCAGTGGGGCGCCCCTTGGCGTTTCAGTCGCCATCCAGCTGAATTGCGCCCGCTCTTGCGGCACAGTGCCTCCTCCGCCATACAGCTGAGTTGCGCCCGCTCTTGCGGCTACAGCGTCTCGCCCACCATCCAGTTGAATTGCGCCCACTCTTGCGGTGCAGCGATAAGCGGCTGCCACAGGACTCTCAAAATGGCGGCCGGCTCTTCGGATTTGGGCCTGGTCCACTAAAATGGCCCTGGGACACATTTGAACTCGGACATTTGCCTGCTAGGGCATGGGCCCCATTCCCGAAAGCGTCCCCTCAGCCTTGAAGATTCTACAAAAGTCATCGGGGCCCCCTGACTCCCGCAGGCTTCCGGTGGGGAGCGGCTGCCATGATTGCTTGCGGAATGGACTCGACGGAGCCACGAGATGGTGGTGCTCTCATGCTGACGCCAGCTTCAGTCTGAAACATCCAGAAACATTGTAGACTACCAATTCAATGACTTCCGGTGGAGCCCCAACGTGACCCGGTAGGGAAGAACTTGCCCTCCCCTCTTTTGACTGATGGTTCTTGTTGCCTGTCCCCTCTGTGGAGAAGTGTGGCTCAGTGGTTAGAGGCGGCAGACCCGGATGCTGGGATCGACCGCGGACCAGGGTTCGATCCCCCGCCTCAGCGGGTCTCGGGCTCAAAATTCCACGGCCTCGACAATTCTCGCTCCAGTGCCTACTCGACTCACGGGGTCTCACTCTGCAACTCTGGGCAATAGCTTGCTTAATCTCCACAACGGCCCCTCGCGGCGGGATGCCTGGCTTTCACCCTGTGGACACCCTGCCGGGGCCTCTCACAGGGGAATACCAGGACGGGTTCCCTAAGCAAGCGCCAGGATGCCCTTTGGGTGACAGGTTGCGCTATATAAGTACACCTACATTTACATTTACATCTAACGGAACCTTTTTGGACTGCCGAGTGAGAAAAAAAAAGGTGGGGCTTTCATCATTTGGGGAAAAAAAATGTTCCAATCCAATGAAAAGTGTTATTTTTAGGTCATATGATCAAGCCTTCCATCATTAGGAAACCAAAAGTAAAATGAACCAATGAAAAGTTTTATAAACAAGTCACAAGACCTGTTATGCGGCTTTGGTCTATAAAAAGCCTACAAAATCCGTTGGCCTGTGAGGCGGCGTCAGTAGCGGACCGATGTGCGAATAGGCCGAAGGCAGCACAACGCGCCGAGATCCGGATGGCACCGAGGTGGTGTCCAGCAAGTTGCTGCACTGGTGTGGCCATCCTACAATGCGATGCCGAAAGACGGCGTGGGGTGCCCGGGGGGGGGGGAGGCGGCGCGAACGGGCCTCTCCCGTCTCCCCAGGTGGAGGCACCTCATCTGCAGTGGGGCGCCCCTTGGCGTTTCACTCGCTGTCCAGCTGAGTTGCGCCCGCACTTGCTGCTACAGTAGGCCGAAGGCAGCACAACGCGCCGAGATCCGGATGGCTCCGAGGTGGTGTCCAGCAAGTTGCCGCACTGGTGTGGCCATCCTACAATGCTGCGCCGAAAGACGGCGTGGGGTGCCCCGGGTGGGGGAGGCGGCGCGAACGGGCCTCTCCCGCCTCCCCAGGTGGAGGCTCCTCAGCTTCAGTGGGGCACCCCTTGGCGTTTCACTCGCTATCCAGCTGAGTTCCGCCCGCTCTTGCGGCACAGTGCCTCACCCGCCATCCAGCTGAGTTCCGCCTGCTCTTGCGGCACAGTGCCTCACCCTCCATCCAGCTGAGTTCCGCCCGCTCTTGCGGCACAGTGCCTCACCCGCCATCCAGCTGAGTTCCGCCCGCTCTTGCGGCACAGTGCCTCACCCGCCATCCAGCTGAGTTGCGCCCGCTCTTGCGGCTACAGCGGCTCGCCCACCATCCAGCTGAATTGCGCCCACTCTTGCGGTGCAGCGATAGGTGGCTGCAACAGGACTCTCAAAATGGCGGCCGGCTCTTTGGATTTGGGCCTGGTCCACTAAAATGGCCCTGGGACACCTGAGGTTCCGTGACAATTGTAAGTGGTGTTTTCGACTCGCACGAATATGGTCGAGTCTGGTATCTATGAACCGCAAATGACGAGTTTAGTAAGTATGCGCAGTTTCGCTGTGCTAACTTAAACCGTTCGTTTGTTATATGGGTTTTTCATCTGTACCCACGGGTTCCATCTTAGATACGGCATCCATTTTGTCTCTTGCCCTCAAGTAGCCAGCGAACGGACGTTGTCCGCTTCGCGACCCTGGGACTCCCAAGATATTTGCGGAAGACACATGTTCTTTGTGAGTGTCTTTATGACAAGGGGGATGCTACTGTAAAACAGATGGTGCCGCTCGAGGCTCATCTTGCCGCACGGACTTATTGTCTCAGCCGTGCATCTCATTAGGCACGTCCCTTTGATGCCTGTATCTCGTGTTTCCTGATACCTCCCCTTTTACACCCTTTCCGATCTCCCCACTGTCTCCGTCTTCCTCTACACCTGTCCTTGTTCCTATTTTCGATCTATTTTACTGCTGATTGGAATTCGCTAATGGTGGGAAGATGGGTTTTTACAGTTGGGAACCGCCAAATGTTTCCGCACTTATGTTCCGGACCTCATGTGTGACCAAAGCGACCCCTCTGGGGGATAATGATGGGAACCGGGTTGTAAACTTTTGTGTTCGATGTTATCCTATGGGTAAAAACTGTATAAAAGGAGCGATCCACAGAACCAATTTGAAGCAGTCTCCCCAAGTTGCACGTGGTGTACTTGTTGTGATCTCTGTGTTCCCTGCAGCAAATAAACCTTGAATCTTTGACGTCGAAGGAAGTGTCCCGTGTCTCTGTGATTCGTACGCCGGAGCAGGTTACCCACGAAGGTTTCAGGTGTTGTGCCCTGGCACCGCTGGGTCTTAGAGAACCCAGTCCTTCAGTTGGCGCCCAACGTGGGGCTGCATCAGTGGTACCGGTCCAAGCCCGACGATCGTGAGGAACTTCGTGTGAAATCTCCGAGGGAAGGTGCACTCCGCTTCATCGATCCTGTTGTCGAAATAAGTGGCCCGAAGACTTTTCCCGCGAAGATTCCCGCCTCCGGACGGCTGCGACGGACTGCTGCCCTGACTGTAGACCTGTTTTTGGCGCCTGGCGTAGACCTTGGTATAGCGAGACGATTGACGGGCCTTCCTGGTGACGCCATCGATTTTTGAGTTAAGTATTTGTGGGTCGCTCCCATAGTTCTTGGTTGTTGACACTTTAGCGAGTGTTTTTGTTGTTAGCGCTGTGTGAGTGTTTTTGTCGGTGACACTTTGCTAGCGTACTTTGTTGTGTTGTTTGACGACTGCAGCCGCCAAAAACCGAGGGTTTTGTTCTTTGCTGGGACTTGGTAAATCCCGTAACCCTTGAAGTTTGTGAAACTCGGCTAGTGTGCAAGATGCCTGGTCGCAGTACTTTGTTTAGTTGTTTCAGACCTTGTGGTACGGATTCCCGACTGGAGGACTCGTGTCCGATACCTCCGGTTGGAACTCCCACGTATGAGCTCTATAGTAAGCATGGGCTAGGCCCAGTTACCTTTAACGATTACTGGATCAAATATACGAAAAAGGACGGCGACCTTCGTTGGCCACCTCATGGTAGCTTCGAGGCTCCGATCTTAGATAATCTAGAGATTAAATTGTTTGAAAGAAAGTCAAGGCCGGCCATGTTTGATGCCTTTCGGTTGTGGCGCAAAGAAGCCCGACAGAAAGAAATCAGACAGACTAAACGTAATCAGCGAGATAATGTTGCTACCATAGTAAAGAAAGCAGAGCAATTTCAGCATGATAAGGAGGTTAAGGATAAGGAAGTGTTTGACCGATTACAGCGTATGACTGTAGATAAATGTTACCCCGCTTTGCCTACGGAGTCGGAAAAGAAGGAAGAGCCAGTTGAGGATCCCTTAATGTCTTATCTTATGAAGTCGCCACCTCCGTACGTACAGGGTACCGCAGCTCCTATGGTCCCTGCCGTACCTATTCTTCCGCCTATCCCTCCTCCGCCTGTTCCTCAACCTGCACCCGTTCTTCCGACTGTTCCTGCTCCTTTGTCTGTTTCTATTCCTACTGCTCCTCCGCTTCCACATACTCCTGTTCCCGCTACTGCCCCTGCTACTGCTCCTGTTTTGTTAACCCCTGCTGTTGCCACTGTTTCTACCCCTTCTCTTGTTAGTCCTGTATCGTATGCTTCTCCCTCTACTCGTAGTCGCAATTCTCCTCTTGCGGCTAGCTTCTTTCATTCGCTCGGACCTGTTCATGGGTCCGCTGGTTCTGATGGTCCTCAGAGACGTAGTCAGCTTCCTGGAAACAGAGAACGCGTTGCGTTATATAATATGGCGATGGGTTGGATGGTAAATCCTCTTAGGTGTCCACCCCGTGTTGTCCTCGAAACATTTTGTCAATTCAATATACCAACCCAGAGATATGTGTTTAATGAAATGTGCAAGTTCCTCTATGATCAAATAGCGGCCGATGCGCCTGACGAGGTGCTGACCGCCCTGTCTGATCTTCAGCTTCAGTTCGCAAATGGACTGATAGTGGATACTAATGTTCGACGTGCTGTTGAGCGGTTGCTATCTCTTCGTCCCGCTCCGATACCTCATGCATTGTTTGTTGAGGATATTGAAAAACAACCAGATGAGTCTGGCCAATATCCTATGCGTGAAGTTCCACCGGTTTGGATGCCAGGTAACCCCGCAGCTGCCCCTCCGGTCCCGCCGTATTTCCAGAGAGTATGGATACATCTCCCATGGAAAAGATCGGAAGTGTTGCAGGTGAAGCAATCTTTGCCTGACCCTCGCAAAAATCCTGCAGGGTATTACAAAGAATTATCGCAGCTCGTAGATGCTACGGTAATGAATCTTGCCGATATCGACATGTTGTTTGGCAATGTCGTACCGCAACCGGTATGGGCTAAGATTCGTCAGGAAAATCACACAAATGAACTAGGTGGTGATTGGGCGGCCATTATAGCGGCAGATGGGTTGCAAGTTGGTGGCGCTAGGCCTGAACAGTTGATTGCTGCTCTCCCTCAAAGAATAATAACATTAATGAAAACTCTTATGCCAGCTATGAGAGTGAATTGGGACAAATTGTCAGCTTGTAAGCAAAAGAAGGATGAGAGTGTTTCCGACTTCTTTACGAGGTTCGAGGAAGCATTCATTGACCATAGTGGACAGGATATGGGTACCGAGGGTGGTCAGAGATTGTTTGTGGATAAATTTGTTTCGAATTTATTGCCCGATTTGAGCAATAAATTAAAGAATTCGGAAAGTGCATGGGCCGTTTCTACTTCGGCTCAGATATTGGCTACGGCACAATACTATGAGAATAGAGAGAAAGAAGAGAACGACCGTGCTGATAAAAAGACGAAAGACCTCAAAACTAAAGTGTTGTTGCAACAAGCGTATCCTCCGCGGTCAAATCAGAATAATTCGCAACAGAATAGGTCACAGCCACAATCGAACAGATCCCAAACTCGTAATGACTCCTCCTCCCAAAGATCCTCGTTAGGGTACAATCAATGTGCTTATTGTAGACAGGAGGGACACATTAAATTCAATTGCCCCGTTTTGAATGAACGTAACAATGGTAACTCATCTAGAGGAGGTCGTGGTGGTTCGCAGCAAACATCACGTGGTAGAGGTCGTGGTGCTCAGAACGATCGCTCAGATAACTCATCTAATTCTAATAATTGTTTTGATCAACGTGGATCATCGCAAGGACGATCTGCGCAGTACAATGTAGACGATTATTACGTCGATCAGGGAACTGACGACAGTAATTACTAGGACAGCCATAGACAAGGAGAGGGAGTGGTATCAGTTCCGGTTGATCAGAGAGGGCCTTACGTCGCAGTTGCTACATTGGGCGTCGTTGAGCCTTTTCTGTTGGACACTGGTGCAGCGAAAAGTTCTATCATGCATTCGAAACTCCCTGGCGCACCTTTGTCTGGCTTAACAAATGTTTCCGTTGGATTCTCTGGCGCCCCCGTTAGCAATCCAGTTTCGCGCCCTTTGCCCCTTAAAATTGGGCCACGTGAGCTAGAAGCTCCGTTGATTTTGACTACGGGTTGTGGTGAAAATCTTTTGGGCCTGGATTTGCTTAAACGTTTGTACGCAACTTTGTATTGTTCTCCTGCGGGTGTAAAGCTTACGTTAGGAGAGAGGGTTGTCTCTCCTATGTATTTGACCCTCGATAAGCTCCCACCGGAATTGAGTTCTCTTCCTGCGTCTTTGTGGGCAACAGGTCCAAATGACGTGGGCCTACTTGATATCTCCCCTTATGTTGTACAGCTGAAATCTAATGTGCGACTGCCACGTATTCCCCAATATCGTATCTCCCTTGATGGTGAACGAGCACTGTTGGCGATCATCTATGATTTGATCGAGAAAGATGTTATTGAAGAGACTCGGGGAAACGTGTGCAACAGCCCTGTGCTGCCCATTCTTAAACGTACTGATCCTTCAAAACCGCCTGTTTATCGCTTTGTTATCGATTTACGGGAGGTAAATAAAATTGTGGTTCCTCAATTTCCCGTTGTGCCTGACATCACGGCGCTACTGACTCTGATTCCAGCTTCTGCATCATGGTTGTCGGTGATTGACTTGAAAAATGCGTTTTTCAGCATCCCGATTGCCGAGGAGAGCAGGGACCTTTTCGGTTTCTCTCTCGGTGGACGTAGCTTCCGGTTCAAACGTGCTCCTCAGGGCTACTGTGAAAGTCCATCTATTTACAGCCAAGCCTTGAAGGGTCAACTGGATGCGTTTAGGTTGCCGGTCGGTGCGGCCTTGATCCAATACGTCGACGACTTATTGGTGGCTGCTGATACTCAGGACATTTGCAAAATTGCTACGGTGTCGTTGCTGCAACATCTCTGTGAGTTAAATCACAAGGTGTCACCTTCTAAACTCCAATATTGTTGTCAAGAAGTAACCTATCTAGGTCACTTATTGTCAAAGGAGGGAAGGAGATTGACCCCAGAGAGAATTGCAGCGATTGCGCGAATGGCTGTGCCAAAAACCCAAAGAGATGTGCGTGCCTTTCTAGGTATTACGTCGTACTGCAGGCAATGGATTCCTAATTTTTCATTGCTAGCGAAGCCATTGGTGGCTCTTACGTGCAAGGATGTTTCAACTCCTTTACCATGGACGGAAGAATGTCAGAAAAGTTTTTCTGAACTGCGTGATTCATTGTGTTCGGCTCCTGTGTTGGGTACTCCTGACTACAGTAAGCCGTTTACGTTATATGTGCACGAGCGGGAAGGTTGTGCTTTGAGTGTCTTAACGCAACCTTTTGGTGGTAAGCAACGTCCATGTGCATATTTTTCCTCGACCTTGGACCCAGTAGCTAGAGCATTGCCGAGTTGTTTACGAGCAACAGCGGCAGCTGCGGTCTCCATCCGACAATCAGCAGGATTGGTCATGGATAATATGCTTACGGTGATGGTTCCGCATGCAGTCGATACTCTTTTGAATCGAACGAAAACTCAGCATCTGACGAGTGCGAGGTTGTCTGGGTACGAATTGACGCTCTTGGCAAGCCACATTCAGATAAAACGTTGTAACGTTCTGAACCCGGCAACTCTGTTACCAATTAGTACAGAGTCAGATGAAGTAGCAGAACATGACTGCTACTTGAGGACTGAAGAGGAAACAAAAGGTCGAGTGGACCTTAAAAACACCCCATTGGAAGATCCGGATGGTACTTTGTATGTGGATGGGTCATGTTTTAAGTTGCCGAATGGCGATGTGACTACTGCTTATGCTGTTGTAACATTGAATACTGTTGTTGAGACTGCAAGGTTGAATCAGAATTCTGCCCAAGCTGCGGAGCTGATTGCTCTTACTAGAGCGTGTGTGTTAGCGAAAGGGAAACGTGTGAATGTGTTTACCGACAGCCAATACGCGTTTGGTGTCGCTCACAGTTTTGGACGATTGTGGAGAGAGAGAGGTTTCTTGACGTCGCACGGTACGAAGATACAGCATGGCCAGCTTGTGAATGATCTTTTGGACGCATTGACTTTGCCTACGCAAGTTGCGATTGTTAAATGTAGTGCGCATCGCAAGGTGACGGATGATGTTGGTCGTGGTAATGCGTTTGCGGATGAGATTGCTAAGGAGACTGCCCGGAACCTTAGCACTCGGATGTATGTGACGAGTTCGGTTAGGTGGCCTACAGAATCGAGTATGTGTGAAGACACTATCGAAAGTGTGAAAGCAATTCAGAATGAGGCTACCGAGACTGAAAAGATGAAGTGGAAAGAAAGCACGGGAGAGTTGGATGCGAATGGTTGTTGGATTGATTTGTCGGATCAGAAAAGATGGTTGTTGCCTGATGCGTATGTGCTGGCCGTTGTGACAATGGCGCATGGGTTAGCACATATCAGCGCGAAAGGTATTTGCAAGTTGCTATCTCCTGTGTGGAAGAATGATGGCATTACGAAATGTGCTGAACGTCTGGTGAAGAATTGTATGGTGTGTATAATGTACAATCCTGGCAAAGGAACCCCAACTCCTCCTGGCAGTTTTGCTCCCCCTTCGTATCCCTTTGAGGTGATTCAATTGGACTTCATCCATATGGAGCGATGCAATAACCTGAAATACGTTTTAGTTGTGGTTTGCGCATTCTCCCGATGGATCGAGGCCTATCCCCTCAAAGACAATACTGCTTTGTCTACTGCGAAAATCCTACTGAAGGAATACTTTCCTCGGTATGGAATGCCTAGAGTCGTGTGGTCAGATAACGGAAGTGAGTTTGTTGGAAGTGTGATGAAGAGTGTGTGTAAGGGCCTTGGAATTAATCAGAAATTCCACAGCGCCAATCATCCTCAGTCAGCTGGATTGGTTGAAGGGTACAATGGCACCCTTAAACTAAAGTTAGCGAAGATTCAGGCTACGACTGGTCTTTCGTGGCCTGACGCTTTACCTTTAGCATTACTGTCAACTAGGGCGACTGTACACTCCCGAGTAGGGCTTAGTCCCTATGAAATAGTGTTCGGCCGTCCTGCGAATGTGTGGGGGGTTCCTAGGCCAGGAATGTTTTCTGATCTTGAGTACCCAATGTTGATCGATTATCTACATGACTTGACTGCTAAACTGAGGTTAATTCACCAACAGGTTTACGACGCATTGCCGACGCAGACGGAGGGTCCAGGCCACCAGCTCCAGCCCGGAGACTGGGTGGTGACAAGGAACTTTTCACGCAAAAATAACCTGGACCCGAGGTTCACCGGACCCTACCAAGTGCTCCTGGCCACGAGGACTGCCGTTCGTCTCGAGGGACGTAAGAATTGGGTGCATGCCACGCACACCAAGAGAGTCCCCATCCCTTTGCCGGCAGACCCGTGGGTAAGGAGAGGCATTGCGTCATCTGAAACAGAAACATTGCCGGCGTTTGTGCCTTTTAGCGACGCACAGCTTGTTGAAGAACCCTCAGCGCAGCAGAAAGACACTGTTGAACAATTAGCATCAAGAGACTCAAGACCAGAACACTCAACTGAGCAGCAGGACGCTGTCTCTTCAACGGATCCTTTGTTTGACAAGCAGACACGTCCTGGGAAAACCCGATACTTTTTGCGATCTCGCGCTAAGGACAAATAAAAGATTTTGCTTTTCTGTATTGACAACTGCATTATCCCGTTTTCCGTGATCAGTGTTGAACATTTATATTACTGTAATTATTTTGTATATATATATTGAGCTTCATTCCTTGTATTTTTTCTTTTACAGCTGAGAGACTTTGTTTTTGCATACATACATATTGTGCATTGAAGGCCGTAGGGCCGCGCGCGTACTTCCTTCTGGACAGTAGGTCTTGACGCTAGGTTAAAGGCCGTCGGTTCCTGGGAACTCCTAGGGATTGACTATTGCTGCACAGAACGAAGTGCGTCAAGAAACGTTGCGGACGGTCGTAGGGAATGGCATTCTCGAAGCTGAATGATTTGGAGGGAGCTCAAGTCCACAGATTCAAGCTGCAGCAACTCAGTTGTACCAAATGTTTCATATTCCAACTGTTTGTATTGTTCTTAACTGCTTCTGCATTATTGGCGGGTGGGGTGTATTACACAATGTTTTACTTCTTACCTGCTACACCTACTCCTACTTCTTACCCTAATCTTACCTCTACTGTTTCTCCTCATTCCTTTCATATGTTACCGGAACACGAGCAGGCTAGACGTGTAGAATTCCGCAACAATTCCTTTATTCAGCTCCTCCATCAGCATCAGTTAGTGGTTAACACTACTAATTGTTGGGTGTGTGGGTTGATGCCACATACTACGGATAAGGGAATTCCATATCTGGTGTTACCGTATAGTTCCCAAGGGTCAGCTCGAGCATTTCAAACAATGTTTCGAAGCGCACTGGGTTTCCACCCCATTCGAGAACCACGTTCCCCCTACTCTGGTCCTACCTCGTATCAAAAACCTTTGTCGATAGCAATAGAGGATTTAGATAGTGATATCTATGATCCCTCGCTTATTCCCGAAGAAGAGGTACAAGCCTATAGAGTCCTAAGTAGAGGTGAAAATAGTGCGTTCACTAGTGAAAAGCAGCTTAAAAGCTCGCCTCCGATATGGGTCGTACCCCACACTGGTAATTTTTGTCCCATGGGTCGTGGCCGAAGATCGCAAGCCCGTCTTGGAGCAAGTGCTTGCACTGAAAATTACATTCTGCCGATGTTCTCGTCCCCTGTGTTTCTGGCTGCCAAGGGTACATACTTCATCTGCTATGATCGTGCATACACATGGTTGCCCGCTGACTTCATGGGCTCATGTTTCATTGCAAATCTGTTGCCTCCGACGTTTACTGTAGATGCCGATTATCATAAGACTAGAGTTATACGAGGTGTAATTAGCGAAGAGGATACTGCCGGTCAAGAGGCAGGAGACTTTTTCAAGGGTTTCCTCCCGTTTTGGGGACCTATGGTTAATAGTAGGAACCTGAGACAGTTGACTCGGGTGGTAGAATCGACAGCTAATATTACTGCCAGTGCCCTTGGTAATATCACTACAGAACTTCAGGCGGAGAGACTTATGACGTTACAAAACCGTATGGTTTTAGATGTCATCTTAGCAGATCGAGGTGGGGTATGTAAGGTGATCCATTCGAGCTGCTGCATTTTCATTCCAGATAATGCTCCTACTGTCTATCAAGCCATCTCGAGGTTGCATAAGATCTCCGAATCCATACACGTGGATGTAGGGGATTGGACGCTACTTGGGTGGTTTTGGGGCCTGATGTCGACTTGGGGTTGGAAGATTCTGATGATCATCGGAGTCGTTGTAGTGTTCCTGTTCACGTGTTGCCTTTGTGTGCAGTGTGGTCCTGCCTTATGTGGCCTCTGTGCTGCAACGTGTATGAGACAACCACCTGTTACCAAGGGGACTCGGTTGGACAGAGCTATGCTACAGCAACATCTCGATGGTCTGATGAATATCGAATATGATTCCGACTAGTGCTTGCCTACATGAGGGCAAAAGGAGCGTCTGAGGTTCCGAGACAATTGTAAGTGGTGTTTTCGACTCGCACGAATATGGTCGAGTCTGGTATCTATGAACCGCAAATGACGAGTTTAGTAAGTATGCGCAGTTTCGCTGTGCTAACTTAAACCGTTCGTTTGTTATATGGGTTTTTCATCTGTACCCACGGGTTCCATCTTAGATACGGCATCCATTTTGTCTCTTGCCCTCAAGTAGCCAGCGAACGGACGTTGTCCGCTTCGCGACCCTGGGACTCCCAAGATATTTGCGGAAGACACATGTTCTTTGTGAGTGTCTTTATGACAAGGGGGATGCTACTGTAAAACAGATGGTGCCGCTCGAGGCTCATCTTGCCGCACGGACTTATTGTCTCAGCCGTGCATCTCATTAGGCACGTCCCTTTGATGCCTGTATCTCGTGTTTCCTGATACCTCCCCTTTTACACCCTTTCCGATCTCCCCACTGTCTCCGTCTTCCTCTACACCTGTCCTTGTTCCTATTTTCGATCTATTTTACTGCTGATTGGAATTCGCTAATGGTGGGAAGATGGGTTTTTACAGTTGGGAACCGCCAAATGTTTCCGCACTTATGTTCCGGACCTCATGTGTGACCAAAGCGACCCCTCTGGGGGATAATGATGGGAACCGGGTTGTAAACTTTTGTGTTCGATGTTATCCTATGGGTAAAAACTGTATAAAAGGAGCGATCCACAGAACCAATTTGAAGCAGTCTCCCCAAGTTGCACGTGGTGTACTTGTTGTGATCTCTGTGTTCCCTGCAGCAAATAAACCTTGAATCTTTGACGTCGAAGGAAGTGTCCCGTGTCTCTGTGATTCGTACGCCGGAGCAGGTTACCCACGAAGGTTTCAGGTGTTGTGCCCTGGCACCGCTGGGTCTTAGAGAACCCAGTCCTTCACACCTTGGAACTTTTACGCTTGCCTGCTAGGGCATGGGCCCCATTCCCGAAAGCGTCCCCTCTTTTGACTGATGGTTCTTGTTGCCTATCTCTTCTGTTGTCATTTAACGGAACCTTTTTGGACTGCCGAAAGGGGTTCTGGTCCGACCGCTGGTTGGTGGAGACATTTTGACTATATCCTGGACCTGCCCGGCCTCGCCCAAAATGGCGCCGGTATAAATGGGACTCGTAAATCCTTGTTGTGTACTGGTTGCCCAGCCTTGATATCACGAGATACGTATGCAGTTTTGAAGCACATGGCGGGCGGGGACGAGTACTGATTGAACATTTGGACATCCCTATTGATATTAAGTTCTGATGTGTTATTGATTACTGTACTATTCAAAGTTCGAATTAAGGTCACCCATGGTACTTGCCCGCAAATGTATATCTAGATAATTTTATTGTAACTGGCCCTGTCGTACTTTAATTATAAAATGTACGTCCACCGATTCCGCAACTGTTAGACACCTTAGTTCTTGCAACCTAATGGCCCGCCCCTTACGTTCTTCTACATGTGTAAATGTCCCCTCATCATATACGATTACAGTTTGCTCCGTGGCCGGCCCACGTGGGTATAGGCCCGTATTTGTATACTGACATTTTCACAATAAAGGTTTTTAAAACAAAACATGGTAGTAGTACCTAGATTGGTAAAGTTTTGAATAATAGCCACTGTTTTCGAATCAGTAAAAGGCAAGTGAAATAAAGCAGCCCGATTACATGACGGTTAAAAGGTATAATACGCAGGAAAGCAGTAAAGATAAATGGTCAAGGGCTGTTGTGTTTTCCACTCCTGAAACATAAAGTGATCGATAAGAATCCGATATTCATGCCTATCAGCGACTAAGACAGCAGGTCGAGCCTCTTTTGTTCAACGGCTCCCTCATGGGACAAAGAAACGCCCTTTTTCTCGAAATAGGAATATTTTACTTGCAGGACAGTAAATTTCCCGGGAAAATACATTAGCCTGGAACATTGTTAGTGATAAACTGTAAATGCATCTGGGTCCTTTGCTTTACAAGTCAGAGTGAGAAAAAAAAAGCTGGGACTTTCATCATTTGGGAAAAAAAATGTTCTAAACCAATGAAAAGTGTTATTTTTAGGTCATATGACCAAACCTTCCATCATTAGAAAAACAAAAGTAAAATGAACCAATGAAAAGTTTTATTAACAAGTCACATGACCTGTTATGCTTACGTTACGCGCTGCGCGCCGCCCCCTGGATCGCTTACGGGAAGCTGCGCCTCGCGCACCGGAGCACTTCCGGGTGCGCTAACGCGGCACGTCATATGACGCATTACGCGACAACGCAGGTCCAGAATATAGTCAAAATGTCTCCACCAACCAGCGGTCGGAACACAACCCCTTTCAGCAGTCCAAAAAGTTCTGTTAAATGACAACAGAAGGGACAGGCAACAAGAACCTTCAGTCAAAGAGGGGAGGGCAAGTTCTTCTCTACCGGGTCACGTTGGGGCTCCACCGGAACTGATCGAATTGGTAGTCTACAGTGTTTCTGGATGTTTCAGACTGAAGCTGGCGTCAGCATGAGAGCACCACCATCTCGTGGCTACGTCGTGGCCATTCCGCGAGCAATCATGGCAGTCGCTCCCCACCGGAAGTCTGCGGGAGTCGGGGTCCCGGTGACTGTTGTAGAATCTTCAAGGCTGAGGGGACTCTTTTAGGAATGGGGCCCATGTCCTAGCAGTCAAGCGTCCGAGTTCCACGGTTGCCCAGAGCCATCCTTGCAGGCCAGGCCCAAGTCTGTGGAGCCGACCGCCATTTCGTGAGCTCCGTAGCAGCCGCCTGTCGCTGTACCGCAAGATTGGGTGCAATTCCGTTGGATGGCGGGTGAGACGTTGTAATAGCAAGAGCAGGCGCAATTCGGCTGGCAGAGCGAGGCACTGTGTCGCAAGAGCGGGCGCAAGTCAGCTGGTCGAGTGAAGCGCTGGGGTGTAGCTGAGAAACCTCCACCTGGGGAGGTGGGGGAGGCTCGTTCGCGCCGCCTCTCCCTTCTAGTGCACCCCACGCCGTCTCCTGGCGCAGGTATATGTGATGGTCGGACCAGGGCACCGCAGGACGTGTCTTCAGGTCAAACGGATTGTGGGACAAGGTGTGGAGCAGGCGCAATTATCTCGGGGGCCTCCGTCAAGCGGTTCAGGGAGGCACCGCATCACATTGTTTTCCAATGCAGTCAGGTCCACAAACAGCCCCCACTTACTTTGAGAATAGTGAAGCTGCAGCAGGTGCAAATAAGCTTCAGACAGTGTTACAAGCGCTGCTCGGAACCCTCAACTATGGCACCCAACATCCAGGACTTATGCCATTTGTGCAAGGCAGTGACATCGAAGCATCTCAGGGACCAAGCAACATACCATATCCAGAGACCTTCCCACAGCCTCTGCCTTCCTTCTTACCTAGTTATTGTTCTTTCACTCCCACTCCAGGCTTTTAGTCTGTGGATGGAAAACCATGAACCTACACTCACCTATGAAAATCTTACTATTGATGGTTGATTTTGAGCCACAAATACAAAGGCTTGTTTGGATCGATGTTGCAGCAGGCTGCCATGTAAATAGTTATTTAATAAAACGTTTTACCCTGTTACTTGTTGATTTTGAGCCCCAAATACAAAGGCTTATTTGGATTGATGTTGCAGCAGGCTGCCATGTAAATAGTTATTTAATAAAACGTTTTATCCTGTTACTTTGCTGGTGTGTTGTATATATTTATAATATTTGCATAGGGTTTGTCGTTATTTTGGGTGGGGTGGGCGGCGGAGCCGAGCTGTCTTGCAGCCATCATGGTGTCGAGCTCAGTTCCTCTCACTAGTTTCGTATTTCTCATGAGGGGTTGTTCATAATGTTTCTATTTTAGCGAGGTCAAAAAGAGATCCCATTAGTGGCCTACTGATTTTGCTTGATTCCTTTTGTTTTTTTTAACGATTTTTCACTATCTGCAAAGACTAAACAGAGTATTGCGACTCTGTGCTTGTTTGTAAATAGAGAATGAACAAAAGAGAACCAATTCCAAAACAATAAAGGCTAGGATAACAATCAATCAAATGGAGAGGGAAGCAGGCACGACGGATTACAACGGGGGCAAAGGCCTGCGTTACCTACCCTTCACTATCTACAAAGAGAGAATACTCCTAAAAGAAAAGAGATGGGGGGGGCAGCATTCAAAGCACATCAGCGTGCATAAACACGAAAATGTTTTTACCTACCACGTACTTGACATTTTAAAGCTTTTGATATTTGCTATTAAAAAACCATTGAAATTCACTGAAAAAACCATAGGTTATAGACCGTATATAGTTAGGAATTAGCATTTACAAAACCTTGAAAATTCACTGAAAAAACCATGGGTTATAGACCATATATAGTTAGGAATTAGCATTTACAAAACCTTATTTTACTCACACAAAACCATTGAAATTTCATGTATAGTTATTTGCACTAACTATATATCGCGCACCCGCAATCCACTGCTGATCATGTCACATATTACATCATTCATGACATGATCAGTGACATCACTGATGACATCACTGATGACATCACTGATGACATCTCAAATGACATCACTGATTACATCACTGATGACATCTCAAATGACATCACTGATGACATCACTGATGACATCATTCATGTGATAATACTGTGGAAAGTTAGCCCAATTTACAACCGATGCCCAGGCTGCTGGCGCAAGACGCCTCTTAGTTCCCATTCTGAATAGTTACCAAATAAAGAGACGGGCGCTGGAAGCAGGAACACAAGAACAGAGTTTTATTTCTCATGAGGAGAGCCTGTCATTTCGGACACGAAACACAGTGTCTTTCGGGAGGTGCTCTAACAAGTTCTCTGAGACATCGCCTTTTATACATCACAAACATTCCTTATTACAATAATGACAATGTGAAGCAAGGAAAAGACATCCCCGACCCCTCCCCGATCTGGCGCAATCCAACACGTGGCTACAGAGAGGTCCTCACCCCATACAATGGGAGGGGGCTATCACCCAGCTGAGTGTTCCGCTGATTCCTTTGGAATGTGTGCGCCTGATCGATTCTCGGAGGGGTGGGGAGGTCATGATCAATAGTAGCTCTTTTGAAGAGGGGCGAGTGCATACAGTGGTGGGCAACAAACTGTATCCTCAGGCGAAGGAGATGACCAGTGGTCCGTGCGGACAATCGGGCTCAGTGGAGGGGTCATCAAGGGAGGGGTATTCATGGGAAGAAGGGTGGTGATGGTCAGGCACGGGGTGTGATTCCCAGGGACAGAGTCGCACAGAGAGAGAGGTCTTATGACCCGTACATGAGAGAGCGGGGGCAGTCAGGTACAGCTGGGGGGGGGGTTATGTCAGCTGAGGCGAAGGATGCTTCTTCAAGAGGAAATGGGGAAGCGTGGGTCAAGCAGGAGGGTTACTTTTCAGAGCAGGGTCGCGCAGAGGGAGAGGGTTTTATGGTCTATGCATGTGAGAGTGGGGGGGGGCGAGGGGGTGTTCAAATGCGCGCAGGAGGGAAGCCGGGGATTCCAATGAGCGGGCAAAAAAGGCCATGGTGCCTAAGATGGCTGTCATGTACATATGGGCACGGGCTTTTACTGGCGGAATGATGCGGTCAACGTTTCACGGTATTCATGGTGCCTACAGGGAGGGGGATGGGAGAAGGCAAATGAACGCCGCTTATGTACATTAATATTGCTAATTTCCACAGTCGCCGCTTTTAACATAAGTGAGTTCATTTCCTAACTAACGGGCGTACATATAATGCATGTGTGGTCGATGAGATAGCGTTTGTCAAATACCAGTGAATTGCATATAACCATGGCACAATCGATGCGGTTGGTGGAATGCAGCACATATGAATTCACAGTTGCTGGGTTACTTATACAAGCCTAGAGTTCAGCATACTACATAGTATAAATGTTCTGACTTTCTCTTCGGTGGCATCAATGTACAGCTTTTAAAAGTGACCGAAAAACATTTTGAAAGCAATACAAAGTGGTTGAGGGCGGAATTCAGTTCGACACAAGTAATTTAGTCAAATTGATGGGTGTCTTCGTCACAGTGTCTTTTTTAGCAGGGAGCCATCACTGGTAGGCTTTAGTCCGTTTCCTTTCGTTGGCGCTGTTGAGCACCGGCGGTGGAGCTATAGGTCCCGCTCGGATCTAACCTTCCGCGTTGCAGGGTGCGGTCAGTCCTCTGCTGTTAGACCACAGTCCTGTTCCCTAACCAATTCTTTAAGGGTGCCTTATGCTCGGCACCTGTATTTCCTTTTTCCTTCTGTGGCAAACCCCATTTCCATCTGAATGCTGTTCTTCTTGTCTGAGTCAAAAAGTCATGTGGAAAAGAGGGGGTGTTGGATAGTCGAGGGAAGAGAGGGCGGAGTGGGGTCAGATCTTTTCTTGGACACATCAAGGGACCAAGGGAGCAAAGGAAAACGAGCAGGCAGGCCCATCAATCGGGCCCAAAAAGGGGACGAAGACTTCAGGCACATGTGGGTTAGCAGACAGAGGGCTTCAGGGCAGCCCTTCAACCTTTCATTTTCCACGTTTGAGATTGCTGTCTCGTCCCGTATCTTGTTGCTCTGCAGCTCCACCTTTGGTCGAGGTCACATGTGTCTCAAGATCTGCAGCCAGGCTGTACGTCACGTCCGACCCTTCTCCTCCGATGATCGTACATCTTTGAATGGGTACAAAACAAGTTTTAGAGAACTGGCAGGATAAGACATTTATGCATTTGAATTCTGCCCTCAATCCTACGCATTTGGGGGTTACGTTCATCGGTCACAGTCAGAACCCTACCACCATGAAGTGTATATGTCGGCATTCCTACTGTGTTTGTGCCAAGTCTATTTATCGTTCATTCCGGCTAACCCTTTCAAAAACAGGGCAGGGGTGCTATCATCGAGAGAGGGGGGAGGGAAAACAGGCTTTCATCGAGGAGCGACAGTTAATCAAGGTCATCAGTTATACTTCGAGGACAGCTGATATGGAGCAGGGGTCAGGGAGAGGCGGGGACGCTTTGGACATTCGCGCTTGAGTGCGGAGGGGTGGGGCAATCTGGGCATTGGGGATCAATCTGGACATTGGGGCTTGTATCTCTAACGAACTGAAAAATAGGATGCCATTGACATATAGTCCCCCTATAAAAAGGGCCAGATTAGGGGACATCAGCCGTCTTACCTGTCCCTTCCTTCTTAGCCAATTCAAGTTCTTTCATTTTGCAGAAAGGAGAGGTAGTAATATGGCGAGTTACAATCATTTTAGTTTCTGTCAATTTTGCTGAACACCTTCGCGTTCAATAAGTATCCAATTAGGCTGGTGCCGGCGGGGCACAATTTTACCACAAAAAGGAAGAGGCAATAGGGGGGGGGGCTCTCATAGAGAGTGAGAGTCGTCCACATTCTAAACGAGCCATTCGGTACACGTATGACATGTAGAGAGTGTGAGAAGTTGGCCTGGTATATAATGCTCACTAATTCTAGTGATCACTTTGTACCATGCCAAGCAACCCTTATGATGATGGTTGTAATTCAACCTTGTAGACCAGTTATCCTAGTGGTAACGTGGACAAAGCAGTCTTAGGCTAAACTCTGAAAGGCATGTGAAGCCAGCTGTTATACCATACACAACCCCCTTGAATACCAAATGAAAGGGACACCACACAGATATATATTGAAAATATATATTGATTTATTAACTATAAAATCCCCTGGACTCTTTATGAGCACAGAAGCACAAGCGTTAAATCACAAGACAGTTTAAAATACACAAAAGTTGCACAATATGGATGAGCCCTAGGGACCACCTAAACCATATACTAAGAAAGTGGTATAAGAGATACCAGGAGGAAAGTGAAGAGGCCTAGGGCCTTGGGAATCGCTGGAGCTATTCGAGACTGGAGTTAACTAAGTCGGGAAAGGCCCTCGGGACTCGGGTGCAGTGTTCAAAGTGCACGCACTTCTCAATACAAAGTCTATGGTGCGTAAAAAGCACAGAGTTAGAAAGTTAGGAACCTTCCGAGTGACCTACGGAGCTGAAACTTAAAACACAGGCCCTTGGGATGTGTACCAGTGCAGGAGCACCGGCGGAGCTGAGTTACCTCACCCACAGGAAGCGGGTGCACAGGGTCGAAGTTGTGTCGGGTTTCGTCACGCTGGTCGATGGTGCTTGGAGCTGAAGATGCTGCAGGCGGCTCGATGAGAAGAGTTCCGGTGGATCCAAGGGTGGATCTGAAGATGTGAAGACCTGAAAGCAGAGGGGACAGTGTTCAAAGTCACTAGCCAGTGACTACCGTGGAACCAGATTGGAACCAGGCGATGTCGGGTGCAAACAGGCGTTGTTGGGTAGCTTCTTTCTGCAGCCACGTGGATACCCGGGGTCGAGGACGTCCAGGAGTCGGTCACGAGCTGTCCCACGTAGGCTTCTCGCTGTTGGCGGTGTCGGCGACCTGATCGGAGCAAACAGGCCTTGGCAAATGCAAGCCACGCAGAAGTTGAAAGATGCTGTTCACTCGGACCAGCAAGGTCAGAGCGGGTGCTCCTTTTCACAGGAGCTTGGGTAGGTCTGGAGCAACCAGACCTGCTGTGTAAATCTTCGGGTTCGTCGCCAAGATGGCCGCTGACCACGTGGCTAGTGGCCGGGATGGCGCGTCGAGTGGCACAATGCAAAAGGGCCCCACGCAGATCGTGGACATGCTGGAGGGCTGCTCTTCGGTGCAAGGGCTGCTCGGTGGTGGGGGTTCTCAATCCCCAAAGCACAACATCGAGGATACCTCAGAAGCTGCGCTGTCAGCTTTTCGAGTGTCTTTCAAGAGGTCCGGTCCCACGTCACTCGGTGCCTCCACGGGTCCCTTCTTCGCAGGGACTGTGGATCGGGCTCTGAGAGGTCTGGGAGTCTGGTTCTTGTCGGGCTCTGGGCTCGGTCTCCGGCGGGAGGCGGCGGCAAAGCAGACGTCGAGTTGCTGGTTGGTGCCTGTGTTCACAGGGTGGCCACTCCTAGGCCACAAGGGAGATTCTCTTCAGTCTTCTGTGCAGCAGAATGTCGAAGTCCAGTCTTCTTCTTGTTTAAAGTTGATTTCGGGATGATCTGCTGTGCAATGGCACTGCTCCCACTCTTATTCCCAAACTGGGGGTGGATCACCTACTAGGTCCCTCCTCTGGGAGGAACCAGGAAGGGGGGCGGTTACACCCCCTTTCCTTTGTCCAGCTCCGCGCCAGGACTGGGGCTGGAAGGCCCCAGAACCGGTTTGGACTGGCCTATGCACGGGGACACCTTGTGTGCCCCGGGCATGTCTGATTCTATTCAGCCCTGTCCTACCCAATACACAAAATCCTGTCTGGGGTGGTGCTCGCACCTCCCAAGGCAGGAAACCCTTTGTCCAGGCCACCATCTGCCGAGTTTCGGTCAGCAGCAGGAGGCCAGACTTGTGTCTGTGGTGGCAGCGTCCATTTTGTGAAGCTGAGGCTCTGTTTAACTTTAACCGGGGTTAAGGCTACGCACATGTCGTGTCCCTCTAGAAGGGTGGAATGCTATCCCCGTCGCCAGAATTGGCGAGGGGATAGTATTCCAATTCGTATGACACCTTACTCGACATGTTTTGATAAAGCCAAACCAAAGATAGCATTTAACCGCGAGGATTATAATGCACTTAAGAGTATATGGTATGGCAATATCCCGGAACAGCTTAGGGAGTGGTTCCCGACAGCTGCAGACAGGCTCAGCTCATGCTAGAGCACCATCTCACATATTTCCAAGCACTCTGCCTCCAGGATTGATGAGGCCTTCCATAGGAGTGGCTGATAGGAACATATGTGTCCAGTTTAGGGTTAGGCACAGGCATACTGTACCTAAGTAAGAGGTGATTACACCAACTTACCCCAGCTGAGTGATCAGCCAGTTGTGTCAAATATGGAGGCCAGGCCAGGGGTGGCACAATACATGCTGCAGCCCCTGGCAGGCCTTGGCTACACCTATGCCCTGGGTACCTATGGTACACTGTTACAGGGGCCTATAAGGTGAACCAATTCCAATTGTGTTATGCACCTAAGGTACATGGAGTCCATTTTAAGGAGAGAGCAATCAGCCTGGGGCCCTGAATAGCAGGATCCCAGGCCAACTAAGTCAAAAACCAGCTAAACACCAGGCGAAAAGTTTGGGGGTAACCATAGTCAGATATCCACCTTCCTACAGAGAGGTAGAGAGAGAGAGAGAGAGAGAGAGCGAGAGGGAGAGAGAAAGAGAGAGAGAGACGTGTACGGTAATAGGTCATTTAGTGCGCTCACAACACAGAACGGCAGGAGTCAGGTAACACGGAAACGCAAACAGAGGGAAGACATAAACCCATACATTACATACACACAAACTCAGACAAGGGAAGACAGTACGTGTGTTACATACAAAAAAATTCACGACAAAACATAGAACAGTTATTGGCCAAAAAGATCTCTTTCTGCATGCTGCGCATCTTTAGTATCCTATTTATCTACGTTCTGAGCTCTTTTTACCTTTTTCCTCCTTTTCCTCTCGTTTGCCATCTTTGCGAGTGTTCTCGGTTACTAATACTTACACCTCGGTCAGTTGGCCAGGAATTAACCTGGTCAGGTTACTGCTCACGGTTGGATCTTTGAATCATTTTTCCTTTTCTCCCTTGTGGCGAAAAGGTTCTCCAGGCTGAGGCAACGGAGGGCATTAATCAGGAGAACAGTCGGACAGCTTAGCTATATCTATAAGGGTGCGAGAAGGAGGTGGTACACGTTTTTGTTGTTGTTTTTTTTAAACATTAACAACATTCCTAGTCTTCCAGACGGGCGGTGCTTAGGTAAACCTTACCCCGGAACTTTCCTTGTTCTTTCCCTATCTAGTTAAACGTCATGGTTGCATTATCTGGCGTGCTGGTTCGAGTCATAGTCTGTCATATCGTACTAACCCGTCGAGTATCTACGTCAGTCCATCCTCCCAATCACTAGGTTCTGAGGGAGGAACAGTCATGTCTAAGTAAGGGGGTGTTACATCTTACAAAGCTCGTCATGTATAAGCACTATGCTCAAATTCCCTACTTCCCCTTCCGTCGGTCGTTCGGTCATCACTCCTCCATACTTCAGCCGATGTTCCGACGTGACCTGCAGATGGGAGGAGAAAGAAGGGGGGTGGGGGCAACATTCAAAACACATCAGCGCGCATAAACCCTAAAATGTTTTTACTTACCACATACTCGACCTATCTCCACACGGCGCATTCTCTACCATCTCGGCGTTTAAGCCCAGAGGGACCAGTAGTGTTAGAAACATAATCATTGGTGTTCTGCGTATCCGCATGAATCACTCGAGCGTGGTCTTTTAGATCATGCGCAAGGGTGGTGGTCAGGTGGCGTTTCTTCAGTATTGCTTAAGGGCATCTAAAACGTTTTTCCTGCTGCCTGTGGCATACAATGTAACGGCTTAAGTATTGGGCTTTTTAACCTTCAACCTTAATAAAGCTGCTTACCTTTCGCTTATGTCGGAGACAGTAGTTACACATTCGAAACTCATTAATGCAATCGCTACAGTTGTACTTGCTTTTTCAAAAACCTTTAATAAAAAATGTTGGCGCACAAATACGAGCCTACAACCCAGTGGGCCGGCCACAGAGCAGACTGGAGCCGGGCGTGAGGGGAACAAAGTCGGTGGCCATTTATTTCATAATATAAAGTGCGGTAAGTGCAATAACATCGTATCGAAATTCATTGGGAGTAAGCATCATAAATGTCGAAAAGTCAAACTTTCAATAACCATGGTGCGTTAAAACTTAATATCAATTCATGGTCCGAATGCTCAATTAGTACCTATTTCATATCAATTCATTGCTTTAACACTTAGGGCCCGATGTAGGTAGCCCTTTACCGATCCGAATCGGCCGAAAATACCGATTTTCGGCCGTTTCCGATCGGTAAAGGGCTACCGAGATGTAGGGGCACATTTTCGGTAATTTTACCGAATCGGTATCATTACCGAATCGGTATATTTACCGATTCGGTAATATGTACCGAATTGGTAAAATAATTACCGATTCGGTAATATTTACCGATTCGTTAAAATTACCGAAAATGCAATGTAGGTAGAACATTTACCTTTGGCACGGCTTACAGAATCGGTATTTTACCATGGAATACAAATCCATGGTAAAATACCGATTCCTGTGTACATGCACATCTGTGCATGTACACATGTGCCATGTGACAGACAGACGTGCCCTTAGGGCATGTCTGTGTGCCACATTGCACACATGCCCGTTTTGGGGGTGCTAGAGGGTGTCAAAGTGACACCCCCTGCACCCTTGTGAATTCTTTAATTACCGATTCGGTAAATACCGAATCGGTAATGCCTAATCATTCCTATGGGCTTCAAAGCCCATAGGAATGAATGGGCATTACCGATTCGGTATTTACCGAATCGGTAATTAAAGAATTGTTAAGGATTCGGTAACGAATCCAGATGTTGGGACCTACATCCCATTTACCGATTTTGAAATACCGAATCGGTAAGATTCGGTATTTCTAAATCGGTAAATGGGATTTACCTACATCGGGCCCATAATTGGTACCCACCCTATACCAGTTCATTGTCCCAACACATAATCAATATCCATCTTATATCACTTCCTTTTCTGAACATATTATCAATATCCATCTTATCTACTTTCATTGTCCAAAAACTACATACATATCTCAGAACATCAAGGCTTGAGCAATCAGGGTACAACAAAGAGCTGAAAGTTTCATTTGTATCGGCGCCATTTTGGGCGAGGTCAGGCAGGTCCCAGTACAGTCAGATTGTCTACACTGACTCGTGGTTGGACCAGAACCTCTTTTGGCAGTTCAAAGAGTTTTTCGCAATAGGGTAACAGACTGGCGATATGAACCATCAGTCAAAAGTGGGGAGGGAGGCAACAATCTCTCCTACCGGGTCACTCTGGTGTTCCACCGGAACTGAACAAATCTGTAATTTTGCAGGATTTTAGTCATTTCAAAACTGAGGCTGGCACCGGCTGGAGTGCGCCGACGTCTCGTGGTTTCCATCGGGGGACGGGGGCGGGGGCGCCCGCGGAGGGGTCAGCCCCCCCGGCTCTTCTAGAATCTTCAAGGTCGAGGAGAAGAGCACAGGACGTGCACCAGTCCTGGGCCAAAAGCCGTTTTTCGATTGGGACCCTGTTGATCGAAGCATTGGGGTGTCGCTGGAAGCCTCCACCTGGGGGGTGGGGGAGGCTCGTTCGCGCCGCCTCCCCCTTCCAGCGACCCCATGCCGTTTCTCGGCTCCAGCACTTTGGGATGGCCGTACCAGGCAATAAATAGAGGGGGGGGGGATCGGAGGCAGCAAGACATCCCCCCCCCGCGGCCTGCAGGGCACTGTTTTCTCTGGACTTTTTGTAGCGGCCAGACCAGGCGATGCGAGGGGGAGGGGGGTCTGTGGCATGTGCAAGACATCCCCCCCCCCCGTGGCCCGCAGGGCAGCCAAAAGAAGAGAAAGGGGATACCATTACAACTTTCGGGCCGTCCGCCCCACAGCCTCCCCTTCCGATGGCGGCCAGCCGGGCCCTGCTCTGCACGTGTTGAGGCCTCGCCTTCCGGATGGGCGTAACCGCGGACCTGTTGCACTTCGGGAGCTTCCAGAATGGGGGTAGGTATCTGCTGATTTGTATCTATTTCATGTTACCGTTATTTGGGCGTGGCGGGCGGTGGGACAGACAAGTTTTGGATAGCGAGGGGGCGGCGGGGCCTAGCTACCTCGTGGCTGTCTTGGCGTCAAGCTTGGCTTCTTTCGCCATTTTATATTTCTTATTACGGACTATTTCTAATGTTTCTTATTTTTAGTGAAGTCGGAAACTCATCAGTGGGCTACTGACTTAGCTCAACTTCTTTTTCCTTCCTTTTCTAATGTGTGTTTCATGCTAAAGTTTCTGTTAACAGGATTCGGTGATCACTTCATATTTTATATGTCCTTTTAACAGGGATACCCTCTGTTTGAGCCGGATGATCTACCTCCAATAAATGGTCCGGGTGGAACTAGATTATCAATCAGTGGGGAGTGGGTAGGCATGACGGATTACAACGGGGACAAAAGTCTGCATTACCTACCCTTTACTACTTGCAAAGACTAGACAGAATATTTATATTCCACGTTATTTGCAAACAGAAAATACCTCAAACGAACTATTCCTTGAACAATAAATGTCCAGTCAATCAATCAATCAGTGGGGAGAAAAACAGGCATGACGGATTACAACGGGGACAAACGTCTGCATTACCTGTCCTTCGCTCTCTGCAAAGGGAGACGGAATATTCCTATTCGTCTCTGTTTGTAGACAGGGAAGATCTCAAAGAGCAACAATCGATATAAATCGATATCAAACAATCAGTGGGGAGAAAGGTAGGCATGACGGATTACAACGGGGACAAAAGTCTGCATTACCTACCCTTCTCTATCTGCAAAGAGAGACGAACGTTCCTATTCGCCGCTGTTTGCGAACAGAGAATGTCTTGTCTCAAGAAGAGAACCAATATTTCAAGTAGCAACCAAAGCTAAATGAACCAATAAGCGAACAATATCAGTATTTAAATACCGATTCCAATACAATCAATCAATCAGATGGGTAAAGCCATCCTACCAATCAGGCGTGAAGAACGCCCTACTTAATCTTACCCGGACCGGACCATGTGGACAGTTCTTCGTCTTCCCTTTCCAGCGCCCGATCGTTCTCTTACTCCATGCAGCATTCCTGTGGGCTTCCAGTCAGGACAATAGGTCACTTGAGAGAGGTCCGTTCAGAATCGGTGAAGTTCATTCAATCGGCAGCCGGACGAGGGCCCTCTCAAGGCAGGTATACTCCAATTTTTTAGATGTTCACCCCATCGTCTGGACCTCTCTTACTGGACCCTATGTCACTGGTGGGCCCCGCGTGGGGCGCCAATTGTGGAAAGTTAGCCCAATTTACAACCGATGCCCTGGCTGCTGGCGCAAGACGCCTCTTAGTTCCCATTCTGAATAGTTACCAAATAAAGAGACGGGTGCTGGAAGCAGGAACACAAGAACAGAGTTTTATTTCTCATGAGGAGAGCCTGTCATTTCGGACACGAAACACAGTGTCTTCCGGGAGGTGCTCTAACAAGTTCTCTGAGACATCGCCTTTTATACATCACAAACATTCCTTATTACAATAATGACATTGTGAAGCAAGGAAAAGACATCCCCGACCCCTCCCCGCTCTGGCGCAATCCAACACGTGGCTACAGTAGAGGTCCTCACCCCATACAATGGGAGGGGGCTATCACCCAGCTGAGTGTTCCGCTGATTCCTTTGGAATGTGTGCGCCTGATCGATTCTCGGAGGGGTCGGGAGGTCATGATCAATAGTAGCTCTTTTGAAGAGGGTGAGTGCATACAGTGGTGGGCAACAAACTGTATCCTCAGGCGAAGGAGATGACCAGTGGTCCGTGCGGACAATCGGGCTCAGTGGAGGGGTCATCAAGGGAGGGGTATTCATGGGAAGAAGGGAGGTGATGGTCAGGCACGGGGTGTGATTCCCAGGGACAGAGTCGCACAGAGAGAGAGGTCTTATGACCCGTACATGAGAGAGCGGGGGCAGTCAGGTACAGCTGGGGGGGGGGGTTATGTCAGCTGAGGCGAAGGATGCTTCTTCAAGAGGAAATGGGGGGGGTGCGTGGGTCAATCAGGAGGGTTACTTTTCAGAGCAGGGTCGCGCAGAGGGAGAGGGTTTTATGGTCTATGCATGTGAGAGTGTGGGGGGGGGGTGTTCAAATGCGCGCAGGAGGGAAGCCGGGGATTCCAATGAGCGGGCAAAAAAGGCCATGGTGCCTAAGATGGCTGTCATGTACATATGGGCACGGGCTTTTACTGGCGGAATGATGCGGTCAACGTTTCACGGTATTCATGGTGCCTACAGGGAGGGGGATGGGAGAAGGCAAATGAACGCCGCTTATGTACATTAATATTGCTAATTTCCTCAATACGGTGAACCTCTTCAGACTCTAATATAATCTTAGATACACTCAGAGTAAATAGACACTCACAGACTGTCACTCATCCATGGAGTTACTCACACACCTAGTCAGT
Source organism: Lissotriton vulgaris (assembly GCF_964263255.1). Classification (NCBI taxonomy): domain Eukaryota; kingdom Metazoa; phylum Chordata; class Amphibia; order Caudata; family Salamandridae; genus Lissotriton; species Lissotriton vulgaris. Next base: position 286,371,802 of record NC_141689.1, on the reverse strand, counting down.
CATGCAAAGAATCAATCACACTTCCATTTCCTCAACTATACAGTTATACACACCTTACTTATTCAAACATATACTAACACATATTTACTCTGTTATACAATCCCTGATACAAGTTCACAATGATCCATACAGCCACTCACACATTCACTGGCTCTTATGCACAGTTATTTATATATGTTATATTTCCTATGCTTTCTACCACCACACCTTCTCCTTCTCACATTGCCTCTGCCTGCCTCCTTAACACTCGCTCAGCAGGCAAGCATCAACTGCAATTATTTAACCTTCTTACCTCCGACTTCCCTGACATTCTCTTTTTAACAGAAACTTGGTTCTCAGAGGCTTCACTCCCCGATATCCTGGCCATCCTCCCCGATTCCTACTACGCCCTCCGGGCTGATCGCCCTGACAGCAGTATCGGAGGCGGTGTTGCCATGATTGTTCGGGCCAGTCTCCAATTCCAGCTTCTCCCTCAATCTTCCATAGCTGGAGTGGATTTTTTGGTTGCCCGTTCCACTAATCTTCCCGCCCCTCTGACAGTTGTCCTTGTGTACCGCCCCCCCCTGAGTATGCCTTTGTTTGTGGCCTCCCTGCAGGAACTCCTTGCTACCCTAGTAGTTAACAACTCTTCGGTTCTCCTGCTCGGAGACTTCAATTACTGGCCTGGTGACCCCAGGGAGGATCTGGCGTCCAAGGACTTCACGGCCACCCTCGCGTGTCTTAACCTCCTGTCTCATGTTTCTGCTCCCACCCATAATCTTGGTCATACATTGGACCAAGTCTGGTCATCTCAGGACATTGTCTCTCCCCCTTGCATCCTTCCTTGCACTTGGTCTGACCACTCTCTTATTTTCTTCACTATTAACCTTGGTTCCCTTCACAAATCCTCTCGCCCCAAGAACATCTTCGCACGCAGTTGGAACCGCGTGGACCTCCCTTCCCTTTCCCTCTCCCTGGCATCGTCTCTTCCTGACCTTAACGGCCTTTCCCTCGATCTTCAGGCCGTCGCAGTCAGCAATTGATTATCTTCTGGTTGTGATCTAGTTGCCCCTCTTAAAATAGTCAAGTCTATTCGCCCACACGAGGCCCATAGATGGTTCAACTCTGAACTCAAGGTCCTTAAACTGGAACTCAAACGCTCTGAGCGTCTTTGGTGTCGCAGTTACTGCCCCGATCTCAAGGCCAAATATAAACGTCTCCTTAATGATTATAAGAAAGCTATCCTTGTGTCCAAGACCAAGTATTTTTCTGAGCAGGTAGCGTTATCCGCTAATAAATCTAAAGAGATCTTTTCCTTGGTCACTAATCTGGCCACCTATGATCGCGTCTGCCCCAAGCTTATCCCTTCCCAGGCCCTCTGTTCTTCTTTAAACGACTTCTTTATCGAGAAGATCGCTAAGATTAAATCCAACATTCCTACCACTCCCTTCCCTCCCCTTCATCCTGCCCTTCCTGTGTCTAATTCTTGCTTTGCTTCCTTTCCACCTATTTCCTTGGATTCCTTTCTAGCTTTACTTATCAAAATCAAGTCTGGCTCCCCTGCCGATTTTGCCCCTGCCCGCGTGCTGAGAGCTCTCTTTACCTCTTGCCCTACTACTCCTCTTTCCTTTCTTAATGCTTCCCTTTCAACTGGCTTGGTCCCCTCCTCATTTAAATCTGCGATTGTTTTTCCCATCCTCAAAAAACCTGGTCTTGATTCTTCCCTCCCTTCTAATTTCAGACCTATTTCTCTTCTTCCTTATCTTGCCAAAATCCTCGAAAGTTATGTCACCTCCTGTCTTTCCTTTTATATTAAGCAGAACCATCTCCTCGCTTCCCATCAAGCAGGCTTCCGCTCGGGCCACTCGATCGAGTCAGTGGTGCTTGCTGTTCTCGATGAGTTGAAAGCGAAGGCCGACACCAACTCCCCTCAAGCTCTGGTTCTCCTGGATTTATCCGCTGCGTTTGACACGGTCGATCATACCATCCTTCTTGACCGTGTCAGCGCAGCGGGCCTCCGGGGCTCCGCTCTTTCCTGGATCACGTCCTTTCTTTCAGGACGCTCACAAGCTGTTCACCTCTCTGGTTTCTCTGCCTCCCCTCTCCCGGTGTCCTGTGGAGTTCCCCAAGGTTCCTCTCTCTCCCCCCTTCTTTTCAATCTTTATATTCGTCCCTGTTAGACCTGGCACCTTGGCGTGAGTTTCCCTTCCACTTTTTGCTGATGTGCCTCCGATGTTTTGCTGGTTTTCCGATACTCAGGGCACTGCGCCACGGCCAACCCGTGCCGCAGTGCAAGTGCTCCCTACTGTAAATTGTACATGTGATTGGTATCCATGATTAGTGCATTGGATTTACTGTTAGTCCCTAGTAAAGTGCACGAGGAGTGCCAGGGCTTGTAGATGCCAATACTGCTAGTGGGCCTGCAGCGCTGGTTGCGCCACCCACAGAAGCAGCCGTAAGATGTGTCTGGGGACTGCCACCGCAGAACCCGCGTGCAGTCTCGTACTGTCATGCCGGCTGGGCGAGTGCACCCACTCGCCAGCCCCTGAACCTTCCCTTGACTGCATATTAGTCACCCCTATGGTAGGCCTGCGGGCAGGGTGCATTGTAGGTGTAAGGTAGGACAAGCCCTGATGTGTGTGGCCTGTCCTAGTAGTGACTTACAACTAAATTCGTATTTCACTATTGAAGGCTACCTGCTCCCGTTAGGCCAGACTGAGCTGCCGGAATTATTACACCCTATAATCCCGGCAGGCTCAGGGAGCATGGTAGAGAGTCGTGTTTAGTATGCCTGAACTCAGGATGATAAAATATTTCTTTTAGTAAAGTTTATTTTAATATCCTGTGTTTGCAAATGCTACTTTTAGAAAGTTAGCCTTTGCTTGCCTAACCATTTCAGCCCGCCTCTGCTGGTATGTGTATCTGACTGTCTGGGATGTGTGAGTGACAGGGCTGGGGAATGACAGGTGGTGAATGCGCAGATTACACCTTAGTGGGAGGTAGGAGTGGCTCTTGACTCTGAATCTTGCTGTGCTCTACCACCACAATGCTGGCTCCACCCTCCTGGGGAGTGACTGATGACTCAGCCGACACCTGGCCCAGGAAGGGCGAAGCCCCATCAACAAGGTACTCTGGCTGCCCCTGTCCGCACAATGCTGGCTCCACCTCCTGTGGGGCGTCTGATGCGCCTGCCCCTCACACTGAAAGCAGAAGCCGGAGTACACCCTCCAGGGTACTCAAGGACTGAAAGTGGCTATGCAAAGGCCCCCCTGGCCTGCGAGAACAAAAAAAATACCGTATAAAAGAAGGAGCCTTGCTCCTTGTAAATTAGATCCAGTTTGGGCTACAGAAGGAACTCTGCCCGAGGAGAAGGACCGGGAAGGACAAGGAAGAGTGCTGGCTCTTGCCTGTGTCTGGTGCCTTGCTGCCGAAGGAGAGGAAGAAGGAAAGACTACAAGAAGACTTTTGCTTTGAGAAACTTTGTGCCAAACTCTGTTGAGAGATCTCCAAGGGCTTGCTGTGAACTTGCCCCCTGACCAGCGCCCCAGGACCAGTGGGCGCTACACCCTGAAGAAAGCGACTGTGTGTGCTGCCTATCGCTGCAGTACCGACGGAGGAATCTCCTCCAAGGCAATGACATCCACCTGACCACCGTGACCGGGGGCCCAAAGCAACAGCGAGAGCAACGTGAGGTCCAGTCGCCGCTGGCCCGAACACCGTGACCGCAACTGCACCGGGAGCCCGAGAGCAAAGTGAAGGAGGACCTGTCCGGTCTGAGCTCCCGAGTTGACTGTGCCACGAGCAGCCAATCCAATTGCAAAGACGGACAGTCGCCCTGTGAGAATCCCCCTGGTCGGTATCCTGCCCGACAGTTCAGCTGTGAGCGCACAGCTGCAACCGGCACTTGGCTGGGTACGTCCTGCACTTGGGGATCGTACTGCCACTTGCCGCCACCACACAGCCGCCGCCCCAGGGTCGGAGCGAACGACGAGCAAAGGACCCTGCCGCCACAGAGCACCACTGCCCCGGATGACCCGTGACCTGCCGGCTGAGAGCCGCAACGAACCGCGACCCCGGAAAAGCAACGCGACGTGGGACAGCTCCCCTGGAAGCCGCCCGCTCCACAAGAAATTGGAAAGGTACGGTGTTGTATCCTCCCGGTGCGAGTGACCTGCAACCCGAGCTCGCACCGTGCCCTCCGCTCCTAACGCGAGCCGCCTCTGAAACCGAGGCTCGCGCTACCCCTGGCCCTCGAGGCCCCCGCGGAGAGCGCATTGAGGCGCTACGAGACACTGAACCTTGTCGAACCTGGGCCGAAGGCCCACAGGAACACTTATTGCCGAAAGAGAACTGTCGCAACCTGAACTTAAGTAACCTGGAACCGTATTGAAAGTTTGATAACTGTATTTACAAGCCTGCTTGAAACTTATATAAAGATATATATATTTTTACGAATACAGTTTGGTGTCATTGTGTGGTGGGTTGGTTGTGACGGTGTGATATTGCAAATGTTTAACCCTATGTGCCCCAGAGATTAGCCTAAGACTGCTTAAGCCACACTACCTAGAGGGTAAGCAGAGGTTGTCTTGACGGTAGCCCTCAGCCCTGACGAGGAAGAGGAGAGTCCCTGCTTGTCGCTAGTGTTGCACTGCGCCAACTAGAGACTCCCCCTTCCTACATTGGACGCAGCGGTGAGGATTTTCGAATTTACATTTGCAGTGTTTATACCTTAACTTCTGACCATTGCACAGTGATTACAGTCCAGTTACTTGGCCACAGGTTTTGTTGCAATTCTGCCGAGAAAAGATCCCTACCGAAAGAACCATGCCGGGCACGAAGAGCTTGGATGGAGTGGAGTCGACGACCTCTGAGATGTTGGAGGTCGAGTGGGACGCCGCGAAGCTGGATAAATACTCAAAGAGTGAACTGAAGTTTTTCTGTAAGAAACTCAAGGTTCCGCACGCCGGTTGCAAGAACAAGCCAGAGCTCTACAAGGCCCTGAAAGCCTGGATAGAGTCCAGAAAGGCCCCGGAAGATCAAGATGCCCTCGCGGAGCAAGATGCAACTGAGGAGCAGAATGCACCTGGGGATCTGGTGGATCTCGAGAGGCAAGACAGCGTGCACAGCTTTGGTAAAGGCCTGTCGCCAGAGGAGCTGGCGGACAGGAAGGAAAAGAGGGATCATGAAAGAAAGCTGGCAGAATTAAAAATCCAACTGGAGCTTGAAACAAAAAGAATGGCGCTGGAAGAGCGAAAGCAGCAAATGGATTACGAATTGAAAATGAGGGAGATGAGTCTAAAGGAGAGAAACTTGGATCATCCTCCCTCTGGTGGCAGCACATCGCCAGTGCAGGTAGAGTCAAGAGTGCACATTCCTAAAGACGTAGTTAAAGAGTTCTTTAAGGGGGATGACATAGGACAGTGGTTTAGGGCATACGAGGTAGCCATGTCCTCCCACCGGGTCCCTGACAAGGATTGGGGAGCGGGGTTGTGGGGAAGGTTCCTTAGCGAAGGGCGAGATACCTTGCTAGATTTGCCCGTAGAAAATCAGAGATCCTATCCCCACATGAAAGAAGCTTTAATGAACAGGTACGGGCTTACCCCTGAAATGTATAGACAGAAGTTTAGGGGATGTACTAAGCGGCCTGGGAATACGTATGTGGAGTATGTGACTTACTTTTGCAGAGCGCTGGATGGTTGGGTGAAGGGTAGCAAAGTGAATGATTTTCAAGGTCTCTTTGATTTAATTGCATGGGCGCACTTGTCTGATCACTGTTTTCCTGAGTTAAGCCAACACCTGATCGATAGCAAGCTGTCCAACCCGAGGAAGCTTGCTGAGGAGGCGGACCGCTGGCTCAGCACCAGGGTCCACAAGGGTCCTGTGGGAGACTCCGCCAAGAGTGGGCAGGGTCCCCAGCAGAAGAGTGCGGGGGACAAGGGAAAACAGAAAGGGTTCCAAAAAGGCCCCCAAAGTAATCCCCAAGGGAACCAGCAGCAAGGTTCTCAGCCTCCCCCACCCCCAAAGCAGAATGGGGCCCCGACAGGTAAACCTGTTCCAAAGGGGCCCTTCAATTGTTTCAAATGTGGCGAGCCTGGGCACCTATCCAGTGACCCCAAGTGTCGCCTATTTGGAAAACCCGCACCCACTGGTGCTCCGCCCCGTCAAGTGACTAGTGCTCACTTAGGAGAAGAAGTGATGGTCCCGGGGGGTGGAGATACCGTTCACATGACCCTAGTCTCACTAGGAGACAGTGAGATGATCCCTACAAACTACCTGCCCTCTAACACTAAGAAATATGGGCAGGTGGTGATCATCAATGGTAAGGAAGCTGAGGCTCTTCGAGACACAGGAGCCAGTGTGACTGCAGTGAGGCAGCACCTGGTGTCTCAAGAGCAGGTTGTACCCCATGCCTACTGTAGGGTTATCAATGCTGATAATTCAGAGAGTCAGTGTCCGATGGCTCTAGTTCCCTTCGAGTGGGGGGGGGTCTCTGGTACTCTGCAGGTCTGTGTGAGGAAAACCATGCCTGTTGACTGTTTGCTAGGGAATGACTTGGAGCACTCCCCTTGGGAAAAGGTGGAGAAGACGACTCACCTACGGATGGTGGGTCTGCCTGACTGGGCGTGCGTGACCACCCGGTCAATGGCAGCCAGTAGGGGTGATCAAGAGGTCCTGGGGCCTGAAGGAGAGGCCCAGGAACCGGCCTTAGGGAGAAGGCGCAGGGGGTGCGGGAAACCGGCCCCTGAAGTTCCCACGGTCCAGGAGGAAGCAGACCTTGAGGGGGATGCCCTGGAGCCTACAGGGGAACAGATTGCCGAACTGGGGGACCTGCCTGAGCTGACCCATTGGCAGCAAGAAGGAGGACCTTCCAGGGAGGAATTCTGCAAGGAGCAGAAAGAATGCCCTTCTCTCGTGGGTATGCGGCAGCAGGCTGCAGACCAGGCCAATGGTGTTCAGGCCAAAACACATTATGTGTACTGGGAGAACGACCTCCTGTATTCAGAGCCTAAGGCTGCTGAACCTGGGTCAGCCCGTGTGCTGGTGGTACCCCAGAAGTTCAGAGCCTTCCTACTGGGTCTGGCTCATGATGTGCCTTTAGCAGGACATTTGGGGATGGACAAGACCTATGACAGGCTTGTCACCCACTTTTACTGGCCCCAAATGCACAGGAGCTCAGACGCTCATTGTAGAACATGTCCGACTTGCCAGGCAAGTGGGAAGAGCGGAGGGAGGAACAAGGCTCCCCTCCAACCCTTCCCTGTGGTCGGTACGCCATTCCAGCGAGTGGGTATTGATATTGTTGGGCCTCTGGACCCCAAGACAGCCATGGGCAACAGGTTCATCCTGGTCTTGGTGGATCATGCCACCCGGTACCCTGAAGCCATCCCTCTGAGGACAGTGACGGCCCCCGTGGTGGGACGTGCACTGATGGGAATTTTCTCACGAGTAGGATTCCCTCTAGAGGTGGTGAGCGACAGGGGGACCAACTTCATATCCAAATATATGAAGTCCCTTGGGCAAGAGTGTGGCGTAACGTACAAGTTCACCACGCCTTACCATCCCCAAGGTAACGGGTTGGTTGAGAGATTCAACCGAACCCTGAAAGGCATGATCATGGGCCTAGAAGGTCCAATGAGGCGTAAGTGGGACGTCCTCTTACCATGCCTGCTCTTTGCATATCGCGAGGTACCACAGAAGTCCCTAGGGTTCAGCCCCTTTGAACTGCTGTACGGTCACCCCGTGAGAGGACCACTGAGTTTGGTAAAGGAAGGCTGGGAGCAATCTCCCAGGAAACCTCCCCAGAATGTATATAGCTACATGCTGGCCTTCAGAAACCAAACCAGGCGCTTCAGACAACTTGCCGAGGCAAATCTGGAAGCAAGCCAGGAGGAGATGAAGCGGTGGTATGACCAGAATGCCACTCTGGTCGATCTTCAGCCTGGACAAGAGGTGTATGTCCTGGCCCCAGTGGAGCCCTGTGCCCTTCAGGATAAGTGGACAGGCCCATTTGAGGTGGTGGAGCGCAAGAGCCCAGTGACATACTTGGTGGACATGAAGACGCCCAGGAACCCTTTGAGGGTCCTACATGTCAACCGCCTCAAGCCCCACGTACGAAGGTCCGAAGTGGGCATGTTGTTGGCAACTGATGATGGAATGGAGGAGGAGTCGGAGCCTCTTCCTGACCTCTTGGTGGCCTGTGAGAAAGACGGGTCAGTGGATGGAGTTAACCTCTCACCCACCCTGACCCCCGAACAACAGGAAGACTGCCGCCAGTTGCTGGGGCAGTTTCCAGATCTGTTCTCCCTGGTTCCGAGTGTCACAGATTGGTGCGTCCATGATGTGGACACTGGAGACAGCTTACCTGTGAAGCATAAGGCTTACAGAGTGACTGACAGGGTCCGGGCCTGCATCAAGGAGGAGGTCTCCAAGATGCTTGCCCTTGGGGTGGTTGAGTCTTCCAGCAGTCCTTGGTCCAGCCCCGTGGTCTTGGTCCCGAAGGCTGCTGCGCCGGGAGCCACACCCGAACTCCGGTTCTGTGTGGACTACAGAGGACTCAATTCAGTCACGAAGACTGACGCGCACCCCATCCCCAGAGCTGATGAGCTCATTGATCGGCTAGGGGCTGCCCGGTTCCTCAGCACGTTTGATTTAACGTCTGGGTACTGGCAGATCGCCTTGACCGATGGGGCAAAGGAGAGGTCAGCATTCTCTACACCAGATGGGCATTTCCAGTTCCGGGTTATGCCATTTGGAATGAAGAATGCCCCTGCCACCTTTCAGAGATTGGTCAACCAGGTGTTGGCTGGGCTGGACGAGTTCAGTGCCGCCTACCTGGATGACATCGCGGTGTTCAGTGGCACCTGGCCAGAACACCTGCGACACCTCTGGGAAGTGTTGATGGCCCTGCGCAGAGCAGGCCTCACAATCAAGGCAAGCAAGTGCCAGATTGGGCAGGGTTCCGTGGTGTACTTGGGACACCAAGTGGGGAGTGGCAAGGTAGCGCCCTTGCAACCCAAAATCGAGACCATCCTGGCTTGGGAACCCCCCAAGACCCAGACTGCAGTGAGAGCCTTCCTGGGGCTCACTGGGTATTACAGGAGGTTTGTCAAGGGCTATGGCACGATTGTGACCCCCTTGACAGAGCTGACTTCGAAGAAGCAGCCCAGGAATGTGATTTGGACTGACACCTGTCAGAAGGCTTTTGACACCCTGAAGACTGCCATGTGCACGGCGCCCGTGCTCCTGGCTCCTGATTTCTCCAAGGAATTCATAGTGCAAACAGACGCTTCAGAGCATGGTGTAGGGGCTGTTCTTTCACAGATGACTGAGGAGGGCTTTGACCAACCCGTAGCCTTCATAAGTAGGAGGTTGCTTCCACGGGAAAGTAGGTGGAGTGCAATAGAGCGTGAAGCATTTGCTGTGGTCTGGGCGCTGAAGAAGCTAAGACCCTACTTGTTTGGGTCTCACTTCCGAGTTCAGACGGACCACAGTCCCCTCAGATGGTTGATGCAAATGAGGGGTGAGAACCCTAAACTGTTGAGGTGGTCCATTTCTCTACAGAGTATGGACTTTACGGTGGAACACCGCCCTGGCACAGATCACGCCAATGCTGATGGTCTGTCCAGATTTTTCCGCCTTAGTGATGTGGAACTCCCTGGGGAAGGGTAGTTCCCCCCACATTTCAGCTGGAGGGGACACATGTTAGACCTGGCACCTTGGCGTGAGTTTCCCTTCCACTTTTTGCTGATGTGCCTCCGATGTTTTGCTGGTTTTCCGATACTCAGGGCACTGCGCCACGGCCGACCCGTGCCGCAGTGCAAGTGCTCCCTACTGTAAATTGTACATGTGATTGGTATCCATGATTGGTGCATTGGATTTACTGTTAGTCCCTAGTAAAGTGCACGAGGAGTGCCAGGGCTTGTAGATGCCAATACTGCTAGTGGGCCTGCAGCGCTGGTTGCGCCACCCACAGAAGCAGCCGTAAGATGTGTCTGGGGACTGCCACCGCAGAACCCGCGTGCAGTCTCGTACTGTCATGCCGGCTGGGCGAGTGCACCCACTCGCCAGCCCCTGAACCTTCCCTTGACTGCATATTAGTCACCCCTATGGTAGGCCTGCGGGCAGGGTGCATTGTAGGTGTAAGGTAGGACAAGCCCTGATGTGTGTGGCCTGTCCTAGTAGTGACTTACAACTAAATTCGTATTTCACTATTGAAGGCTACCTGCTCCTGTTAGGCCAGACTGAGCTGCCGGAATTATTACACCCTATAATCCCGGCAGGCTCAGGGAGCATGGTAGAGAGTCGTGTTTAGTATGCCTGAACTCAGGATGATAAAATATTTCTTTTAGTAAAGTTTATTTTAATATCCTGTGTTTGCAAATGCTACTTTTAGAAAGTTAGCCTTTGCTTGCCTAACCATTTCAGCCCGCCTCTGCTGGTATGTGTATCTGACTGTCTGGGATGTGTGAGTGACAGGGCTGGGGAATGACAGGTGGTGAATGCGCAGATTACACCTTAGTGGGAGGTAGGAGTGGCTCTTGACTCTGAATCTTGCTGTGCTCTACCACCACAATGCTGGCTCCACCCTCCTGGGGAGCGACTGATGACTCAGCCGACACCTGGCCCAGGAAGGGCGAAGCCCCATCAACAAGGTACTCTGGCTGCCCCTGTCCGCACAATGCTGGCTCCACCTCCTGTGGGGCGTCTGATGCGCCTGCCCCTCACACTGAAAGCAGAAGCCGGAGTACACCCTCCAGGGTACTCAAGGACTGAAAGTGGCTATGCAAAGGCCCCCCTGGCCTGCGAGAACAAAAAAAATACTGTATAAAAGAAGGAGCCTTGCTCCTTGTAAATTAGATCCAGTTTGGGCTACAGAAGGAACTCTGCCCGACGAGAAGGACCGGGAAGGACAAGGAAGAGTGCTGGCTCTTGCCTGTGTCTGGTGCCTTGCTGCCGAAGGAGAGGAAGAAGGAAAGACTACAAGAAGACTTTTGCTTTGAGAAACTTTGTGCCAAACTCTGTTGAGAGATCTCCAAGGGCTTGCTGTGAACTTGCCCCCTGACCAGCGCCCCAGGACCAGTGGGCGCTACACCCTGAAGAAAGCGACTGTGTGTGCTGCCTATCGCTGCAGTACCGACGGAGGAATCTCCTCCAAGGCAACAACATCCACCTGACCACCGTGACCGGGGGCCCAAGGCAACAGCGAGAGCAACGTGAGGTCCAGTCGCCGCTGGCCCGAACACCGTGACCGCAACTGCACCGGGAGCCCGAGAGCAAAGTGAAGGAGGACCTGTCCGGTCCGAGCTCCCGAGTTGACTGCGCCACGAGCAGCCAATCCAATTGCAAAGACGGACAGTCGCCCTGTGAGAATCCCCCTGGTCGGTATCCTGCCCGACAGTTCAGCTGTGAGCGCACAGCTGCAACCTGTTGCGTGTTTATCTAGGTTCCTGATCGATACTGTGACCTTATGCCCCTATTCGGCTATAAATCCTTTTATTCCCTATATTGGCATAACCGTTCAAGTGCGATTTTCTGAAAAGTCATCTCTGGCCTCACACGAACAGAGCCACATTCCAGCATAGTTCCCTCTGCCACTTCCTTTGCGACCAATTAGTGCAATCACAGAGCAGTAGTCACTATCTGATATTCCTAGATAACACTCCGAGTTCTTCAACAAGATAAAAACTCAGCAAACCTGGATATCCCCGCTTGCTATGTATTGATTAGTAATGGAACTCTAATGAGCAACTGATAACTATCACTTCCTAGTGACATCTTTAATTGACGTCTTATGTCCAGCAAACTTGCGTCAAACCCGGCACCTGTCAGGTATAAATATTACCAACGTTGCCTTAAGCAATGTGAGCTGTGAGCTGCAAGCTACTGTTGCTGATGCTGGCTGCCTGCAAGACTCCGTGTTGGTAAATCTAGCACTCTGTCGCTGCAGCCTGCTATCCTGTGGTGGTGAAGCTGCTGATACCATTATCGCCGCTAAAGCGCGAACTATGGTGCAGTACGCTTAAGGAGCTGAACAGCCGTCCCTCTGTGAAGACATCCAGCAGATTCCAGCTGCCCGCGGACGCTGTCCCCCCTCCTTCCTCGACGCGCTGAAGAGAAGCCGCTGCCTTTCTCATGCAGAGAAATCCAGTCCCGGCGCTTCCGGTTTACCCTCGCGGGTGACTGGGATATCGAGAGAGACCCCTGAAGGAGATACCAATCCTCCATCATTCTATTCAGAGGTATGGTGTTGACTAAACCCTTAGACGAGAATTCTTGAAACAAACCTTGGCAAAACCAACTTAACTTAAAGCTACTTACTTGCTCCCCTTTCACGTGTTAGGCTTAGGTCAGGCACACTGGGGTAGGCTTAGTTAGAAGCACCAGTTGAGTATGTTAGCCTAATGTATATATGACTGTATATATGTTTTATTACTTTTAAACCATTGTATGGCTAAGAAACCATATCAATGCTTTTACAGTTCTATTTCGCAATACTTATCTTACTGTACGTACTTTTTATAATAACACTTATTGCAATTGTGGCAATACATTTCTCTTGTACGAGAAGAAAGACTGTTCAATAAATGTTAACCCTTTATTGACAAACGCCCGTCTCTCTATTCTCTACATCTCGTGAAAGTAAACTGCACTAGACTGACTGAGTGAAATACATGTCTATTGTTTCACACGACCCTAGAGATTGACTCTTGATCTGAGGAGCAAAGTTGTCATGTTGCACGGTTGTTGGAAAGCTGAATCCCTTCTTGTCTGTGCCAAGGAAGCTGATCACTTCCTATGCAGAGAAGAAAGTTTCCAGTGACCTCTGAGCTAGTTGGTAACACAACCCAATTAAGTTTAGCCTAGTCAGTTGAGGCCTGGAATATCCGCAGTTCCACGTCGATACTACTGTTTATGTTATTCCAATGCGCAGGGCCTAGTGGGAAACTAGGAACTACACTACATGGCGCCCTAACGTTTGGTAAGGCGATAAACTAACGCAAGACTTTTAGAGTAACTCAGTCGTGCATATTTCACACCCCTTTCTCCCGTAAATACTCCAATAGACATCTGGAGTGGGTGAAAGGTTAAAATCCGCCCGACCTTAGTAGGAAGAGATTCCTATGTAAAGCTCTGGTTTATTCAACGTTGAAGGATACAGTGTTCCAAAATATTGTGCATCTAATCTTTGTCTCCTTGGAGACCTACTCTGCAAACCTTGCATTTTTACAATGCCAGAAAACGGAACCTCTGGAGCCGCAGCAGATGCGACTCAGCAAGGTCCTGAATACACAGACCCGGATGCTATTATCATCCCGGTCCACTTAAGAAGATCTATAACGTTAAAACTTATAGAGAACGGACTGACACCTCAAGGTGGTACAGTAATTTTCGTGATAGAGGCTCACGAGTATCGGCAGACAGAGGTATTCTATTCATGGATAAACTTTCCAGCGGTAAACGCTATAACAAAAGAGTTTCACCCTCCGGGAGAGTACGCTCCTTTCGAGGAGATTGAAATCCCACTTAAATTTCAAGAGCACCTGCTCTGGTTTAATGGCACCCTAAAACACACTGATCAAATAACTAGGCTCGGTCCACTAGGTAGACCAGGAGCCACGTGGCCGGTTCTAGCCAGCTACACACCACATCCTGACATTGCAAAAATGTCTAGAGAAGAGCTGTTAGTACAGCTAAACACATTAATAAAAATACATAGGCAATTAGTCCAATATGTAATGCGGACTGCAACAGTCCAGCCAGCTGTTAATGTACCACAGCTGACCCCTCATCAGGGGAACACAAATAAAATTACACCACAGAACATACAGTCATGTCTTGGTAAAACACCCGTAAAACGGGAACAAATTCCTTTCTGGTTAGCACAGAAAATCACTCAAATAGAGGCAGTATTTCCTGATACTACCCCCATTGAGAAACACAGAATCATGACCATCTGCCTTCCTATGGGAATCGCACCACACGTGGAGGACTGTGACACTTGGGGTACAGTCTTTGCTTCCATTTACACAAAAACACACGGTGTTCCGTCTATGGCGGTAATACCAGAAGTGCTAAAACAGATTCAAAATGAATTCGGTCCAGAGCCCGCTTTAAATCTAGGTATGAAATTACTGAAAGACTTCAAGCAGGTCACGGCTATATTATTAGCCAACATAAAGGGAGAAGCAGCATCTGTGGCGATCCGCCAGAAGTTGAAGGAAACAGATATAAAAGATCCTGTTGAGCTTGCAAAAATCATAGAAAAGTGCTATGAAGAATTAGGTAGAGACAGCTTGGGTGGAAAACCAGTTAAGCCCCAACTGCTCGAAAATCCTGAAAAATTATTTATTAAAAATAATTTAAACACTCCTAAAAAGAGCTGGAATGGAAATAAACAATCCACTCCCAAGGAAAAAGTTTTCCAGTCCAGAGGAAGGTCTCCTCGACGGAGGGAAAGAACTCCGACTCGAGAACGCCAGTCTCCCCAGAGGGAGCCCTCTGAGAAAAGATATAACCTTAGAAATAGGGATAATCTGAAAAAACCTGATAGATATCAAAGTATTGATACACGTCCCTCTCAATCTCTTCCACAGAATTCGGAAAGAAGAGGACGGTCAGACCCAGGAGTGCACACCAAGTCCAAAGACAAGGAACCTGCTCAAAATAAGAAATCTCAATTTCAGAAAAAGAAGGTAGCCAGTATTAGAGTAATCAACCATGCCGAGAATACTGAGGACACAGTTGAAAAACGGGGAGTGGGCATTGACAATGTTGGACAGTGCAGCAGAAATCAGTATAGCGCGCAAGATCTTGATGAGTCATCTGGAGACAGTGGACACGAATGAATACATTCAGGTTGAAACTGCCGACACCAGACTTAGCGAGCCCCATAAAATATACGAAATAACATTGCGTATAGAGGGTGATAAGACTAGGAAAATTAAGGGTCTATTTTGGGATAAGCTTTCAAAAGGCTATGATATTCTGTTAGCTGAAAAAGATTGGCCCCCGGAGTTTGTCAGGGAGTGCCCTCGTGGCGAAGAAGTGATTATGCCTGCCTTCTCGAATCACATACCGATTCACAAAAAATATACATATGCAAGGAAATGGGCAGTAGCCCAGGCACCTGCATTATATAAAAATCATGTAGGATGGGATGAGGATTCACCTCCTCACAAAATCCAATTAAAAAGTGAACCAACTGCCCAACGGCAGTATCCCATAAAGCAAGAAGCTAAAAAACAAGTCAGGGAGATCTTAGATCAACTTGAGTACCAGGGGGTGATTGAAGCATGCACCTCTCAAATGAACAATCCTTTGTTTCCTGTCTCCAAGCCAGACAATTCATATCGTCTAGTTTTGGACTACAGACACCTTAATACATGTTGCAAAACTTTTGCAGTACAAAACTCGCATAGTGCAGCCCTAATGAATAATATAGTTAGGAAAAAATACAAAACGACATTAGACATTTCTAATGGTTTCTTTTGTCAAAACATTGCACCAGAAAGCAGATATTTGACCGCTTTCTCCGCATTTGGGTCGCAGAAAAATTCTGTCGACTCCCACAGGGGTTCAAGAACAGCCCAGGACTATTCTCAGCTAGGGTAACAGAGTTACTACAAATCTATGATGATGAAGCATTATCTTACGTAGATGATATTTATCTCACAGACGACGACTTGGATACTCACTTGAAAAGAGTGAACACCATTATACTTGGGTTCGCAGCAGAGGGTTACAAATTCAACTTTAAAAAGTCTCGAATTGCCCATCTGACAGTACTATTTTTAGGGTACGAATTATCAAGTGAAGGGAAAAGCCTAGCGGACAACTTCTTAGAGAAGTGCGCTGTACTCCAAGCTCCAAAAACGCTGAAGAATTTACAATCCATACTAGGTTTTCTGAATTTCGGAAGAACTTACATTCTAAATTACGCAAAGAGGGTTAAACCTCTCTACGAACTAATTAAACCTGATTTTAAACAAATCAATTGGACTCAAAAACACACAGAAATTTTGAGATCACTGCAAACAGACATGTTAGCAAAAACAAAATTAGATACACGTGACAACACACGCGATCTTGTAATCCGAGTCATCCCAGGAAGATGCGGATTCACGTTGCCTAACCTCTAATGAGGGAGAAAAGGTACCAATTTCAATCAAATCTCACTTGTACACACAAGCAGAAAAAGCATTCAGTCCCACAGAAAGAACTGTGAAAGCAGTGCAAATCGCATTAGCAAATGAACGAGAACTAGCACACGGCAAACGGATTAATATCCTTACAGCGGAATCTGCCTTCGAGGCGCTATTCAGCCCAGTAAACCTGCCTACAGTGTCACTGGATCCGAAATGGATACAGTGCATAGATTCTCTAGGAGCGGAAGATGTGAAATACTATTTCGCCCCGCAATTTGAAGAACTGAGGGCCCGATGTAGGTAGGGCGTTACGATCGGTAACGGCCGAAAATACCGATTTTTTGCCCTTACCGATCGGTAAACAGCCATCGAGATGTAGGGAACGAAAAACATAAAGAATCGGAGTGAAAACCGAATCGGAATGAGTACCGAATGGGAAAGAATCCGATACGTACATACCAAAAATCGGATATGTAACGATTCGGAAAAACACCGATTCGGATGCAAAGACCGATTCGGTCCATGTACCGATTCGTTAGTGACACCGAATCGGAAAATCACCGATTCGGTCCATTGACCGAATCGTTAGTGACACCGAATCGGAAAATCACCGATTCGGTCCATGTACCGAATCGTTAGTGACACCGATTCGGAAAATCACCGATTCGGTCCATGTACCGAATCGTTAGTGACACCGATTCGGAAAATCACCGATTCGGTCCATGTACCGATTCGGTAGAAAGACCGATTCGGACATGAGCCGAATCGGAAAACATGCCAATTCGTAGGAATCGCCGATCGGGAAATTCCCCGATTCCGACAGTTGGGGAGATGTAGGGAGGCACAGAAACACCGAAATCGGCTCAAAATCGGTAGAATTCACTCTGTATTTACCATGGATTGCAATCAGGTGGTAACCAACTCCAACCCATATAAACAGTCCCAAAATGCATTGCAACTTGCAGGATGGCAGCTTTCTATGTCATTGCGAGGCGGCTACGGCTACAGCAGGAAGGACAGAGGGAATGGCTAAGAAATGAACAGGTCTACAGACAGAGGATAACCCTGTTCATGCTCACAGAGGCAGAGATACTACAGAGATACAGGCTGGACTCTGACACCATACTTGAGCTCATCAGGGATCTCAAGCCATTCTTGGACCACCACACCCCAAGGGCACACGCCATCCCTGCGCACATCCAGGTGCTATGCAGCCTACACCTGCTAGCGTCTGGCAGCTATCAAAGTGGTGTAGCAGCAGCAGGAGGGGTGAGCCAGAGCAGCCTGTCAAGGTTCTTCCACACATTCCTTGACGCCATGATACTAAGCATGAGCGGATTTTGCGGATTGGCAATCCGCGAATTTGCGGATTTGCAAACTCGCAATCCGCAAAATCCGCGAATTCCCGCGAATTTGCGGATTTTTTTTTTTTTTTGTGTTCGCCCGTGTTTCTGCCAGTTCGCGAGGGTTTTTACAATTTCGCAATTTGCGAACTTACCTGTCGGGTCGCAAGTTTTGCGAACTTGTTGTTTCTACGTGTCCAACCTGTTTGGGACACTCTTCTTCATCACTGCCACTCTCTGTCACCACTGCCACTCTCTGACTACTCATGCCACCCTCTGGCCCACCCATGCCACCCTCTGTTTCATCACCACACCCTCTGGTTGTCCAGTGTACATTATTTTTGGCAAAGCAAAGCACACCTTCCCTGCCTCAAGTGACCTGAATTAATTTGGGGCTGATTAATGTGTCACAGAATATTTTTTTAGCTGGCACCTGCTTCCTTAGTGCGCCCTGATTAGTGATCTTTTGCACTTGCTAAGTGCTTTCATTGTTGCAAAATTAGTTACAACACCTGCCCTGCCCCAACTGACAATAATGAATTAGGGGCTGATTAATGGATTTTAACTTCCAGCCTGGCTCCTGCTTGTCTCCCTTAGCTGTAATTCAGGACCTTTGTGGCATATGTGTAACTATTCTGAGGTTCAGAGCAGGGTCACATAATAGTTGCAACTGGCAACTGAACTCTGGAGGGGCCCCTCAGGAAGCACTACAGGAAATGGCTACTAATGATGAGCCTGAACTTTTGAACCTGGTAAGTAGTTACTTTCAGTTTTGCTAAAATCGTATTTCTGCAATTTCGCACTTATTCGCGGGGCGCGAACTCACGCGAACAGTGCGAGCAGTGCGAGCAAAATCCGCTGCTCGCGGATTTGCGGATTTTTCAGGAAATTCGCAAATCTCGCGGATTGCGGATTTCCCGAAAATCCGCAAAATCCGCGAGCGGAACGGATTTTCCGCCCATGCCTACATGATACACAGGATGGACCAATACATCTCTTTCCCTGCAACCCACGCAGAACTGCTACAAACCAAAGCTGACTACTACCAGATGGCACAATTTCCCCAAATCATCGGTTGCATAGATGGCACGCACATTCCGATTTGCCCACCAGCGGACACCGAATACATATACCGCAATCGCAAGTCTACACACACCATCAACGTGCAGGTGATCTGCAATGCAAAGTGCACCATCACAGACCTGGTAGCAAAATTTCCAGGGAGTACCCATGACTCCTATATTTTCCAACAGAGCGGCATATATGCACGGCTGATGGCTGGCGAATTTGGAGAAGGATACCTCCTAGGTGAGACACATCATCAGACCCCCATAACACATAGTAGGTAGGTGGAATACATGTATGCATGTGTCTAATGTGACCCCTTTCTCTTCCAGGCGACAGTGCATATGCCCTCCGCTCATTCATACTCACCCCCTACCTCAACCCCTCCACACCCAGCCAAAGGAGGTATAACCGGGCCCACATACGCACAAGGAATGTTGTCGAACGGACCTTTGGCATCTGGAAAAGTAGATTCAGATGCCTGCACAAGAGTGGAGGTGCAAGGCAGTATACCCCCATCACCTGCTGCAAGATCATAGCTGTATGTGCAATGTTACACAACCTTGCGGTGAAGAAGGGCACTGAGGTGGAGTTGTCTGACTACGAGGACCATGACGACGACGAAGCTGTGCCACTGACACAGCCAGCTGGGGTGTGTACGCCAAGTGATGGCAGACACAGACGTGAGGAGATCACTGAGAACTATTTCTGACTGAGTACAGATGCAAAGACAGCTAAATGTTGCTTGGAAAAAACAAATTTTAATAGTGTTGCACCACAGTTACAGCACTGATGTGCAACAAAAAATGGAGTATGGTAAATAAAATAAAGTCCAAGGTACTGGTTGCCTCACCCGCCCTTGCCAGGCTATTTCTTTGCCCGCTTGCCAGACCCACTGGGGTGTCCCTCAGCCCCCTCTGAATGCCCAGCAGCATCAGCGGAGCGCCTGGTGCTCCTCCGTGGCTCAGACGCAGCGCTGGCCGGGCTGCTGCGGCTGCTGCTGTCCCCAGCATCACCCAGGTCCAGGGCCGGATTGGAGGCGGTGTTTGAAATTATCATGGCCTCCATGGCAGTGGTGATCCGGGCCATCCCCCTAGTAAGCTCAGCCGTATGCTGACTAAGGACAGATTCCTGGTTGGCGCTGCGATGGCACAGTTGTGCCGTCGCCGCTGCAAGGCGGCCCATGGCGCGGTTCAAAACCCGGGCATCCCGCCTGCGCACCAGCTCATGCTCCTCCTGTCTGCTTGATGAGTGGGTGATGGCAGTGGTTAGCCTGCCTAACCCTGCTGCCACCTCCTTGTTCAATTCCACGACGGTCTGGAATCCCTTGACCAACTCTCCCATCTGCATGTTGTGCTGCAGGAGCTGGCGTTGGCAGGCCATAGTGGATCTTGCTTGTTGCCTCTGAATTTTCACCATCTGTCCCTCCAGGCCCAGGAATACACTGCCCTCCCGTGCTGGTGCAGCAGTGGTGGTGATGGTACGGCGCCGGGCACTGCTGCTTCCGGCCTGCTGAGTGGGCTGGGGTGCCACTGGTGGGGGTGTGAAGCTGGCCGGTCCCTGAGCCCCTGCTCCCAGGACAGGTTGAACAGGTGGCAAGGCCACGGTTGTGGCAGGAGCTGGTGTAGGCGGAATGGTGTCCCTTGTAGGGGAGTTCTCTGGGGAGAACTGCAAGGGGGGTGTGCTGGCCATTACTGGGGAGTGCAGTGCATGGTAGTCAATGACCAGGACTCCCTCCATACCTAGCCCTGTGGTGTCTCCTTCCTCCTCCTCCTCCTGGCCAGCCTGGCTGGTGCTCGGCCCTGCGACTGCAGTGTCGGACGGTGCTGCTCCCTCTGCTGTCACTGTTGTTCCGCCTGATGGGGCCCCTAGGTACAAAGAAGCATTTGTAAACTGAGTGCCGATGTATTACAGTCAGTACAATTATAGCATTCCACATGTCCTTGCATCTCCTTACACTGTGTCACACTGTTTCCTGTCTTGTGATTCTGCACTGCCATATTTAGCTAACTTCTGCTGACTACATGTACCATGATGCTTGTCTCTTGTATGTTGGTGACAGTACTGTGCTGGGGTTTGCCTATGCATTGTGTCTAATGGGGAGGTGTCTGGTAGGGTGTGTCATGATGCGCATACTTCTTACCTGTAGCTGTAGCTCTCGCAGAGCTGTCCAGGGTCCCGATTCCACTGACACTCTCCCTCTCAATGGTGCTGGAGACCAGGTCCTCCAGCTCGGTGAGGGGTGGTGCCGGGTTGTTGCCTCCTCCAGTGAGTCCAGCCTGCCTCTGTATGTTAGCCATCTTCCTCTTCGTGAGGCTGCGGATGTCATAGAATCTCTTTTTCAGTTCTTCTATGGACCTGGGGGTGACACCCGCAGCATTCACCTTCTGGGCGATGTCGGCCCAGATCCTCCTCTTTGTGCTGTCTGGCACGTTGAGGGACAGCTTGCCAAACAGCTGGCGGTGCACCCTCACCACCTCCTCGACCAGCACCTGAAGTTCGGTGGTGGTGAACTTCGGCTTCCTCTTCTGGGAGGACTTCTGGCTTCCTGACTGCTCTGCCATGTTCTCCAGTTCAGTTGGCAACCTCCTACTCCCACTGCTGCTAACTGTGAGTGTTGAGCTCAGGCTGGCTCTCCAGAAACTTCTTAATTAGCTGCACCTGCCAGGGTTGCCACTCCCTGTTTGGGTGGGGGAGGGGGAGCCACCTCATTGGCTGAATCGGCTTTTGCCGAATCGGCTTTTACCGATTCGGTAATAGCCGAATCGGTAAAATCCGATTCGGTATTATCCGAATCGGTAAAAGCCGAATCGGTTCCTTCAATGCATTCCTATGGGCTTTTTCGCCATGGGTGTGTTTTCATGGCTTCGAATCTATGATTGCCGAATCGGATTTTACCGAATCGGCTTTTACCGAATCGGTATTCGCCGATTCGGGACTATCCGATTCGGTGGTAGCCGAATCGGTAATTTCCGATTCGTTGTTAGCCGAATCGGTACTTTCCGATTCGGACCGTGCCGAATCGGAACGTACCGATTCTCATTACCGATGCCGACCGATTCGGTATTCATTCGCTTTTTTCCCCTACATCTCGTTTTCCGATTTCAGAATACCGATTCGGCCCGCCTCGGTATTTTGAAATCGGAAAATCGCGTTTACCTACATCGGGCCCTGAATGATTTGGAATATGAAGAAGAATATCCTCTGCCAATAGAAATTCTGCCTCTCCCACAATACGCCTGTATAATCTATACAGATAGCTTTGTACAGCATTTCAACGTAGAGAAAAAATCCTACGATGCAGCATGTGCGATCATTAAAGGTCGTTGGCTGTGCGGTAAATTCAGACCGAAAGTAACAAAAACTGAATCTGTAAGAAACTGTTCGGTTCAGAGAACTGAAATCAGATCTTTAAAGATGGCGCTCGAAAATGCAGAACGTGAATTCCCAACACTTATAGTGTGCGATTCTCATTTTTGCGTCAACTCTTACAACAATAAACTGCAGAGTTGGATCGAAGACGACTACAAAGATGACACAGGTGCCACAATAAAGCATAAATTGCTCTGGAACGAGGTAGCTCTTTTACACAAAGAACTACAAAAGACTCACGTGATTCACGCACAGAGTCTTCAACGTGATGGCGTTCATGTTGCAGGGAATTCATTGGCTAATACAGCCACAGCGGAAGCAGCTAAACCGGCTTCCGTAGCCACAAAAAAGCGTACAGATAAATACATAGACGGGGAAACCATGCTGGCAGTAAAAACGACCGTAAAAGGCGACTGTGCAGCACTGCCCGTAAACTATCCACTCAATTATGCATACATAATCGATGCAAACTCCGTTCCTTTTGCTCGAATCCCTGGAGTGGGGGACAGAGTAATTCCAAACAGGAGCAGGAGGGGCTTCCTCTTACTGGAAGCACACATGGGATTGGGTCTGAGACACCAAACAATCAAAGCCACTCTGAAAGAATTACAATCAGAGTACTGGTGGCCAGGAATGAGTATAGATATTCAATGTTTTGCTCAAAATTGTGAAAACTGCAACAGAGATCGCAGTAATGAACAGGCCAGTGTAGTTTCAGGATCCCTTCTAGACAGCATAAGGCGGTCTATCTGCGCAATCAAAGAAGAGAAGCGCGTCCCAGTGTACACCATTAAGACGAAAAGCACTTAAAAAATGAGGCCTCCAGCGCTCGGCTGACGCTAGAACGGTTATAAAAGATTTGCGAGTCAATATCGGCACATACACAATTACCACGTTCCATTCTGACCAGGGTCCTGCTTTCAGCTCTCGAGCCTATAAGGAGGCCATGGCCAGCATGGGAATTGGGTTGCGGTATTCTTGTCCGTCATACCCCGGAAGGGAACAGTGTGGTAGAAAGAAAAAACCGTGACATAAAGCAATCTATAACAGCGAAGGTATTAGGTTCAGGCGCTGGGTGGGTCAAACATTTAATAAGTGTCCAGACTAGTCTTAACAACATGCCAAGAAATTCTCTAAAAGGTTTCAGCCCATACGAACTATTGTTCGGAATTAGAATGCGAGTTCAGGACCTCGATAGTCAGATGTCAGTGGTACAAGAAGAAACAACGCACTTTGATGTAAAGGATCGTTTGGCTGTTTTACAGGAACTGAATGAAACAAGAAAATCAATAAGCAACATAAAGTTAAAGCAACAGCCAAGTACCACTGACGAGGCACCACCCGCAACAGCCCCAGCAAGGCCTGTCTGGATTCCAAAGATTGGGGATCTAGTCAGAGAAAAGATCGCGGTTAAGAAGGAATTTGGGCCTTCTTACAGAAAAGCAGTACCTGTCTTAGCAGTCACTGGAACAAGATCAGTTGTGCTACCGCCCCTTGCTGGTAAAAAGGAGAACAGAGTTGTGTCTATCGATCTGGTAAAACCACAAGCATGTGGCCTATAATCAACAGTAGGCCCAGTGGACTCCCAAGAAACAACAGAATACCCAAACTTGCAACAATCCAAGAGGTTCAAACTGAAAGACTAATCACATTCGATCAGCCTGCAGTGCACAATGAAGGACTATGCAATAATGCCATGGAACTCGTGCCTCTTGAAACACAGATTGAAACAGTTTGTCAAGAAACAACACCAGTCTACAATGATGTGGCATCAGAAAGTGCTACCGAAAGACAGATTGAAAGAACAATCCCATCAATTGACAGAACTGCCTCTGGTTATTTCATCAACTTCGACAACTTCTCTGAAGATCAAAACGACCCCGAAGTGATGCCAGAAACAAAAAAGTATTCTAAAGAAAATACAACAGGACTCCTTCAACAAATCAAAGAATTATATCTGGATTCACCGTTGATTGAGCATTGGATTATTTCAGGGGTATTCATACTCCTACTATGCCTAATTTTAGTTTTAATTTTAGGAAAGTTTATTACAATTGAATGGACACAGCAAGTCAGAACATCAACCTAGTCCTGAAACCACACAGATCATCCCACGTGAAGAAAAGAGAACTGTCAACAGTAAATGTCACAGCAATTCCAATACCTGGTGGGGTAGTATGGGAGAAAACAGACTATGAGATCTATGGTCCGGTCGAAATCCTGAAGTATCCTCATCAACTAAAGGTTTCCTTAAGTGACTTTGTGACATCAAGTACATTCTCTGATGATTGGGACTTTAACAGTATTAATGACATGATGTCTGATTTAGTAATGTCAGCTAGATTCACAGATCATGATTATTTACAAGGTTCATCTAGTTATGAGCAGTTATTCTGTTACACCCATTATGGGGATCATAAATCTGCACAGCCTAGAAATGTTTTTATGTATAATCAATGGGAACATTGTGCTACACCACCTAAAAGCAGTTCTAAAGCATTTTTTGAGAAATTCAAATACTTCTCAGGGTTTAATACCAGTGATGCAGAAACGTTTTATTACAAACTGTTAGAAAAAACAGGAATGAAAACAATGCTGACAAATTCTAAATTGATATATTCAGAAGCTTTTTATGACAAAATGATGACATTTGGTTTTGATTATTGGAAAAATAATATTGAAACGAAAACAATTTGGGGTACAAAAGATTGGCAGGTGCAAGGCATAGAAGCACTATTTAGAACCTGCATGATACCAGAACAAATGTTATTTTTAAATGACACAATACACCAAACATCTTGTCTTGGCCTAGCTAAGATCAAGGACCTTAAAACACCGTCTATACTGAAGCCAATACCTGAGAATACTACCGCAGATATTGAGTTAGACGTGTCACAAATTTTAAATTTCAACAGAACACATCCTGATTGGAAAAAGTAGTTAATCTGGCCTACAGACACAAATAGCTGTCAAGATAGATTCCTGAATAAAACATAGGGGTTAAAAATGACCAGATTAGACCCTAGATATTCCCAGAGACAACATCCAGGGATTATAACAACATACAGTGTAGGGAAACTCTGCCTTGAATGGCTAACTACGTCCACACTGGCTGAAATTAAGCAACACTTGTCTTTATTAAAAGATGGTGCTGATTTGCGCGACTTCATTCTTGGACCACGCAAACAGCGTCAAAAGCGTTTCATAGCGACCAGTATCTATGCTGCTTACAACGAGGCTTGGAAAGTAAAGCAAATTGAAACTGCTGAAAAAATACGAGAAATTGATCGTATTAATTTGGAGAAATCTGTGGTAGACAATGGGTTAATGACTCTGTCTTCCAGAATATATTCGTTGGACAATATTGTATCCTCTGCCTTTGATGTGATAGACAGAGATTTGCTAATGTTACAACATGGCCAGTCTCAATTACGCTCTATTATAGAATTAGGCTGGACGCTGCAAAACCTTCGTTCAGGCTATGTGCCTTGGCGTTTAATCAACACAACGTCATTATTTTCCAGTTTTAACCTTACTGATAAACAGATCAGTTTGGCACAGAAAGGAGCAGACTATACAATCCTGAGCATCGAAAAACTCGAGAGATTACCATTGACAATGTCAGAGAGTCCTGTCATTGAATGGATAATACACGGAATTATCACAATTCCGATAACAACTTTCCGATTTAAAAAGTGCCTTGAGTACATACCTGCTGGCCAATATGAACAATTGGGTAAAGGATATGTAAAATCCGAATGGAAATTACCATACACTCATTCTTGCTATAGTGACAGCAACAAAAATGTATTTCTTAGTGGTGAGAATTGTAAACATTCACTAAGCGGTATACTTTTGTGTCAGGGTATTAATTTACACGGAGCATGTGATGGAAATTCAAACAACCTTTCATGCTACCAGCTAGTCACACCTGCAACTCAGATAGAGCCCTTCTTTATGCAACTTTCGAACGGGAGTTACATTCTTAGAACGGATCACAGATGTTGTGGCCTCGTGCCAGGGAAAAGTTATCTAGTAGAAGTAACATCCATGGTCAAATGCTGTATGCAAGCATTGTTTCCGAGTGGGCCTCCAGACATAGTGACTCCCATCTGGCCTCGTCTGAATCTCTATTCTATACGAATTGATACATTAAGCAAAATGAAATCTGTACTTTTACAGACAACAGTGCCTATAACGTCATCTAAAGAGACGTATGATCTTCTAGTTGCAAGGACAGCTACTGAAGTTCATGACCTTTTATCAACAAATTGCCCCGTGCATTTCGTAGAAATGTTCAGCCAACTCCTTAACATGTCTAGTGCAACAAGCATCCCAGGCATATTTAAGACAGTCTTTACGGGACTGCTAACACCCTTCCAGGCAATTTTGGGAATCTTTCCTAATTTTGTGCACTACATTTTTGGCTGCACACCATTATTTTTGGGACTCGTCGCAGGGATTCTATTTTTGACCCTCCTGCTTCGTTATGGCAAGCCTCGACTCAGACATAGCTCCCATGGGAATGGAAGAGACAATCCTAGCAATGCGCTACCGGGACAGGATAACTAACGTCCTTGGATTGGCCAGGCTGAGAGATCTAAACATGACCTGGTTCCTTTCATTCAGACCGATATGGCAAAATTGCATTTTACCTGTGCTACGGTGTATGCTTTGCGGCGATGAATGCGTGTTGGACATCTGTCTTTCACTTCCATCAGCAGTACCAATGGACGTCGATACTTTGCTCAGTCCAATAACGTCTCACGCATTGTGTTGTCCCCAGCGGCTACCAATCCTGATGACGGCATTCGTGGAGACTCCTGTGCTACAGCCAAGTGGTAACAGTGGAGCGAGTGACAAAAGCAACATCATCCAGGTACAACGTTCTGTGAGCATTGCTGGTCCTGCCTTCGATGACAGCAATCATTCTCACACCTGCCAAGTTACTAATTTGGTTGAACTATCACCTGATTTTGTAGACCAATTCTTTGAGAGCCTGTCTGATACGATGTTCTCACCCACAGAGAAACAATAACTTTTTGAGAAGCTTTCCGACACACAGCGTTCCCATGAACTCTGAATTCGGCCTTCAGTTTTGATCAACAAAAACTGCCAAGAGCTTTGGAAATCTATTTTCTTTGAATTGGACAATTTTTTTAATATTGACTCCTTTTTGGCACGAACAATTCTTTGCTTAACGTAAAAACTATTCTTAGAGAACAGAAGCTTCACACTTCTATTTCTAAACACATCTAGAGACATAACAACATTACACCAGCCTCTAGCACACATGTTATTACAATGCATTTTTATGTGATGATTTATCTCGCCTTTCTTCTGTCAGAGATACTTCATGTGTAATTCCTTTTGCATAATCGTTCATTGATTTCATATGCAATAATTTTTGAATGATTACTATGCTTTAAAAAACGTACAGTACCTAAAATTCATGTATTACAAGTACGCCTATTTCGAATGCATTTATGTATTTTGGGGTGGGCAATGTTACACATGCATCTAATTGCTTTAGTTTTAGTAATTTTGATGGACATTAACCCGTGGAGTGGGTGTTGCGTGTTTATCTAGGTTCCTGATCGATACTGTGACCTTATGCCCCTATTCGGCTATAAATCCTTTTATTCCCTATATTGGCATAACCGTTCAAGTGCGATTTTCTGAAAAGTCATCTCTGGCCTCACACGAACAGAGCCACATTCCAGCATAGTTCCCTCTGCCACTTCCTTTGCGACCAATTAGTGCAATGACAGAGCAGTAGTCACTATCTGATATTCCTAGATAACACTCCGAGTTCTTCAACAAGATAAAAACTCAGCAAACCTGGAAATCCCCGCTTGCTATGTTTTGATTAGTAATGGAACTCTAATGAGCAACTGATAACTATCACTTCCTAGTGACATCTTTAATTGACGTCTTATGTCCAGCAAACTTGCGTCAAACCCGGCACCTGTCAGGCATAAATATTACCAACGTTGCCTTAAGCAATGTGAGCTGTGAGCTGCAAGCTACTGTTGCTGATGCTGGCTGCCTGCAAGACTCCGTGATGGTAAATCTAGCACTCTGTCGCTGCAGCCTGCTATCCTGTGGTGGTGAAGCTGCTGATACCATTATCGCCGCTAAAGCGCGAACTATGGTGCAGTACTCTTAAGGAGCTGAACAGCCGTCCCTCTGCGAAGACATCCAGCAGATTCCAGCTGCCCGCGGACGCTGTCCCCCCTCCTTCCTCGACGCGCTGAAGAGAAGCCGCTGGCTTTCTCGTGCAGAGAAATCCAGTCCCGGCGCTTCCGGTTTACCCTCGCGGGTGACTGGGATATCGAGAGAGACCCCTGAAGGAGATACCAATCCTCCATCATTCTATTCAGAGGTATGGTGTTGACTAAACCCTTAGACGAGAATTCTTGAAACAAACCTTGGCAAAACCAACTTAACTTAAAGTTACTTACTTGCTCCCCTTTCACGTGTTAGGCTTAGGTCAGGCACACTGGGGTAGGCTTAGTTAGAAGCACCAGTTGAGTTTGTTAGCCTAATGTATATATGACTGTATATATGTTTTATTACTTTTAAACCATTGTATGGCTAAGAAACCATATCAATGCTTTTACAGTTCTATTTCGCAATACTTATCTTACTGTACGTACTTTTTATAATAACACTTATTGCAATTGTGGCAATACATTTCTCTTGTACGAGAAGAAAGACTGTTCAATAAATGTTAACCCTTTATTGACAAACGCCCGTCTCTCTATTCTCTACATCTCGTGAAAGTAAACTGCACTAGACTGACTGAGTGAAATACATGTCTATTGTTTCACACGACCCTAGAGATGGACTCTTGATCTGAGGAGCAAAGTTGTCATGTTGCACGGTTGTTGGAAAGCTGAATCCCTTCTTGTCTGTGCCAAGGAAGCTGATCACTTCCTATGCAGAGAAGAAAGTTTCCAGTGACCTCTGAGCTAGTTGGTAACACAACCCAATTAAGTTTAGCATAGTCAGTGGAGGCCTGGAATATCCGCAGTTCCACGTCGATACTACTGTTTATGTTATTCCAATGCGCAGGGCCTAGTGGGAAACTAGGAACTACACTACAAACCGGCACTTGGCTGGGTACGTCCTGCACTTGGGGACCGTCTGCCACTTGCCGCCACCACACAGCCGCCGCCCCAGGGTCGGAGCGAACAACGAGCAAAGGACCCTGCCGCCACAGAGCACCGCTGCCCCGGATGACCGGTGACCTGCCGGCTGAGAGCCGCAACGAACAGCGACCCCGGAAAAGCAACGCGACGTGGGACAGCTCCCCTGGAAGCCGCCCGCTCCACAAGAAATTGGAAAGGTACGGTGTTGTATCCTCCCGGTGCGAGTGACCTGCAACCCAAGCTCGCACCGTGCCCTCCGCTCCTAACGCGAGCGGCCTCTGAAACCGAGGCTCGCGCTACCCCTGGCCCTCGAGGCCCCCGCGGAGAGCGCATTGAGGCGCTACGAGACACTGAACCTTGTCGAACCTGGGCCGAAGGCCCACAGGAACACTTATTGCCGAAAGAGAACTGTGGCAACCTGAACTTAAGTAACCTGGAACCGTATTGAAAGTTTGATAACTGTATTTACAAGCCTGCTTGAAACTTATATAAAGATATATATATTTTTACGAATACAGTTTGGTGTCATTGTGTGGTGGGTTGGTTGTGACGGTGTGATATTGCAAATGTTTAACCCTATGTGCCCCAGAGATTAGCCTAAGACTGCTTAAGCCACACTACCTAGAGGGTAAGCAGAGGTTGTCTTGACGGTAGCCCACAGCCCTGACGAGGAAGAGGAGAGTCCCTGCTTGTCGCTAGTGTTGCACTGCGCCAACTAGAGACTCCCCCTTCCTACAGTCCCCTTATTGTTTCTCTTTTCGATCTGGGGGTCTCTGTGTACAACTACGCAGATGACCTCCAGCTCGTCTTTGATCTTTCTTCCTCTTCTCACTCCTTATCCTTTTTTCTTCTCCACTCTGGTTTTCATTTCCGGGTGGATGAGCGCCAATCACCTCAAGCTCAACCCAGACAAGACTGAGCTTGTTCTGACGGGTGGCTCATCCAGCCCCTGGTCCTCTGCTTTCTGGCCCCCTATTTTCGGTCTCCCTCCCACCCCTGTTCCTTCCATTAAAACGCTGGGCATTAAGGTCAGCCATGACCTGTCTATGCACGACCAGGTCAGTTCTGTAGTGTCTTCTTGCTTTCTTTCTCTCCGTCTGATTCGTAAAATCTCCCGTTTTTTTTCCCCTTGATTCCCTCAAAATTATTATTTCGGCCCTCATCACTTCCCGCCTTGATTATGGAAACAGCTTGTTCGTGGGTATCCCTGCCTACGAAACCCGCCGTCTTCAAGCAATCCAAAATCAGGCTGCCCGACTTATTTTTCATTTTCCCAAAACTCACCACATCACTCCTGTCCTCAAATCTCTCCACTAGCTCCCGGTTCTACAGAGATCCCTGTTTAAACTATGGTGTCTAGTCTTTCGGGCTGTTGATCGCTCGGCTCCGGCGTTCATCAATTCTCTGGTCTCCACTCACACCCCTGCCCGTACCCTCCGCTCATCTACCTCTGCCCTCCTCACTGTTCCCCGCTTTCGGAAATCCCGCACTGGTGGAACCAGATTCTCTGTCCTTGCCCCCCGGTTCTGTAACTCCCTCCCTCTCTCCATGCGTTCTATTCCCATTTTTTCACACTTCCGTAAAGCGCTTAAAACATTCTTGTTTGCCCAGGCCTACCCCTGCTAACTTCCTTGGCCCCGTCTGTTCTGTTCAGTAGAGCTCTCAGCGCCAGGAAGCCGTTTGGCCACCGTGCGCTCTATAAATACCTTATTTCATTTCATTTCATGTCAACTCTCACATGTACTGTGTTTTACATATGTACTTACTTTGACATGTAGCACTGAGATATCCATTCACTCACTAATACACTAATGCACACAGTCAACCGCCCATTCAGCTGTTTCCACATGCACTTTTGAACCCATACATCTAGTGAATCA
Organism: Lissotriton vulgaris; assembly: GCF_964263255.1. NCBI lineage: Eukaryota > Metazoa > Chordata > Amphibia > Caudata > Salamandridae > Lissotriton > Lissotriton vulgaris. Next base: position 286,340,864 of record NC_141689.1, on the reverse strand, counting down.
ACTGCTCACACATCTATGCACATAGTCACACACCTCACAGCCACCCACACACACACTCATTCTCCCATACAAATACTTGGACAACCAATCAATAACCCATATACTTAATCATAAAGCTACTGATCAACACATGCAGCAGTTTACAGAACAACAGATATAATGATGCACAAATTAAGACAGTTTAATCACTAACCCATGCACTCAGTGAGACACATTTAATCACTCACTCATACAGTCAGTCATGCACCTACTAAATCCTTCATCCAGACACTTATACATCCACTCATTCTTCAATATGTAAGACATATTTTGACTTTTCAGAAACATACAGTCACTGGATGTTGTCATCAGTGATGTCATTTGAGATGTCATCAGTGATGTCATCAGTGATGTAATTTGAGATGTCATCAGTGATGTCATCAGTGATGTCATCAGTGATGTCACTGATCATGTCATGAATGATGTAATATGTGACATGATCAGCAGTGGATTGCGGGTGCGCGATATATAGTTAGTGCAACTAACTATATATGAAATTTCAATGGTTTTGTGTGAGTAAAATAAGGTTTTTTAAATGCTAATTCCTAACTATATATGGTCTATAACCCATGGTTTTTTCAGTGAATTTTCAAGGTTTTGTAAATGCTAATTCCTAACTATATATGGTCTATAACCTATGGTTTTTTCAGTGAATATATATATATTATACTTGCTGGATCCAGTTTTCAGCAACTGCACACATTTGAAGGCTTGTCCCCCTACAGCACTTCCCTGGACAGACCATGCCTTAGTCCCGCTGCTCTGGACAACAGAGAAATCTATACCCCCTACACCCACTGTCCAAGAAACTCGAATTTGGTCTAAAATACCGCTGACCCAGTGGACCCAGGAATTACAAAAATCCACTCCCTCAATCGATCAGACTCCCTCACAGGCTAACGAAACATTCAATGAATGGATTCTGAGTTCCCTAAACGCCACGCTCCCCCTGAAGAAAACAGTTTTTAAAAGATCCAGAACTTCAGCTCCCTGGTACTCCACTGAACTAAGGGAGAAAGAGACTGGAACGTAAATGGTGACTAGGTTACGTGGAAACAGATAAAACTATCTACAGAGACGCCATCAGGTCATACAAAAAAGATATAAAAAGTGCGCAATCCTCATACTACTCCAACCAGATCGCAGAGGCCAGCTCCAGCTCAAAAGAGATATACAGCATAGTAAAAAGCCTCATTACTCTCCCCACACCCCCGTCTATAACGGAGAACCCACAGCTCCGCTGTGAAGACCTGGCTAATTTCTTTTCTCAGAAAATCAACCTTATATACTCATCCTTCCCTTCTACAGACCAGACCGCTCTGATCAAAGCAGCCCCTTGTCCCCCTCAAATCCACTCACCCAATCACCTTCCGGTGTTGGCGGAACTCCCCCAGTTGCAGGCAGATCACCCATCCAATCACCCCCCGGTGCTGGCGGAATTCCCCCAGTTGCAGGCAGACCACCTCACCTCCCTTATGCACCAGGTGAAGTCGGGCTCCCCTAGAGACCCAGCACCCCCATATGTTCTAGTTTCGGCGATTCAAACCATCCTCCCCACACTGCTTGAAGTACTCAATACCTCGATCACCACCAGTATAGTACCAGCAGCGTGGAAGCAGGCTATGGTAAGGGCCCTGATTAAAAAACCGAATCTTGATACCAAGAACCTCAGCAATTACCGCCCGATCTCCTTGTTGCCTTGGGCAGCCAAAATCCTGGAGAAACATATAAACAGTATCATAACAACTTTTCTCGAACAACACCAACTTCTCGATCCATCCCAGACTGGCTTCCGCCCCAGGCATGGGACCGAGACAGCACTGCTGGCAGTCACAGAGGAGTCCAGGAGAATCTTAGATCGGGGAGGATCGGTGGCAATCATCCTCCTCGATCTGAGCGCCGCATTCGATACCGTTAATCACGGTATCCTTTTGCAGCGTCTCCAGGACACCGGAATATCTGACAGAGCTCTGGAGTGGCTCAAGTCCTACCTGAGTGAAAGATCCTTCCAGGTGTATGAGGGCAATGTCACTTCCTCCAGCAAGCCTCTGGGATGTGGGGTCCCACAGGGATCTTCATTGAGCCCGACGTTATTTAACGTCTACATGAGGCCACTGGCTGAGATCGTCCGTCCGTTCGGTATCAAGATCATTACCTACGCGGACGATACCCAGCTGGTGGTCTCCTTGGCACAGGCGGGCGGTACGTCAGCAAATGTAGATCTCGCAGGCTGCCTGGATACGGTCAAAAGCTGGATGACCAAGTCTTGTCTCAAACTTAATGGAGACAAGACAGAGCTCATGCTCCTGGGTCACACTCTACCATCGACCATAGACAATCTCTGGCCCACCAGCCTAGGCCCGGCCCCAACACCCAAAGACGCCATTAAGAGCCTTGGTGTCTGGCTCGACAGGTCCCTGTCCTTTGACCAACAGGCTACAAAACTTTCTGCCACCTGTTTTGGTATCCTGAGAGTCATCAGGAAGATCTTGCCGCTACTCCCCTTTGATGCAAGAAAAACCGTAGTCCTGGGCCTGATCCAATCGCGGCTGGACTATGGAAACACATTATATCTCGGAGCTCCCGACTTCACCTTGCGCAAACTACAACTAATACAGAACTGCGCAGCCAGAACACTCTTACAAATCCCTCGCAGATCCTCAGTAAAGCCCGGACTGAGGAAACTGCACTGGCTCCCCGTAAAGGAAAGAGTAGACTTCAAATCACTCTGCATCGCACACCAGACTTTCTGGTCGCAAGGCCCGACCATCAACCTCCCTCTCATCACACCCTATCTACCCACTAGACAGCTGCGTTCCACTTCTGCACATCTAGCCATTGTACCGCAAATAAAGAAATCAAGATCCGGAGGCCGCTCTTTCTCCTTCAATGTGGCTAAAAAGTGGAACGCCCTACCCCAGCATCTCAGATCAAACCCCGACATTCTCTCTTTTCGCAAACAGCTGAAAACGCTCCTGTTCACCACATAACCATGGTACTGAATCTGCCCTCCTCCTAACTCACACCTCAGAGATATGCTTAGCGCTTGGACGCCTCAGGGCAGCTACCCGCGCTTTAGAAATCCGAATTCATTCATTCATTCATATATAAAAACAAAAGAAAAGCAGGGAAACAAAGCACATTTGAAACTGCTATAATGCCAGTAAATAACCATATTCCTGCAAAGGGGAATGAGGGCATCACCAGCTCACAGGCTTCATTGTAGAAACCATTAGAATAGAAAGCTGAAAAGCTAACTCATAGAAACAACACATAAAACTGGCACTGTGACTTTAAGGCAGCCATGACCCCTGACTTCCCATCATGCCTCCGGGGTGACAGTTAGGTCAGTTGTTCTTTCCAGCACCTTCAGTCAGGACCCTGGTTAAGCAGCTCTCTTTTTTCTGATATTCTGTCAGAAATTATTCCTGTTTTTTGACTAGCAACTTGTTACTTTGACATTTTTTACTTGTTGGAGAAATTTTATGCTAATTTTCAGAGAGTTGAGCATATTTTCCCTCTCAGAAATGCCCTCTCTGTGTGACTCTTGCCCTTCATGTGGTAAAAAGAAGGCTAAATCAGACTCCCACCCTGTCTGTATTATTTCCCTTCCTGAATCTCATCTCCCTGAGTCTTGCCACCATTTTCAGTCCTTGTCTAAACGTACTCTGAAGGACAGTGAGAGGATTCACCTCTGTGGACTGGCTGAGAAAAGAAAATCTTCCTCTAGAGGAAGGGCATACTGTGAGGCAGAGGAAGGAGAAAGCCAGAACTTCTTCAGAAGCAAGATTCTGATCTGCTGTCCATCGGCATTGGGTTCGGCGTCGAAAAAGCCTTCACCAGCAAAGAAAACATAGATGAAAAGACTATTGACAGCGGGCTCGCCGTCGAGAGAACAGGGGTCATCGTCGTAGAAGGAAGCTACATCATCTGATTCTGAGCCGTCGTCAACCCGGCGTTGATCGGCGGCGAGGCGTCATTCCCCATTGGTGTGGGATCGCACAACGTCATCGCCGACAGTACGGCATTCGGCGTCAAGACATGCTCCATCGTAGCCAGTGGAACGCGATCGACGTCGAAGCAAGCAAACTCCGTCGGTGCCAACCAGGCAGCGATCGACGTCGAGGTCCAGATCTATGTCGGCAGCGAAGATGGATTTGTCGTCAAGAGCTAAGGTGAAGTATTCCAGATAACGTTCAACGTCGAGACAGCGAGCTACAACGTCGAGAGGAACTCTGACATCAATGCACACGTCGGCAAGGTTTTCTCCATCGAAGGACACTCCGTTGCGGTCTCCTAGACGCTCAACTTCGAAAGCGAGGTCAGTGAGGTCGAAGGGTTTGGCATCGAGAAGGTTGTCTCTGTCTGCGGAGCATCGGTCGATGACAGAAAGAAAGGGCGACGTCGAAGTGAAGATCTCTTTCAAAAGGCTCCTCAGTACTAGTAACGCATAGCCATTCGACGTCGAGACATTCACCATCGACGTTAAGGCATTCCTCAAGACACTGTTCCGCCTCTAGAGATCGCACAGAGCCTTCATTGTCAACTATGGGCTCTCTTCAAGTGATCTTGATGTCGAGAAGTTCATCTTCTCCGTCTCCATAGCGGGGAGCACGTAAATCCCCGCAGATCACACCATCACCACGACAAGGTCATAAATCACCCTCTACTCATCTTTCTCCAAGGTGGCTCCTTCCCACACATCATTGACAGAAAGAACCTGCGAGTTCAGCGCAATTGGCTACGGACTACTCCAGTCCTCTACATTGATCTCCGCTAGCACGGTTAGTGCAAGCTGTTGAGAAATCACCTACTATTCTGCCCAGAGATCGCTAAGACAAATCTCCTGCACGTAGATCTTCTTATAGTCACCGTAAAAGTTTAAGATCTCCTTCTTGGTCATCCTCCTCTACTCGCTCCTCTAAGAGGGACTACTCTCCTACCCTCACGGACAGTCCTCCCTCTAGGATATCACCTATTGATGACCATGTACAATAGTCATATTCGAAACTCCAAAGGTGTGCGTCTAGGCCTTTGCTTCCAAAGGTGCCTGGTCTTCTGCAACCGGTTATGGACATTTTTCACTCCCCAGGAGCGATAAAAGCTGCTCCTGCGAGAATTCATAAACAATACAAACCTGCAGAGCAGGATCCTTTATTTCTGAGATCAGATCCTCCACCGGACTCAGTGATTATCGCAGCAGCGAAGAAAACACATGCAGTCTCCTCTTCTTCTTCGGTTGCTGCAGACAAGGAGAGTAGAGCCCAAGATTCTTGGGGCAGAAAGGCTTGTGGTTCTACGTCTGCTTCTTTAAAAGTGTCCAGTGCTACAGCCCTGTTGGTCTATTATAACAGATCTTTATGGGGTTCACTAGAACATTTTAGAGAGTATCGACAAGATTTTGAAGAGGTTCTCCAAGAAGGAGCACTCATAGCCAATCAAGTAATCAGTGAAGACGCTGGTTGAAACCACTGTGTTTAAATATGGGTACAAGGGATCACAGTGAGGCCTATAGATTATTGAAAACAACAGTGAATGGCCCCCTAGTGGTTGCCCTAGCCAAGTTCCTGGGTCGGGCCTGGGTGACTCGCTGGTCAGCAGGGAGGTATAGTTAAACCTCCTCTGCTTTTATATTTTAAAATATACAGATTGTGGATTATATCTATTTTTCTATTTGATGCTCGTATGTAAATGATATATCGATCTTTCGTATTACATGGTATTTTTTTATAGTTGTATTTAATATTTATTGTTTTAACATGTCATACTTGTCCGTAATATTTAAACTATGTTTCTCGCATCAGTGTAATTCTATTAATTAAATAACTAATTCAGTCCCTTTGCAGTTTTGTGATGACCTTTGTGATTTATTTTTAAATCGAAATAAAGTTTATAAATTGGAAAATTGTAATCAGTGAAGCAGCGGATGGGGGTTCTCTGGCTGCACATTCATGTTCACATGGCATATGTGACTTTGAAAGCTGAAGCCCAACAAAGTATTCCAAATCCTCCCCTCTCTGGCAACTCTCTTTTTGGCGCCTACATCAACGAGGAGATGGCCATAAGGAAGACCGAAATGGACACACTTAAGGCCTTAGGCTTAGAGAAGAAGAAAGAATTTAAGCGCCGGTACAGGCCTTATAATCTCAAAAACTACCATCAATGGATTCAAACCCCTCAATGGTCGCCGAGGCAATACCAGAAATCCAAGTCCCATTATCAAGGACGTAGATACTCCAGAGGCAGAGGAGCTCAACATCAATCCTCTACCACAGCCAAAAGCTCAGGTAAACAATGAGTTTCTGCTTCCTCTAACACCACTGGGCACTCCAGTGGGAGGAAGTATCTCAAGGCATGTAGAAGAGTGGGGCAGCACAACCAAAGATCAGTGGGTGATAAATATACTAAGCAATGGGTATGCGCTATGCTTCCGTGCACCCCCAAAGAACATTACTCAGGTTAAATCAAATCCTCACCAACTAAAGTTGTTGCGTCAAGAAGTTTCGATCCTTCTACAAAAATTGGCCATAGAGGAGATTCCTCCATTACAACAAGGAAAAGGAGTCTACTCCAGATATTTAGTAGTTCCAAACAAAGATCAACCACAAAAATTCAGACCTATTCTGGATCTTCGATCACTGAACAAAGTCATCTAGAAAGAAAAGTTCAGTATGTTGGCTCAACATCAAGTATACCCACATCTTCAGAAAGAGGATTGGATGTGTTCGATAGACCTCCAAAATGTGTACTTCCACATCCTGATTGTACCACGTCATCGGAAGTTCCTGCATTTAATGGTGGGCGCCAAACATTATCAGTTCAGAGTTTTACCGTTCGGCCTGAGGTCAGCCCAACGGGTTTTCACAAAATGCATGGCTGTGGTGGCAGCAGCTAAACATCGCCAGGGCCTGTTCGTGTATCCGTATCTGGACGATTGGATGCTTAAGGGTTCATCTCCACAAATGGTGAAGAACCATTACTGGATCTTTTTAAATCTTCTACACCGCTTAGGCCTCCATGTGAATTTGGAGAAATTGGTACATCAGCCAACTCAAAGACTCCATTATCTGGGATCCATACTGGACTCCAGCGTAGAAAAAGTGTTTCCTTTGGAGGAGAGATTATTATCAATGAAGCAGAAATGCAATACCATCCTCCATCCTCCATCTGCACCATCCATCAGATCGACAAGTGGCATCTCTGCTGGGGTCAGTGGCCTCTTGCATTTTCCTCATCCCCACATCCACATTGGGAATGAGACCTCTACAGCAGGATCTGGAGGACTAATGGGACCAATTTTTGGGGAATTGGGGGGATCGGATTCTTCTTTCCCAATCAGCGAGGCCGTCCATTCTCCGGTGGACTCACCCGGAAAATCTCCTAATGGGAGTCCCCTTCCATCAACCTCTTCCAAGGCAATCCTTGGTAACGGATGCCTCTCTTCAATGATGGGGGAACACATGGGTTGCCTACAGACTCAGGATAAGTGGTCGAGCAAGGAACACACCTATCATGTAAACATGCTAGAACTGGGGGCCGTTCACCTAGCCCTCAAGGCGTTCCATCCATCGATTCAGTCCCAGTCAATATTAATACAAATGGACAACACAACCACCATGTATTACTTAAACAAACAAGGTGGAACACGCTCTCGCCCACTGTCCCTGGCATCATGAGCAATTTAGCCCTGGCTTCTGGCCAGGGGCCTTTCGATCAAAGCGGTTCATCTACCAGGTGCACAGAATGTACAATTAGATGCTCTCAGTCGACACTTTCAAAAGCAACAAGACTGGGTACTCAACAACGAAGTAGTGGCAGACGTCTTTCATCATTGGGGTCAAGCACCCATCGACCTTTTTGCAGACGATCTAAATAAAAAATGCCACGTTTCGCGTCCAGATTTTACCGTACAGGATGGAGAGGGAATGCCCTTTTGATAAACTGGTCCGGAACATTTGCTTATGCAGTTCTGCCCCTTCCTCTCACCTCAAAGGTTGTGGCCAAGCTCATCCAATCCAACATGAATATGATCCTGATAGCACTCGACTGGCCTCGCCAAAAGGTGCTATCCGGACCTGTTGCAACTTTTAATGTGTCTTCACGGGAAGCTTCCATGCAGACCAGACCTCCTGACTAAAATGAGTGGGAAGATCCTCCATTCCAAAGTTCCCTCACTGAACTTGGCAGCATAGCTCTTAAGGTCCTGCAATACGGCCACCTAAATCTCCTGCAGGACTGTATGAGAATTTTGAGGGAGTCAAAGAGACCTTCCACAAGAAGTTCTTATTCTTTTAAATGGAAGAGATTGTACTTGTGGTGTATGCGTAATGGTTTTAAACCTACTTTCGGGCAAGAGAAGGTAATCTTGTCTTATCTTCTTTATTTAGCCAAATCAGGTTTGAAATATACATCCATAAAAGGTCATTTGGCGGCCATTACAGCCTACAGAAAGTCTCCTAACTAGAAAAGTTTCCCCTCCTGTCCGAGCTCCTTCACCTTGTGGAAATGTGTAATATTTTACTTACCATAAGCGACAGCCATTTTGGCTGTGGTGTCCATTTAGTTTCCTTCGTAATTCTTCCGTCCTCTGCTGTTCGTCTTTTTCACTTTGCTTGTATTACCTATTTTAGTTGACTTCCTGACTCAGGTAAAGCAATGCACATGCTGGGGGTTTGTAGCTACCAGAGCACGTCAGATGTTAACTGTCGATTATTTACTGCTGCCATTAGCATTTCTGCTCCACCTCCCACTTTGCTGACCACGTGGTTATTCATCTGCCCTTGTTTGCTGATAGCTATTTCTAAAACTGTTCTTTCCATTTCTGTTCACATGTTTACATTGCAGAAAACCGGTATAAAAGGGACGTGGTTTGTGAATTCAGTGTACTACCTCCTGCAGCATGCGAGAGTGTTGTGTGGATGTGGTCCCACTCATGAGTAATTAATAAACGTGTTATTTATACCAACTCCAGTGCCTATCTCTATTTCTTTGGTCTTTGGACCCGTGTGACAAGAGGGTGACCCTGCACCAGTGATCTCTAAAAAGGTAAATTTCCACAATTGGCGCCCGCACGTGGAACCCCATCTGAGATGCAGCTGTCCAAAGTAGTGGTCTTAACGGAGAATCAAAATATTACTGAGGATGCGCACTGCATGAGGAGACCCTTGTCTTTGCTGGCCGACGTGACTTTTCCGGTTTTCCTGATTTGACCCTCCAGGTGGTGGCCGGTCTCAACTGAGGTTTTCTTTGGTGTACTTTTTTCAGTGACCATTAGATCGACCAGAGATCTGCAGGTGGGAGTTGGTTACTTCTGTTTGGTAAGGTCGCTGAAGCAGCACTCTTAATTTGTTTGGCCTAGGTCTTTTGGTTTGGATTTGTTATTCATTTTTTGCAAAAATTGAAGGCAGGTAATGTGGAGATTTTTTCCCCTTTTTGGAATATTTGTTTGGAGTATTGATATTTTAAAAACATTTGTAAAACATGCCTGTTCTCAGCACACTCCGTCAGTGGTGTTGCTGCTCTTGTGGTACCAAAGTTAGCTTGGAACAAAATCAGCCAGCTCCTCCAGAAGGGACGCCCAATAGAGATATGTATAGTGATTATGGTATTTCCCTCATAATGTACGGTTTATTGTGGAACAAATACACAAAGAAAGAACTCAACTTACAGTGGCCATTATATGTAGCGTTAAGAATTTTGAGTCCATAGCTAGATTATAAACCCCTCCATTCACATTTCTGTGGTAGTAGATATGCTGGCTAGGATATTTTTGGGGGATTCTATTCTTTGTGCACGATTGGCATACATCTAGGTGCTTGTGCATGTTGTCTGTATGCTTAGGTGCTTGTATGTGTATGTTCTGTGTGAGTATAAAGGCCTGTATTTGTCTTGCTTTGTTTACATCAGTGCATTTGACCATGCTTGTTATTGGCCTCTCTCTCTGTGTACTATACAAAATTGAAACCCATTGGCTTTGTTGCTGCTTTGGTTGACTGCTGCCTATTAGGACAGGCTGTGCCTAAGTATGCCTGTCATGTTCTCCTCTGGATACTTGGTGGAACTTGAATAATAATAATTTGTTGAGTGTACTTTTGTCTTTGCTAAGCCCTGCGATGAGTGTTACTATTACTTGATTTAATGGTACTCAGTTTTTTGAATTTGGAAGGATGAAAGTTGCGTTCTTCAGGCAGATAACACTTTAGTAGATTTACATAACTGTTCTCTTTTTTTACCTGCACTAAGCCCAGTGATAGAAGCAAGGCTTCCTTAGTATTATGTGTGGTACATGCTCCATACTGATACATTCAAGCAGCGTGAGATGTATTATACTCTGTACTTTACGTCCTCGGCATTGCCAATAATTGTAGTCATTTACATAGTAGGCGCTCCACAGGAAGCATCATTTGGACACTGGTAGAAAATGCTAAATACTGCTTGTTTTAAAATACCATCCAACTCATAAGTGAACTTCCCTTGCTGCAAAGAAAAAAAAAATACTCCGCTGGATTAAAGCCAGCAATAAATGCATTACTGTCAGTCTGACCACAACATTAAAATAAGACGGTCTAAAACAACAGTATGAAGAATCGAAAATAAGTTCAGCTCTAAGCGGGAGCGCTGTGCCTATCAGCTGAGTGTGTGACCTCCTATGTATGCTGGGGGCATTTTGCTTCTTTTAATCCAGTGTTAACTTTTTTAAAATTGAACTTTTTAAAAATTGAATTGCCTACAACTCACCTATTCTGTTGATCCTCACTGCTCCCCGGTCCACCACGGGTCCTTATCCCGGTTGAGTGTAGGGAGTACCGGCTACGATGTTATTGATGCCCCCTCTCCGGGTTGGAGACCGGAGAGGGCGGAGTCCCGCAATACTATTTCAATCAACGCCTTCCCTCCCGCTAGCGGACGCGCGCTGTGCCTATCAGCTGAGTGTGTGACCTCTTATGTATGCTGGGGCATTTTGCTTCTTTTAATCCAGTTAACTTTTTTAAAATTGAACTTTTTAAAAATTGAATTGCCTACAACTCACCTGTTCTGTTGATCCGCACTGCTCCCCGGTCTACCATGGGTCCTTATCCCGGTTGAGTGGAGGGAGTACCGGCCACACGTCATTGATTTCCCCTCTTCCGGGTTGGAGACCGGAGAGAGCGGAGTCCCCCAATACTTTTTCAATCGATGCTTTCACTCCCGCGCAGCGGACACGCGCAGCGGGCGTGCAGGCAGCGCGCTGAAGGCGCGCCTAAGGCAAGCTTGTCTGCGTCCGTCCGCGCCCTTCCGGGGCCAGGGGCCATACACTATGCCCGATTTCTAACATATTCTTCATCAGAACTTAAACTTTGGCAAGGAGCGGCGGATATTAGCCCGCGCACCAAGGATACATTAAACTCACTTGGGATCTATTTGCAGGGGAACCTCCCTCCCACTCTGCCTTTAAAAACCACTGACCAAAAGCCCCCTCTTAATAACAAATGTCCGATGGCTCCTCCCAGCCCCCCAGTTCAGGCACTAAATGGACTATCAGTATGTTACCTAAACACTTGATCTTTGGTAAAACACCAGCACAAGATATTCCACCTGCTGGACACTGTTAAACCGGATTTCCTCCTTCCCTCGGAAACATGGCTGACTGACGAATCGGGCCCTGATATACTTTCGGCACTCCCCGATAACTACTACATTCTTCGGGCTGATCGACCTGCAGGGAAGGTGGGAGGAGGGGTGGCAGTAGTCATTAAACAGAAACCCTGATCCCTTTAGGCATCCCTCTAGTCGATAGCCTTTCTTTAACATCTTTCATCTGTGTGTACTCTATAGACCCCCTTCCCATATGCCCACAATTCCCCAGTTTGCGACTGACAGAATTGCCGAGCTGGTGGTTAATAACGCTTGTGTATTAATTGTTGGGGACATCAATTACTGGCCCAACAATGTACATGAAAGCCCACGCTTTCTTGAATTCTCTGAACTACTAACGGGAATGAACTGCACTCAACATATAAAAGTCACCACCCATGTAAAAGGGCATACTCTTGACCAGGTCTGGACCGCCAACATGGATATTCTTCATTTACAAGTGGCCCCGTTCGCATGGTCAGATCATCATCTGGCCACCTTTGTCATCCCCTCTGCTCATTCTGACCCCACCCCCCCATTAGACAACTTTTTGGCCAGAAACTGGAATAAAGTGGACATGGATGACTTCAGCTCCAGGCTAACTGCCGTGGCACCTAGAATTGGGGAGGGGTCGCTCCATACTCAAGCCGTCAAAATTAATACTTGGCTGGATGAGGCCAGAGACAACTTAGCCCCCTTTGTTGAAAGTTAAAATAAAGAGGCCCCATGATGCACAATGCTGGTTTACAACAGAGCTGAAGGCTAAGAAATTAACCCTTAGGCAAGCGGAACACAAATGGCGACGCAACTACTGCCCTATAGCTATATTTGTATCTGTATTCAAAGACTATAAAGCATTGATCCTTCAGACCAAGGCTGAGTACTTCTCGTCCATAATTTTAAACTCTACCAACAAAGCTAAGGAAATCTTTGCGATAGTGGACGAACTTTTTAATCTAGACAGAGTTATTGTGAAACCTACACCCTCTCAACACCTGTGTGACTCACTTAATCATTTCTTTATTGAAAAAATTATTACCATTAAGGCAAGTATTCCTAAACCTCTAAATCCTCTCCCTTATTTATGTTGTGATTCTAACAATGACTCTGTGGATCACTTCCCTCTGGTCACTAAGGAAACTTTCTTTGGCCTTCTTAAGAAAATTGGCTCTGGTTCCCCCATGGACAGTTGTCCCCCTCGCATCCTCCAGGAAGTTTTTTTACGCTGCACAGATCCTCCCCTATCGCTTATCAACAATTCCTTTGCTAAAGGGATTGTTCCAGATTTATTAAAGATTGCTGAGGTTGTCCCTATTCTCAAAAAACCTAGCTTAGACCTGCAGGTACCAGGCAACTACCGCCCCATCTCTTTGCTATCCTACCTGAGTAAGGATAAGGAAGCCCATGTTGCCAACAGCCTTAGCTCGTTTGTTGAACAGACCCATTATCTGGATCCCCATCAAGCAGGTTTTAGACCTGAACATTCCACCAAAACTGTTGTTCTGTCGGTCTTGGACGAGCTACGAAAGGGAGCGGACCAGGGTACTACCCAGGCCCTGCTGCTCCTTGACCTGTCGGCTGCCTTTGACACGGTCGACCACCAGATTTTGGTCGACCATGTCAACAGTGCTGGGCTCCAAGGTCTATCACTGAGTTGGATCCTCCTTCTTTGGTAATCGCTATCAATCTGTCCGCCTTGCAAGCTTCAGGGCAGAACAAACAAAACTGACCTGTGGGGTCCCACAAGGCTCTGCCTTATCACCTCTACTTTTTAATCTGTACATCCTTCCCTTGATCATTGCCTTGCGCAAAAGAAAGGTTGTGGTGTTCAGCTATGCTGATGATATTCAGCCGATCTTTAACATTGATCCATCCACCTCATCTATCTCCAACTTTCAATCCATAATAAATTTCATCAGTGATTGGATAAATGCCAATCAACTCAAACTAAACCCAGATAAAACAGAGTTGATTCTTACTGGCGGCGTGGCTAATCCGTGCAGCTCAAACCTTTGGCCTATTTCATTAGGGATCCCCCCTGCCCCGGTCTCATCAGTTAAAAGCCTGGGGATCATGATCAGTTGTGGGATTACCATGAAGGTCCAGGTTAGTTCGGTGGTCTCAGCATGCTTTTTTCATCTGCGCAAAATTAGGAAAATCGGTAGGTTCCTCTCCACCAAAGCCTTGACCTAGGTGGTTCTTGCCCTGGTCACCTCACATATCGATTAGGCCGACTCCCTCTACGTGGGTATTCCTGCCTACCAAGTACATCGCCTGCAACGGGTGCAGAATCAGGCAGCCAGAATCATTTTTGGACAGCCTAAGCACTCCCACGTTTAGCCATTGCTGAAAAGCCTTCATTGGCCACCTATTCCTAAACGCTGCCTGTTCAAGCTGTGCTGCACCATTCACAAAGCCTTGCCAGGATGTGGCTCTGCTTTTATTGCCCTGCACATCCAGTGGTATCTTCCCTCTCGTGACCTACGTTCTTCTAATAAGAACTTGCTGGTGTACCACTCTTTTAAACGGAAGAAACACGGTGGCCTCAGATACACGACCCTGGCTCCCCAATTTTGGAACGTCCTCCCGCCCCTATCTGCGCATGAGGGACTCCTATATTCAATTCCGGAAACTACTCAAAACCTGGCTTTTCTCCCACACATACAACTGATACTCACTTTCTGTTTGGCACGGCGATCGGTCCTGCTTATAGCGCCAAGAAACTGCCTGGTGAACGTGCGCTTAAGAAATTAATTTTAACATAACATAACAAGCAAAATTTAAACTTGGTAAAACCATAACGCGACGCCTATACCTGAAGAGTAGTCTAGTTATGGTAACAACACACTCAATTTTGCCACAATTCCTGTTACTGCCCTTTTAATTGCTACTATTTAATATTAGCCTGTGGCATTTTCTGCTGCGGTAAAAAGTTACGACAAAAGGTAAAAAAATATATATATATTTCTTCTTTTACTGCAGAACATTTGAATTTTCGCAGTGATATTTCTACCACTAACAGTAATAGCATACTACTGGTTGTAAGAAATAACAATGACTCCACAATTACCACCATGTTTAGTGGTAATCTCTGAGGAGTAATCATTTAACACTTGAAGCATTTCTACAGACTAAGGCCCCTGGTAGCTAATACATGTAGGACGTATATTTTTTTTTAGGCCCTTGAAAAAGAATTCACCCATCACATGCAGGAGAGCAGTACTGAAATAGGGCATGTGCGTTGTTTAGCAGTGGTAATGCTTTATGTGCTATTTTTGGTGTGGCATGACTGCGGATTGTGTTTGTACGCCTCAAAAGCATCTAATCGCTTGGAAAAATAATGTTGTCACAAGTCTCAAGGATAGTCATTTCACTACTGTGTAAGTGTAAAACAATGTTACTGGGGAGATGTTGATTGAGGCACATGTGGCAAGGTGTATCAAAACTCATTTGCAAATGACTGCTTCGGAAGGGGCAGGGCAAAGCCCAGAGATCAGAGAACAGACATGGTTGGCGGCTTTGTTCCTACTTGGAAGCCATGGATCAAAGATTCAGACACCCTTATTGGCCTCACCCTGTCACTAACAAGAAGGGTCGGCAAACGGGCCATCTTTGATTGGATTTTGAAAAGAGGTGGGCTGGTCAATAGTAAATACAGCCAGGCTTTGCACTTTTGAAGCACGAGGGTCAGGGCAGCTCAAGCCAGCGAAGCACCACTTTATTTACTGCTCGCCATGCAATTTTCCCCGGTAAATATTGTCATGGTCAAACCTGCCATAATCTGCTCTGTAAAATGTGCAATAAACACATGCACGTGAAACACGATGTTGTGAGCATCAAGTTCTACATGTCATGCCCCATTTTCCAATTAAAAGCTGCTAACAGGATGTATTTACCACAACTCGTAAAAATACCTCACTCCCATCCGACTCATTTGTAACTAAGAGATAAGTAAGTCTTTCTATGCTTGGGGCTTTGATAAAATTGCACTCCTACTTCTATGTTCATACTATGTCTCGTTTTTTTCTTTACTCCAGACTTCAGAGGGATTTTATGTATGGTAGCTAGTTAGGGATTATTACTATTTCTGGTGTAGTTAAATAGACTTCTGCAACCAGATACTCCTGAGCAATGTGAAGAAGGCACACTGTTATTGTTATCATTTCTTGCATCACATAATTACAAAGTTTCTAAAAAGAAATTGCAATTTTGGAGACAGCACCTACCTAGTTAGGTCACCTCCTGTCTAAGGATGGACGTGTACTCACATAAGATCGCATTCAGACTGTTTTAGATACTCCTGTGCCCCGTACTCAGAAGAATGTCCGCGCACTGATTGGCCTTACTTCTTTTTGTAGGCAGTGGATCCCCAGTTTTTCACACATTATTAAACCTTTGTTGACCCTTTTTGACTAAAGACACTCCAATGCCTTTTACATGGACTATTGAATGTCCGAATGCCCTCCAACAGTCACACCAAGCTCTATGTTCTGCGCCAGTATTAGGAACTCCAGACTACAAGAGCATGTGAGCTTAGTACAGACTTACTTGTAAATACTTTTACTGACAGCCAGTACGCATTCAGGGTGGCACACAATTTTGGTCACTTGTGGAAAGAAAGGGGTTTACTCACCTCACATGGGACACAGATGGTGCATGGAGAATTAGTACATACTCTTCTTACTGCCCTAACCTATCCTAAGAAAGTGGCAATTGTTAAATGTAGTGCACACAAGAAAGTGACTGATAAAATAGGAGCAGGTAATGCATTTGCAGATCACACAGCCCGTGAGACCGCAATGCAGCGAAGTACCGCCTCCATGTATGTGGTGAAGTCACAAGCTGAACGGTGGCATGATGCCAAGCAGGAAGTGCTGGACATGCAACAATCTACCTCTGCTGATGAACTAGATCAATGGTCTAAGGAGGGAACACTGGTTGATGAGGGCTGTTGGAGGAAAAAAGATATGACCAAATGGAAGTTACTCCCAGCCTACGTATATCCCTTGATTCACATGGCACATGGGACTGCACATGTTGGTGTATCCTCAATATCAAAACAACTCATGCAAGTTTGGGATCATCCTGATATTGCCGGCACTGCTCAATACCACATAGATGATCTGGCCTTACGCTGCATGAAATTGTTTTTGGCAGGCCCATGAATATTTGGGGGGTCCCTAAGCCTCGCCCTATACATGATGTTCCCCATGTGTTGATGAGTGACTATTTGTCCCAGTTAACTGACAGCTTGTCTTTTATTTATCAGGTACGTATAAAAGTGGTCGGAGTCTATTGCTTTTATAGGCATCAAATGTCACAAATAAACATTATGGGCCATATGTAGGTAAATAGCGAATACCGAATCCTTAATACCGAATTATACCGAATCGGTATTAAGAATGAGGTAAATGTGATGTAGGTAAAAATTCGTTAAACATTACCGATTTGTTGCAAATCGGTATTGAATACCGAATGTGAACAAATCGGTAATAAAAATACATACCGAAAGGCTATTACCGAATCGGTGTTACCGAATCCACACCCGAAATCGGTAATACCGAATCAGTAATTTAAAAAATAGCGTTTTTGTGAATCAGCCAATCCTGACACACCCAATTACTTCCCAAACAGGAAGTTGCCACACCCAGCCAGGTGCACAGGGCCTGGAGCACACTGTGAGGCAGGCAGGCAGGCAGGCAGGAGAGCTGAGGAGCCAGCAGCAACACAGCCACAAGAAAGGAAGAATAAGCACTGAACAAGCATTGAAATGGCAAGCCAGGACAGGGAGAAGGAGGGAGGTGAAAGAAAAAGAAAACTCAAGTTCAGCGACAAGGAGCTTGAGATCTTGATCCAGGATGTCACCCAAGAGTACCACAAGCTGTTTGGAGCCCAGTCCCACCAAGTGCCAGAGGCACAGAAGAGGCAAATATGGAGTGGCATTCGGGACAAGATCAATGCCATAGGTGTGACCCTGCGCACCATAGAGGACATCAGAAAGAGGTGGTACGACCTCAGAAAAACAGCAAAACTGAGGATGGCAGAGAGACATAGGCTGGCAGGGAAAACTGGAGGAGGAAAAAATCGAGCCCCAGTACCAACACCACTGGAACAGATGGTGGAGTCCACCATCCAGCGGGAGGGTGTGAGTGGCGTGGGAGACGCAGACAGCTCCACCAGAGCAGCTAGAAAACAAGGTAAGAAGCATGCCCAGCATGCTGCCCTACCCCCTCCCCAACCCCAGCCCCCGTAGTGGTAAAAGTGCTCCCACTCCACACCATGTCTTACTGGTTACCTGCAATGCATTCTGGGTGATGTAGTCAGTGTGAACTCATGATCAGGACTGTCAAGGCAGCTAACACAATAGCATGGTAAATCAAATGGATAGGTCAGGACAACCACTGTGCACTGTTGGCATGTACTTTAATGCAATGGCATTGCAGACAGAGCATTGAGTATATTTACATTTGTGTCATTTCAGGCGAGTCATCTCGCAGTGCAGCTGAGGGCAGCAGAGGCAGGTCAGCCAGGCCAGAGGGGAGTGAACAGGATGAAGACAGCATGCCTGCAGGGAACACCAGCTCTACGCCATCGCAGGCAGCCAATCCTCCACCACAGACATCACCACAGCACCAGGGAGGGCCGCAATCCCCTCTCACTCAGTCACCACTGCGACGTTCACCAACACCACCACCACCACCACCACCATCACCACCACAGTCACGCAGGAGGCATGCCGTGATCACCCTCCAGCAGATGGAGGAGTCGTCGGAGGAGGGCAGACAGCGCGAACAAAGTCCTATCGTAGAATGATCCAACAGGGAGCGGGCTGGTCCTGCATCCGAGGGCGCCCACTTCACATCAAGACACCGCAGGGCAAGGCCAGACAGTCCTGTGGCATCTGAGCAGGGTGACAGTGTGTTTGCTGGACTGGAAGGCAACATGCTGAATGTCCAGCGCCTGCAATGGAGGGAGATGAAGACATTACACAGGGAGGTGTCAAACATTAACAGACATATGCACAAGATGGAGAAGGGCATCAGTGCCATGGGGGAGCATTTGTCTGCAGGGATGGAGAGGGTAGCTACCTCGGTGGACAACCTCTGCAGCCAGCTGGAGCAGGACCGTGTTGGCATGCGCCGGGAGAGACTGAGACTCCAGGACTATACCAAGTCGGTGAACCGGCTGGCCGCTACGACATCACTGATGTGTCGCCGGTCCATCGCCATGCAGGAGGAGATGGCGCATTGCAGCAGGGATGTGGCCAGGGGGATGGTGTCCATGACCTCAGTGCTAGAGCTCATGCAGAATGCCAAGGCCTCCAATATGGAAGGGGGGGGGACAGTGAGGAGGCTACCAGCCGTGGTAGCATTACACCATCACCCACTGAGTGCAGGAGGCGTAGTGGACGAAACGTCCCAGCACAGGAACGGTCCAACTCACAAGACAGTGTTGATGGGGAACGTGCACGTGCAGCACGGGGACGCAAGAAGTGAAGGACAATGGCTGTCCACATGCATGTGATGGGTGATGTAACCCATGTCCAATTTGACAATGCTCACAATGCTGGAGGTGTGCCAAATAAACACCTCTACATGTAATATGAAATGGCTCAGTGTCGTAACTCACTCAGAAATAGTTAGCTGTAATCTCTGCCTGTCTCTGTCTCCCATCATGTTCAATAGCAGCACCAGCCGCGCTGGGCTCTGGCTGAGGGTTGTCTTCGTCCTCGTCCTCTAACTCACTTAGTTCCACTGCTGTTCCTTTTTTAGTGGCCAGATTGTGTAGCATTGCCCACATAGCAATTATCTTGCAACATTTGATGGGGCTGTACAGACGCGCACCTCCTGTTTTGTGGAGGCAACGGAATCTGCTTTTGAGCAAACCAAAAGTGCGCTCCACCACGTTGCGTGTGCTCCTATGTGCCACATTGTATCTACTCTCCCTTCGGGTGGTTGGGTTCAGATATGGTGTGAGTAGATACGGCCGGAGGGCATATGCGCTGTCACCTATGAACAGAAGTAAGTGGCATTGATTGGTGTGCCCAACAGCTTGTGCCAGGGTGTACATCAGGGTGTGTGACATTTACTTACCTAGTATGTATCCGTCGGCAAATTCGCCAGCAAGCAGACGTGTATGTATGCCACTGTTCCTGAAGATGTAAGCATCGTGGCTACTCCCGGGGTATTTTTGCCACGATGTCTGTTATAATGTGTTTGGCATTGCAGATCACCTGCACATTGATTGAGTGGGTGGATTTGCGGTTTCTGTAAATGTATTCACTTGCTGCAGGTGGGCAGATGGGAATATGGGTCCCATTGATGCAGCCGATCACGTGGGGGGAATGGGCAATTTGATAGAACTCCAGCTTGGTTCTCTGCAGCTCCGCCTGTGTACTGGGGAAGGAAATGTAATGTTCCATTCTGTCCATCATGGCGTCCAGGAAGGTGTTGAAGAAACGGCATAGACAGCTCTGTGACACTCCACCGACTGCTGCTATCACGCCCTGAAAACTTCCTGATGCAAGGAGGTGCAGGCAGCAGAGAACCTGGACATGGGTGGGGATGGCATGGGCCCTTGGCGTCTGATGCTCCAGATAGGGTCTTAGGTCCCGTATTAGCTCCAGGATGGTGTCTGGGTGCAATCTGTATCTCTCATGTATTTCTGGGTCTGTCAATTGGAACAAAGTGATGCGTAATCTGTACACCCGCTCCTCACGTCTCCAGATCCTCATTCCTGCTGCTCTCAGGCGCTGTCGCCTTGCAATGAGATAGAGGCCTGCCATTATGTTCACACTGATGCATTTTGGGTCTGTTTATATAGACTGCTCCTGATTACCACATGCTCCTGAAACGTGCTAAATACCGATTCGTTATTACAGATTTTGGGCAAAATCGGTATTACCGAGGTTTGCTACATAGCATTTTTGTGCTTTTTACCGAATCGTTTATACTGATTCGGTATTCATTGTTTCGGTAATTTCAAGTCGGTAACTTATGTTTAATACCGATTCGTTATTATCGATTCCATTCGGTATTACGTACATCTCACATGGCTTAATATTTGTCGGTAACACCGAAAATGACCCATTTTCGGTGTTACCGATCAGTATTTGCCACCTACATATGGCCCTATGTATCTTAAATCATAAACAGTCCAAAAATGCAGTGCATATTTTATTTAAGCACATCGTAAGCAGGATACTTAGTATCAATCAACAAGTATCAGAGTTTGTGGAGTCAAAAACTAAAAGCATATCAATTATTTCATTGAATCAAATAAATTGGAAGACACAAGTATGAATCAATTCAATGGTAAACTCTTCATATATGCGATTTAAAGTTATCAAGAATTATTACATTTCGGTGTATTAACGCGCTCTTAGTGAACAAGAAAAGGAGGTAGTTAGAGGGGATAGGTGTGATGGGATATAAGTGGGGACTGGGTACAGGTGTTGTGACCATAAAACAATCACAGTAAAATTCAGTGCAGCCTTTACAGTCTGGTTTAGATCCGTAGTTCCATACTACTCTTTAACACAGGATCTGTATTAATCCATTAGTTTCTCCTATGTTTAGAGGGATGATGTGGACTGGTCGTCTATGTTTCGACCCCTGGTTTTAAGGGTTATTAGAAACCTCATGCTGGGGTCTTCTTCAGGACACAAAGGGAACTGGAGCACCTACAAATAATACAATTACAATGAATGTATCAACCCACTGAAAATAAGCTTTAGTGCACTAGGACTGGGTTAAAAATAAAGTACTTACTTTACGTAGGGCCAATTCAATGGCCATTAGGATAGGACCGTCCTGGGTTCCTATGTTGTAGAATGTAGCCTGCAATTATTTAAAGGATCGATGTTACAATAGGATGTAAAAGGGGATCCCTTGTGTACATAATGAGCGATAAAGATAACATGGGGGCACTTACTGGGACGCAGACGCTTTCTAATTGGTTTGTCTGTAATTTTCAGAGTAGTCGTCTGTCCACCGCTGGCTGTGGGGGTGCCTGGAAAGACTCACTGACCCGGTGGTTCTAAGGGATGAGGGTAAGGACATTAATCAGTCTGTTGCAGCGTTAGAGACTTAAATGAAATGGTCAAGCCTGCAACGAGATCAGGGCATTGTCCACACAAAAAGCTAATATAAAAAGTCTTTCTCGCGTTCAACACGTAAACGGAGAGATCATGCCTGTAACGTAATTAGGGCATGGTCTACAGCCCAGTATCATATGTTTAGCCAATTTGCGGTAAAAGCTAAGTGTAGGTGTTATGCACCACAAGTGACTAAGACAGTCTCCGGTCTCTCGTCTAATGAGACTCGGCAAGCGCCAGTTATTAAAAGAATCTAAATGATATGGTTTTCCAAACACGGGACAACACAAGCGAAATAGTGCAGCTGGGAGCTTAGTCCTTGAAGGAAATGGTTGCTGAATGATTAATATCTTACCTAATCAACACCGAGATGATCCCGTATGCCTCTCACAGGGACGGCAGCCGATGGGTGTATGAGCCGCCTCGAGGTGCAGTCGCTAGATACTGTTGGGAGGCTCGTCGTTGGGCAGCCAATCCCAAGACAGTTCTCGATTTGGTCTAAGGGAGTATGGCAAAAGATCCTATATAATTAACTTTGAGTCTCGGGGAACGTACAATCGATCTGATTTTGTGTTGTTCCTTAAATAATGTAGAGCCTCACTCAAAGAGATAAGTTATGTGCAGAGGGACTCGTATTGTTTTCAGAAAAAACCCCTAAGGGAAAAAGGAGTTTGTCTCTCTTCGTCTCGATAACAAGAATACAGTTTCAGTGTATCAAACCCAAGTCCAAC
This sequence comes from Lissotriton vulgaris, assembly GCF_964263255.1. Classification (NCBI taxonomy): domain Eukaryota; kingdom Metazoa; phylum Chordata; class Amphibia; order Caudata; family Salamandridae; genus Lissotriton; species Lissotriton vulgaris. The sequence continues at coordinate 286,318,385 of NC_141689.1, read as the reverse complement.
GTTAGGGATATCCATTAAACATGAATACATATATGTACATGAAATCACATGATTGTTATGCATTATTACTGTATTCGATTTGGTTGCATTCAGAAATCAGTTATACTAGTCCATTGAGCATAAATGCATATATATACACATAAACACATAATAATTATGCATTATTATTGGATCTTGTGTTAGTTATAAGATATACATCTAGCCTGAGGGTGTGTCCCTACGAGTCTCCACCTGTAATATAGAAGCTATCATTCAGGGTTAATCAAAGCCATCTGGGCAAGTGTGGCCTCCAGTTCATTTAAACCATTCTGGACGGAGTCAAAAGACTGCATCCATTTGCATTCTCTTAGATTCAAGACAGAATTCAGATTCCCCCCTCGTGGTCCCAGTGTAATTTTCTCAATAATTACCCACTTCAACGATTCAGGTGTGTGAGTATTCGCTAGGAAATGTTCTACCAAAGGAGCCCCTGCCGTTTGGCATCTTATTCTACTGCAATGTTGCAGAACACGGTTCTTGATTTTTTGCTTAGTTTGGCCTATGTAAATGGATCCGCAGGGACAAAAAATAGCGTAGATGACTCCATGACTATTACAGTTCGTAAATGATTTCACGGTAATGGTTAAGTTATTGTGCGTGATTGTCTTCGTCTCCAGGCATAGTGCACAAACTTTGCAGTTGCTGCATTTGTAGTTGCCGAGTGTGGTGGGTAAATTCCACATTGTTTGAATGGTGGGAGCCGGTGGGCTGTCCAACATAGAACAAACTACGTAGTCTCTGACGCTCTTAGCTTTTTTGAAAGCGTGCATTGGCGGATTGGGCATTTCAATAGCATCTGATACGACATTCCAATGTTTATTTACAATCTTGCGTATTTCATTGCTCTTGCTACAGTAGGTGGTGACACAGATCATCCTGTCTTCTGAAGACTGTCGATTCTTAGGTACAAGCAGGGTTTCTCTATTGCTAAACCACGCCCTCTTGCGTGCCCTTTTTACGAGCCTTTTGGGGTAGCCTCTTTCCAGCAGTCGGGAGATGAGTTCATCCGATTCGGAAAAGTAATCCTCCTTCAAGGTGCAGTTCCTCCGGATTCGGAGGAACTGACCAAAAGGTAAATTGTCATGTAAGGCCCGGGTGTGATGACTCGAATACTTTAGCAGCGTGTTCCTTTCGGTCGGTTTTCTATACAGTGTGGTATATAGAATCCCATCCCGTTCTCTGATGCTGATATCCAAAAAGTCAATTGACCCTCCCATAGCAAACGTGGTATGGATTTTGAAAGAGAGAACAGGGAAACCTGCTCTCTCTTTCAAAATCCAAACCAGATTGCTTTTCCACACGGGGAACTGCATGTTAGCAGCTCCCCATGTGGAAAAGCAATGCCAGATCTCGAAGGACGCCGGGAGCCAGCTGGGACCATGGGGGCATTGGGGCTCCCCCCACGGTCCCCAACGTTTTTTATTAGCCCCGGGGATGGGGTCCCCGGGGATAATAATAATTAGTAATAGGGGCTATTTATTTTTTTTACGGTAAAATTAGGAGTCGCTCACTCATCGCAGCACTCAGTGTGGCCCCCTGGTGTGCACATGTTGGATGTACGGCTTCTAACCCGTAGGGTGCGCGACTCCAGCTCGTGTGGTGCAAAACTTGTATGCATTGGGTCCGCGACTCCAAGCAAAAAAAAACATCAAGCTTATTTGTTTAGTTCTTAGGTGGCTCTAAAAAGAGCCCTTGTGTTTATTGAGAGATTTTAGTACCTACAAGTAAATACCGATGCAGAGTCTAAAGTTTATGAGGAAGACTCTATTTCCCTCATCTGTAAAATGTACACCATCTCTCCTATAGATACCATAAATATTGAAACCCAGATTGTTGTGGTAAATGGACCCCATTCTATAGTCTCGGAGAAAAGCAGAAACAGATTTATTCATATGTTTCCTAGCTTTCTTAATCTGTGGACAAAATTGATTGGACCAGTTCCATTTCTGCATTTGGCATATGTTAGAATAGACAAAGGTAGTGTGGGGGAAAAGTAACATCAATTCTCTAAAGTTGTCCTTCATAAGCATTTCCAGACCTACCCCAGTCAAAGTGCCTAGGTCATTGACACCGCAGTGTACAATTATGAGGTCAGGGTGTTGGAAATGCAAACAGGATTTAACCAATGGCATCAATTGGTGCCACTTTAACCCTCTCTGTCCAATTTATTTAATGTCTACATTTGGTAAACCTAGGTCTTTGGGAATTCCTTTGTTTTCTGCATACCTTTGACTCCAGAAAATATAGATGTGTCCCACAATCCACACTCTAAGCATCTTGAAGGGAGGTCTGGATACACTCAGATGGTGTCTGTAAATGAAATGGCAGTTTGAAAAGTAAGAGGTTTCTAAAATGGTGGATAAGATGCAGTTTTGAAAAAAGAAAATAAATGATTGGTTGTTTGAGAACATTCTACACTGAAAACTAGGGTGCATGTTTCTGTTTTTTAAAAGTATGATTCTTATTGGTTAACAAAGTCTGATGAAAGGAACATTACATAGGATATTGCTGTTTTGATTAGCAACATTGTGTGATGAAATTTTGACCTGTGTGCTCAGTTAAGTGTTCCAAGAACTGTTTCTATGGTAACAGGCAGAAGGCAGATTGAGGGTAGGGTTGATATTTATGTCATTTGGAAAGGGTTGAAATGTGTAACCAATAGAAATGTGTGTTTGCTTTTGAATTAATGTGGGAAGCAATGTGATTTGATGATTACATGTATATGTGTGGAAAATGAGAGGGAAACTTTGCCACTCTTTGGTTTTGCTGACAGGTGTACAGAATAGAGATTCTGTATAAGAAAATCTGGTGTGTGACTGACACTTCTTAATCTACAAAGCAATTTGAAAGGTGAGTTATTAATTTGTGAAGGGATGTATGTGATGCATTTTTGTCTTTAATCAGACTAATGTGTTTCTCCTGCTAACGTGCAGGAACTACTTTTTTTCGAGAATCTTATTGTGAGAGTGTGTGCAGTGGTTAGAGGCGGCAGACCCGAGAGCAGAGGACGGCCCGGGACCAGGGTTCGATTCCCGGCGCGGCAAGTTTCTGGACCAGCGTCAGCGGACTCGATAATTCTCTCGCCTCGGTGCCCACTCTGATCAGCGATCACACTCGGCAACTCTGGGCATTAGCTTGCCTCATCTTCACTAACGGCCCCACCAGACCACCGGGGATGCCTGGTCTCACCCTGGAGATACCCATTAAGGGACCATCTCTCAGGGAAGCCAGGAAGGGTTTCGCAGTGGTCGAAGCGCCTTGGGACCCTACGGGTAAGTAGTGCGCTATATAAATGCCTATGCATTTACATTTACATTTGCATTTAGAAACCATTCTGAGATAAGTATTTGTGTATTTCTTGTGTTTGCAGACAGATAACTGTGCTGTTCTCATGTTTTGGTAGAATTAGAAACCAGTCATTTTTTTTATGTATTTGCAAAAGGAGTCAAGTTTCTACATTAAAATGCAGTACTCCTTCTAGACTATGAAATGTCTTTTGATAAAATGCAGGGGATAGTGTTGTTTGTCTAGAATCGCACAGTGAGTCTTGTGTGCATTTAGGAATCATTCTGATAGAAGCACTCTATACTAAAGTGTAGTAGAAAAGGTTGTGCAATGTATACAGTCACGTTATGTCTTGTAGACTAGTAAATGTGTTTTGGTAAAATGCAAGGGATAGTGTTGCTTGTCTAGAATCACAGAGTGAGTCTGTGTGCATTTAGGAAACACTCTGTAGCATTTTGGTACTTCATGTGTTTGCTGAAATGTAATTCATTAAAAACGTATTGTGTTCTCACATTTTGGTAGAATTAGAAAATAGTCATTGGTTATTTGTTTCCAAAATGAGTTTAGCTTTAATAGTAAAATGCAGTAATGAAATATGTGGAATGGATGCTTGATGTGTTTGCAGACACATAAGTACATGTACTGTTGCAGTGAGCCAGGCTTTAGGGCATGCAGTGCTTGAAACTCCTGTGCACTATGCAAGTATTAGTGTAACCACCTTCACACTTGTGTTTCAGGTCTACATTTCTCCAGTCATTATCTATACACTCCATTTATAAGAAATACTGTTATTTGTCTAGAATCATACTGTAAGTCAGTGTCCATTTGGGAAAATTGAGAGAGAATGATTTGGTTGGTTGATGTGTTTGCAGACATATAAGTACATGTACTCTTGCAGTGACACTACCCCCAGCACGACCACCTATACTACCCATTCACCACTGCACTACTCTAAACCCTAAATCACTACCCCAGCATGACCCCCTACACTACCCAAATACCATTGCATTACCCTAGATCTTAAATCTAACCCAGCACGACCTCCTACACTACCCAAACACCACTGCACTACCCTATAACACTGCCCCAGCACGACCCCCTACACTACACAAACACCACTGCACTACCCTAAACCCTAAATCTACCCCCAGCATGACCACCTACACTACCCAAACACCACTGCACTACCCTAGAACACTACCCCAGCACGACCTCCTACACTACACAAACACCACTGCACTACCCCAAACCCTAAAACGCTATCCCCAGCATGACCCCTACACTACATAAACACCACTGTACAAACATAAACCCTAAATCTACCCCCAGCATGACCACCTACACTACCCATTCACCTCTGCACTACCCTAAACCCTAAAACACTACCCTAGCACGACCCCCTATACTACCCAAACACCAGTGCACTACCCTAAACCTTAAATCTACCCCATCACGACCTTCTACACTACCCAAACACCACTGCACTACCCTAGAACACTACCCCAACACGACCTCCTTCACTACGCAAACACCACTGAACTACTGTAAACCCTAAATCTACCCCCTGCACACCACCTATACTACCCATTCACCACTGCACTGCACTGCCCTAAACCCTAAAACACTACCCCAGCACACCATCCTACACTACCCAAACACCACTGCACTACCCTAGAATACTACCCCACCACGACCCCCTACACTACCCATTCACCAATGCACTACCCTAAACCCTAAAACACTACCCCAGCACGACCCCTTACACTACCCAAACACCACTGTACTACCCTACTACTCCATTTATAAGACATATTGTTATTTGTCTAGAATCAAACTGTGAGTCTGTGTTCATTTGGGAAAATTGAGAGAGAATACTTTGGTTGGTTGATCTGTTTGCAGACATATAAGTACATGTACTGTTGCAGTGGGCCAGGCTTTAGGGCATGCAGTGCTTGAAACTCGTATGCACTATGCAAGTTTTAGTCTAACCATCTTCACAGTTGTGTTTCAGGCCTACATTTCCCTAGTCAGTATCTATACACTCCATTTATAATAAATACAGTTATTTGTCTAGAATCACACTGTGAGTCAGTGTCCATTTGGGAAAATTGAGAGAGAATGATTTAGTTGTTTGATGTGTTTGCAGACATATAAGTACATCTACTGCTGCAGTGAGCCAGGCTTTCGGGAAGGCAGTGCTTGAAACTTCTATGAACTATGCAAGTAGTAGTGTAACCATCTTCACACTTGTGCTTCAGGCCCACATTTCCCCAGTCAGTATCTATACAGTCCATTTATAAGAAATACTGTTATTTGTCTAGAATCACACTGTGAGTTGGTGTCCATTTGGGAAAATTGAGAGAGAATGATTTCATTGGTTGATGTAATTGCAGACATATAAGTACATCTACTGTTGCAGAGAGCCAGGCTTTAGGGCAGGCTGTGGTTGAAACTGTTATGCACTATGCAAGTAGTAGTGTAATCACCATCACACTTGTGTTTCAGGCCCAGTCAGTTTCTATATACTCCATTGATAAGAAATAATGTTATTTCTTTGTCTAAAATCACACTGTGAGTCAGTGTCCATTTGGGAAAATTGAGAGAGAATGGTTTGGTTTGTTGATGTGTATGCAGACATATCAGTACATGTACTGTTGCAGTGAGCCAGGCTTTAGGGCATGCAGTGCTTGAAACGCCTATGCACTATACAAGTAGTTGTCTAACCATCTTCACACTTATGTTTCAGGCCTACATTTCCCTAGTCAGTATCTATACACTCCATTTATAAGAAATACTGTTATTTGTCTAGAATCACACTGTGAGCCAGTGTCCATGTGGGAAAATTGAGAGAGAATGATTTGGTTGGTTGATGTGTTTGCAGACATATAAGTACATGTACTCTTGCAGTGAGCCAAGTTTTAGGGAATGCAGTGCTTAAAACTCCTATCCACTATGCAAGTAGTAGTGTAACCACCTTCACACTTGTGTTTCAGGCCTACATTTCCCCAGTCAGTATCTAAAAGTCCATTTACAAGAAATACTGTTATTTGTCTAGATTCACACTGTAAGTCAGTGCCCATTTGGGAAAATTGAGAGAGAATGATTTGGTTGGTTCATGCGTTTGCAGACATATAAGTACATGTACTGTTGCATTGAGCCATGCTTTAGGGCATGCAGTGCTTGAAACTGCTATGCACTATGCAAGTAGTAGTGTAACCACCTTCACACTTGTGTTTCAGGTCAACATTTCCCCAGTCAGTATCTATACACTCCTTTTATAGGAAATACTGTTATTTGTCTAGAATAACACTTTGAGTCAGTGTCCATTTTGGAAAATTGAGAGAGAATGACTTGGTTGGTTGATGTGTTTGCATACATATAAATACATGTACACTTGCAGTGACACTACCCCCGGCACGACCCCCTACACTACACAAACACCATTACACTACCCTAAACCCAAAATCTTCCCCCAGAACAACCGCCTACACTACCCATTCACCACAGCACTACCCTAAACCCTTAAACACTACCCCAGCACGACCCCCTACACTACCCTAACACTATTGCACTACCCTAAACCTTTAAATCTACCCCAGCACGACCTCCTATACTACCCAAACACCACTGCACTACCCTAGAACACTACCCCAGCACGAACCCCTACATTACCCAAACACCACTGCACTACCCTAAACCCTAAAACACTATCCCCAGCATGACCCCCTACACTACATAAACACCACTGCACTAACCTAAACCCTAAATCTACCCCCAGCATGACCACCTACACTACCCATTCACCACAGCACTACCCTAAACCCTAAAACACTATGCCAGCACGACCCCCTACACTATCCAAACACCATTGCATTACCCTAAACCTTAAATCTACCCAGCACGACCCCTTACACTACCCAAACACCACTGTACTACCCTCCTACTCGATTTATAAGAAATATTGTTATTTGTCTAGAGTCACACTGTGAGTCAGTGTCCATTTGATAAAATTGAGAGAGAATGATTTGGTTGATTGATGTGTTTGCAGACATATAAGTACATGTACTGTTGCAGTGACACTACCCCCAGCACGACCTCCTGCACTACACACACACCACTGCACTGCCCTAAACCTTAAATCTACCCCAGCACGACCTCCTACACTACCCAAACACCACCACACTACCCTAGAACACTACCTGAGCACGACCCCCTACACTAGACAAATACCACTGCACTACTCAAAACTCTAAATCTGTACTTTAGCAAAACCATAAATACAGGTTTATGTACCATGTACTAATCTATTCACTAAAGTAAAAGTGAACCAATTATGAATTCACTCAGTGTCTCTCCTTATAGTATTGTGATCATTTCGTTAAGATGCATGTACTCATACAGTGCTTCAGGTTTAAGTGTTATGGAGTGCTTCAAACTGCTATGCACTATGCTTGTAGTGATCTAACTACCTTCACACTTGTGATTCAGGCCTACAATTTCTTAGTCGGAATGTATATGGAATGTGTTTGTATAGTAATAAAAAAGTATAATTTATAAAGTTATTAATAAATACTTATTTATGATTATTTTTACAGATATTGTTTATCATCATTAAAATAAAGTTAATATGCCGAAGAAAGAAAGAAGAAGAAAAGGTCAGAAAAAGGATACTTACTTGAAAAAAACTCAACCACAAGTATTGGATGACCAACATAATGTGGCTAAAAATAGAAAAATATCTGTGAAGACCACAAAGGACTTTATAAAAAATATTATTAGATTCAGAAAAAAACTGGAAATGTTGAAAGCACTGAAAATGTTCCAAGCACTAAAAAAAGTGCAAAGAATAGGAAAGGAAAAAAAGGCAATGTACATACAAAGGATACAACTTATAGTAAAAGAAGAGAAAATCAATATAAAGAAATCTCCCAAAAAATATTTTACATTTTTAGTAGTCCTTAACTTAATGAAACATACAAAGAAATATAGAAAGAGAACACTATTTTATAAAAAGAAGAAGCATATTAAATCCATTGTTGAAAAGGCTTTTGAAGTAAAGAGGAAACATTCATTTTAGTATTAAAGAGAATTCGATCACTAGATAAACCAATCCATTTAATGAAGGCCAAAAGTAATAGGCAAAAGAGTAATTAACAGAAGTATTTTTTGTGATATTTTCTTAGGGGAATGGAAACACAGTTCAAGTTCTGCACCTTTTTTTAATGAAGAGAGTTATTTACAGACCAATAATTTGTCGCATGCAGTTGACACCAGTGGTCGAGCTTATGAGGTTAGAAATGGTTGTCCAATTGACAAAGAGCAAAAGGTTCCTAGAAATGCAGAAGAAGTGATAGCTGATGAAGTTCTAGGCAGACGTCCTAAAGCTCCAGTGTACACTTGGGATTGCAATAGTATTTGTAGTGTACGATAAGAATCTATTGATCAATTATGCAATTTCTTACAAGCATATTGTAAAAAAAGTGTCAAACAAGAGATTAAGGTGTTGCAAGGACTAGACCCTTGCAGAGTGAGAAAACATAATGGTTTGCAAGGTCATTCTCTGGCTTGTCTTTCTAGGAAAGCATGTCAAAGTGTTTCTCACCATTTCAGGATGTTGGCAGTACATCATACTCAAATGCGAAAGTTAGTGAGCAGATTGTATTATGCAAAAAGTCCAGCACTAAAGTTAAATGAGTTAAACAGTGCTCTTTTGCGTGGGTCAGTATCAGATGTGAAAAAGGTTTGGAATGATATTGAGTTTTGTTACTCTGGTCCTGAAGAAGAGAGTAAAGAAACTCAGACATTAATAGAAGAAAATGCTGTACAGAATGTTGAACATAGTTGTTCAAAAAAGTTTGAAAATGAAATTACAAAGTTTAAGGTGATTTCAGGTGAAAGGCCACATTTTTCTTGTATTTTTGGCGAACTCACTATAAAAAGCAGACTAGGAGTGTTGATCTGTATTTAAAAAGTGAAATAGAAAATAATGATAAGTTGAAGGAATTTGCAACTTATTTGTTGGTAGAGAATTGTTTTGATTTGGGTTCTGATCAGCGTATTTGTAAATATTGTTATAACAAATTAGATCAGAATAAAATGCCAGCTAGAGCTGTGCATAATCATTTAGAGTTAGTTGCTATTCCTCCAGAATTGATAGATTTAAAAACCTATGAGTCTATTCTCATTCAATGTGTGCACCCATTTCAGGCTATTGTTCGTATGGAGCCTACAACAGGTAAATTGCCTCCTTCAGATTTACAAAGAGGATTAAAAGGAAGAGTTGTGTATTTACCGTTATATTTAAAGAAAAATGTTGAAACTATTGGTGTAGAGAGAGTAGAAAGTAAACCACTAGTTATTCTTGTTAATGGTGTACCAACTAAGAATATGAAAATCTGGCAGGAGTTAGAGGATGTTAGGAAAGTGCAAAAGGCAACATTGTATGTGATAAAAAACAATGAGTACTATAGAAATGAGTATGTGGGAGAAGAAGAAATAATTTTAGCAGAAGATACTGAAAAGTCAAGTGGACAAATCGAAAAAGTGGACGTGTGAAGGTGTGACGAAATCTATGAACATTACAGTGTGCATCCACTTCATTCAAAATAAGTGATGGGGAACACTATTGAGTTGTTCCAAATGAAAAAAGCAAAAGGAACTCCCATGAGTGTATGGGGAGAGAGCTTGGAAGCTCGTTGTTTTCCTCAGTTATTCCCAACTGGAAAAGGAGGACGATATGATGAACGTCCTGTGCAGATTCCAGCATCTGAATATCGGACAACAAGGTTGTATGCAGAAGATCCAAGATTTTGACAATGTATTTCTTATATATTTCATCTTCTGTTTGAGAGTGACTTGTCTGGACTTTCATATGCAGTCAATCACATTTTAAAAACTGGAATACATCTGCAAAATGTATCTGCAAAAAATGTTATGGATAAAGTGCACCAGAGAGATGATCATCTCGAATCTCAGCTCATTAATCTGATGGCATGTCAGCGTGGGACTAATGAATATTGGTACCGTCGTCATGGAGAACTGAAATGTATGATACGGAACTTAGGAACTCCTACATGGTTTCTTACCCTAAGCTGTGCTGAGTACGCTTGGGATGATTTGCTTGAATTTCTTCGAGAGGCAAATTCCAATATAAAAACTATTGAATACAAGACACCTGGAGAATTGTGCTCTTTGGATCCTGTTAATGTATGCAGGTATTTCAATCATAGATTTGAGGCTATGATGTCTTTTATCTGCAATAAAAAAATCATCCTCTTGGAGAAGTTGTGTATTTCTTTTGGAGAAAGGAGTATCAAGCAAGCGGTGCTCCTCATATACATTTGCTGTTATGGATTAAGGACGCTCGCAAATTTGGAACAGATGCGGATGGTACTGTTTTGAGTTTTATTGAACAATATGCAACATGTGCTGTACCCAAAAGCACAGAAGAAAACAACTTAAGAGCACAAGTCTTACGATTCCAAAGCCACCGATGTGGAAAATTCTGTCAACGAAAGTACAAATCTAAGGACATGTTCTACACCAAATGTCGTTTTGCATTTCCACGTCCTGTAATATCCAAAAGAAGAGTGAACAGTTTTATATCATCTTTGCGACATACCATCACAAGAAAGTCTCCAAAAAATACCTACAACTTAAGAAGAAATGAAGAGTCAAAATACATAAATGACTACAAGCCAGTTATTTCATCCATGTGGAATGCTAACATGGATGTTCAGTATGTTGCGGACAATTCCATTGCTGTTGCTCAATATGTAACGTCCTATATTACAAAATCAGAAAAGACGGAATTGAAAGAAATGTGGGAAGAGATTTCTCACGAGAAGACTCTAAGTAAGAAATTATACAGTTTCAGTTTGAAGATGTTATCCAATCGAGAAATCATAGCATATGAATGCTCAGATAGGTTATCATCTGCAAGTCTATACTCTAAATCTAGAAGCATCATTTCGGTGAGTCTAGGTCTTGCAGCAATGCGAAATAGAGTACTGAAATCTGTACAAGAAATTGAATATTTAGCAGAAAAAGATCCAGACAGTACAGATATTTTGAAAACGCAAATGTTGGACACAAATTACCCAAACAGAAGTCATCATCTTGAGAACATGTATCTCTATGAAGTGCTGCAAAACTACACTTTTAAACGGAATTCTACAGAGAACATCAATGATGGTAAATATGTAGTCACTGGTTCCGAAGGATGTTTGGTGAAACAAACAAATGGAAATTTGATTAATCACAGAAAGCTGAGTTGCGACACTGCTGATAAAAGGGAATTTTACTATTTAGCCCTTTTACAACTATTCAAACCATGGCATTCAGAACTGGAATTACTTAGAAATTTCCAGACCTATGCAGATTCCTTTATTGCTTGTAAAGGTAGCATACAATGCAGTGATTTTGCAAATTATATGAAAATGTTGAACGATGAAATTGATCAAGAAACTACCATTGCAGCTGAGATTGCTAGAGACAGGTCTCAAGACAGTCAAAGTTCTGCTTTGCTGAGTCATGATCCACTAGGACAACCAATTGTTGAAAATGAAGCAGCAATCGCCATGAATAAGGTGGAAACAGCAATGCATCAAGCTCAAGAAGATGTAACAAACTTAGCAAACTTGGAAGAACAACTAAATGTTGAACAGAAACACATATATGTGAGACAACAGATTGACCATGGATTACTTCATGAAAAGAAAGAGTGCTCATGCACGTCATTTCAACTTATCCGAATGTACGTGGGTGGAGAAGCTGGAACAGGAAAACGTTTTTTAAATTTAAGTAATTACAAGTTATCTACAGAAAACAAATGAGTCGCATTTGTCTTGTGTTGTCACTGCTCCAACTGAGTTGGCAGCACACAACATTAAAGGACTACTTTACATTTGTTTACTAATGCTACCAGTAGAGCATGAAAACAAATTGGAATAACACAAGCTATCTGGAGAAGCTTGTTCTGAAGTTTCAAGAGTCTTGAAGAAAATGAAACTTCTCATTATTGATGAGGTAAGCATGGTATCAAACTTAATGCTTGCCTTTGTGCATTTAAGAATGCAGCACATTCTTAAAACCGAGTATGACGTGTTATTTGGAAGAAAACACGTCATAGTTTTTGGAGATCTACTGCAACTGACTCCTGTAAAACGACAACCAGTATTTAAAACACTTGCGCATGAAGACACCAGAAAGTCTCTGGGTAGTGTTGGAAACCTGAACATTTGGTCATATTTTGAATACAAAGAACTCATTACAAATATGCGACAGGCAAATGTTGTTGATTATGGAACTATTCTCTAAGATATAAGAATTGGACTACTGACTAAACATGGCAAACAAGCTTTGCAGACTCGATTACTTTCCAATTTGTTTTTCCAAATGAAAACGTAGTTCCTGAGAAAATATACATGAAAATTGTGGAAAACAAATCTGTAATCTGCTTAATGCCAACACTGCGTGAGTGTTCTATATTCAATTAACATCTTTTGAAACTGGAAAATGAAGAAATAATAAAAATGGAAACCATCGATAAAATAGAGCATGAAGGAAGCACTATAATTTTGACAGAATAAATGAAGACAAAATTGGATTCTTTAGAAAAATCAATATCTAAAACTGCTGGTTTAGAAAAGAATCTATATGCATGTAGAAACTGTCGGATAATTTTAAGGAGTAATTTGGACGTAGAAAAAGGTTTAGTTAATGGAGCAATGGGCAAAGTTGTGGATTTTGTTAATTATCAAAATAAAGATGGTATTGAATTCTTAAAAATTAAATTTGATCAGATTAAAGAAGTTAAACAAATTGGTCGTTGTTCAGTTCTTTTTTTGCTTTTTAAATATTTATATGTCCGTAGAAAACAGTTTCCAGTTTCTCTGGCATATGCAGTGACTATTCATAAATCTCAAGGTTTAAGTGTTGACAGTGCTTTGGTGAATATTGGAAATACTGTGTTTAAAGAGGGTATGGCATATGTTGCTTTGTCCCGAGTCAGAACATAATCTGGTTTGTTTTTGATTGATTTTGATGATACAAAGGTTACTGCAGATGTGAACTGTGTCAAAGAGTATAATAGGGTAAGAAGAACATATGCTCCCAATTTAAGTCAATATCCTGTATTTGAAAAGTGTGTGGTTGGTCGAAAAAGGAGGGAAGAGAATATCTGTACTGAAGGTATAGAGAAGGGAAAAAACAAGATAATGTTGTGATTGAAAGCAAAGAGAAAAAGGACACTGTTGAAGAGATTGTTGGTTATCGGTTTGAAAATAGTCCTGGTGTCAACTGCTATGCTAATGTAGTGGTCAATGTTGTAATTGTTCTTGAAGGTTTCCAACAGCAAATTATGGAGAATCGGGAAAAAAATGTTGTTCCTTGTTGCATTCTGTTTATGAAAAATGGAGAACTGATACAAGTAAAATACAAACCGTTTCTGATGTTCGGAATCTTTTGGATGTATGTTCTGGTTCTACAAAATTTACACAAAATATCCAACAAGATGCTCAGGAATTTCTAATGTATATTCTTACCGTATTGGAAAAGGACGGTGCAGAAATAGAAAATATTTTTGGCTTTTGTTATAAATGGGAACATTATTGTGAACATTGTATGTATACGTGTAGCACTAATGTAGACACTGAAAGATTTCTATATTTGACATTACCGGACTGTAAATCAGTGTCTTTCAATAAATTAGATAAAGCTGCAAATCAAAACTTGGAGTGTAGCCAATGCAAATCTGAAATATTATCAACTTTATTTTTACAAAGATATGGACAATATGTAGTTTTAATGATGCAACGTTGTACAGCTGATGGAAGAAAATTGGACACTTTAATAAAACATTTTGTAGCTATTCAACTATCAATATCAGGAAGGACTTTTGTAGCAGTAGCAATAATTTTCCATGATGGTCCTTCCACAACATCTGTACATTACACTGCCTATCTAAAAAGTGACAAAGGCTGGACTCTTTGTAATGATGCTGAGTTGATTTTCAAACAACATTTGCCTTACGAATTACCAAATTCCTACCTAATTTTTTTAAAGCCAAAGTTTTAGGAAGATAATTTAGCCCCTGAGAAATTTATTATTATGATTTAATAGGATTACCATTGGACAATTTACATAAAAATGACTGCAAAAATACAATTTGGCCTCAAGGAAAGGTATTTCTTTGAATTATGGACTTTTTCTTGCACAATGTCTCGGTGTATATTTTTAACTGACAACATTTACAGTCTTTATAAATTTGAGTTATAACATTTTCTTAGCAGTAACCATTTTATATATGTGTGTTTTGTATTATCCGTTATTTTACTGTGGATGGAGTGTTGTTCTTTTTTAAACAATCTAATTGATTGTTTTTTTTTGCCCGCTGTTATTTGAAGAATACAATTGAAATCACTGTTTGTAATGAAATTCAATATATTCTGAGAACAGCAAAAAAGGCAAAGAAATGACTTTGTAAAATGTCAAAATTATGCTGTGCTGTTACAAATGTAGTATTACATGTTATAACTATTTTTTCTTTTCTTTTACAGATACTAATTCTAAAATATGGAATTTACTATATTTTACATTATAAAAAACAACTAAATAAAATGTCTAGCGTTTTTTAGTTGTATTACTGCTGAGGTAAGTTTAAGTAAGTCTTAAAATGCACAATGGACTGTGTTTGCACATAGTTGAAAAAATGGAAGATTGATGGACTAGATTTGTGCCAGAGAATTCCATTGCAGACAGGTATCAAATAGGAGACCGCTTCAGAACACCTGTCTGCAAGAGGCACGGTATAGTACACAATAGAGACATATGGTGGTCTTGTAGGTCCTGGTAATTTTAGAATTATAAGAAATAAAACTATTTAACTTAAAGCACATCACTAAATGTTTTTCCACATGTGACAGTAGGCCCCATCCCTTCTCTTCAGTAATATATATAAATATGTGCTATAAGTTTCGTAAAACATAAGTACTGATAAATGTATCTTGTTCTCTGTTAGTAGTATAGAAATTTACTCCTATAATAGGAATTGGCCTAGCCATTAACTCTCTTTCTTATTTACAAGGTGAGAAAAAGGTATTCTATATACCTTTTGTTTTCCATTTTGTTGTTTGTTATTGTGCCTCCGTGCCTGGCTCTCCACCCCGCCCCGCCTACCAGCTGCTCCTCCGTCCCACTGATACTGCAGGCTCCGCTCCCCCGTGGTAGCGCTGTGACCGTCCTGATCCGATCAGAAGCGGTCGCTCCTCACGCTGCTCCCAGCTCCCAGCTCCCTGATTGGTATTGTAGCGCCAGACTGCAAAAAGACTGCTAAATTAATGCCTGCTAGCTCGCATGGCTCACGTAACCAGTAGTGCCTGACTGCACATTAGATTAGTATAATAGCTCTATAGTGCGAAAGTGCGCTTTGTATATCATTGTACTGTGCTGTGCTGCCTTTGCCATCTTATTTGTCTTGTGCCTGATTGTGCCGGTGCCATTGCCAATTTGTTTGCGTTTTCTTTGCTTGTGCCCCAATCCTCTTTCGCTTTTGGCTCGCAGCCATCCATTTTGTTGTTTGTTATTGTGCCTCCCTGCCCGGCTCCCCCCCCCCGCCTCCCAGCTGCTCCTCCCTCGCCCTTCCCCCCTCCACATTCCACATATGACAGATGCCTTTGCGCGCAGCGGTCACGCCCCATGCGTGCCGAAGGTGCGCCAAAGGTAAGCCCGTCTACGCCCGTCTAAGCCCATCCGCCCCTGGACCGCGCCCAGCGCCGGACCCCCTGGCCCCCGCAATACCCAATTCGCCCACATTACGTACAACGCCACAACCCTCTCTGCCCTTAACCCCGGCCGACCACCAAATTGCTACCAAGCTGCCCCAGGACACACCCATGGAACTTTCTCCTGCCACTCCTGCAAATTCGACTGCATCAGGACCCACACCAAATCCTCTAACTCCAAACATAATTCTGACTCTAACCACCTGAAGTGCATCCTGTTGAACACCCGCTCGGTCCACAGACACTCCATTGAACTCTGGAACCTACTCGACACTACTTTACCGGACAGCGCCTTCCTTACAAAACCTGGATGAACGCCTCTTCAGCACCCGACATCACCATAGCCATCCAGGACGGCTACAAGATCATCCGAAAGGACCGCATCAACCAAACAGGAGGAGGCATCGCCATCGTCCATAAGAACACCATCCGCATCACAACCAGCTCCGACAATAACCTCGCTAACGTCGAACACCTTCACTTCCAGATCCACACCAACCCCAAGACCACACTCAAAGGCACCCTCATCTACAGACCACCAGGACCCCGCTCACAATTCCGTGAAGACATCACTGACTTCATCAGCCCACATGCCCTCACCTCCGAGAACTACATTCTACTAGGAGACCTCAACTTCCATTTGGAAAAGAAAAACGACAGCAACACCACCTCCCTTGTGGACAACCTGAACAATCTCGGACTCAAACAACTTGTTGACACCCCCACCCACCTTGCCGGACACACGCTCGACCCTATCTTCACCTCCAGCAAGCACATCTCCTTCGATCACACCACAGCCCTCCATTGGACGGACCACAGCTGCGTTCACTTCAGCTACAAAAAGACCACGACCCACATACCCCACATCCTATTCCTCAACGAAACTGGAACAAAATCACCACCGACCAGCTCTTCACTTCGCTCCACCAAAACCCCCCTGCCCTATCATCGGACCCAAACCAAGCAGCCACCAACCTCACACAATGGATCACCCACAGCGCCGACGAACTAGCACCCTTGAAGAACCATCCTTTCAAGCAAAGTAGCAAAAAAGCCCCCTGGTTCAACGATGACCTTAAGAAATCCAAGAAGATCTGTCGGACTCACGAGAAAGCCTGGAGAAACAACCCAACCTCTGACAACCTGGCCACCTTCAAGAACGCCACCCGCAAACACCACCAACTGATCCGATCCACCAAGAAATCAGCATTGAAGGACCGACTTGACAACAATGCCCATAACAGCAAGGAACTATTCAATATCGTAAAAGAATTTACCAACCCCACCGCTGGCACCAACGACATCACTCCCTCCCAAGAACTCTGCGACTCTCTATCCTCATTCTTCTACAACAAAATCGCTGATATACATAACAGCTTTGAAAACCAATCCGAAGACCAGTCCACCCCACCCCCCTCCGAACCAAAACCGCACCCTAACAACCTGTGCTCCTGGAACCCAATCACCAACGAAGACACCATCCGCCTGATGAACTCCATCCACTCAGGATCGCCAACCGACCCATGCCCCCATCACATTTTCAGCAAAGCAGACTCCATCATCACACCCCATCTCCGCGATGTCATCAACTGTTCCTTGAACTCCGCTACCTTACCGGAAAGCTGGAAACATGCCGAACTCAGTGCCCTTCTGAAGAAACCCACAGCAGATCCCACTGAACTTAAGAACTACCGCCCCATCTCGCTCCTCCCATTCCCTGCCAAAGTCATTGAGAAAGCCGTCAACAGTCAACTCGCCGCCTTCCTCAAATCCAACAAATCCCTCAACCCTTCACAGTCCGGCTTCTGAGCCAAACACAGCACCGAAACCGCCCTGATCGCAGCAACAGACGACATTCGAACACTACTGGACAACGGAGAAACAGTTGCCCTCATCCTACTCGACCTCTCCGCAGCCTTCGGCACAGTCTGTCATAGCACCCTCATACAACGCCTCAGCAACATCAGAATACAAGGAAAAGCATTGGACTGGAGCATCTCGTTCCTCGCCGGAAGAACCCAGAGAGTCCGCCTCCCCCCTTTTAGATCAGAGGCCACCAAAGTCATCTGCGGCGTACCACAAGGATCATCACTCAGTCCCACCCTCTTCAACGTATACATGAGTCCCCTCGCATCCATTGCACGCCAACACAACCTCAACATTATCTCCTACACAGATGACACTCAGCTGATCCTATCCCTCACCAAAGACCCAAACACCGCCAAAACCAACCTACACGAAGGGATGAAAGACGTAGCCAAGTGGATGAAGAATAGCCGCCTAAAACTGAACTCGGACAAAACGGAAGTCCTCATCTTAGGATCATCCCCCTCTGCCTGGGACGACTCTTGGTGGCCACCAGCCGTAGGAACCGCACCCAGACCTACAGATCAAGCACGTAACCTTGGCTTCATCCTGGACTCCTCCCTCTCGATGACCAGACAAGCCAACGCCGTCTCATCATCTTGCTTCAACATCCTCCGCATGCTCAGAAAAGTCTTCCGTTGGATCCCCACCGAAACAAGAAAGACGGTCACCCACGCACTAGTCACCAGCCGACTGGATTACGGAAACACCCTCTACGCCGGAACCACAGCCAAACTACAGAAAAACTCCAACGAATCCAAAACGCCTCAGCCAGACTCATATTGGACATTCCTCGGCAAGCTCACATTTCTGACCACCTCAAAGACCTCCATTGGCTCCCCGTCAACAAGAGAATAACGTTCCGCCTCCTCACCCACGCACACAAAGCCCTCTACGACCAAGGACCCGATTGCCTCAACACGCGACTGTCCTTCTTCTCCCCCTCCCGCCAACTATGATCGCCCAATCAAGCCCTCGCTGCTATTCCGCGCATCCATAAATCCACCATGGGGGGAAGATCCTTCTCCTACTTAGCGGCCAAAACCTGGAATTCCTTCCCCACCCACCTCCGCCTTACACAGAACCACCTCGCCTTCAGAAAGCAACTAAAAACTTGGATATTCGACAAGTAAAGCACCCCTCCACCCTCAAGCAGCCTGGGACCCTCTGGGTGAGTAGTGCGCTACACAAATCTCTGAACTTGAACTTGAACAAAAACAATCTCCGCATGACACGTACATCCTTGCACCATGGTGCAAGGGTGCATGTGTCACTACATGACTGCAGTTTAAGCAGCTGTGCCGAGGGAAGCACATACTTGCAACATATTTATGTACAAATGTTGCATCCCTGTGCTTCAGAAATACCACAGCATGCTGTAGCTAAATAGTTTACTGTGTCATGCTGCAGAATTTCCTTATAGTTCTGCACTTATGTATTCCCCATATATCACAAATGCATTCTTTCAGTCAAGTATGCACTACACATACATACATCTAAACTTTCACACACTAGCATACAAGTTTAGATCTTTTTTTAACCAGAGAAGGTAGTTCTGAAAATAACTATTTTTTTTTGTTTTGTAGTTTTGTATTTTATTTTACGATTTGTTTGATTTTTTGGGTTTTTTTAAACAGGGAAACAGGACGAACAGAACCAAAAACTATGAGGAGAAAAAAAAAAATAACAATGGTGGTTGTCAATAGCCCGACAAACAAGGTTGACTGATTGTTCACTATAAGCAATGAGACGTCCGTATTTTACACAATTCATCCTGACTCGTGCAAATTGGGGACCTATATCTGGTGGTGAACTAGAAGTTGATGGTGCTGTCCCAGGTGTGCTTGGTACAGCTGGTGGTGCAGTAGCATTTTGATGTAGCCTTCTTATCTCCTCTCGTGCAAAGTTGAAAGAATGGCATGTCTGCAAATGCTTCTTCATACTCGCTGTCCCACACAAGTATTTTTTGTTGGGGTCTCCTCTAGAGAGGACCGCTTTGCAGATTTTGTATGTTACCTTGGTCGCATTCACCTTTTTTTGGTCCAGGTGGGAATGTGAAAAACTTCGATATTCAATGATAGGGAGCGTATTTTCACTCCCGCCAGAAGCACAGCTTGTTGACGTACTTTGTACCAAAAATGCCATAATTCAATTTTCCATTCTTTTCCTCCGTCACATGAAAACACCAATATGTATTTAATTCTGATGCAGTAGATATGCCCATCTGGGCCTTTTTCTAAGGCAGGAAACATACATACCTTCCTCGGCAGTGATTATTTCCCAATGCATTTCGGGCGTGATGTGTCGCCCTTCTTCAGGGTTTCACTACAAATGTAAACAACAGCATTTTTAGACTGTATGTTTGTACACCATTCATTACATACCGCTATATATCCCTCATTTTATACAGCTGTCTTTAAATTCAATGTATTAATCGGCACATTCCCTCTAGAACTCACAACCCTAAGCCGTTCAAAATGTGCCTCCCTCCTTCCTTATCATAATTTCACATTCTGTTAAAAAACACGATCTTATCTCTCCTTCTTCCTCCATATGAAAACCTTTCCTTAACATTCACAACCAGCCTCAAAACCACCCTCTCGTACCTGTAATGCGGTGCATAAACTTGATTCTCCTCACAGAAATCGTTTGAAAGCTCTCTTTCACCTGCATCCCTTTTAAACTCTTAACTTCATCCCCTACGTGACCCCACCACCTCATCACCTTCTTGCCACTTAACTACAAAGCCCATAATCCCTCTCCAAGGCACCCGTATTGTTGAAACACAACACATTATTACAAACTCGATCTCACATTTACGTAAGACGAATCCACTCTGTTGTAATGATGAATTACTCCGCCCACCCTTGCGATGTGACCATCACCCTTCTTTACTTGAGTCCTTGTTCTCTGTGGGTGCTACTCCATTTGGGTAGAGTGCACACCTTATCATCATCTTCCCTATTTACTCTGTATGCTGCATGCATCCCGGTAACGTGCTCAACCCTACAACCAATAAGGCAATAGCGATATTCAATGAAAGGGAAGCCTCACGGAAGGTTCCTCCTGCTGTCGGCTGTACTCAGGTGCCCTTGTGTAGTGAGGCAGGCGCAGTTGTGGGGCAATATTAGACAAAGAGGTGGGCGCTTGAGATGCACACATGTGGAGACTGACCCCCCTGGCCTTGGCTACATACATCGTTGCCCGTGAATTGGAGGCCCCCCCTTATTGACGTGCGGACAGCGCGCAATGCGCTGACGGCCTGCCTGCTAGCCTGGAGTCGGTCCTCTGAATTGTGCCCAGGGTGAGCGGTAAATTGTGCTACCTGCTTTGCTTTGACTCTGCGCTTGCCCGCCCTGCTGCTGAGGTCATTGTCCACTCGGAGAGCCCGGAGGGTACCGCCAAGGGTGCTGAGGGAGTGTGCAGCTGTCCCATTCTAATCTATGGTGTGCGCTGGGGCGGCCGGGACCGCCTGAACGGCCGGTGGAGCGGGAGGACTGACCGGTGGAGGCCTGGGGACTATCATGACTCCCACATCGGACTTTTCCTTCTAGAGGGACACCAGTCACTCAGGAGCACTGGGCACACAAGAGGGAGATATCCTGTGCCCATCCCTGTGCTCGCCCCACAGCGGGCGCCCCCGCTGGTGTGAGCTGGAGTTGCCCACGTGACTGGGGGGCACTGCCGCCTGGCGGCGCCCCTGAACCGGACTCTGCCATCGCAGGAACCGGAGCCCTCTCTGGGACCCTGAGGGGGTTCCCAGAAATGCCCTCACATTGAACTACACCACGCTGCCCATGTCTGGGGGACCTAAAACGAGAGCCGGTGCTAGCGGCACACAGGTGAAGGGGAAAATGGCAAAATCAGCGGACCAAGACCAGACTACCTCTAAACTGGACACGATGCTGGCGGCGATGGAGCGGCTTGAGGAATCCCTGCAACTCACTTGCACATCTCTAGAAACGAAAAGCGATAGTGTGGCCATTGACCTCACGTACATGCGGGCTGCCCACAAGAAACTGTTGGAGCGTGCTGCCGCCCTTGAGGCCACTATGGCGGATGTCACACCTAAGGTAACGCAGACGGACAAGCATGTCCAAGACCTCCTCAATCGTGCGGAATTCCTGGAGGACCGCGCGGAGGATGCGGAAGGGAGGGCGAGAAGGAATAACGTCCGCATCGTAGGTCTGCCGGAACGATGGGAAGGTAGGGAACCAGAGGTACACGTGGAGAGATGGCTCACTGACCTTCTTCCTGAGGGCTCCCTTTCTCAACACTTTGGGGTGGAGCGGGCCCATAGGGTGCCGGCGAGGCCCCCTCCTGAGGGGTCCAATCCAAGACCCATGCTTATCCGCGTCCTGAACTATCGAGACCGCAACGCCATACTGCGAGAGACTAGGAAACTATTGGAAGTCCGAGTTGAGAACGCTAAGATTATGTTATTCCCTGATTACACCATTCAGGTACAGCGCCAGAGACACTCCTTCTTGGCAGTGAAACAGCGTCTTCGCAGCCTAGCACTGAAATACTCTCTACTCTTTCCGGCCCGGCTGCGTGTGGTAGCCCAGGATTAGACCCACTTTTTCGATACTCCGGAGGCAGGGGAGGCCTGGCTGGACTCGGGCACCGACACGGAGCCCTGCACAATGCCAACGACATTGAACATGCGGTGCAACCGAGTACCCCAACGTCGTCGCAGCCGACGGCCCTCGCTGTCGGGGTGGGTGAGGACAGAGGCAGATATCGGCCCCCCCGGCTGAACTCATACACAGCAAGCAACAAGAGGCCCTGCGGATGATGGCAGTAATCAGAGGCTCGCTGGAAGCAGACTCAAACTTGGAGGCTAGCCCCTGCAGCATCCCGAAGATGATGAGCGTATATATGGACTGCCAGACTCGCAGGTGTCGGCAGACCTACCAGATGTCACCCCCCAAACTGCCGACGTTATTCAGTGAAGCCTGCCTAGACAATCTGGCCCCTTTTGATTGACTCCGAGACTCTTTGTACCCCGTAGGGAGAACTTCTTTGCTTGCGCTGTACATCACTGAGGCCCTGATGGGATTACCTCGCCCCCGTGGGGGCACAGGGATGTACCTGACTTGTGATCCAGAGACATAATGATACCCGCTGGGACCCAACCAAGGGCCATGCGAAGCCTGTGTGGGGAGGCACCCTCCACCTGATCACATGATGCGCTTATAGCGACAGAGCCGAGTGCTCAGCGACCTCCCCTCGAACTCACGATTTCTTAAGCTCCCTAGAGCGTTTGGACGATAACATGTTCTGCTGTCGACCTTTTGGTATTGTATTATTGTTCTCTTTGTTTTCAGAATTGATTGCTCCTTTGTTCTTCAATCACATTCTCCTCACGAGTCACCGGTGTGTATGGCGATATGTTGGAATTGTAGATGAATGGGTGGTCGTGCGGTGTTGTGGGTCGTTGGCGGCGGGCGGCCAGGGGGAATGCTGATATTACGTAAATATTATGGCTGCGATTAAATTCTGTACATGGAACGTGCTGGGAATGCACACGCCATCCCGCCGTTACCAGATCTTTTCTTACCTCAAGAGACACCATATCTAAATAGCACTATTACAGGAGACTCATCTGACTGGCCCGGAGACGCTAATACTCCGCCGCAGATGGAGGGGACAGCAGTTTGCCACCGGATATTCAGATTATGCGCGGGGGGTGTGCCCTGGGGTTCCATTTGCGCTCTCCCACAGTACAGTAGACACAGAGGGCAGGTATGTAGTTCTACAAGGTAATCTAAATGTAAATCTAGTATACTTGTAAAGCGCACAGCTGCCCCAGCAACGGGGCGTCCCGGTGCTGTATAATGCTGTGGAACCCTTCCTGGCTCTCCCTGTGAGATGCCCCTCCTGGGCACCCCCAAGGGGAAGCCAGGCATCCCAGTGTTGTTGGGGCCGTTGTGGAGATTAAGCAAGCTATTGCCCAGAGTTGCAGCGTGGGACCCATGATTAGAGTAGGCACCGAGGCGAGAATTATCGAGTCCGCGGACATTGAGCCCAAGACCCTAATCTAGACGGGCAGCCCATTGTTCTGGCCTCCCTCTTTGCCCCTAATACTGACCAAGCTCACTTCTTCACACGGTTGTCAGCAGTGCTTGCGCCATGGCATGGTATACTATTCTTGCTAGGGGGTGACTACAACTGTGTTCTGGATATAGCCCTAGACCGATTGTTTCCCCTCTTGACCAGTGCTCCGGTGAGTGGGGCCATGAGGGCACTCACAGACTGGGTGGGGCAGTGGGATCTCCATGATGCTTGGAGAGAGCGCAACCCTCACACAAGGATGTATTCATACTATTCCGGGGCCCACACATTACATGTCAGATTAGACAGAAACATCTTGACGAGTGACCTGCTCCCCCAAGTCACGGACTCCTGCTATTTGAGCCGCACACACTCTGATTATAACCCCCACACATTAGACTTCGCTTGGGAGCGTCCACACCCACCGGTGCCCACTTGGCGGCTCCACCCAGACTTGCTACTAGATGCCCAGTTTAGGGGAGCACTTGAGTCCTGCCTCCTGCAATACTTTGAGGAAAATTATCACACCGCCTCCTCTACACAATTTGAATGGGACACATTCAAAGTAGTCATCAGAGGCCACTGTTTGGGCACACAAGTGGGAATGCGGAAACAGATTGAAAGAGAACTCACACGAATTGAATCAGAACTGTTGGATGAGGAGCAAGAGGTGGTCGAGGGAGATAACGGGACCTTACTGGCGACTAGGGAGCGACACGCATTAACACTTGATAGATTGAAGCACTTGAACTACGCTGCACACTCAGCGCGCACACATAGTTTTGGGGACAAGCCCGGCAAGCTACTATTGTGGTTAATCAGGCAAGATACCCAGACTACCCCGGTGATGTCTGTACAAGCAGCTCCGGACACCATCGTATACACGCAGAGGGCCATTCATGATGCCTTCACGACACACTATGAGGACCTTTACCGCTCTCGTATACAGGCTACAACCGATCAGATTTCGGCAAACCTATTTGCCTTGCCCCTGCCGGAGATCACTGATGCACAGCACGACGATCTGGGCGCACCGCTCACATCGGAGGAGCTTCGAACAGCTATATTTTCCCTCTACAACGGGAAGACGCCGGGTCCAGATGGATTACCCGCTGAGTTTTATAAGGCCTTTTCTATTATACTAATTTTGGAA
Source organism: Lissotriton vulgaris (assembly GCF_964263255.1). Taxonomy (NCBI): domain Eukaryota; kingdom Metazoa; phylum Chordata; class Amphibia; order Caudata; family Salamandridae; genus Lissotriton; species Lissotriton vulgaris. Next base: position 286,293,203 of record NC_141689.1, on the reverse strand, counting down.
TTGCTGCATGTGTTTGAGGCGGCCGTCTCCGATTCTGCCCTTCCACCCACACTGAAAGAGGCAAACCTCATATCTCTCCTGAAGCCGGGCAGAGACGGGACCAATATGGGCTCGTACAGGCCGCTGGCCCTCCTTAACACGGATTATAAGCTCCTGGCGTCTACGTTGGCCCAGAGGTTGGCACCGCTGGAGCCTACTCTTGTCCACACCGACCAAAATGGTTTTGTGCCAACACGCAGCACGTCATATAACATTGGACGTCTATTTAAAATACAGAGTCTAGCCACACCCTGATGGCCTAACTCGGGGTGCTTGATACTCGATCTCAGGAAGGCATTTGACTCTGTGGAGTGGCCCTACCTCATGTCGGTGCTGCGTAAATACGACTTGGGCAACGGCTTTCTTCAACTGGTGGAACTCCTATACCAGGGACCCACAGTGCGAGTTCGAATGGGCAAATTGCTCTCCAACCCTATTCGGGTACGCAGGGGTACCAGGCAGGGGTGCCCCCTCTCCCCCCTAATCTTTGCTCTCATGATGGAGCCCCTGGCGGCTCAACTCCGAGCCTCGGGTGAGAACTGGGGCATTCCGCTAGCTGACGGAATTCATGCTGTGTTGCTATATGCGGACGATTTATTACTTTATATCAGAGACCTGACCCGCTTCCCACTGGCGCTTTCCAATATATTCCGCATATTCGGAGACATGTCGGGGCTTAAAGTCGACTGGGCAAAGTCCGGCGTGTATTCCTTTGACGCTAATATGCCGGTATGTGATATCACAGTCCTGGGAGAGCGGCTCGCGTGGTACCCTATCACGTTTTGATACCTGGGGATATTTATATATCGAGACCCCGCTGACGTGTTGGAAGGCAACCTGATGCGGACGATTGCTTTGCTTACAGCACAAGTAACGTTTTGGAACTCCCTCCCACTAAACGTCCTGAGCCGTATCACTCTGACAAAAATGGTAGTGTTGCCCAGATTACTATATTTCTATGCCACCCTGCCAGTTTATGTCCCTACCCGCATATTTTGTGAACTGGAGTCTCTGATCAGGAGGCTGATCTGGAGCACGGGACGACCCAGAGTTGCGCAACAGACACTGTACGTATCGGTGGAGACTGGCGGACTGGCTGTCCCCAACCAGGAGTTATACTACCTAGCTGCGCAACTGCAGTGGGTAGCCTATTGGTTGAGTGGGAAAAACCTGTCTGACACTGCCACGGAAACGATGGTTATGAATGCTGCTCAGATACATGCGCTGTTTCATCCACTGACAAAATCCCGCTGCCCCGTACAGATACACCTGGCGGTAGTGTGGAAATGCTACATACGGAGCCTGAAACTCACAAACCGCACCAAACCGTATGCCCCGAACCTGCCATTGTTGGGGACGACCTGGGAAAATTGTGCGCTCACGGAAGCGGCGCTGAGCAGTTGGATGCGGGCCGAAATAGGCACACTGGGCGACCTATACGAGGAGGGCGCGTTAATTCCGTTCGAGACACTGTCCCCTGACACGGGGCCGCCAGCGGGGCAATTCCTCACACATGCAGCACTTATGCGCGCGTTAGCACGTGTTTAGGGTGATCTTGTGGTAGAATTGCCGACCCATCTGCTGATACAGTATTTACACGTGATGGGGAACGGGTCCCACTTGGTGCATTGGCTTGCACAGGCCCTACATACACACACACAATTTTCCCCACAGCATTTACGAGATAAATGGACCACGGATAGAGGGCGGGACTGGACCAACAAAGAATGGGCGAAGACACTTGCTGGGACTCTCAATATCCCACGTAACTCCCGTTTTAAAATTATCCAATACTATGTAATACATCGGGCGTACTTATCCCAAGATAAGATAAATCGCTATTTTGGGCTAACCACAACGGCATGTCCCAGGTGCGGGTTGGCTGATGCAGGTTTTTTGCACATGTTCTGGGCCTGCCCTTCCCTGTACGACTACTGAGTAGCGGTATCAACCACATTGGCGGCAGGTGCGGGAGGAGGATTGCCACACACATGGGAGGCTTGTTTGTTGGGCCTTTACAAGCGGACAAAATTGATGAAGGTTCCGGCCAGATTTTGGGACCTTGGACTAATCATAGCAAAAAGACTCATCACCAAGCGCTTGAAGAACGGTGAGCCCCCACAAGCTATACACTGGCGCTACTCCTTTGACAATTGGGCGAGAGCGGAGAGCGGAGCTTTACATAGGGAGGAGACAGCGGGTATCCGTAAGTACCCCATAGCCCAGGCCTGGGATGATGTCTTGGCCGCTTTCCACCGGGCGCTTAGGCACACGTCCCTTTACTTACCACTCCAGTAATAACCCCAAGGCAGGAGACCGCCCCTCGTGATATGCCCGCACTTGTACTCTCATGGGGAGGTAAATCTTGCTGACAGATGCTCACACGGACACATCTGCGTAGCCCTGAGGATGCGACTTCAGAGGTGTTCCCCCCCTCTCCCGCCACGACAATGGACCGACACACTAGACGACTTACACTGTTGATGGAGAATCATACACACCCATGCTTGCCCGTGTTATCTCCCGTTTGTTTTGATTTTGTACAAAATTCAGTTCCTGTTCTTACGGGTTTCGGTTCCATGGTTATCATGTTGTATAAAAAGTATTGAATATTGACTCAACCATAGATCCTACTGGGCCCCGCCCAGTGACCGCTTCCGCGGATTGCGATGGGCTGACACATTACAGTACCCAGGGGCGAGAGTGCTTTACTTGGGTAATGAACGGTAGACACACCATTGGGGACGGGGACATTGCAGCACGATGGACATGACCTGCCACACTGAGACACTCAGAATGGCCGGACCTCATTTGTCATAACTCACCCTCTGCCTGAGATGGTGCCTCTTGGGAGTACACCCGATCTAGATTGCTGGAGGTGCACCTGATCCACTAAATTGTGCCTGTATTGCCTGTTTAAAGAAAAAGGTGCCTTAACCCGCTTGTTTGCCTTACAGGTTGCATGTGGCAGTGGTGGTTATTACAGCAGACTGTTGTTGTTTATGGATATCCTTGCACAGCTACGCTTGATATATGTGCCGTTTTCCTTCCTCTTGTTGGGTATAAGAGACGGATATAGGAAAAAACTAAAAGTGTACCAATTAACACGATTGCTGTTTTCGTTGTTGTTCTCATGTAACCTCATATACGAAATGCAATAATAATAATAAAAAATATTCAAAATAATATATAAAAATCAAGAATCCTTTGCATATTTTGTTCATAGTCCAGAGAGTCAATTACGACTATTCCACCTCCCTTATCACAACTTTTTATTGTTAGTGTCTTATTAGTTGCTAGCGATTTTAATGCCATATGTTCATTTTTATTTAGATTATGGGTTGGGGGCATATTCCAATTTTTGTGATACCACCAGCTCAAATGCTGCTACTTCAGGTCCCAGCTGGTCTAGGGAAGGGCTAAATGTGGAAGGGAGGGACAGACTTCTAGTGTTATCAGGAATGGTATCTAAGCTATTATCAGGACTGAAAAATTTCCTTAGCCATATTTTACGAAAGAATGAGATAATATCGCAATGTAACTAAAAAATATTAGCATTTGAATGAGGGACATAAGAGAGACCTTTTGATAGGAGGCTAACACTATGCTCATCCAAATCTATCTTAGACAAATTGAAAATAGGGATTACATCCCTGATTTCCAATACTGTTGATTGCGTGTCTCCCTGATGAATTGGGGCTCTTCCTGTTGGTAATGATGTTGTGGTTTGTAGCCCCCTCTGTTTTGGGCCTGGAAACGTACTCTTGGACGGAGCACTGAAGTAAACTATACTTATAGACTTGATTTGCCTACAAGTCTTCCTTGTACATTAGTGGGAGAATTTAATAATTTTTCTTGGTTTGTGAAACTATGAGTACTGTCGATATGTTGTTATAACTGATTTATTTGAATATGTTTCTTTTTTATTAGAGAATATTAAGATGACTATGTGAAATATTAAATGTAGAAATGTTTTTTTAATAAAGGTATTTTATTATATACTTTTCTCTCAGGTAATTAGTGGCTATTTCTGAAGAAGGCGCTGGTTCGCCGAAATGCGCGTCGAGATTATTACTGTGCCACATTTCCTCGTTTTTGTTTGATACATTTTTTCTTCATATCTGTGATATTTTTTTTTTAATAATAGTATGTTTGATTTGTCATATATTGTATGTTGATACAAAAAAATATTTTTTAATGATGTATGTATAACAAAAAGTGTTTTTATAGAAACCTTTAAAGAATCATGACAATAAAGACAGAACTCAATTTTTGTATGTGTTAATTCTCCCATTTATCATTGTATAGACAAGAAGATATAATTGCCTAGGTTTGTTTTTTCTCATAAATATTTGTCCCTGACCTTGGAATTGAACTAACTATTGTTCAAGGGGTCCTTGCTTTATACACTGTACATGATGGATGCATGCATGATGGGTGGATGCATGATGGATGGATGAATGCATGAATGATGGGTGGATGGATGGGTGTGTGGCTGGGTGGTGGATGGATGGATGGATGGATGGATGCATGATGTGGGTGGGTGCACGGTTAATGGGTGGGGAGGGATGCATGAATAATGGGTGGATGGATGGATCGATGGATGGGTGGAGGGATACATGAATGATGGGTGGATGGGTGGCTGTCTGGGTGGTGGGAGGATGGATGCATGATGTGGGTGCCTGGGTGATGGGTGGGTGGATGGATACATGAATGATGGTTGGGTGGATGGATGGGTGGATGGATTGATGCATGAATGATGGTTGGGTGGATGGATGGGTGGGTGGCTGGGTGGTGGATGGATGGATGCATGATGGGTGGATGGATGCATGATGGATGGATGCATGATGGGTGGATGGATGGATGGATGGATGGGTGGATGGGTGGATGGATGCATGAATGATGGATGGATGGGTGGATGGATGGATGCATGAGGGATGATACAAATTATAAAAGGGCAAGGTTTAAAGTCACTATAGTAACTTTTTAATGCTGCATGACAGTGACAGAAGGTTCACAGGTTACGGATGACCTAACAGAACTTTTTTATGCTGCATCCAATCAGAATACAACTTCATAAATGATCAGACAACTCGCTGTAAGACCCTGGGAAACATAGTTTTAGTATCTCAGCTCATTCATTTTCTGGGCTTTCTTTCGTGTGCATCGCGGAAAGCCATCGATTGAACTGGAGAAATCTTAGTTTGCTAGTCATTCTTACTTCGTTGGTGCTTGGTTGTGTGTCGTTAGTAAAGACATTGTACACTGCTTACATTTGTGATGGCCTGTGTGAGTTAGTGCGAAAGTTAGGAGAATGTAATCTGTTTGTTTTAGGTTTATAGGTGAATGCGTCAAAAGACTTAATTTGTATCTTGTTTGGGGGTATTCATTGTCCTTTGCTCTATCAGAGTACAGAGCTTTATACAAGTACGCCACACTCCATGATGGTGTCTTGTGATAATGCTATGGTCTCGCTGTCACAACATAGAGATTAACTAGGTGTTTAAAGGTGAAAGCTTTACATTTGCAACATTTAACAAATAAAAAAGGCAAAGCACGCGTTGTCGTGACAGGCGATCTAGGCGCCTGCGATGTTTCAGCCTTGCCAATAGGAATGAACGCATTGCCGTTGTAAATGCTTGCGATGTAACAGAGGCCGAAGTGTTGCCCTTTGCGATGTATTCGCCGCGATGTGTTGGTGTGCGATGTGTTAGTGCGCGATGTTGGATCATACATCCAAAACTTCTATATAAATATATAACGGCTAAAAATTCATATTTAGTTAATAAATATATAAATAGAATTGCTAAAACCACAAATCTAAAACCCTGACTGTACTAGTCCCATGTCATAGTCCTCCTTGCACTGAGTATACCAGTGACTCTGCATGTGCCATGAACATTATCCTATTGTGTTTTTGTATAAAATCCTCCTTTATTCAGGGCCGAGCGGCAGGAAGCTAGCTCCTGCTAACCCGGAAGCATCTCCAGTTCCTGTAAGTGAGCATCTTCAGCAGCCCCCGGCTATCAACACCCGCGTGGACCCGGCAACTACGGACGGAAGACTCTCACGGCTGTGATTGAGTCTGTCCCAAGTAAGTGCGGGGTTGCGCTATTGTAAAGACAAGCCGGTGTTGGAGTAAGGAGTGCGAAGCGAGCGACGCCATTGGGTGTATTGTCACGCACGGCACTTTGCTTTATATACCAAAGAACTTACGCATTACCATGGCCGCTGATGTTGTTAGTAGCCGAGAGGAAGCGGCAGCCGAAATGTTTGATGACTTGCAAGTCACCGAGGCGCAACTGATGAGCATTCCAACACTGGCAAAAGCGGGGGGCTGTAAAATGAAAGATACTTTTAAACAACTAGAGAAGGCAATGCGGACAGAACAGGCCAGGTGGTGGAAGCACAGATCACTCTCTCACGACTTGGAAGTGGGTTGTATCCCACGTGGACTGCGCATTATGCTGGCCCCCAGCTGTGAAAACCCGGACCCTAACATGCTATCTGAATGGGCTGAATGCAACTTAGATTCCACTTGCCGGCTGTTGTGGATACTTGTGAAGCATGCAGAGAGCGATAGAGCAGCCTTACCAATCAAAATAACTGAACTCAATTAGCAGATTGCTGGGTTGGGAGAAGCAGATCTAGAGAAAAAGTATCGGGAAGAAATGGTTCAGAGGTTAGCGAAAGAGGAGGATATCATTAAAAAGCATAAAACCTTCAAATTTCAAAGATGGATTACCAGAATGGGCGCAGTTTTACTTTTGCCAAGAAATATGACTCTTTTAAACAGGACAAAGTAACAACTCATGCACAGCCTTCAACATCTGCTATGAGTGATGCAGCACAGTCTTCAACCTCCATGTCTGATTTGAGTTCAGTGCCTGGGAGCGAATCAGACAGTGAACAAGCTACCTCTAGTGCTCGGTTAGGGTTTATCAAGTTATCACTGGCTCAAGAAGTGGACTGCTTGAGACAGGATCGCAGGCAAACACTAAGACCATGCATCCCCAATCAAAAAGAAGACAGAGAGCCAACATCAAACGTCGGGAACGTAGGAGCTGCTACAGACAGCGCAGACAAACCAATTCCCAAAAAGAAATCTCAGAGATATTGGAAGCGCAGACAAATGCTACCACCAGAGACTTTTTGTCCATAATCAATCTTACTTAAATGCATTTGAGCCCGAATGAAATAAAAACATTATCTCTAGGCCTATCATACTGCCCTCCCAGCAATTTTAACTATGTTCGCACACAAATGGATTTGTTCAAATACACCCACAAATTAAAACTGAGGAAATTCCACCTTCTCAACAAAAATAAGACCCAAGTGATTTCAGAACCCACTGCTACATCCAGCTCTAGTCCATCAAATGTTTCAGCTGGTGAATATGAGTTACTTTGTGACTTGCAGGAGCTGCACAGTGAAGGCAGCACTGATGGGACAACCTCGGATACTATCGTGCAGCCCAGATTGAATGCACCAGGATTAACCAAGTTCAAACCCAAATCCGCATTTAATCCTATTCCAATGCATGATAACATTGATGTGTTCAACGAATTGGTGACAACACAAATGAAGAAGTTACATACTGTCACCCTGTGAAGCGAGAACATGAAACGCAGGCAAAACAACACCTATGGAAGTTTGATGCATAAATTACAAGGCAATAATAATGTGGTGATAAGACAATCTGATAAAGGGGGCAACATTGTCCTCTGGCCAAGGTCTATGTATATGGAGGAGGCTATGCGACCGCCAATGCTATAGACTTAGTGACTGGCCAACGGTCAAATCAGCTTGGAACCATTTTAACTCCAGTTTGCTATCTTGGAAAAGTGAAGGTTTAATTAGTGGTGATGAGTTCAAGTTTTTGAAAACCAACTACCCAGTTTTTCTCGTCTTTTATTTAATCCCTAAAGTGCACATGGACCCTGCTAGACCACCAGGTAGACCAATCATTTCTGCCAAAAGAAGCATTTTTGAAAATACCTCACGGTATATTGATTTCTTTCTTCAAGAACACGTCAAAAGTGTTCCCTCTTACCTGCAGGACACTGGTGATTACCTGAGGAAAATTCAAACGATAATCTGGCAGCAAGATTTCCTGCTGATCACGCTTGATGTAGCTGCATTGTACACAAGTAATAACTATCTGGATGGGGTACGTGCAGTGGAGCATTATCTGCGAACTAAACCTTCGCACATGTTCAATCACAACAGAATGTTAGTTGACATGATTCAGACCTGTCTCAATAACAACTATTTCCATTTCCAGAGTCATGTTTTCCAACAGATGAGGGGCGTGGCAATGGGGGCTTACTTCTACCCCAGCTATGCCTGTTTGCATAAGGGGCTGTAGGAGGAGCAAGTCCTCAGAACCAAGTTTTAATACACCATGTCGAATCACATTGTAGCATGGTATCGCTACATACATGATCTTTTTATCATATGGAAAGGCTCTGAGGTGTCAGCTGAGAACTTTATTGCAGAGATTAATGTGAATAGTTTAAATCTCAAATTTACAGGTCAGATGAGCAGGGTCTCAGTGAATTTCCTTGATGTTGAAGTCTACATTGAGGATAATAAACTGGAGACTAGATTACATCGCAAGGATACAGCAGGGATGACAGTCCTGCATGCCATCAGCCACCAACAGGATCATCTCCCCTACTGGGAGATGCTGCGCATTAGACGTATCTGTAGTACGGACCTTGAGTGTAGGCAGGATCAACAGAGAAGCAAGTCCAGATTTTTGGCCAGAGGCTATTCCGCCACTGTGTTGGAGAGAGCTATTTCCAAAGCGAATTTGACGTCTCACCTACCAACACAGGGCGATTGCACTGTCACACCATCGATCCCTGATAGGCCTATTCTGGACCAACCTAGGCTCATAACCACCTATAGCAGACAACATAAACAATTGTGCAGTATTTTACGTAAAAACTGACCAATTGTACAAGGTGATCCAGTCATTGGTGGCACATTATCCAAAACGCCAGCTATCACATTCGGCAGGGCACGCTCCATGAGCGACATGCTCGTGATAAGCAGCCCGGAGGTTTGCGCCAACAGTTTGAGGTTGCAAACCGTCAGTGGATTCATCAAATGTGCTTCCTGCAAAGCGTGCAAACTGGGTAAGAATAAAACTTCTTACGTCACTCCTTTCAGTGATGTACCAGTACCCATAAATAAAAAACCGATGTGTAAATCTGACTATGCGGTGTATGTGCTGGAGTGTACGTGTGGCCTGCAATATGTTGGGAGCACCAAATTGGGAGGAGCAAGTCCTCAGAACCAAGTTTAAATACACCATGTCGAATCACATTGTAGCATGGTATCGCTACATAGATGATCTTTTTATCATCTGGAAAGGCTCTGAGGTGTCAGCTGGGAACTTTATTGCAGAGATTAATGTGAATAGTTTAAATCTCAAATTTACAGGTCAGATGAGCAGGGTCTCAGTGAATTCCTTGATGTGGCAGTCTACATTGAGGATAAAACACTGGAGACTAGATTACATCGCAAGGATACAGCAGGGAACACAGTCCTGCATGCCACCAGCCACCAACAGGATCATCTTGTCTGCAGCATCCCCTACTGGGAGATGCTGTGCATTAGACGTATCTGTAGTACGGACCATGAGTGTAGGTAGGATCAACAGAGGAGCAAGTCCATATTTTTGGCCAGAGGCTATACCGCTACTGTGTTGGACAGAGCTATTTCCAAAGCGAATTTGACGTCTCACCTACCAACACAGAGCGATTGCACTGTCACACCATCGATCACTGATAGGCCAATTCAGGACCAACCTAGGCTCATAACCACCTATAGCAGACAACATAAACAATTGCGCAGTATTTTATGTAAAAACTGGCCAATTGTACAAGGTGATCCAGTCATTGGTGGCACATTATCCAAAACGCCAGCTATCACATTCCGCAGGGCACGCTCCATGAGCGACATGCTCGTGATGACCTGCCCGAAGGTTTGCACCATGCACATGCGGGCAATTAGCAACCAGGACGAGGAATACCCGGTTGCCAGACATTTTAAACTGACCCATGGGAGTAGTCTGGAATTTCTAAGTTATTTTGTAGTAGATATGGTCCCACAATTGCGCAGGGGAGGTGATCGAGAGGCCCAGCTTAGAACACTTGAAACATGATACATCCTTGAGCTAGATTCCAAAACACCTAATGGTATAAACTCTACTGAGGATTTGTATACATGTTTATGAATAGCTCCAGGTTTAAGATTTGTGGCGGGTATGGATACATCAGGACTATGTTTATCAAGGTCCAAGTTGCATGCTTAAATTCAATTATGAATCAATCTTAGTACGGCTGTACGCGAGAGAAGTTTCAACATTTATGTTTAGATTTATTTCACTTTTTCACACGAGGGATGGTCCTTATGACCTACATGCACTAAAGATTTTCTCGTTTCCTCTTTTTAGATATCTACGCACATTGTCTCAGACCACATTCCTAAGGCAGTTTGGACGTAAGGCAGTTACCGCATCACAAGTTGCCCACATGGGCTTTATTGCTTTAGTATGGCTCTACATTAATAGATGTGTACATACAACCTCTAGGTGGCAGCAGTATAATAATAAAAAAGTTACCAATTGCATTGTTGTGGGTCAGCCATTATTGGAGGTTAGTCACCCGACTAAAACCTACGCTGTAGCATGTATGATGAGTTATATTTTGTCTAGGCATTGCGGACCTTTGTCATCAACACAGCTGCTAGATGTACTCTGATTGCAGTATTTTGCACACATTTAGCGTATTTTGCACATTTAATAGCAGTTTGCACATTTTCAATGATATTTTACATTGTTGTGTATTTATTGCGTATTTTGCACATACCTGAAACACTTTGCCCTTTACTGTTTTCTGCTGCTAAATTCTTGATTTTAACAATGAAATGTATTGTGGAGCCATTATCATATTGATTATCATATTGATTACATATAACATTCCAACGAACTACAACATGCTTGGGCGGTAAGCTGTTTTCTATGTCCTTAGGCTCTGTGGTCAGGTGAGTTGCACTAGCACTTTAAATGGTGTGGTTTGCCTACACAACATTATGTGATCAAGGGCTCATCGGGCCCGAAACGCGTCATGGTGGTCATTGGTATGCACAAGAAATAAAGAAGACTGCAAACTACCTGCTTGGGTCCGTTTTTGTTTTTCCTATATATATATATATATATATATATATATATATATATATATATATATATATTCACTGAAAAACCATAGGTTTCACACTAGTTACAGGTACCTGGAAATTTTACTGACATAAAACCATTGAAATTCCCACGTTATACTTAGTTGGACTCACTATAACTTGCCCGCCCGCAATCCACTGCTGATGATGTCACATATTACATCATTCATGACATGGTCAGTGACATCACTGATGACATCACTGATGACATCTCAAATGACATCACTGATAACATCACTGATGACATCATTCATGTGATAATACGATGCCCCTCCTCACACTCTTATCTAACTTTTGATATATCCAGTGTTAAATACAGACTACCATTCCAGAAACCATTGACACACCAATACCAGTTACTACATACGCACTCACTGATTCCTAAGTGTACACACACATCCACTCATTCACCCATACAATCACTCATACATACAGTCACTCATCAATACAACACTATCATATGCACTCATACACCTATAGAGATAGTCACACACTGTCACTCATCCATGGAGTTACTCACACACCTAGTCAGTCATGCAAAGAATTAATCACACTCCCATTTCCTCATCTATACAGTTATACACACATAACCTTACTTATTCAAACATATACTAACACATACTTTCTCTCTTTTACAGTCACTGATAAATGTACACATTGATCTTTACAGCCACTTACGCAATCACAGGCTCTCATGTATAGTCATTAATATATGCCAACTCTCACATGCACTGTGTTTTACATATGTATTTACTTGGACATGTAGCACTGAGATATCCATTCACTCACCAACAAACCCATGCACACAGTCAACCGCCCATACAGCTGTTTCCACAGGCACTCTTGAACCAATACACCAAGTGAATCAACTGCTCACACATCTATGCACAGAGTCACACACCTCCCAGCCACCCCCACACACACTCACCCTCATATACAAATACTTGGGCAACCAATCAATAACCCATATAGCCACTCATATAGCTACTAATCAACACATGCAGCAGCTTACACAACAACAGACATAATGATGCACATATTCAGACAGTTTAGTCACTAACCTATGCATTCAGTAAGACACATTTAATCACTCACTCATACAGTCAGTCACGCACCTACTAAATCCTTCATCCACACACTCATACATACACTCATTCTTCAATATGTAAAACATATTTTAACTTTACATAAACACACATTCACTGGATGATGTCATCAGTGATGTCATTTGAGATGTCATCAGTGATGTCATCAGTGATGTCACTGACCATGTCATGAATAATGTAATATGTGACATCATCAGCAGTGGATTGCGGGCGCGCAAGTTATAGTGAGTCCAACTAACTGTAACGTGGGAATTTCAATGGTTTTGTATGAGTAAAATGTCCAGCTAACTATAACTGGTGTTAAACCTATGGTTTTTTCAGTGAATTTCAAAGGTTTTTTAAATGCTAATTCCTAACTATAACGAGTTTTAAACTTATGGTTTTTAAGTGAATTTCAAAGGTTTTTTAAATGCTAATTTCTAACTATAACGAGTGTCAAACCTATGGTTTTTTCATTGAATTTCAAAGGTTTTTTAAAAGCTAATTCCTTTGTATATCGAGTTTGTAACCTACGATTTTTAAACAGAATTTTTTTTATTACCTGTTTTTTATAACTATTATTTTTTTATTTTTTTTCACAAGAATAATTTTTTTGATGTATTTTTCATTTTTTTTTAATCATATAATCTTGGGGCGCTCAGGATGTGCGCACCGGTAAGCTCACCAGAGAGCGCAGCGTGAGCGCTGTGTCTTCATGCGGAAAAAAAAGTATGTATTTAACTAAATAATAATGCAAGACATTCAGTAGCATACTTATAAAAGTAGTATTTTTGATTGTAAATACCCGTATTATAACTTTAAACGTATTTCCGGAATGTTAGCAAAACGTCATTTAGACGCGCTGCGTCAGCGCCCGCGGAAGCGCCTACGTTCGTGCCTCGTAAGCGCCCCCGGAAGTGCTCCGGTGCGCGCATCGTAAGCGTGTCAAGTCATGTGACCTTAACATAACTCTTTTCATTGGCTGTTAACAGTTTTTTTTACAACTAATGAAAACCCCACCCATTTCCTTCACTTCTTCTTGCACTTTGGAGACATCAAGACCTGTTTTTGTCTGTCCTACCATTTTGTGTAAAGAATGGCTGCCAGAGCACCCAGGAGCAGCGAAGAGTCATATGGATTCATTGATGAAGAGCCTCCTCAGCCCAAGGTCAAGGAGGATTTTATTTGGAAGTTTTTTTCAATACCTGAAGCATTAAAAAAGGTGAATGCTCCCAAAGTTGAATGCAAAATTTGCCAAACTGTGCTTTCCCGAGGAGACCCTAGAAGGAAGTACAGTTTTGGCAACTCAACAATGATTTGCCACGTCCCACGCAGGCACCCCCAGAACTATGCCCGGGAGAGTGTCCAAGACCTGGCACGTAATCCCCCAAGGGATGGTGCCTCTACATCTACAGGAGGACCCACAACATCAGGAAGAGGACGTGCAGCGGGATTGGAGATGATTCCGAACATTCAACCTGTTTTTAGTGACATTACTATAAAGTGCAAACAATGCGATGAAATGCTTTGCTATGGTGAGCAGAGCATCAAGCTCATTGCACGCAAGAGGCAAGAACACCACTGCCTTCCCCAGCCCTAATTTTTCCCCTTTTTTTTGCTCCTGTTGAGCAGTTTTGCATTACCTGTATTTGTGTTTATTCTTAAAAAAACATAAAAAAAAGAAGAAAAAAAACTGTTCTTTTTAGAACTACCTCCAATTCTAAAAAAAAACGGTATTATCTATTTTCTTTCTCTGTTTTACCCTGTGGTGCGCTCAGGGTGCGCGTACCGGAGAGCGCACCTGGGAACATACCCAGCGCTTACCCGGCAAAAATTACCACAAAAAAATTAGTTTTTTTGCCCTTCAGGATCCTTCTAGGCCCCCCTCAAAAAACCTAGGGATCAGGGGGTGTCTACCCTGCCCCCTTTTAATCATTTTCCACTTTTTATTTTCACCTCAGGTGTCTCCATTTTACCGAGACATAAGATGGCGGACTCTCCCGACTGTTCAGAATGTTGACAGACATCCGACAACCAATCAGCTTTCTGCTCGCACACTCCCGTAGCACGCCGAGTGCGCTCTCGGGTACGCATACCAGTGAGCGCTCGGAGCGCGCCTATAGATATATATGTGTTTTTGAAGTTAATTTTCATAAAAACCACTTGAGCAATTTTCACCAAACATAGCAAAGGCACATCTGCGTACCAGTCCCTACTTTTTTGACCAAGTTTGGTGTAATTCCGTTCAGCCGTTCGGGCTGTAGACTTGTCAGACCGTCCTATGGAAATTAACATGGGGAAAAAACGTTTTGGGACCCCCCTTTTTTCTCAGCCCCCACTTCACAAATCCACCTGAAACTTTCAGGAAAGGAGCGGAGCGGAGCTGGCAATTTTTTTTTTTAAATTACACGCAAATTCCTCAACCGGCACCAAAGATATTCCCAATAGAATGTTGCGGATTACCTATGGTAGCTAGGTCCTAACTATAACTACCTACTGGCGACCGCCAGTAGGTAATATATATATATATATATATATATATATCACAGGATTTGCCTCAAACAGCTACTCAGCTGCTAAAATTCCTTGCGGGAAAGACGAAGAGCGGACCCAAAGTTCTTAATGCAATTTCAGTAAGTGTGCATTGAGTGACCAGCATGTCCTAGACAATCAGTGGCCTGCCCTTACACACTATGGGGTCAGAGACCCCTACTTGTTTGTATGTTAATCAGGTGGACAGAGGGTGTAGTACAACCTTCTATCTACATGTGCTGAATAACGTCACCATTTTACAAATAAAAAGATAAAACTCTAAAGCAAGTGGTGCATGTGCGTGAACCCCACGTGCTAATACCACACCTCACTAAACCTTTCTCCGAGGAAAAAAGGGGGAGGGAAGTTGGCAGAGCCTCACGGGAGCAACACCCGGGGGAGGATATGACAGGCTGGTACTCACCTGTACCCTCACGTTCTCATCATCAGCATCTGCCAACCGGTAAAAGAATGGGGATGTAAACTGTGCAGAAAAAAGAAAAAACCTATGTGTTCTATGTGTGACCCATTGTGGTATGCCAAAACTCCTGTGCGCGAGATCTGGTCCCACCACCATAAAAAGAGCTGAGCTACACTGGCAAATCCAACTTTATTCAGTGCTGTGTGCCCGCTCTAATTAAAAACAACCAACATGTTTCATCGGCGAATTTCCTTTACCGGCAATTTCGTCAGGGTTTTGGGTCAGCGTGAATACTGCACGTCTAGATTCTCCCTGCATTTCGGGCGAGAAGCCCTTGGTCACGGAGAGTTCATATCCGATGTAGCGGCAAGCTACTTCAAAGAGGTTGCAAGAATGCTCTGCAACGCGGTGCTGTCAGCGTGCCGCTACGTCGGATATGAACTCTCCGTGACCAAGGGCTTCTCACCCGAAATGCATAGGAGGAGTTCGTGCTTATTGTTTACCTAAGGAATTTCCACATGTTGGATTGATATATGCTGTTAATATCATTGAATAGATTATGAAAAACATTGAACTACGAATAAACATTTAAATTACAACACTTGAACAACAACCTTTGGAGTCATTTCATGACCACCCTTGGAGTGCCTCATTTGGGGATGTACCAGCACCTTTGTGCCTACACTACTT
The DNA here is from genome assembly GCF_964263255.1 of Lissotriton vulgaris. Classification (NCBI taxonomy): domain Eukaryota; kingdom Metazoa; phylum Chordata; class Amphibia; order Caudata; family Salamandridae; genus Lissotriton; species Lissotriton vulgaris. The sequence goes on along the minus strand of NC_141689.1, from coordinate 286,277,189 downwards.
TGCTTACTGTACAGTGACACATGTGGTTTGTTGTCAATTATACTTATTTTTAGATCCAAGAAATTGACTGTGCTGGAACTGACCTCCCCACTGAATTCCAAATTAACCACATTAATATTCAAACTGCTGATAAATTCTTTGGCCGACTCCACTGATCCATTCCACACAATACACAGATCATCAATATAACGATACCAGGAGATTAACCTGCTGATGTCAATACCTCCTGGTGACCTGGACACTACTCCTCCTACCAGCCCACGAACAAGTTCGCATAGCTGGTGGCAAAGCAAGTGCCCATCGCTGTGCCAGAGATTTGCCGATAGAAATCGTTACCAAATACAAATATATTATTGGTTAAACAGAATTCAGTGAACTGTAGGATCATTTTATTATGTTCAGTGAACTTCAGTGGTTTTTTTCCTCAAGAAATGTGCTACTGCTTCAAGTCCATGCTCGTGATTTATCCTGGTGTACAAACTCGTAATATCCAAGAAAATTAATTTATACTCTGGATCCCATTGTTGTTTCTCAATTAGATTCAAGAAAATCTCATGAGTCTTTAATGTATGCAGGCAAATCCCTAACAAAGGGAAAAAGGAAAAAATCAACAAAAATAGACAAGTGTTCCGTAAGTCCCCCTTGTGAGGAGACTATAGGTCTTCCCGGCTGCTTTTCACTGTTCTTATGTATCGCTCGCAGCGAGTTAAATACCACGCCCAGATGAACCAGTGCATTCTGGTATTTAGAGTTTTTCCACATTATTATTGTTTTGTTATGTGCCTCCGTTTGTCCTTTTCACTTCTTTGCAGTTTTTAAAAAGAAAACGTCTGTGGGCTTGCGGTCAAATCAAGGTTCCACTCCCTGCAATGTTCAAATCCTGCCAAAACGGACTACGCCACTCATTCCGCGCCTCTTTCCTCATGGGCGTGGAAGACCTGCACAGTCAGCAGTGGGGTGCCCTCGCGGCCCAAGCCGGCCGCTATATATAATAGATAAACTCTAAGTACCAGAATGCACTGGTTCATCTTGGTGTGGTATTTAACTCGCTGCGAGTGCAGCGTTACTGTTAGCTTCCTGTTCTTCAAAGCCAGTGAACAAGGGCCGCAGTGCCCGGAACGCCTGTGGCAGGTACTTTGGTGAAACTTTTACTGTAATTCCACTGTTTTGCACTCTGCAGTCTTGCCAATTAAAAAGGATGAATTGACACCTGCGTGTGGTGCCTTCATATGTTCAGCACGTTCAATTGGATATATATATATATATATATATATATATATATATATATATATATATATATATATATATATATATATATATATATATATGCACATGAGAAACTTTCTCTGCACCTTTGAGCACTGATGAAAGCTACGGGTGAAACACGCCTGCGATTAATAAAGGTGTGCAAATGAACCCCCACGAGTGCCTGTGCCTGCTTTAAGTGTGCAAGCATTGGAGCTGATATTATACGTGAGTCCCACCCTCACGCAACACGGCACCCGCCTTGAGTTCAATGAAGCCTGGGTTTGGCTGACGTTTGGAGTTGGAGTGTAACCAGGAGTTGAACCGTCTCTGCAGGATGTTTCTGTCTCCATTTGGTGGGATTATTCAAATCCAGGTATGCGGCAATCGACTGCCTCCTACGGACAAACATCCTAGTGTATAACAGAGGCTGACGAGAGGGAAACCAAGCACGGCGATATGGCAGGCGAGACTAAAAATGAATGCCATATACAGAACAGTGACAACATCATCACTTACCCGTTTGTGACCATCTATTTGAACCGGGGATCAAAGGCATTTCCACCACGTTAATATGGCAGCCCAACAAGGTACATTCTATCGGAGTCCTTCTTCGCCCACCTGCATTGCAGCACCAATCAGGAGAGACTATTTCCCTTTTTAAATGATATCCCGTGCACATGAGAAACTTTCTCTACACCTTTGAGCACTGATGAAAGCTACGGCTGAAACGCGTCTGCGATTAATAAAGGTGTGCAAATGAACCCCCACAAGTGCCTGTGCCTGCTTTTAGTGTGCAAGCGTTGGAGCTCTTATATATATATATATATATATATATATATGGCGATTTTGTTATTGTCGCTGTCTGCGTACCTGTCTGTGCACGAGGCTCTCCAGAGGGAAGTTGGATTTCATATTCATCAGGACTTGGTCGGTTCTTGAGCACGCAGACCCCTCCACCGGAAAGTAGGCTGACTAAAACACGGACCAACCACAAGCTCTTCGCTTCCGAGCTGAGTGGTCGCTCCCCTGCTGCTGCGGTATCGTTGCAGAACGCATATTACTTGATTTGCAGTATTATTTACAATTATATCCTGCTTTGTGCTCTGATTGCCGCTGCGCGCTCTGTGTAACGCTTTTGCCCATTTGCATACTTAATTAGCTGATTGTTGCAATTGTTGCATTGCCAGCGTGACTTTAGTTGTAGATTTGCTCCCTGATTAGTTGCTTGTGTTCAAAATCGCCGCTTTGCTTATTAACATTCTGATTTCATAGCGTTTTTCAGCATTTGTGTATTCCCCCAAGCGCTCTCTCCGTCGTGACCCCTCCGCCTCCATTTTGTTATTATTGACCTCCTCCTTAGCCCGACCCGCCTCCCAGCTGAACCGCCCTCGCCCCTCCCCCTCCTCTGTCCATTAATGTCAAATGGTCCCACGCGCAGCGTCCACGCGCTACGTACACGCCGAAGGTGCGCCAAAGGTAAGCCCGTCTACGCCCGTCCGTGTCTGGACCGCGCCCAGCGCCAGACCCCTTGCCCCTCGCGCTCCCCAGCCCTCCCGCATTACCTACGATGCCGCCACCCTCCTAGCCCTTGACCCCGGTCGCGCCCCCAACTGCGTCCAAGCCGCTCCTGGACACACCCATGGACCTTTCTCCTGCTACTCCTGCAAATTCATCGGCACCGACAACATCTCCGCTACGATCTCACCACAAACTCTCGACCCCAACCACCTACAGTGCATCCTTCTCAACACCCGATCGGTCCACAGACACGCCATTGACCTATGGAATCTACTAGACACCATCTCTCCAGACGTCGCCTTCCTAACAGAAACTTGGATGAACGCTTCCTCCGCCCCAGACATCACCATTGCCATCCCTGAAGACTATAAGATCACACGCAAGGACCGCACCGACCACACAGGAGGAGGAATCGCTATCGTCCATAAGAAAACAATCCGCATCTCAACCAGCTCTGACGCCAACCTCGCTAACTCCGAACACCTTCACTTCCAGATCCACATCGACCCCAAGACCACACTCAGAGGCACCCTCCTCTACAGACCACCAGGACCCCGCGCAAAATTCAGTGAAGACATCACGGACTTCATCACCCCACACGCGCTCCCCTCCAAAGACTACATCCTTCTGGGAGACCTCAAATTTCACCTCGAAAAGATCAACGACCGCAACACCGCCACCCTCTTAGACAACCTCGCCAACCTCGGACTTAATCAACTAGTCACTTCCCCCACCCACATCGCAGGTCATACACTCGACCCCATCTTCACCTCCAGCAATCATGTCTCCTTCAGCCACACTACGGACCTCCTCTGGACTGACCACAGCTGCGTTCAATTCACCTACAACAAGCCAAAGCCCACCAACCACCTCCAACCAACTCTGCAAAGAAACTGGAACAAAATCACCACGGACCAGATCTCCGCCTCGCTCCTTCTAAACGACCCAGCCCACTCTTCTAACGCAAACGAAGCCGCCGCCAACCTCACCCTATGGTTATCCAACACCGCCGACACCTTAGCACCACTGAAAAAACATCAAAGCAAACCTGGCAGCAAAAAAGCCTCATGGTTCACTGATGATCTTAAGAAGTCCAAGAAACTCTGCCGCTCCCTTGAAAAGGCCTGGAAAAAAGACCCAACCACTAGCACCAAGGATGCCTTCAAAAACGCCACCCGCACTCACCACCAACTAATCCGAAAGGCCAAGAAAACAGCATTCAAGGATCGACTTGACAACAACGCCCACAACAGCAAGGAACTTTTCAACATCGTCAAGGAATTTTCCAATCCCTCGGCCAACTCCAACGACATCACCCCCTCTCAAGCCCTCTGCGACTCCCTAGCCTCTTTCTTCCACAACAAGATTGCAGACATCCACAACAGCTTCGACAACCAACCCGGAAACCAACCCACCCTACCATTTGCTGAACATTCTCCCCCCGTGAACACCCTTAACGACTGGAACCCAATCTCCATTGAGGACACAATCCGCCTGATGAATTCCATCCACTCAGGATCCCCCACAGACCCATGTCCTCACCACATTTTCAACAAAGCAGACTCCGTCATAGCACCGCACCTCCCGAGACGTCATCAACTGCTCCTTCAACTCCGCCACCTTCCCGGAAGACTGGAAACACGCTGAACTCACCGCCCTCCTGAAAAAACCCACAGCGGACCCCACCGAACTCAAAAATTACCGCCCCATCTCGCTCCTTCCATTCCCGGCCAAAGTCATCGAGAAAGCTGTCAACAACCAGCTCGCCGCCTTCCTCGAAGCCAACAAATCCCTCGACTCCTCACAGTCCGGCTTCCGAGCAAAACACAGCACTGAGACCGCCCTCATCGCAGCAACAGACGACATTCGAACTCTACTGGACAATGGAGACACAGTCGCCCTCATCCTCCTCGACCTCTCTGCTGCATTCGACACAGTCTGCCACAGCACCCTTCTACAGCGCCTCAGAAACATCGGAATACAAGGAAAAGCACTTGAATGGATCACCTCCTTCCTCACTGGAAGAACACAGAGAGTCCGCCTTCCACCATTCAAGTCCGAGGCCACTGAAGTCATCTGTGGCGTACCACAAGGATCCTCACTCAGTCCCACCCTCTTCAACGTATACATGAGCCCCCTCGCGGCCATCGCACGCCAACACAACCTCAACATCATCTCCTACGCGGATGACACCCAACTGATCCTATCACTCACCAAAGACCCCAACACCGCCAAAACTAACCTACACGAAGGAATGAAAGAAGTTGCCGAATGGATGAAACAAAGCCGTCTGAAACTGAACTCAGACAAAACAGAAGTCCTCATCTTAGGTACATCCCCCTCTGCTTGGGACGACTCCTGGTGGCCGGAAGCCCTCGGAAAAGCACCCATCCCGACAGACCACGCACGGAACCTAGGCGTCATCCTGGATTCTTCACTCTCAATGAACAGACAAGTCAGCGCCGTATCCTCTTCCTGCTTCAACATTCTTCGCATGCTCAGAAAAACATTTCGCTGGATCCCCACCGAAACAAGGAAAACAGTCACCCATGCTCTGGTCACGAGCCGACTGGACTACGGAAACACCCTCTACGCAGGCACTACCGCTAAACTCCAGAAGAAACTCCAACGAATCCAAAACGCCTCAGCCAGGTTCATATTAGACATCCCACGCAACGAACACATCTCTGGTCACCTTAAAGACCTCCATTGGCTACCCGTCGAGAAGAGGATCACTTTCCGACTGCTAACCCACGCACACAAATCTCTCTACGACATCGGACCAGAATGCCTCAACTCACGACTGTCCTTCTACACCCCCTCCCGCCAACTACGTTCTTCCAGCCAAGCCCTCGCCACGGTACCTCGCATCAACAAGACCACCATGGGAGGCAGATCCTTCTCATACCTGGCTGCTAAAACATGGAATTCACTCCCCACTTACCTCCGCCTTACCCAGAACCACCTAGCATTCAGAAAGCAACTTAAAACGTGGATATTTGACAAGTAATCCTCCTCCCCTTTCTAAGCGCCTTGAGACCCTCTGGGTATGTAGTGCGCTATATAAATTCTCTGACTTGACTTGACTTTCTTTGGAGCAACGGATGTCAGCCCCCTGCACGTCACGGAATAACGAGTAGGTCAGCACCAGAGTGGTGCAACCGAGGAGGCAGTCGAAGGACGTACCACGGAAGCAGTCACAACGGTGAGAGACATAATGGTGATATACATGCAGGTTAGGGAGGCGCCAGAAGAGTCAGCATTGGGGTGTTCGAACTATATGACACTTCTTATGCTAATATATTGCAAAAAATAACCATAGTGGGAACATGTTGGAAGAACGGGAAAGAGAGGAGGCTTTTGACGCGCTGTTTCTCAATTTGCCAAAGGTTGGGCAGGGAAGTAACACCAACTTGAAAGCAGAACCCAATGAGAACCCGGATGTAAAGACACTCCTTAAAGGGCTTGAAAAAAACAGCAGAGGAGAACTCACCAAATGGTGGGAAATCAGATCGTTAGAGAAGTATCATGAGGTGGGGAGAGTGCCGCGCATTATGCTTGTCCCAAGCTTTGAGAACCCTAACCCGTTGCTATTAAAGGACTGTGCTGAGAGCAACTTAGAGGCCTCCTTGCGATTAGTTTGTCTGCTGGTTAAATACGCCAAAATAGACCGACAGAAAAATCTGGAGGAGGTTGCACGTATTAATGAGGAATTATTGAAAGAGCAATTCAATAAAGATCAGGCGCATATAGATAAAACAATCAAAGAAATGAGAGAACGCCTAAAAAAACAAGAAGACGTCATAAACACAAGGAAGGCTTACAAGTTTGCACGTGATCAGCAGGATTACGAGTTGGGCCAAATCTACACGTTTGCCCGGAAATTCGACCATATGCATAAGCAAAGAACCACAACAGCATCAAATCCAGGCACGACGATGCACAGTACAGCGGCAGGCGTTAGCGAATCTACCGTGTCAGGGTCGGAAACCAGCCTAGTACCTAGTGAAAACGAATCGGATGACAGTGTCCCAGGTTCAAAGCGAGGGGATATGGGGCAATTGACCTTAGCAGAGGAGATAGAGTACATCCGTATGCAATGGAAGTCCTCTCTACGTCCGAGGACACAAAATCAAGCTCAAGACAAAGGAGGAACACAAGGAGAAGACAACGACGCAGGTGCGCTACAGCAAAAAGGAAGGCAACAAAAGAAACGGTTTTGGAAAAACAAAAAGTAAGGGATGAGAATACCATCATCAACCTGACCGAAATCGACCTCACACAAGCAGAAAAACAGTTACTATCACTAGGACTTTCCTATTGCCCAGAAAGCAATTTCAGCTACTACAACACGAGAATTGACATATTTAAGTTCATCCGCAAAATTAAACCTAAAAAGTACTATACTATCAAAACCAGCTTGGAATCCAAAAAGAACTTGGACCGAGTCAAAAAAGGTGACCAAAGTGGATTGCAAGCAAAAGACGTGGGGCTGATACGTGTCTTACACGGATTGCGTGATGAAGAGGAGAATTTGAGCAGTACACAAGAAATAGCAGATCAAGAGGGCTTGACTTTGGGAAGTTCCTCTCCAAGTCCTTTCACACCAATATCGACGTCCATCCCCAGCATGCCAAGGGATGCCATCGACATGTATGCGGACAGGGTGATAGACGAATTAAAGACACTGCAATTTAAAACCATGAAATCACACAAACCGCCCTTTGACAAAATGAGACAATACACGACTCTGATGAGGAAGTTGAAAGACAATAAAAACATCATAATCAACCAGTCCGATAAGGGCGGCAACATTGTGATTTGGGGCAAGAAAGGGTACATTGAGGAAGCCAATCGACATCTAAGTGACCAATCATGTTATTTAAAAACGGACATGACAGCAGTGAAACGCATCCAAGAGTTGTACCACAGTGATTTGCATCAATGGAAGCGTGAAGGTCTAATTACAAAGGATGAATTGAAATTTCTCTATAAGGAATTTCCTGTGCTTCCCAATGTATACTTTATCCCTAAGGTGCACAAACAACAGGTCACAGTACCAGGCAGACCTATTGTGTCTGCAATCAACAGCACCTTCGAAAATACGTCCAAATACATAGACTTCCATCTACAGGAGTTTGTGATCACGTTACCAGCATACATTTAAGACACTACAGAGTTCCTGTTTCACATCAACTAATGCACATGGTCGGATGATCTACTATTTATAACCATGGACATATCAACAATGAACACCAGTATAGCCCATGCAGATGGTATAAGAGCTATGCAATTTTTCCTTGACAAGCGCCCACTTGAAATGTACCGGCACAATCAAATGCTAATTAAGATGGTTGAAAAATGCTTACACAATAATGTGTTTTTATTTAACAACACAGTATATAAACAGCTCAGGGGCGTGGCAATAGGGGCATGTTTTTCCCCCTGCTACGCGGGGCTCCACGTAGGTTGGTGGGAGGAACATGTCCTCAAGGCACAGCATGCGTGCTATTGGATGAACAATGTTGTCAAGTATTGGCGTTACATTGACGTCGGTTTCGTTATTTGACGTGGTACTGTGGCACAGGCCAATGAGTTTGTCAAAGACATCAATGTAAACCAACTGAACTTAAATTTCACAGCCAGTATCAGCCCTAAATAAGCCAATTTCCTAGATCTGCACATAGAGATACAAGAGAGTAAGATAGTCACCAGTCTGTATCGCAAAACAACTTCAGGAAACACAATCCTGCACGCAGGGAGTTTTCACCCACGCCACACCATCAAAAGTATCCCCTGTGGGGAGTTTCTTAGGATACACAGAACCTGCAGTACATCAGAACTCAGGGACCAATACCAACAAGAGGCCAAAATTCGATTAATCGCAAGGGGTTATAATCCCAACAGTTTTGATGAGGCGATGAAAAAAGATAACGCCTTAAACCGCCAAGATCTCCTAGATCCTAATAGAAACAATGTGGGTACCTCTGAGAACAGCAAGGACAGTGGGGCAATAAGGCTGATAACAGGCTATAGCCGACAATCACGCCAAATCACGAGGATAGTAAAGTAACAATGGCCAATCGTCATGACAGACCATGTACTCAAAGAAGTTTTGCCAGATGCCCCGATGGTCACCTTCAGACCGGCTTACGCAATGCGTAATGATCTGGTCACAAGTAGTCCAGAAACTGCATCCAAAGATGAATGGCTTTCACCACGGAAAGGATTTTTCCGTTGCAGTTCTTGCTGGGCATGCAAATTCGGAGTGAACACTTCCACCTATGTCACCCCGTTCGACGTAACCCCGTTAGCCATAAAGGGCCATTTCATATGCCGCACAGAACTGGCAGTTTATGTACTAAGGTGTAGTTGCAACTTAGTGTACGTGGGCAGCACCAAGTTGCCAGTCCATGTACGCATTTTGCAACACTTACGAGCGATAGTAAATGCCGATCAAAGCTACCCAGTAGCACAACATTTTCAAACTACTCATGGCAAGAATGTATCGCACCTCAAGTACTTTGTGATTGATGCAGTGACCCCCAGTAAGAAAGGTGGTGATAACGAGAAGATTTTGAGACAACTGGAGTCTAGGTACATTGTCCAACTGAACAACAAGGTTCCAGGTGGTCTCAATATGGGGGAGGATCTACGTAACTTCCTATGACCACCATCACTCCATCTAGTATCATAGCATTGACTTTGAAAGAGGCTCGCTATGGTAGGGAGTGACAACCCATTGGTCGTTTGAAGTGACAGGAAAGGCTGAGGGCTCTCAGCGACAAGTCTGAAGTTGCACTTGATTATGTATCCCAAGGTCCCTTCCCAGCTAATATGAGAATCAAGAAACTTTGAAGCACTTGCACAGAGCACTTTATCACGAATTTATCATAATTTGTGGTCGCGAGGCCATCCTTCTATTTAATTTCACACTGTTTTAGCACTTTATTAATATTATAGGATCAGTACCCTCCTAAAGCCAGGCACAAGCTGAATAATCATGCCGAGTTCACCCAAACAAGGAACACCACAAAGGTGGGGGGGTGTGATAGATAGAGAGAGTAAGATGGAATCATTGGGCATTTGGGCCGAACATGACTATTACAAAATGATAGGATATTTGGTTATAGACGACCGGCTAAGTTGTGGACATATGCTATTTAAATCACTTATTTGCATACAAGGTATGAATGAAGGCATTGTGGACATTGTTGCACTACATATGGCAATAAGTAGCATGTACACATTTAAATCATGTATTTTACCATGGGTATTAAAATTGCATCACTTATGTGAATAGTGTCACGAGCAACAGCACATGAATCATTGTAAAGCAACAGTGGGCGCAGGCAGCAGCTCAACGACGAGGTACAACGACTATACGTTTGGCTTACACATGGGTCGGTTTGCACATTTATGTATATGTACGGATAATGGCCTTTAAAGATGAACCATGTACTTTACTTCATTTTGTTGTACTGCTCGAACGGGGTTCAATTAACCCAGAGTGAAATATCAACTGGTGTACTATGACTGATACCGAAATGCATTACCGGTTATGTATTTCCTATTGCACACGAGCACTTTAACAAATATGCATAAATATATTCAATTGTTAGCCATAGTATGCATAGTTTCATTACCAATTGCCTACCATGTATGCCATAGCCGTCTGTTAAATGCACTTTACAAATGGCGTCCGCATTAGTAATAGCAAGCAGGTTTCCTTGTGACATAGTCCTATTACTTTGTTTATGCATGATTATGGTTTGGCGCGAAACGGACAGGGGTTCATTTGAAATCACAGTGGCTAACTACCGTTTGACATCAGTGAGCAAGGGCACGGACGTGCCTGAAACGCGTCTGACGATATGCACCACTTTAATGCATAAATAAAAGCAACTATAAAGAAGAAGTCTGACTCTGGCGATTTTGTTATTGTTACTGTCTGCGTACCTGTCTGTGCACGAGGCACTCCAGAGGCAAGTTGGATTTTATATATATATATATATATATATATATATATATATATTTACAAACACAAAAAGCGGCGTGTTCCTGCCACTTTCTTCGGCGGGCTCTCGACTGGGTCGCCGACCCACAAGTATTCAATCACCTCCTGGATACTTTTCTTTACACAGAAAACCAGAGTCAGAGCCCCAATAGTGCGCAAAAGGGTTTATTTAGGCACAAGGAAAATTACCCTACGCGTTTCGAAGTCAGCCGACTTCTTGCTCACGGGTCGAGATCTGATCCATTGCCATTCCTTTTAAAGTGGTACAAACATATTTTCTGTGTGCATGTGATCAAACAATATAAAAGAAATACTAACAGCGTTACATTGTTGCTCAGTATTGACCAAGTGATTGTAAAGTAAATAAAGTTGCAGTTATTAGCACAGCGTTATTACATGTTGAAACCACATGTTTATGCAAAGTTTAATTATATTATTTGTGTTTACTTTAGTCCATTTATAGTCCATTAATAGAGCTGCGTGCATACATTATCTCACAATGTTTGATGGACTTAATAATAATTTCAAAGTCTTGCCCTAGTGGGCGTGATGTGCTTCTCATATGTGGTTGTTCTTAAGTATTGCCCCAGTGGGCATGGACATCCATGTTTCAAATAACCAGTTTCAATCCTGCAAGTCAAAAAACAATGGTATTCTTACTATGCTGTTCCGTGTTTAGTTTGATCACAATTGTAAAAAACATTTTTAAAAAACCATCAGAAATGGAGATATTCCGCTTGGCGGCTGTCATTATTAAAATTGGTTTCAATAAACTTTTTAACTTTGTAGATGAATTGCAAACTCATCTCCCACATTATGCCCTCTCGGCTGTAAGGTATCATACTGGATGATGTATCTGGACTCCAATTTACGAAGCTCCAGCCATCTGTTCCCTCCCCTCTCCTTTCTCTCAATGCAGTCAATTACAGTAAATTCAAGTAGATCAGGGTTTTGTTTATGTTCCACTGCAAAGTGTCTTGCCACTGGATATTGTTGATTTAGATTCTTTATTGCCCTAAGGTGTTCCAGTATTCTCATTTTTGCTGGCTTAGTTGTACACCCAATATAAAATTTGTTGCATGGGCAACGTAACGCATAGATTGCAAAATCAGTATTGCAATGTAGATGTTTATTGATTTTGTGGGATTCATGGTCTGGTGACAGTTTTAGTGCTTTACAGTTGTGGCTGTGCCTACAGGCCTTACATTTCCTACATGGAAAAAACCCTTGAATCTTATTAGCTTTTTGTAGTTCCTTGATCAAAGTTGGACTCAGACTGTCTTTTAAAGATTTTGCCTTTCTATAAGTTATTGCAGGTTTTTCATTTATAGCTTCTTTTACATCGCTGTCTAATTTTAACACATCCCAGTATTTCTTTAAACTGTGACGGACATGCCATGCCTGACTATCATATGTGGTAATGAATCTTATTTGTTAATTTTCCACACTTTTATCATGTACCTTAGGGATAAGTAAATCTTCCCTAGCAAGTAGGATAACTCGATCCTCTGCCTGTTTAATTATGGATCGACTATATCCCCTTTCTTGGAATCTTTTATTCATATGGTCTCTTTCTAGTATGTATCCTTCTGGGGTACTGCAATTACGTTTTGCTCTTATAAGTTCTCCCACTGGGACTACTTCTAATCAGGTTAGGTGGATGGCAGCTTTGCGCGTGTAACAAGCTATTACCCGCTGTTGTTTTTCGGAACAATGTGCTGCACAATCCATCATTTTCAACTTCTAATTTAACATCAAGGAATTCAAGTTGCTTTTGACTCATTGTACTTGTAAATGTCAAATTGAGAGAATTGTCATTAAGTATAATTTCAAATTCTTTTGCCTCATCCAATGTGCCATCCCAAACACAGAAAATATCGTCTATGTAACGGGCCCAGAAATGTTTTTTACAATTGTGATCAAACTAAACACGGAACAGCATAGTAAGAATACCATTGTTTTTTGACTTGCAGGATTGAAACTGGTTATTTGAAACATGGATGTCCATGCCCACTGGGGCAATACTTAAGAACAACCACATATGAGAAGTACATCACGCCCACTAGGGCAAGACTTTGAAATTATTATTAAGTCCATCAAACATTGTGAGATAATGTATGCACGCAGCTCTATTAATGGACTATAAATGGACTAAAGTAAACACAAATAATATAATTAAACTTTGCATAAACATGTGGTTTCAACATGTGGTTTCAACATGTAATAACGCTGTGCTAATAACTGCAACTTTATTTACTTTACAACCACTTGGTCAATACTGAGCAACAATGTAACGCTGTTAGTATTTCTTTTATATTGTTTGATCACATGCACACAGAAAATATGTTTGTACCACTTTAAAAGGAATGGCAATGGATCAGATCTCGACCCGTGAGCGAGAAGTCGGCTGACTTGGAAACGCGTAGGGTAATTTTCCTTGTGCCTAAATAAACCCTTTTGCGCACTATTGGGGCTCTGACTCTGGTTTTCTGTGTAAAGAAAAGTATCCAGGAGGTGATTGAATATATATATATATATATATATATATATATATATACATATATATATATATATATATATATATATATGTATATATATATATATATATATATATATATATACATTGTATTTGTATTTATTTTATTTGTAAAGCGCTAACATTCATCCTAAAAGGACATCACGGCGCTAAAGAAGAATTACAAGTGATTTAACGGCAACACTTTGGGAATTATTGATCTGGGCTGGGGAAAAGGAATGTTTTTAGTTGTTTCCTAAAAGAAAGGAAACAGTCAGTTGTTCTGAGTTTGTGGGGTAACTCGTTCCATTTTGTTGCGGCAATGTGAGAGAAAGCCCTCTCTCCCATCCTGACAGTCCGAGCTCGGGTGATAGATGCTCTTCCGGACGTCATAGATCGTAGGTTTCTAGAGGGTTTATGAAATCTGAACGTATCATGTAGGATGATGGGGCCTGTATCGTGGAGTACTTTGTGTGAAATACACAACAGTTTAAAAATGGCTCGTTGTCGCATTGGGAGCCAGTGGAGCATACATATGCACACACACACACACAAACAAACACAAGTGTTACCATCCTTGTGGGAACTGTTTGTTGACACCTGCCTTGTGGGGAATAACCTTTCCCAATGTTTTTAAAACATACCAATAACAGAAAAATGTTAAGAAAAAATCATTATATAGGATCCTGCTTCAAATCTGCAAATATATTAATATGTAATCGCGCGCCAGAACCAGTTTTGTCGGGACTTGAATGTGTGTTACCATCCTTGCGGGGACTTACTCAATATTTATCTTTTATGATTGAATATATTCGCAAACAAATGGCTAAGTGTTATTTTTCAGTGCTTTACCTATATTAAATGATAGTTTAAACATATATGAATAGCTCTTTGTGTCCTATATGCTTCCAGCGAATGGATGTTGATGATATCGCATTTCTCAGTAGAAACTATAGTATATGAAGGCATAGATGCATCAAGCTAAATTGCAATCGCAATCGCTGCGAAACAGCGATTGCGATAGCAAATTCCACTTCCGCAATGCATCAAGTGGAAAAGCAACAATTTGCAAATTCGCAAAACAAAGATTCGCTACACCCGTGGAAACCCCAGTGCGATTCCTTAAAAGCGATTCCCCACATATTTTGCAAAATGAATAGCAAATTTGCAGCCAAATAGCGATTTCGCAAATAAATCACTATCCACATGCATCAGCAATCGCAGAGAGCGAAAATGCACTAATTCGCAAAATACGAGTCGCAATTTAAGGAGAAGCCAAACCAGGTGGTAACCATGAAGTCAAATTGACAAAAAAAAAAAACATGTTGAAACAACAAACAGGTGTTGGCTAAATCAAACATACTTAAGGAGTCTCAGTAGGAGCATGAGGAAAGTCACAATGGCAGGTCTCTACATTGTGGCAAGGCAGCTGAGGCTCCAGGCTGCAGCCCAAAACAGACGCTGGATCCATGAACGCATCTTCCGGCTGTGGGTTACACTACTGGGACAGACTGAACAGGAGATCTACTCCAAATACAGGCTTAATGGGGCAATGAATAAGAAGCTCATTAGAGACCTTGACCCCCTGATGCAGCACCCAAAACGGAGGACCAATGCCGTGCCCACCCATGTCAGGTCCTGAGCTGACTGCACCTCCTGGCCTCCGGCAGCTTCCAGGGGATAGATGCATATGCAGTGGGTATATTCCAGGTTACACTTTCACGCTGCCTACAGAGTTTCCTGGACGCCATGCTGAGCTGGATACATCACTACATAACCTTCCCAACATCCCAACAGGCCTTAATGCAAACAAAAATGGACTTCTATCATACCGCACATTTTCCCCATGTAATTGGCTGCATCGACTGCACCCACATACCCATCTGTCCACCGCAGAGACCGAATACATGTACCAGAACCGCAAGTCATATCACTCCCTCAACATTCAGATGGTCTGCAATGCGAAGACCATCATTACAGACATTGTGGCACAATACCCAGGGAGCACGCATGATTTGTTTATCTTCCGGCACAGCGGCATACACATCCGCCTGGTCAGGGGTGAATTTGGCGAGGGACATCTCCTAGGTATGTTAAGACCATGTTGCCGTGCATAACAGGCACTGACCCTCTGCTCCTCCCTTCAGGTGACAGCGCCTACGCCCTCCGTGAATACCTCCTCACCCCATACCTCAACCCAGCAACACCACAGGAATGGAGGTACAATGCTGCGCATATACACACCAGAAATGTGATAGAGAGAACATTTGGCATGTTAAAGAGTAGATTCTGCATTCTCCACAAGACTGGCGGGGCCCTCAAATACCGGCCCGAGATCTGCTGCCTCATCATGGCCGTGTGCGCCATGCTTCACAATATTGCCACCAGGCGGAGGATACCTGTTGAGGTGTCTGGTAGTGAGTCGGAGGGGGACAACCTGCCACCTGCAAATGTGCATCCTGCACACGGGGAGAATTCTGCTGAAGGCCACAGGCTCCGCACGCACATCACACAGAACTATTTCTAGTGCATCCATACCCCTCACACAACACTGCACTCATGCAAGCCACATCAAAGATTGACATGAGGATGATTTGTTTTCAAAATAAAGCTTGTGTTTATTTCACACAGTCTCAATGTGCTTCCATCAGCAAGAAATAAGGGTACAGTTTTAATACGTCCAAGGTCATGTAACGTGAGCTGGTGTGCATGGTTGCCTCACCACGCCACAGCCTGAAATGTAAAGTAACTAGCTCCTCCTGCCACGCCCACCCTGCCGCCTCTCACCCTCTACGTTAGGCTGGTTCTGTCGGGATGCAGTGTTGGGCCGGGCACTGCGCCTCCTGTCTGTTTGCACCGGCACAGACAGGCTGCTGAGGCTGGATGCCCCTTCGCTGGCATCATCCCCCCCCACTTGCATTGCTACGGTCTGCCGCCTGTTGGTGCTCCACAGGGTTGGTGACCTGCTCCAGGGCTGTTGCTACATCCGTACAGCATTGGACCATCTGGATTTGTATGGCCAATGATCTTCTCGAGAGCTGGGATGTGGGATTCCCGATCAGGTGATTTGAACGGGTGTAGGCTGACAGCCATGTGAGCAGCTGCCTGTGGCGTCTGCGGGTGACGTCCTGCTGCGCTACCATCAGCTGGTTGCTCTCTCTCACCGCTGTGGTCAGTTCCTGCACACTCTCTGTGAGGAGACTGATATTGCCTGCTGTTTTGTACAGCTGCAGCTGCATTGCTGCCATGTGCTGTGCCTGCTTGCGAAGCACACGCAGCATCTGAGCCTCAATGCCCAGGCCCAAGTTGTGTGCGTGTTGCTCCATGGCTGCTGTGGTAGGCACGGAGCGCTGCTGCCTTGACCTGTTGCTGGCCTGGCCCGCACACTTGCTGTGGTTTGTGTGTGCCTCCTGGGTGGTGGTGGGGTCTGCTCCACTGCCTTATGTGCCGGGACGTGCTGTTGTGCCCCGGCTGTAGCTGCATGGGTGGCCCTGGGTGTCAGTGCAGGTGCATGCTGCCTCTCCCCCTCCGTCTCTTCAAGTGTCTCTGCAATGTGGAAGATGTCACTGTCAGACGTGTCAGTATCCGCTGCACCTGTGATGTGAATGAGTGCATGATTACTGGTATGATTAAGGCATCTGGGATGTTGCAACATGCATGCAGGCTCGCTATTGGTTTATGTCTGCATTCCCTGGCTGGCTTTTGGGGTCTGTGCATCTTTACTAATCTGGCTGTGTTTGGTTATCAAGGCACCTTTACACACTACAGGTTCCTAAATGCATTTGGGTGTTTGGGAGGAACAGGGACTGGAATACTGTGCTCACAAATATGGAATGCACTGGGGGCATGGGCATTGTTAGGGTACGGGGTCGCAGTAGAATGCCTCTTACCTTGAGATTGGTGTGTGGTGCCTGAGGTGTCCAATTGGGTGATGCTCACGCAGGCTTCAGGGTGTATGGTGTCCTCCACTAGGTCCTCCATGGGGTTTTTTTCAGGGACTGTGGGGTCTCCCCCTCCTGTAGCCGATCTCTCCCCCAGTCTCTCAGCTATTCGCTCCTTGGCACGGCCTGTGAGGTTGTACCAACTCTTTTTTAAATCATCGATGGACTGGTGGGTGACTCTCACCGCGTTCACCTTTGCTTAGATGTGCACCCAGATGCGCCTCTTGGTTGCCTCGGGCACCTTCCAGGACAGCTTCCCTAACAGTTGGTCATGGTCCCGGCTCGCTCCTTCAATGAGGTACTCAAGTTCCTTCTCATTGAACTTTATCTTGCGCTTGCACGCTTTCTCACTTGGTCCTGCAGCTTCCTGGGACATTGTGGATTGATTTCCACTCCTGTATGGGCACTGCAGAGTGTGGCTCCTGGAGCTCAATTCTCTGCCTCCTCCTGTATCCAGCTCTGTGCTCTGAATGATGCATGTATCAGGCTACTTCCTGGTAGTGATGTCATCATTGTGCTCCAAATGCGACTTAACGTTTTTGCGATCTTGCAATGTGCAAGATCGCTATTTGCGAAATCGGTATTTGCGAATTCGCAATTTGTGTGCTGGAAACAGCCGGATTTGTGATTTTTTAAGGATTTCTGCAAAGTCACATTTGGCGATTGCGGTAGGGTGCGAATCGCCAATTATTAGCTATTTTCATGTTGCATCCAACTCTGCGAATTCTTAATTGCGATTCATTATTTTTCGCTATTTGGAATTCGCAGAATGGTTGCTTGATGCATCTAGGGGAAAGTCCAAGGAAAGGGATTCACAGATATCTAGTCTATTGCTTAGTTCTCACAAACATTAAGGGATAAGGATCCAACAAATAGTTACAGTAATATAGAGGCCAAAGAGTATGCAATGTTGTCAGATGGGAAAGCCAAGTTGAAATTACCTAGTTTTTTGCATCAACTTTAACATTGTCTTGGTGTGGCTATACAGTAATAGCCACCAAAGTTATCACAAATGATTATTGTAATGTTCTAGAGCTGACATAGGGAGTGTGTTGTGATAGTAATTTTCAAGACCCAATAGAGATAGTGCATGATGATATTGATGCTCAGGTTCCCACGGATATAGTGTTTAATTATAGTCTCCCTGAAGTCCCCATAGGTAGAGTGTGATTATATTTATGTTAAAGCCCCCGCAGAGGTGGTGAGTGATTATAATAATACTCAATTCTCTGTAGAGATAGTGTGCGATGATAGTTATATTGAAGTCACATGAGATAGTTTCTTTAACACACTCACTAAGCTACTTAGCGACTTCCTCTGGTTAAACGCGTGTCACAGGATGGCGTTAGCAAAACTGTATCTGCCCACTGATCAAGAGGGCCTTGCCGCACCCTGTTTGGAGCACCACTATTTGGCGGCGCAACTGCAGTGGATAGCTCGCTGGCTCGTAGACCAAGGCCGCGAAGACACTGCAATCACGCTACCCTCTCACTCTCCAGATCATTTCACAAAACTGTTTCACCCCGTTATTAAAGCTGCAACGCCGACAATGCTCCTCTTGGCGGCGTATAAATGCTACTGCCGAAGCTTGTATCTAACCAGAACGCTGGTCCCCTTTGCACTGGCCATACCACTGGAGGGCACTCCTAGAGGGCCTGGGGTGCTCACACCTCTCGAACTAACGGAATGGCACAAAGCTGACATACAGACTCTGGGGAATCTGAATAGAGACTGCACCCTCATACCATATGACTCCCCGGTCGGAGAGTTGGGATTGCCACCAAGGCAATTCCTGAGGCAGCGCTCGCTGATCGCGACGCTAACCTCTAGATGGGAGGACATGAATGCGGAGCTGAACCATCACCTTACCATACAATACCTTCATGTCATGGGACGTGGCAGACACCTGGTTCGCTGGTTTGTAGCGTCCCTCCATACACATATGGCGATAAGTCTGGTCCCACTCCTCCTTATATGGGAAACAGACCTAGAGCGACAACTGGAAGACAGGGAATGGGATAAGATAATTAAGAGCCCAGTACGTATACCCAGAAACATGAGATTCCGACAAATACAACTGCTCATTGTCCACAGAGCATACCTTACACTTGAAACGAACAATAGGTACTTCCACAGCACAGATGCGGTGTGCCCTTGCTGCACCGAAACAGGGGCGGGATTGATACATGTGTTGTGGGGATGCTGCAGATGGCACACATATTGGCGAGCGGTTGGTAGGCTATTGCACAAATGTACAGGTCGAGACATACCCTTTGAATGGCCCGTTTACTTGTTACACCAATTCCGCAGAACTCCGGCCACGAAGGTTACATCCCGGTTTCTTGAACTGGGAATGGTTGTGGCTAAGCGGCTTCTGACCAAGAGGTAGAAATCTCAAGACTCGCCACATATACAGGCATGGAGGTACTCATTCCTAGCATGGGCCAAAGCAGAGGGAATTGCCATTCTATAGGAGGAAACACTGGGGCTCCGGAAGGAGCCCATAGTGTCGCAATGGGAGGGACTTCTACGGGCCTTGAAACAAACAGAGGAAGGTGATCCTGAGGGACAACCCGAGACTGACGAAGGCATGCCAACAGCACACAACGAGCCATCCGCTGACAGGGCTATGGTATGCCGTACAGATGCACATACAGGCTCTGCTTCCTGAGGTGGACGTCGCCAAAGGCAATAAACGGTGAAAGCTGTCTAACAGATGTGGGGGTGAGGGGGCGGCGGGAGCGGGGAAGAGGGGAGGACAAGTTGTGGGAAGAGTACACAAACGTCGGTTTATGCTGCTGTTACCGGTTGTTTTGTTTGAGAACTGTTGGTTCTAGCTTATAGCATCTGTTCAGTTGTCCAAGTTGTATGATCTGAAAGAACTCTGTACAGCATTCTAATGGAATCGCCTCACTATTATATGATCACTTTTACCCCTGAGGAAATGGACTAATGTGGAGGTTCAATTTCTTTCTGGACTAAAAAAAACACTGACTTGCAATGTTATGATTAATATACATTCAACTGTAATAATTTCCTGACATTGATGGATGGTTCAACATATGGTCAGTCTGATACAATGTAACTTGTCTTTTATGAAGATGTATAATGAAAAATAATTAAAAACAGATTTAAACAAAAAAAGTCACATGAGCTAGTGTGTCAGAGTGATGCCCAGGTTTGCCACACAGATAGCATGTTATTATAGGCATTCTCAAATCCTCCAAAAGATAGTGTCTGATTACTATAGTCATGGCCAGGTCCCCAGAGATATAGTGTCTGGTTATAGTCACATTCAGGTACCCCTCGAGCTAGTGTATTATGATTTTCATGCTGCAGTTTATGCAGAAACAGTGTGTTATTATAGTAATTTTAAGGTTCCCACAGAGACAGTGTGTGATTACAGTCCTGCTAAAGTCCCCGCATAGATAGTGTGTGATTATAATCATGTTTAAGTCCCCACATGGAGAGTGTTATGATAGTCATGTTCAAGTCTTACATGGCATATAATGATTCTTATGCTGATATTCGTGCAGAAATAGTATGCCATTATAGTTCTGCCCAGGTCTCCACAGATATAGCATTTAAATATAGTCACTCTAAAGTTCCCATAGAGATAGAATGTGATTATATTCATACTCAAGTTCCCCTCAGATATAATGTACAATTGTACTTATGTTCAAGTCTTCAAGAGTGGGTGGTTACAATCATGTTTAAGTCCCCATATAAAAAGTGTTAGGATAGTCATGCTTAACTCCTTATATAGAGAGGGTTTTGATAGAAATGTTCAGTTTCCTGGAGAAATGGTGTATTATAATAATCATGCTCAGATTCTTGAGAAACATGGTATGTGATTATAGTGATGCTAAGGTGGAGTCACAGATAGTGTGTGATTATAGTCATGCTCAAGGCCTGCAGACATATTGTTGGATTATAGTGAAGCACAGTTCCCCACAGAGATAGTGTGTGATAACACTCATGCTTAATTCCCCACAAAGATAGTGTGTGATTGGTTATATTGATGTCCATGTCCCCACAGAGATAGTGTGTGAATATAGTATTACCACTATCCCTAAAGCGATAGTGTGTGATTATAGACATGCCCAGGTCCCCAAAGAGATAGTGTGTGATAAAGCACATGCTCAACTACCCACAAAGATAGTTTGTGATTGATTATATTGATGTCCAGGTCTCCACAGAGATTGTTTGTGCTTATGGTATTACCACTGTCCCTAAAGAGATAGTGTGTGATTATAGACATGCCCAGGTCCCCACAGAGATAGTGTGTGATTATAGAAGTGTCCAGGTCCCCACAGAGTTGGTGTATGACTGTAGTATTAGTACGCTCGTCAAAGAAAATGTGTGTGATTATAGACATGCCCAGGCTCCCCAGAGATAGTATATTATTAAAGACATGACCAGGTCCCCACAGAGATATTGTGTGATTAAAGACATGCCCAGTTCCCCACAGAGATAGTGTGTGATCATAGACACACCCAGGTCCCTACAGAGATAGTGTATGATTATACACATGCCCAGGTCACCACAGATATTGAGTTTTTATCGAGATGCACAGGTCCCCACAAAGATAGTGTATGATTATAGACATGCCCAGGTCCACACAGAGATAGTGTGGGATTATAGGGATACACAGGTCCCCACAGAGATAGTGTGTGAATATGGACATGCCAGGTCCCCACAGAGATTGTGTGTTATTGTAGACATGCCCAGGTCCCTACAAAGATAGTGTGTGAATTTAAAGATGCACGGGTCCCCACAGATATAGCGTGTATTATAGACATGCCCAGGTCCCTACAGAGATAGTGTGTGAATATCGACATTCCCAGTTCCCCACAGAGATAGTGTGTGAATGTAAGGATGCACATGTACCCAAAGAGATAGTGTATAAATATAGGGATGCACAGGGATAGTGCACAAAGATAGTGTGTGATTATATTCATGTTCAAGTCCCCATGGAGATATTGTGTGACTACAGTCATATTCAAGTCTCCACGGCGATGGGTGTCATGATAGCTATGTTGAAGAACCCATACAGATCGTATTAGTCTGGTGACTTATAAAACTAATGAATCTACGTGAGGGATATTTGTTTAAGCTCTCTCTGACATTTTTGTATCCTGGTGCTTCTATTCATCTTTTCATCCTTCCAAGGTTCATACAATAAGCACCATTTACTTGCATAACAATAAACATATGGTATTCAGCACCAAGATACTCCCGGGCGTGGATGTATACTTTATATATGCACATGAGATGTTGTGATAATCACTGGCGTAGCTAGGGGGAGCTGTGGGGGCGGTATGCTCCAGGCTGCACTATTTTTTGGGCGGCTGCCATGCGGCACTGGTGGCTCGTTGCGGCCGCCTTTATAATTTATTTGGGGGCACTGACACTACTGTAATAACTGACAGTAATGTCAGTGAGTGTCAGTGTCCCCAAATAAATTATAAAGGCAGCCGCAACGGGGCACCAGTGCTGCGCATGCGGCCCTATTTGAACTGCAAGCGGATATTCCTCCGCTCCTCTACCACTGTCTCCTTCTCAATACCAGATCACTGAGTTGTCACTCCCTTAACATCTGGAATCTCTTGAGGGAATCGAATACATCTTGCTTATTCCTTACTGAGACCTGGCTGGGGGAAGGCTCTCCCCCGGATTTGGCTAATGCCCTACCCCCTAATTATAATATCTTTATGAGGGACAGAGCGACTGGTAGAGGAGGCGGTGTGGCTTTGCTCGTGGACAATCGCTTTCCCTGCACGACCTTTCCTGTAAATAATATTCAGGGCTTTGAGTCTTTAGGTTTTATCCTTCACCTTTCTCCCTCACAAGCCTGTACTGGGATCCTTCTCTACAGAACGCCGGGACCTCTTGGCTCTTTTTTTGATGACCTCCAATCGGCACTCTCTGTGCCGTGTCTTAGATCAGAGCAGTGTATCCTACTAGGTGATTTTAATTTGCACATGGATAACAATTTAGACCCAGAGGTTTTAAAACTTGTTGATATAACGGCTCCGTTAGGATTGGTACCTTTTGTTCTGGGGCCGACTCATAATAAAGGTCATACCCTGGACCAGGTCTTTTCTACAAGACCACTAAATGTGTCTCCTCCGCAGCCGGTTCTGTGGTCCGACCATTTTTTAATTAACTTTGTGCTGCCCTCTACTGCTATATCTCGGATGAGGCCTCTAAAAGACACCATGAGGACCTCTCGGCCTTTTCACTTGATCTCTGCTGATATGTTATCTGAAGCCCTCTCTAGTTTCCCTCGCCAACTTTCTGGCAATTTGGAAGAGAATCTTATTCTCTTCCAGGATTGGTTTACGGCCAGATTGGAGGTGCTGGCTCCCGAGAAGAGGACTAAATCCACAGAGAGTGTCAGAAGGTACCTGAAGATTCCGGCTCCGCTGGAGTATCAGACCCAAGGAGATGCTAAGCTCCCAATTCCCTTTCACCACTGTGCCGGATTTCTCTTGCAACAGTGATAACAGGGAAAGGGGAAGTGGATAACAAACAGAGAGACTGCTCACACATAAATCTTCTCCCGCTCAAGGAATGGTGTAGATTATTCTGTAAAACATAAGGACAACATTACTAAGTTCTGACCCCTCAATACCCTAGTTCCTAAAATTCTCTCCTAGGAAACCTGACCTTTATTACCTGTGTGAGTGTGAGCTTTAGCTACTCTCTATAGGCCTTGTTTCTCTACTATTTAGATGATGATAGATGAGCTGACCAGTTGACCAGGAGAAGTCGAAGGTAGTGAAGTGTCCAGCTGCACCGGAGAAATTGGAGGTACACAAGAATATATATATATATATATTTTCATCTACATGAAGTAATTGTTCTTGAATTGAGTTAGCAGCTCCTGACATATATTACACCGAAAGTTCAAACAGGGGAGTTCCAAGAAGGCAAGAAAGTTTATGGCTGTCAACTTGTGCAAGTCTTCAAATAAGCTCTAGAACACTGTGAATCTGCAACAGGAATACAGTTCTAGAAATAACCAAACTGGTTCGAAACTGGTTCGAGCTCACCGACATGAGGCTGCTAGCCGCTTGTGAAGGCTCAGCGGGATCTGATCTCTGGAGTACTCAGCGCTCGAGTACAGCTGACAGAAGAATGACGAAGTCGCTCCAGGCGCCCCAGTGAAGAGACCAAAATCGAAGAGTGGGGGCAAGGGGGCGAGAACTGCAAGCTAGGCTGAGGGAAAGGGAGAAGCCTCGTTAAAGTCCGAGAGGCTCAAGCAAATATAACGTGAGGAAAAGGGGGCAGCCGGGAATGCCGCCGGGCTCTAGGAAAATACACAGGAAGGTGAAAGGAAATACGGAAACACCTATCCTGACTGAACTACTCACAAAAACTATGAATCTATACTATGAGAGAGAGCGCGAAAGAATACGTTCGCCTCTCAGGGATAATGCCGTTGAAGTGCGCCGTTTTTCGAACGCTCGCGCTCCAAGTCACAGAGACGGCGTTCTAAGGAAGACATTAGAACGCTAACTGGTCCCCTGACACTGGCAACAAGGAAGTGGATGTTCCAAGGCGAGACGATAACTCGCCACTAGTAATGTCCAGTTAAGGGAAGGGGGGGAATACTTGCTGATGGAGGAAATCTGCGAAGAACTGCCTGCCCTGGGTCCAATCCTGACAGTACCCCCCACCAAAACCCCCTTCCTAGGCTTGTGTGGATAAGTTTTGTGAAACTCTCTCACTAATCTGGCTGCATGAACATTAGAGCTGGGTTCCCAGGATTGTTCTTCAGGACCAAAACCTTTCCAGTCCACTAAATAGAAAAGCTGTCCCTTCCTGATCTTAGAGTCTAAAATTCTCTTAACTTCATATTCCTCCACTGAGTCTACCTGAACTGGAACGGGTGGAAGAACCTTACGAAGATTTGGTGGATTTTTCCGAATCAAAGATACATGGAATGTTGGATGGATTTTCAATGTTTTTGGCAAATGGAGTCTCAAACTAACAGGATTTATCATTCTGTCCACTGAATAGGGTCCCACATACCTGGGTTGAAACTTCCGATTTCCCCGCAAGCGCATATGGCGCGTGGAAACCCAAACCTTCTCCCCAGGCAGATAAACTGGATTTGCCTTGCGACCCTTATCTGCTTGCTGCTTAAAAGCTGCCTTAGCCTTGACCAAATTTGCAGTTGCTGACTGCAGGGCAATCTGTAACTTATGGATAACTTCCTCAGCAGCTGGAACATCCCCTACAACTCTGCCCACCAACATATTGGGATGTCTACCTGAATTCAAGAAAAAGGGAGAAAACCCCGTGGCGGTATGCACTGAGTTATTATAGGCAAATTCCGCTGGAGCTAGTAAAGATGGCCAATCTCCTTCCTGGTCCAGCAAATATAGACGCAGGTACTGTTCTAAATCTTGGTTTACTCTCTCCGTCTGTCCATCGGTCTCGGGATGATAACCAGTTGACAAACGAGAATCCACCCCCAGACCTCTTAGGAAAGATCTCCAAAATCGGGACACAAACTGGGACCCCCTATCTGAGATCACTACTTTTGGGATTCCATGCAATTTGACTATGTGTTGAACAAACAGGGTGGCCAAATCAGTTGCATTAGGGAGACCCTTGAGAGGAATGAAATGACTCATCTTGGAAAATTGATCTACCACCACCCAAATGACAGACATCCCTTGACTAGATGGTAACTCAACAATAAAGTCCATGGAGACGGTGTGCCAAGGATAAGGTGGGACTGGTAATGGCATTAAAAGGCCTTGTGGGGATTGCCTGAGACTTTTCCCTTTCAAACACAGTTCACAAGTGGCTACATACTGTCGAACCTGAGCTTCCATGCCTGGCCAAAGAAAATTTCGTTTTACCAGCTCCAAAGTCTTCAAAACTCCCTTGTGGCCCGCCAAGGGCTGATCATGGACCATTCGAATGGTCTCTTCTTGTAGTTTCTCTCCAGGGACAAACATTTTCCCTTGAAAATAAGGTTTCCCATTTTCCACTAGACGATCCGGACCCTTATTCTCCCAATTCATGTATTCATCTTTTTTGAATTCCAAGACTATCTTCTCTTCCATCTCGTCCTCAACAGTTACTGCAACGATCTTATCCGCAGGGATGAGGAATTTCTCAATTTTCTCCTCAGAATTCTCTCCCACATTTAGTCGAGAGAGGGCATCAGCCTTTCCATTGGTCACTCCTGGCTTGTATGTGAGAACAAAATCATAATCAGCAAAGAATAAAGACCATCGAAGCTGCCTCGGGGTCAAGGTTCGCGCTGACTTAAGAAACTGCAAATTCCTATGGTCTGTAAACACAGTTACCACATGCCGAGCTCCCAACAAATAATGTCGCCACTCAAGAAACGCCACCTTCACTGCCAGCAACTCCTTGTCAGCTATAGCATAGTTAATTTCAGCTGCAGTAAGTTTTCGGGAGTAAAAGGCGACTGGATGAAGTTGCCCCGTCTTCTTATGGCGTTGGGACAAAACTCCCCCAATGGCCAGATTGGAGGCATCTGCCTCCACAAAAAATGGTTCCAACGGATCCGGGTGTTGCAAGATGGGTGCCGAGACAAAGGATTCTTTGAGGAATTGAAATGCGCCTTCTGCCTCAGTTCCCCATACAAACTTTTCGTTCTTCCGCAGCAAGCGAGTAATGGGGCTCACCTTTTCTGAAAAATTCTGGATGAATCGCCGATAAAAATTAGCGAACCCTAAAAAACTCTGGATTTCTTTCACTGAACTTGGAGCTGGCCAATCTCGGATCGCCTTGAGTTTGGATTCATCCATGGAAACTCCCTCTGGAGAGAGTATGTATCCCAAAAACTCCACCTTGGTTGCATGAAACGCACATTTCTCCAACTTCACAAAGAGTTGATTCTCCAACAAACATTCCAAAATGGTACGTACATGCTGGATATGTTCCTCGGTACTTTTGGAAAAAATAAGAATATCGTCAATATACACCACTGCGAAGCGGTCCAAAAATTCACGAAGGATGTCATTCACAAAATTTTGAAATGCCGCTGGGGCATTGCACAACCCAAAAGGCATGACCTGGTATTCAAAAAGCCCATAACGAGTTCTGAAAGCCGTTTTCCACTCGTCTCCTTCTGCCATCCGGACCAAGTGGTAAGCCCCCCTCAAATCCAATTTAGTGTAGATCTGGGCCTCCTTTACCTGATCCAAAAGTTCTGAGATAAGTGGCAATGGGTATCGATTCTTCTTGGTCACCAGATTCAAGGCCCTATAGTCTATACAAGTCCTCAGACTTTTGTCCTTTTTCGGAATAAAGAAAAGGGGAGAGGAAACTGGGGATTGAGAGGGCCTGATGAATCCGTTAGCCAGATTTTCGTCTAGGTATTCTTTCAAATGCAGATTTTCAGATTCCGAAAGAGCATATATGCGACTACAAGGAAGCGAGGCTCCTGGTTCCAACTCAATTTTGCAGTCATATTCCCGATGGGGAGGAAGTCTCTGCGCCCCTCGTTCATCAAAAACGGCTTTTGAATCTTGATACTGTGCAGGAATTTCGGGGAGTTCCACCAAACAAATTACTTGTGGTTGATTGGCCAAACAGTACGTTTCACTCGACTCCGTCTTCACAGGATGGGAGTGGAAACAATGTTCCAGACAAAAATCAGAGGTCAAATCTACAGTTCTCCTAGTCCAGTCAATTTTCGGATTATGCTCTGTTAACCAAGGCAGACCCAAAATCAGTTGGAATTGAGGAGCATCAATTAAACTGAATCGAAGATAACTCTTATGCTCTCCAGGGCCAATCACTGAGATGGTTTCAGTATCGAAAGCTATCGGGCCGGAAGATAAAGGGGTTCCATCCACAGCTCGCACAGGTTCCGGCTTTTCCTTCCTAACAAAATTAATGCCCAATCTTTTTGCAAACAGAATATCGCAAAAATTTCCGGTAGCTCCAGAATCAATCATGATTGCCACATTGGCACTTTGTTCTTTTCCAAATATTATTTGACAAGATAGGATGAGATGAGGTGCCGATAACTGCATGGTGTTTGACAATGACTGAATTAAGGGAGTTGTCTTACATTCGGCTTCCACCAGGGCAACCCCGTCTACTGGTGAAGCTTGTCTTTTACCCACGTCGAAGTCTTGGGTCTGCGTGGACACTCCTTGACAAAATGCCCAGAACCTCCACAGTACATACATAACTTGCCTTGTCTTCTCTTTTCCCGTTCCTCCGTACTAAGCGGTCCCCGGACAGTTCCAATTTGCATTGGTTCCTCTACTGTGACTTCTTCCTTGGACTTAACACTCTCAGGCCGCATGCGATCAAATCTTGGAGGAAAGGTCCGAGTTTCTTTTCGTCGCTCCTGACGCCTCTCCGATTGCCTCTGGTCAATTTGAAGTACTAAGTCTATGAGTTCTGAGACGTCGGTGGGTCTCTTGGGAATCTGGGAGAGTCCATCCTTCAGTTCATCACGTAGACCTCTGTAGAAAATTGCTGCTCTTTTTTCTGAAGGCCAATTAGTCTCCACAATAAGCTTATTGTACTGCGCTAAGTAGGCCACCAACTCTCGATTTCCTTGCTTCAAATCCAGTAACTCATTGTCTGTGGTTTGAGAGATTGCTCTCCTATCAAAAATTCGTAAGAATTCTGCCTTGAATTCCTGAAAATTGTACAACACCGGATCATTTGTAGACACCAAAGGCAATGACCAAGAAGCGGCATCTCCACTCAGGTATGACAGCATGAACGCCACCTTGGACTGATCTTCTTTGAAAATTATTGGCTTGCAGAGATAGTGCAAAGAACACTGAGTGACAAAAACCTGTGCCTTATTTGGGTCACCCAGAAATCTCTCGGGAGGGGCTAATGGAATGGTGGGGGACATGGCATGCACTACCTGTGTGGAAAACTCACTGGTGGCAGGCGAAGGATTAAAGGTTTGTGACTTAGAACCCCCTAAATCAGGACTGGGACTAACCGTGAGTTCATTTATCTTTTGACGCAGAAAACTAGTCTCCTGATTGGATTTCCTAACCTCCTCTCTGGTTTCTATCAACTGTTTTTGTAAATCTTCTAAAATGGATCCCAAAGCTTTTAGGTCGAGTCCTTCGGCCATGACACCCAAGCGGAATTTCAGCTGGCACTTCAATCTGTCAGAAGGTACCTGAAGATTCCGGCTCCGCTGGAGTATCAGACCCAAGGAGATGCTAAGCTCCCAATTCCCTTTCACCACTGTGCCGGATTTCTCTTGCAACAGTGATAACAGGGAAAGGGGAAGTGGATAACAAACAGAGAGACTGCTCACACATAAATCTTCTCCCGCTCAAGGAATGGTGTAGATTATTCTGTAAAACATAAGGACAACATTACTAAGTTCTGACCCCTCAATACCCTAGTTCCTAAAACTCTCTCCTAGGAAACCTGACCTTTATTACCTGTGTGAGTGTGAGCTTTAGCTACTCTCTATAGGCCTCGTTTCTCTACTATTTAGATGATGATAGATGAGCTGACCAGTTGACCAGGAGAAGTCGAAGGTAGTGAAGTGTCCAGCTGCACCGGAGAAATTGGAGGTACACAAGAATATATATATATATATATTTTCATCTACATGAAGTAATTGTCCTTGAATTGAGTTAGCAGCTCCTGACATATATTACACCGAAAGTTCAAACAGGGGAGTTCCAAGAAGGCAAGAAAGTTTATGGCTGTCAACTTGTGCAAGTCTTCAAATAAGCTCTAGAACACTGTGAATCTGCAACAGGAATACAGTTCTAGAAATAACCAAACTGGTTCGAAACTGGTTCGAGCTCACCGACATGAGGCTGCTAGCCGCTTGTGAAGGCTCAGCGGGATCTGATCTCTGGAGTACTCAGCGCTCGAGTACAGCTGACAGAAGAATGACGAAGTCGCTCCAGGCGCCCCAGTGAAGAGACCAAAATCGAAGAGTGGGGGCAAGGGGGCGAGAACTGCAAGCTAGGCTGAGGGAAAGGGAGAAGCCTCGTTAAAGTCCGAGAGGCTCAAGCAAATATAACGTGAGGAAAAGGGGGCAGCCGGGAATGCCGCCGGGGTCTAGGAAAATACACAGGAAGGTGAAAGGAAATACGGAAACACCTATCCTGACTGAACTACTCACAAAAACTATGAATCTATACTATGAGAGAGAGCGCGAAAGAATACGTTCGCCTCTCAGGGATAATGCCGTTGAAGTGCGCCGTTTTTCGAACGCTCGCGCTCCAAGTCACAGAGACGGCGTTCTAAGGAAGACACTAGAACGCTAACTGGTCCCCTGACACTGGCAACAAGGAAGTGGATGTTCCAAGGCGAGACGATAACTCGCCACTAGTAATGTCCAGTTAAGGGAAGGGGGGGAATACTTGCTGATGGAGGAAATCTGCGAAGAACTGCCTGCCCTGGGTCCAATCCTGACAGAGAGACGCAGCTCCGCCCCATGGTTTACCCCCCATCTGAAGGCCTTACGTCAGGAGTGTAAGAAGGTGGAAAGGGCCTGGCAACGTGCCTATGATCCTGCCGAGAGACTGCGATATAGAATGGCGACAAGATCTCACCACAGGCAAATCTGGGTCGGTAAAAAGGCGTATTTGGAACGTAGAATAGACGAGGCCGATAACGCTAGTAGAGAGATTTTTAGAATCGTTAAGGATTTTATCTCTCCTTCCCTAAACACTCCCTCTCACACGCACTCAGAGGCTTGGATAAATCAACTAGCCGAGTTCTTTGTTGATAAGATTAAATCCATTCAGGATTCTTTCCCTCCCACCTGCCCCTCGATGGACGTTGGTTGTATGTCGTCCCTGCCTTCTTTGGATGACAATGGTCCTTTTTTCTGTGAATTCCCTCCTATGTCCCTCACTACTTCTTTTGACCTTCTGTCCCAATTGAAGTCTGGTTCGCCGCTGGACCCTTGTCCAGCGAAGTGTCTGGGGAGAGTGGCGTCAGTGCTTAACACCCTACTGAACCCACTTCTTAATTCCTCCCTGTCCACTGGGGTGGTCCCTCAGGCCTGGAAATGTGCTTTGATAATACCGCTGATCAAAAAGCCTAACCTTGACCCTCTTATTCATGCAAACTACAGGCCGATCTCTCTCCTCCCGGTGCTGGCGAAAGTAACCGAGAAGCATGTACATCGGTCGATCTCAAATTTCATCGAGGAGAACGACCTTCTTCACATGTCTCAATCTGGCTTCCGTGCTAATTTTAGCACGGAGACTGCCCTTCTCGAGGTCACCGACGCCATTAGGGAGGTGTTAGATTCTGGAGGTAAGGCCATGTTGGTTATGCTTGATTTGTCGGCGGCGTTCGACACCGTGCCCCACGAAGCCCTCCTTTTAAGACTCTGGGAAATTGGCCTTCGGGGGACGGTGTTGAGCTGGTTTAAATCTTTTTTGACCGGCCGCCGGCAAATGATCTGGGCGCCCCCTTATTCCGTTGAGATGCCGTCGCTAGAGGTTGGAGTACCCCAGGGTTCCATTCTTAGCCCCATGCTGTTTAACATCTTCATGGCCCCTCTGGCGGTGGTTGCGGAATCCTTTGGCGCCCAGATCATATCCTATGCTGATGATACCCAGCTTCTGTTCACATGTGACAGAGGTGAGGTCTTCAATGGCATTCGGATTAGAGACTGTCTTGATGCTGTCTTCGAGTGGTTCCGGTGTCATGGCCTTAAATGCAACTCCGATAAATCGGAGCTGCTTTTTTTTGGCTGTACTCCCGATCCCAGCTGGAAGGCCTGGTGGCCACAGGACATGTTTCCCCCGGACAGTGCCTCAGTCAAGGCGAAAAACCTTGGAATTCTGATTGACTGTGACCTATCCTTCAGGCCCCATATCATCGGGCTTTCTGGGAAATGTTTTGGCATCCTCCGGATGCTTAGAAAATTCCTTCCTTAGTTGTCACTTCACCACAAAAAAACCATCGTGCAGGCTCTAATAGGGTCGCGTTTGGATTATGCGAACGCCCTCTATTTGGGTCTACCCAAATATCTTTTGACCCGCCTGCAAGTGGTGCAGAATTCTGCGGCTCGAGCCATCTTCGGGCTTCTGAGACGGGCCAGTGCTGCCGAGCTACTCAAAGCCTTGCATTGGCTGCCCATCTCTAAGAGAATCTTATTTAAAAGCCTAACTTTGGTTTTTAAAGCCCTTCGCGGTATCGGCCCGAAGTACATCGGGAAACGCTTCTCTCTTTACCTGCCTAGCAGGGCTCTGCGATCTGCTTCTTTAACTAAAGTGGCTGTGCCTGCCATCAAGCGTTCCAGAACTGGAGGCTGGGCTTTTCGGTATCTGGCTTCGCGGGGCTGGAATGAGCTACCTTTGTTTTTACGAAGGGCAAATAGCCTCCTTGCTTTTAGGAAGGAATTAAAAACTTGGCTTTTTTCTGCTTAGGGTTTTTCTTTGGTCTTTTTCTTTTAGTTTTTAGTTGTTGTGTTGTCACTCTGTATCAAGTTCTCTTCGCCAAAGCGCCGGGATGCTCTTTGGAGTAGCCGTGCTCTATAGAAGAAAATAAATAACATAACATAACATAACATAACCTCCACCTGCTGCTTGAAACTGCAGCATACAGCGCACGCACGCCACGACCATCACCTAGCATAGGCCCGTGACGTACAGAGCGGGCTGCTGAAAGGAAGTTCAGTTGTCTATGACGTACTGAAAAGGAAGCAGAAAGGAGAAGTGGTTCGGAATTTCTCTGCGTGCAGTAAGTAGGAAGAGTGTTGCACACATGGGACTTTCTCTCCACTCGGTGGGTCCCTAAAAGTATGGGACGCAGGTGGGGGGCACGGGAGGACGCCGACACAGGCCCGTGTTTGCTGCCGAGGAAGTTATTTGGTCCTAATTGTGCTTTAAAATGTGTCCTCAGCTCCCCATGGGGTGCGCTGTGTTGACCCCTGACCTATATATCTTTGTAACGTTGTCTAAATCTAGTATGCTAATAAGCAGTGGGTACAGGCAGGTGATATACTACCTAGATGTATGAGCACACCATGTTATCAAATTTTAACATAGCTGGCATAATTTTAATGTTACATCACCAACATTTCTCCCTAGGGTCGCTACAGTGTTAAAGTCACTATACCAGAACTCGACAGTACCAGCCCTTTTCAGCATAGCTCCCGGAGCAGCAATAAGAACTATCTGCACTTCTCAGCACGGCTGCTGTGCTTGCAGTGGACAGTATATGTTGTGCTGCTTTGCCACTAAATGATCCTACCAGCACTTCTGTTATTCTTATAAATGATATGATGACTGCATTTCAACTGGACTGCTACTCTAGGTAGCAACTGTAGCAGCACCTGTCAGCAGGGCTGCTAAATCAGTAATGGGGAGTATCATTACTTCTTAGCAGAGCTGCTCTACTAGAGCTGGACATTACCAATACCTCTCACATTAGCACTTGAAAAACTACTGTGTTACTTCTGGACTGCTGCACTACATACCGGCAGTATCAGCAGTTCTAAGCAGAGCGGATCTATTGGTAATGGGCACTGGCAGCTCTTCTCAGCAGAGAGGCTCTACTCATGCTCCATTTTGCAAGCACATCTGGGCAGGCTGTTGGACAGGTGGTGGACAGTGGTAGCACTTTTCAGCAGGCTTGCAACTTATGTAATGGATGGTAGGCCTGATAATCCTATGACGAACAGCACCACCATTAGACAATAGTCATTTTATAGACCCTGGAAGGATGAGAGACTGATTAAACACACCTGAGTTTGAACCTGGAATCATGAGGACACATGCAGATCTTTCTAATTAATGTGTTATACCAATGAGC
Organism: Lissotriton vulgaris; assembly: GCF_964263255.1. Classification (NCBI taxonomy): domain Eukaryota; kingdom Metazoa; phylum Chordata; class Amphibia; order Caudata; family Salamandridae; genus Lissotriton; species Lissotriton vulgaris. The sequence continues at coordinate 286,243,171 of NC_141689.1, read as the reverse complement.
CACCAGACCCTAGCAGCTACTCCTATGACAAATGTCCTAGGAGCTGAGAAAAGAAAGCCTTGTAAACTATGAGCAGGACATACCTCTGGTGCCTGTGTCTTCAGCTGGCTGAATACCGTGTGATGGCTGGTTCTTCTAGTCTCTTCCTAGACTTGGTGTCTGCTAGTTTCCTTCTAGATTGGGTGCCTGCTAGTTTCTTCCTACACCTGGTGCCTGCCAGTCTCTTCCTAGATTTGGTGTCTGCTAGTTTGTCCCTAGACTTGGTGTCTGTTAATCTCTTCTTAGATTTGGTGTCTGATGTTGTCTCCCTAGACTTGGTATCTTCTAGTCTGTTCCTGGATTTGGTGTCTGCTAGTTTCTCTCTAGACAATAGGACCCTCTTTGGGATGTTCACTTGTCTTACCCAGCTGGTATGAGTGCTGTAAAGGACCCTCTCTGACTCGCTTGTAAGAATGACATTAGGAGAACTTCTCCTGCTCCACTATTATAAATTGACAACTGCAAAATAGTAAAGGCAGACCTAAGGGTCAGCGTAAAGCGAGATAGGTGCAAACTGTAACTGATCCGTGGCAGGCATTACTGCCTGGGGTAAAGAAAGCATAAGCAAAACACCCAGGTATCGCTCACATTTCCTGCTATGCTCTGGTGACACACACAATACTCTTTTATGCCTCCTCATTACATGGTGCTCTTTCTCACTAAGATGCACATTTGCACATTTCTACACTCTAGTATCCACTGCAATTGATAAAAACGTTGGGGCTTATTTATTATTATTATTATGTAATTTTATAAAGCGCGCAGCTGTCCCAGCAAAGGGGCGTTGAAAGCGGGCTCAGAAAGCCAGCAGGACTAGCCCGCAGGGAACAAATAGGTTTTAATGGCCTTGCGGAAAGAAAGTAGGCCATCCAAGCGACAGGTCTGAGCGGGAAGAGAATTCCACAGCTTAGCAGCCAGATAGCGGAAAGACCGGCCCCTGGCTCTGGTACGTTTTACCCGGGGGACCACAGACAACAGATGCTCAGCAGAGCGTAACTGACGCTTGGGGACGTAAGGGATCAAAAGGGTGGATAGAATCTCGGGGGCGAGAGTTTAAGGATTTTAAAGGCAAGACAAAGTGCTTTAAATTTAATCCTTTTAGGAACAGGTAGCCAGTGAAGGCGCCTCACGGCACCCTACGTAGAACAGGTTCTAGGGAGCCTGAGCAGGACACGTGCAGCAGCATTTTGGACTCGCTGCAGGCGGTTCACCTCCGCCTTATTGGCGCCTAGCATCAATGAATTGGCGTAGTCTATTCGCGACAGAATAGTCGCCTGAATGATCTTATTCGCGACAGAATAGTTGCCTGAATGATCAGTTGGCGTGTGGCTGGATCTAAGAACCCCAAAATAGACCTAAGACCCCGTAAGAGTCCAAAGCAGGTGCCCGCTACTTTTTTGGTGTGCTCCTGGGAGTTGGGGCGCTGCCAATGGATGTAGGCCATCACTTAGTACTCCAGTACTCTTTATTTTTCCCCCACCAGCAGCACCTCTGAATTGCTGGCATTAAGTTGAAGGCAATTGGCAGTCATCCAACGTGCGATCGCCTCAAGCCCAGTTCGAAACTGCATGGGGCCCAAGTCAAGGCCATCTGAGAGGGCCACCACCAGTTGCGTATCATCCGCATAAGAAACCAGGGTCAGGCCATGGTTGTGCGCTACTCTCGCCAAGGGCTGGACGTAGAGATTGAACAGGCAAGGACTTAATGCTGACCCTGAGGAACCCCCTCCTTGCTAGAATGGACATGGGAGAGGAAAGGGGGAGCTGTGACTTGGAACGCCCTGTCAGAAAGAAAAGAACGGAACCAATCCAGGGCCAGACCAACTTCCCCCGCTTCCTCTAGGCGACGCAGGAGGATCTGATGAGAGACAGTATCGAACGCGGTGCTGAGATCGAGCAGAATCAGTGTCGCAGTCTGTCCCTTATCCAGGATGGTCCACAGATGTTCGCATACCGCCAGAAGTGCGGTCTCGGTGCTTTGGCCGGGGCGAAAGCCCGTCTGAGAGGGGTCAAAAATACTATTACTGTTCAGGACGCCTGAAAGGATGTTATTAGTGTTGGCCTCCGCAACTTTGGTGACCCATGGCAGAAGGGATATTGGTCGAAAGTTTTCCGGCTTAGTGGGGTCCAGGGAGGGTTTTTTCAACAGGGGGACCACCCTTGCTAACTTCCATGCCAATGGCACCACAGCTGAGGTGAAAGAAGAATTGATCATTTGGCCTAGGGGTGCAAGAAGGACCGAAAGGCATTCTTTAAATTGGGCCGACCGGAAAGGGTCTAAAGGGGACCCTGATTTGACCTTCATACTTAGAGAGAGAAGCTCGTCCTGAGTAATAGATGGTATAGCTGTCAAAGTGGCAGCAGGAAGAGGTGCATCAGAGGCTACCGGGTCCATGGGGCAACTGGGGAAAGATCTGTAAATGGCTTCCACTTTCAGGACAAAAAAATTGGCCAGTTCCTCACATTGCTGACCTGACGTGAATGTATGAATAGGGGGATTTGTCCTGTTTTTAAAATCATTCAGTATTTTAAAAATGCATTTAGTGGGGTTTTTGCTGGACTTCTTCTCATTGGTAAGGTGACCTGCACGTTCCAGATGTACGGCCTTGTGGTAGCATTTGATCTCATCCTAATACAGCTTTTTCGCCCCCGGGTCATAATTCTTTCTCCAAGCCCGTTCAAATTTTTTACAGGTACTTCGCATGGCAGCAAGAGAGTCGTTATACCAGGAGTTGGAGCTAGAGCAGTGACCGATAGACTGCTTTGCCGGAATCACGGTATCTAAAACATGTAGAAGCCAGTTGCAAAGTGTTTCATACGATTGTTCCGGGTCAGTGCCTAACGTCAGGGTACAAGTCTCTAAGATGGCAAGTAGTTCCTCCAACCTGAGTTTGTGCCAGCAGCGCCTGAGCGTGGACTTGAGGTTAGCTCTGGGAAGTGTGTCAGGAAGCGGAAGGGAAAGGGACACTAGGAGGTGATCTGACCAACATACTGGGCTGGGCGCCTTGGCTGTGAGCAAGGGAATATTAGAGAAGACAGGGTCCAATAGGTGTCCAGCAGTGTGAGTAGCACCCACCACCAACCGTCTCAATCGACAAGCAGCGAGGTCGGCGAGTAAGCTGCCGATTTCTGGGTCTGAAGAGCGATCGAAATGTAAATTAAGGTACCCGATGAGAGTGAAATTAGATGAAGTCAAAGCTATGGTGCTCACAGCCTCGCAAATAGCTAATTTAAATTCTGCAGCCAGACCTGGGGGGCGATAGACTAAAAGATCAGTGAAGGAAAAGTGTGTGCTAAGGTGAAGACGAAGCGAGCGCATTCGCACCCCGCTATGTCCTCCCTGACAAATGAACAGGGGAACCTGGATCTAAAGATAACAGCTAAGCCCCCACCTCTAGTCTCCCTATTTAGAGTAAGGATGCTGTACCCTGGGGGGAGTGCGAGGTTTTATGATAACAGTTGCATCGCTGCAACAAAACAACAATGCAACAGTTTTCTCTGCGTTCTCCTTGTGACATAATGGATGCGCCGTATTTATTGTATGGTACTTCATGCCGCAAGGAAAGGCAGAAACATTAGGAATCCTGACGTATCTGTTGGCACAAAAGTAACGCATTGCTGGAGTTGTGTCACAAGCATGACAAAACTCCAGCAATGTGGGGGGAAGCCTATTATCAATGCCCTGCCACACCCTTATGCCTGCCACATGGCAAGGGTAAGGTTTTGACGCAATGGTGTCCTAGAAGTGGCACACTGAAATCTTATAGACCCTCCCTGCATACATTACACCTGATGAAGGTATAATGTGGTGCAGGGCTTTACAAGGTAACCCATCTGCCTAGATGCGTCACCTTGTAAATATTGCTAAACATGGTGCATTGTCTACGCTGCCACTGCATCACGAAAAGTGAAGCAACTGAGACGTGAAAGTGTCGCAAGGGGCTCATAAATAAACCCCTTTGCATTAATGCCTAAAGTACATAAAAATCACTGGCCCGTTGAGGAGCAAGGAGGGGCATTGATCCTTTGTTAGTCCAAAATCATTTGTAGCTTTATTATCTAATGATTGTCCACGAACTGCAAGGATAATTGGTCACATCATAGTGTACAATTTTAGTTTAGCCTCAAGAAAGTAGTTTTCGATAAAAAAATGTTTGAGACAAGCTATGCTCTTTCTAAAATGCAAATAAGGGTTGTGTTACATTCTGAACCTAGATCCAGATTCTATATCCCTCTTTGCAGACACAGTCACTAAAATGTATACATCTAGTGCCATTTCTTAAGCGGTGAGCCAATAATGAGATTACTGACTGCCCTCGGGGGGAGTGCACTGCTTCATCCTTTTTGGATCGCTGGGCCCCCAGGCAGTCCGTCAGTGACCTGGGGCACAAGAAGTGATGCTGCAATTACACCTCAAGGTCACCCTGTAGGTCACCTGCCTCCACAGGCGCGCTTTCTCCACATTCACACCTGCGCCCCACTCCGGCTTGTTGCTTTTGGGTGGGTTTCCCACATGGAAGGCGGAGGGCTGACGCCTCGAGGTCACCCCGCCTGCCACCTTTTCAGAGACCATCTGTTGGGCCTGTATTGAGAGGACTGCAGGGCAGGCCGAAAGAGCAGGCTGTGGGGACGGTGGGCGAGGGCGAGGTTTAGACAAAACTCATGGAACTGATGGAGCACTAATCATGAAAATACTAAGTAGCAATGGGTAATATATGTCTGGTAACTGTGTATTGCTACCACAGAATGCAATTGAGGTGTTCTGCTGACCTAATAAAGCACAAGTTTGATGGTCAAGTGTGTTGTAAAGGTCACCTTTAGAAATGGGGTTTCTGGTTGGCTAGGATATGAACCTAAGCCAGGCAGAACCCACCTCTCTAGTCATGGCAAGCAAGTTATACACCAAAGATAACATGTGCCCACCCCCTTGTTACCTTTACCAGAGCAGTCAGGCTTATCTCAGAGGCAAAGTGTATATATGTATACACACACCACACTAACACTGTGAAAACAACATTATAAAAGGACTCCACACCAGTTTAGGGAACTAGCTAATATTTATCTTAATCAAAGAAGGCCAGAATGACAAAAACCCAACATACACAAATCAATATATCACTTGTTAAAGATTAAATCAAGTATAGCGCTTAGAAATTAAAAATGTCTGCAACCATGGTTGGGGTCCAGTTCGGGACACAAAGTATTGCTTGCGCTTCCTGTGGATGGCGCTGTGCAGCAGAGCTTGGGGTGCCTTGGCTTGGGGTCTCCTGGTCTTGCGAGGATGGGAAATTTAAACCCGGAGCACTGTCAGTGGAATGCAGCGAGAGGGGAGCTTCAGTCAAACAGGTAAGCCTTGGCGCAGTTCTTGTCTATTAGGCTTCCTCTTGTGAGAGAAATGGGGATGGAGACAAGAAACATTTATCCTTGAACACAAAGGCTATCTTCGTTACATTTTATAATTATGTGAAATGATGACAGGATGTGCCCTTATTGCCCTACTTGATGCGGACTTGATACATACAACAGTGTATTCCTGTTGTACCTACATAAAAGTTTGATTCTAACTCTTTGAACGTCAATGTTCAAGCTTAATTTGGGAAATGTTATAAAAAAATAATGGAAACACAATTGTAAGCAGCTAAATAATAAAAAATATTGTCAAGGACAACCGTTTTGATTTTTTTTTTTTTTAATGGAACTGTCTCATAAAGCTTCGCTAATTCACACACAGCATAGGGACAGTATGGACAGCAGGTATGCAACGTTTCCAAACGCACAGAGAAGAGGTGTAGCAGCAGTTCAGTTATGTTGACCTGCCAGATATGGTTCAGAGTTAGCCAATTACATGGCCTCTGCACTTTATGCAGATATAAGTCTGCAATTGTGATTCATCCATCAGAGGTTTTCCAGTAGGGGAACTGAATCACATTAATGTGGGTGGCTGGCTGGCTTAGAAGACATTGGTTATCCTCATAGAGCTTTTCTATAAAGGGAGTTGGGGTAGGAGAGACTCTTGACACTTTCCAGCCTAACCTATGTTAATGTTGAGTGTGTTTGGGGGTTCTGCATGGTGGTTCACAGTGGAGGTTAGGGCCTTGAATCCTTCCCCCTAATTAGTATCAGCTATGGTAGTGTTGTTATTTTAAAGTAATGCCATGTGCCCTTCTAAATGACACAGGTGGTTGATGTAAGAGACATTCTGGTGTAATATTTGTTGATTTTATGTTTCTCCTTTGGTATGCATTGTTCCTCATCTAGGTTCTAATACAAGCATTCCACCCTATGTTCCTCATTTGCATGTCTCCTTGTAGTTGGGACTAGCCTGTCTCTTGCTTGCATTGTCTTGTTCTAGCCTTCCATTACTACTCTGCCTGATGTTTCCCAGCCTAAAGCCGCTCAATATTGAGGTCTCTCTGTCTCCAAGGCCTATCTATTGCGTCTCCGATTCCTTTGTTTTACCTGTCCCGCTAAAGTATGAGAGGCTCTCTTTCTCCAAACGCCATCCTGCAAGCATTATTTCCTGAACCCCTCTTGTTCACTGGTTCCCTGTTCCCTAGTTGCTTAGACACAGTGCAGACATATTGTCAGAAGGACAATCACCTATCCAGGGATAGTTCAACTGCTATTAAGGCATAGCTTTGCTCCTTGTAACTTGTTTGGGAATGCTCTGTTGTCTGGTGAGAGTAGCTTTGCTGACAAAGACCTTAAAGGATAGATTTGCTGTTCAATTCAATTCAAAATATCTTTATTCGATTGTTGTGTGCAATCATAAAAGTACAAGTAAAAAATTACAGATTACAATATAAAAGAAAAATATAAAAATACAATAATTCATTGGATTCATAAATAAGACATTTACGTTTTTAAAATGCAATTACAATTTTAAAGTGCAGTTATGTAGTCATACGTTTCCTGATGATCATCACATTCCTTAGGTACAAAGTCGTTGTTGCTACAGATACATGATTATCTAACGCTTGCATACTAATCATCGCCACACGGCAATGACGAAATCCTAGTACTCTTAAAAATGGCAGTAGAACATTTTTCCTCATTTCATGATACAATTTACAAAATAGAAATACATGAATGGTACTCTGGGAAGAGACATTATCACAGGGACAACATGGTAGATCGTGCATCCAGTTATTGATCGTAGGAAAACTGACCAATCTGTGGAAGATATTAAATCTAAAGAGTGAGAGTAAGAAGCACTCATAGTTATTAGTTACATAGATTAGATAGGGCTGAATCTTAAAAGTTGCTAAAACCAATTGGTGCTGCTGAACAGAGGGTTTTAAAACCTCCGCAGCAACCCGGTGGGAATCTAAAAGGGCTAAACACTGCTTCTTCAAATCTTTCCGTGAAATTTCTGAGATATCTGTGGGATTCGAGAAATATTCCTCTCTCCCAATGTCTTTCAAGAAGTTAAAAACATACTTCACCCAAGGTATTTTTGTGGCACCTTCCAATTTCAAAATGTCTGTTAGAACGTCTCTGTTTAAATGTGTTGCCTCTTGAGTCCAGAGTCTGTGCCACAACAGCACTGGCTCTATTTTAATCAGGTCTGAGATATAACACAGGCCTAATTCAGAGTGACAGTTAAAATTGGAAGAGCTTTTGGGGAGTGCCAAGGAACCCTTTGTTCTTCTGTGTGCGGCGAACTTTCCTGCTGTGCTGCTCTGTGTCCCTTGGAGCTACATCCCTGAACTCTGCAACTCGCGGTACCCGCTTCGCGGGTCCCGCATCGAGGAGGAAGACTCGGCGGAACTGCTAAATTTTACCGGGGTGTCCAGGGGCAGTGCAGGGCTGCGAGCAAGCGCGGGGACTCCATCTCCCAGGAGTCCCTGCTGGCCAATTTGGAACACCTGGCCCGCTCTCCCTGCTAGCCCCGCCCCCTGAGAATTGGACGGCAGATAAGACCACCCCAAACAAAACGACCGGCGGGACCCTTTGTTCTTCTGTGTGCGGCGAACTTTCCTGCTGGGCTGCTCTGTGTCCCTTGGAGCTACATCCCTGAACTCTGCAACTCGCGGTACCCCCTTCGCGGGTCCCGCATTGAGGAGCTAGACTTGGCGGAACTGCTAAATTTTACCGGGGTGTCCAGGGGCAGTGCAGGGCTGCGAGCAAGCGCGGGGACTCCATCTCCCAGGAGCCCCTGCTGGCCAATTTGGAACACCTGGCCCGCTCTCCCTGCTAGCCCCGGCCCCTGAGTGGTCCTTACCTAATAAGACTAAAACACACTACCGCTGCGCGGGAGCGCCCGGGGTGAAGCCTGGGCAAAGGGCGGGCCCTCTGTGGCCCTCCGAGGCCTGTAGAGTCTGGTCTGGGCCTTAGCTCTTGGTTCTGTATACTGTTTTGAAACTTGCTCTCATTTTAGTTGCCTTGGGTTCATTTAGTGTGAGTAATTTTGCCTACTGTTATATATTGCTGTAGGTTGCTTTTGGCTATTGCTGTTGTATAGTGTATATCGTACCAGCTAGTCTTTGACCCTTGGTATAGGGATGTGTACTCGGGAAACCCGAAGTAAGGCTGCGGCTAATGCTTCTAAGCTGACGGGCACATTGGAAAATTTTATTGTGCGCACAAACACTCTAATCGATGAGGGGATTGCCCTAATGCAAAGAAGAGTGTCGCAGGATCTCGCATTAGCGAGGAGATCATCTTTAGGCCTCATAGCCTCTGCGCACACACCAAGTAGAGCTCAATGTACTTCCCAATTAGATCCTATTCAATCTACACCCGTAAGTCACTCTATCTCTACTTGTCAATCGGTACCCATGGATTCTACTTCCTTGATGCCCCCTCAAGTAGCCCCTCCAACCTCTTTAGTGGCTGTTCCGATTGTTACAAACGATCTTGATACAACACTTGCACAAAGAGGTTTGCGGGAGGGTGCTATCCCTAAATGCTCTCAAACATCAAGCAAGGATAGTGCTGATCCAATAGTCATAGTTGACGGGGCGGGAATTCTTAGTGATGCAATTAGTACGTCCTGTGGGTTAGAGGTGGAGAGGGATATTGTGGCTACTTTTGAAAATAGTGAAGGTGAAGCTGAGGGGCGTCGTGCTTCACACCCCCTACCACTGGGCATCCCTGATGACACAGCCTCAACTCCAAGTTTGGCAAATTTTCTTGAAGAGAGTAGCCTGGATGAATCCTTTGATGGGGCTGAAGACAGGAAGGGTATCTTCATGAGCTCCATAGCTGAGCTGATCAAATCACTACTGTCTCCCTTGGAATCTAGACTACAAGGTATTGAAGATCAATTGCAGGCTTTAAATCTAGAATTAAAAGCCAGACCAAAAATTCCTGCCAAAAAGGCAATTGGTGGATCGGTACCGGCTGGTGCCAAACTACCACCGTCTAATACACAAATAGTAGGGAAAAACCTTATCCCAAAAGTGTGTTCGTCCAAAATACCTCCAACCAAGGTTAATACAAACAGCAGTAATAAATTGCCCTCTACTGTGCCTAGTATACCCCAGAAAGTAAATGGCCCCATTACTGCTGCCCCCAAACCTCCCATTATTCTTGATCCCAAACCTCCTCTATCCCATTCAGCGAATATTAAAACACGACGGAATATTAATTTGCCCCCTGATGCCCATCCCTATGTAGTTGTCCTAACAGGAGTCCCTGAGCTTCCCCCCTCATCAACGGAATCGTACTGGGCTCTTAAAAACAAAGTGTGCCACTGGTTAGACAGAAACTACCCACTCCCACCCAACATTCGTAGTAACCTACTTATGTTGGAGAGAGCACCTTGGGTGGGTGAGAATTCAAAAAATCTCCAGGGTGACTGCATTGTGGTTACATTTGAGGACCCGTGTACGGTGGAGTATATCTGTGCGAGACCTCCATGTGAAAACAACTCCTCCATTCTAGATAAACCTCTCTCCTATTTCTATATGCTTGCAGACCATCGCAGTAATAGGTGGAGTTTGTTAAGGGCTCCTAACCATATACGAAGGGGGATGAGAGAGGACCTTTTTCAGGATTACAATGTAAACCATTGGGATGGGGGAGAAGATAGAGGGTGGAGTACAGTACAAAGGAGAGTAGCTAGGCCCCCTATTGGGTTTAATCAGTTTCGGGGGGAATGGTTTGGCCATCAGCACAACCCCCCTCCATTACCTTGTTTTAATCGTTTCAGTGCCCTGGAAGCAGTCGATTGACATTCGATTCATGTTTCCGGGCAAAAGGTTCTGAAGGAGGAGGCAGGGTCACCGCAGGCTATATCCACATTTGGAGAAAAGATTGAAGTGTCTGTGGATAATGTGGCCACTAGAATGATTGAATTGGACTGTACCCCATTGCCTACAACCACTGTAACAAATGCAGCTCTTTCTTCAATTAACATCATTTCTTGGAACATAGCAGGATTAGGGAAAAATCTTGAAAACCCGGACTGGAATGATTTTATTGACCCTTTTCATATTTGTTTGTTTCAGGAAACTTGGTGCTTATCCCCACAATATAAAAATGGTTACTCTACATATTTTGTCCCAGCAGTCTCTATAGGAAAAGGCCGCCCTTCAGGTGGTCTGCTTATCTGGGTAAAGGTGAACCTGAATTGTACTGTTACCACACATAATATGCAGTCCAATGACATTTTGCATATTTCTTTGAAAAGCCCTTACGGGGGCATTGTCCATTTCTTCTGTGTTTATGCAAGAGGGATACAGGGTGGTTTAATATCACAAACGATTGAGCTGTTAGATGTAAAATTGTCTGACCTCCCACCTAGGTCTAAAATCCTGCTGGGGGGCGATTTTAATTGTACATTTGAACCCCTAGATGATGAGGACGTTTTGGGTTTTAATTCTGAAGACTGGAGACAGGCCATACCCCCTTTAGTGTTGGCTCCTATTAAGAAGTGGACTGCCAGAGCAATACAGTTGAATGCATTAGCTTTGGAGAATAATTTACGGGCATTAAATGGCCGGACTGCTTCTGATCGTGAAGGGGCAATGGCCTATATTAGGATAAGCTGCCCATCGCGAATTGATTACATCTTTTTAGATGTTCATTCTTGGGCTACTTTAAAAGATATGGAAGTCAGGCAGTCCTCAGACAGCGACCATAACCCATTATGTGTGGAAATTAATTGGGCACACAGGTTTAGTAACATTGGGGGTCGAGAGATGGTTACAAAGGATGTTCTCCCCTCCAATTGTAACCGGAGACTGAGGTGGGATGTGGTAAAATGTGAAGAGGACAAAATAAACAATATTAGGGAATTAGTTAAAGCAGAAACCTCTAGCCTTGCATCGGTGGACTGGGGAGAGGTTTCCACTATGGGGCATAAATTATTGGGTCAGTATAAAACATTCACAGACAAAATAGGAGAAAACTTCCATAAAAATACCCAAAGGAACTCCCCGGCAGCTAATAGACCGCCGAAGGCGAATCTGTGGTATACAGCTGAGTGTAGAGCCAAGAGAAAAGCCATTGGTTTTGCGATAAAACTAAAGGATTCGACGGCAGTAAAACTAGCTAGAAAAGAGTATCGTGGCTCCATTGCCCTAGCAAAGAAAAATTGGGAGGAAGAGCATTGGCAGCAGCTTAAAATTGCTGCCAGTGGAAAGAACTCTACTATTTACTGGAAACTGATTAACGTGCTAGACAGGAGGGGTGTTGATCCTATTTTAAACCACATTACTGACTAGCAATGGCACGCTCATTTTTTTAAATTATATTGTGACGTTGCCGATCAAACTCCCCTCCTTCCCCCAACAGAGTGTAGCAACAGCAACCCTGGCTTGGAATTGGCAGGTAATGAAATAACATTCTCCCAGCAAGAAGTTAAGGCCGCAATCTTAAAGATACTTCCAGGCAAAGCGGCTGGTCCAGATGGCCTGCCCGGTGATCTTCTATTACATGATCCCTTAATCTGGGCAGAGTATATAGCTAGTTTAATGACTCTTATCCAGCTAGGCCACCCCGTCCCGGAATCATGGAAAGGGGCGGAGGTGATTAAAATTTTTAAGAAAGGCAACAGAGAGGACCCTGCCAACTACAGACCAATTAGTTTAATTGATACCATCCAAAAGGTAGTTGGCAGGGTCATTATAAATCGAGTGGAGACATGGTTAATGGACAATGATATTCTTACCCATTTTCAGGCCGGTTTTAGACGGAATTTCGGCGCTATGGATCAAGTCTTCCGGTTTTGTGCGCTTTATTGGAAGTCAGTATCGATTATTAAGGGCCGTTTGTAACTGGCTTTCATTGATCTGAAAACGGCGTTTGATGTTATCCCACGTGCCAAGCTATGGGAGATTCTACAAGCCATGGGGTTTCCTAATCCCTTGCTACAACTGGTTATCAAATTGCATGAGGACAACTATGCAAGGATACGATGGGGGCGCCAGGGTCAAATGACAGAGAGGGTACCAGTCAGCAGGGGGTACGGCAAGGATGTGTGATGGCGCCGACATTGTTCTCCCTCTTCATAAATGGGGTGGTGGACCATTTGAGGGAGGACCCGGCAGATGCCCGCGTCCTTGCTGGGGAGAAAACCACGACACTCCTCTTTGCTGACGATACCCTCTTGATGTCCAAGACCCCTAAGGGCCTTCAAAAGCTGCTTGACCGTTTTTCCCTATTCTGTGATGATCGCGGGTTAACAGTCAACACTTTGAAGACAAAGCTAATGGTCCTAACTCCCAACAGAAAGGTCAGGAAGGTTCATCTTTCTTTGTGTGGATCCCCTTTAGAGGTGGTGAATGAATTTGATTATCTTGGGGTGAGATTGTCCAACCGCATGAGCTGGGATTCCCACATTTCAAAAATGGTACTAAATCTAAAAAGGGTGTCCGGTGCAATAATAAAGAATCAGCGTCTCTCTTCTAGTAGACCGGTCGCCCCTGCCTTGGTAGTCTATGAAGGGAAGGCATTGTCCTCAGCAGTTTATGGCGCCGAACTATGGGGTGCAGAAAATACTAAGGCAGTGGTAACTGCGGAAAATAAGTTCATCAGAGATTTAGTCTCACTTCCAGCTTCTACCCCTTTGTTACCCCTATTTTTCGATATGGGTAAAAAATCTATCTCGGACAAAGTTCAACTAAGGCCGCTGCTATTTTGCGTGCGCCTTAGAATAACCGAGGAACTAGCCGGGTATGCCCGAGTGCTGGATGAGTTAATAACCCTAAATGTTTCTAACCAAATAAAATGGCTTAACAACCTTAAGAAATTAGTAGTATCAATAGGCCCGGGGGAGTCCTGGGCGTCACAAGTCTCTCCTCCAAAGCAAATTGTAAAGAAATTATATTGGGACTGGGTTGAGGCCAAGATTAACAACAGCTCAAATTTGGGGATTTTAACTATGAACTTCCTTATTCACAAACCCTCTATGAAGTTGGAACCATTTTTGGATTTCATCCAAGTAGCTAGAGACAGAACCCTGTTCCTGAAATGAAGGTATGGCACCCTGCCCCTTAAAATTTTTTGGGAAAAGTGGAAGTCCAAGGGGGGAACTGAATTAAAATGCCCAGGTTGCCAATGTCCTGAGGAAACCCTTGGCCACTTCTTATTTGCCTGTTCAGCATATAAATCTGTTAGGGCTAAATGGTTGAAACCTGTATGCAGGGAGTTGGGTGTAAAAGATCATAGGTCAGCCCTACGTATTATTACAACTAATACTGTTTCTATGTACATTATTTGTGGGGTGGCAAAATACCTGGGGGGTGCTTGGATAATACGCTCTAGACTGCTGGGTAATGCATAATTACAAAAACTTTTTTATAACTAAAACATTGTTTTAAACATTGTTTTTATCTTGCTGTTTTTTTAAATTGCTATTCACTGATTTGGATGTAATTGTAGTACTTTGGATTGATTGTCTTTTTTATATATTTGTATGTCTGTACTTTTATGATGAATTTCTATCGAATAAAGTATTACAACATTTTAAAAAGGAGTTTTCAGCAACCTGAATAGGTGAAGAATTTGCAAAACCCCAGACCCCACTACCATAGGTAGCACCTGCTACACATTTGGCTTTGTATATTTTTATCAATTCTACAGGAGGTCTGGTCCCTAATTTACTTGAGAAGATTTTAAGAGCAGCAGTTGATCTAGTAAGCTCAAGTTTTTTCGCAGAGACAGCTTGGGACCACGTCTCGTTTTGGGCAAAAAGTATCCCCAGATAAGAGAACTGTTTAGCCAAATTGAGCTTCTGTCCCGCTATAAAAATTGGCCTCTTAGATTTAGTTTGTCTGCCACAATACATTGTGAAAGTCTTTGAAGTATTGACTTTCAGGCCTAGCTCATTCATGAAACGGCAGAAGCTATCAACTACCCGCTGTAAGCCCACTTGAGTATGTGACATGAGTACAGCGTCGTCAGCGTACAAAAGTGCTGGTATTGGGTGACCACCTACAAATGGGGGATCCAAACTATCTTTGCACAAGGCATCTTCCAATCCATTTATATACAAGGTAAAAAGGAAAGGGGCCAGGACACAACCCTGCCTGACCCCACTCCTGATTGTTATTTGGTCTGTGCACTCTCCCCTAAGGCCATAGCGGACGCGGGCCGACGCGTTACTTTAAAAACGTTTAAGATAATAAATAATGTTCAAATCAACCCCGAGTTTTTCTAATATCAACCACAGTTTAGAATGTACCACACAATCAAACGCGGCTGAGAGATCCACGAAGGCCATGAACAAGTTGCCTTGTTTAGCCCTCGTGTATTTCCCGACCAGCATCATCAAATTCAGGCCCTGTTCTACTGATCCTAAGCCAGGGTGGAAGCCGTACTGAAGATCAGACAGAACAGAATTTGCCTCCGCCCTATCTAAAAGTCGGTCCAGGATGACTCTACCCGCTATTTTAGTGAAGGAGTCCAGTAAGAAAATGGGCCTATAACAGGCTGGATCCTGTCTGTTTCCCTTTTTGTAAATCGGGACAATAACAGATTCCACGCAGGTGGGGAGGAAATCAGCAACACAACTGGCGTTAAGCACCTGGACCAGAAGGGGCGCCCACAAAAATTGAATACTTTTAAATAAATCTATGGGAACCCCGTCTGGGCCAGGTGCCTTAGCACCCTTACTTCTACTCAGGGCCTTTTTAACCTCCTCAAGAGTAAAGAAAAGATCACTACTCAAGGGATAGTCAAGAGGGGAAATCAGAGACCCCGTATGATCTTCGCTATCATGTTCTCCTCCCTCATATACTCTCGAAAAGTGACTGACCCAGTCTGTTTCAGGTATTGCTATTTCTATTTTTGGTCCCACCTCCTCACTAAGAAAGGGTGTTCTCACTGTCTTCCAAAAGCCCGCACTATCGTTTCTTTTGGAGGCTGAATGAAGAGCCTCCCAGGCTTCCGACCTCAGAGTATTTTTCCTATCTCTAATTGCCTTTTTATAATAATTCCTGAGTCTGCGGATGTCCTCTGCAGACTTAGGTTTGTTATGCAACGCCTTTTTTAGAGCAACCTCTACCATTAAATGTTGGGGCTAATATAGGGGCAGAGATACACATTTCATTTGCAAATCCTAAATCGAAATTAGCTAGCAAGATATTAAATTGTTCCCCTAAGAGATTATGTTTAAAGTGGAAACGTCCCTCACCATCATCTCGTGCTACACCGCACCTGTTATCTTTAGTCAATTCGCACAAGTTACAGTTAAAATCTCCCAGCATAATCAACATCAATTTGTGCTTTAAAAGTTTTCCCTGGGTAAACAATGCTTTAGTCAATTTCCTTAGAACATTTTTGACTTCATCGCAAGGGATATTATTATATATATTAACAACAACAATTGGGATGTCACAAGTCTGATAGAGAACCCGTATTTGAAAATAAATGTCTTTGACAGGTTCAGTGATTTTCTCAAGCGCCAATCTATTTGATAGGTAAACACTCAAACCACCTTTTGGCCTCCCATGAGGAATAGCTACCGCTGGAGTACAGAAAGTTCTGTAACCTATCAAGTGCACTGGTTCAAGACTCCATGTTTCTTGAAAGCAAAGCAAGTCCTGAGATTTCACAAAGTCCGTGAAAATAGAGTTATCAACTTTAGATCTAATACCGGCTATATTCCATGAAGAAATTTTAAACACCGCTGGGCTCTTTGAAGGAATAGGCTGAACTGCAGGGGATATCAAGGTGGAATTGATGTATAAGGGAGGAGCAAGCCGGTTGGCCCCCGCACCAAGTCATCTTCTGCTGCCAAGGCACCCCCCACAAGCTCCACAGCATCACACGTGGTTGGCGCTACTGGTAAACATTTCCCCCCAAATTCGTCTGCGTATCCTACCATGCAAGGGTCAAGATGTATAACTTCATTTAAATCTGATACTGTGGGAATTGTTGTTGTTGACCGCAGTCAGTCGATGTTTTCCAGCCCACTGAGAGTATCGTAGTAATTAAATGTAGGGATTCCATATCTTCTAGACCATGATTGTTCGCAGTTCCTGGTTGGATAACGATCAGAGAGTATATGTCTAATACGTGGAGGAGGAGAGTAAAAATAACCAAGGGGAAGAATGTTAACAAGGTGTGAATCATAAGTCCCCATGGCAGCTCTTTCCAATATTGTGTGAACCAATTGGGGGGACCGAAATGATAGAACTACGCAATCACCCCTCAATGTTTTAGTCGAAGTACCCACCCATCTAGCTCGTCTGACCATTTTGAACTCTGAGAAAAGATGATTTTTTAGTCCTACCCTAGATGACAGAAAGTAGAGGGATTTATTTCTCAGAGTTAACCAATTTTCAGTGGTATTAGGAGAAATTGGAGGTACATTTGTTGAAATCACAGTGTAAGGTATAGCTTCTGGAGGAAGATTTAAGTTAAAGAGATTCGGTGTTTCTCCTTCCCCATGTTGAGGCTCTGCTGTTCTATTTTGTGATGGTGGTACAAGCGAAGAAGCATTCGGAGTTGCCGTAAGAGAATCTACGGTCCCTTTATCCTGAGTTAGAGTGTCTCCCCTTGTACCATTTTGGCCAGGCCGATCAGTAGGCTTTGGATTCAAATGATTGGACTTTGCTAATGCTTTGGTTGGGGCTGATGTTTTAACTGGAGCTGATGTTTTAACTGGAACTGTCACTTATACAGAAGCTGAAGAGCCAGTTTTAGAGCATGGTGCACTTGTGTGAGGTAGAGACTTAACCTCACTAGAGGTCGTTTGTTTGTCAAGTTTACCCTCGATGTCAATTAGCCTTGATTCTATGTTCTTGACTTTTAAGGTTAAAGGCTCAAAGAAAGTCATTAATAGAGTCTCCATTCTCTCCCAAAAAGGTTCATCATTTAGGTCTCTATTAATAATTTGGAGAGGGATAGTCGCTGGGTGGTCATTCATCTCACTCCCTATACTCCCATTTACATTTTCTATGGATTAATTTTCTTTAGATTTAGTGTTCTTTTTTCTGATTTTGTTTGACTTGCTAGATTGCCTGTCTCTGGCAATATGTTTTTGTTTGGATCTAGCCTTCTGCCCTCTAGTTCTCATACAGGGGCTGTCACTAATATTTACAATAGGAAATGGACTTCCTAAAATATCTTGACCCTCATTATCTGAGACATCCTCATTTAGTGGAGTAGGATCGCCAATCTGGTTACTAGAAGATAGGGAGGGGGTCACGGATAGTCTTCTTGTTGAAGGTAATAATTCATTAACGTCCGTGGAATCCCTGCAGGACCTCTCATTTATTGGAGTTATACTAGTTCTTCTAGGCAAGACTGCGAAGGAGGGGGCTAGTAAAGAGTCCTGGGAGTTAGTAGTCAGCATTGTCATGTTTGAATTGGCTAATGGGGGAAGGATACCGGATGGCAGGGAAAGACGCCTTTCCGTGCTTTCGATAGCAGAAGCGACCACCCCAATCGCCTGCTGCAGCATTCGATCTATTGCTGTCAAAGTAGGTAGGGGGGTATTAACAGCTATTTTATCCTTAATGTTTTTCACCAAATTTGCTAGACAATGAATCCAATGGGTTTTAAAAAAAAGTAGCACACGTAGAAAGTGCACTATATTAACACACTAAATATATATTACGTTACACTGATTGCATCAATAATAGCAGAACAAAGATAATACAATAAATAACAATATATATATTATTGCAAACCACGGGCTTGACAATCGAAGAGGGGTGGCCCAGCCCGGCGTCTGACGGCCCCGGACGGCCACAGACGGCCCGCCCTCTGCCTGGGCTCAGCCTGGCGAACACCCGTGCGCGTTCCGCGAGGCGGTAGAAGCGACGCCCTTTTCAAGCGCCTCGGGGTGCGTTTGGGGGCGTGTCCAGCTGAGGGCTCCTGGATGTTGTGGTGCTACGCTTCCCCCGCTCTGCGTCTGAGCCTGGTAACCTGCGGCGCTTGCGGCGGGGGGGAACGGCGACAGGGCAACAAAGCAGCGTGGCGTAAGGACTGTGCCCCGGTGGAAAGTGCAGCGAGGCAGGGAGCTCGTCGAGCAAGGTGTCGGGAAAAGGTCAACTGCGTCCGCTAGGTCTGAGTACTGGCAACCCACTCGCCAGTAACAGCGACGCCCTTTTCAAGCGCCTCCGGGCGCGTTTGGGGGCGTGTCCGGCTGAGGGCTCCTGGATGTTGTGGTGCTACGCTCTCTCCGCTCTGTGGCTGCGCCTGGTAACCTGCGGCGCTTGCGGCGGGGGGAATGGCGACAGGGCAACAAAGCAGCGTGGCGTAAGGACTGTGCCCCGGTGGAAAGTGCAGCGAGGCAGGGAGCTCGTCGAGCAAGGTGTCGGGAAAAGGTCAACTGTGTCCGGTAGGTCTGAGTACTGATTTGCTGTTTGCACTGAGTAAGAAATTAACCAGAAGAGCAAGGGATTGATCAGATCATGAATGGTACTAATCAGTTGCCTTTGAAATGTGATGGATAGCTGTAGTCACTGTGGCACGTAAGTAGTACTTTTGCTATCTGTGACTTATGAGTGATACTTGTACTATAAGCGCTGAGTGTGGAATAAGGCTTCATCTGAGCAAGTGGTGGCTGTGCAGTTAGCGCCAGTTAGACATGTGGGCTAATGCACCTGTCTCTGGGTAAATGTCAGTCAGTACCCTGCCCTTATGTTGATGATTTATTGTAATTCTGCTCATGAAACAGCATGGATAAACTGACCTCTCTGCTTCCATTCTCTCATGGATACATTTTCCTGCAAGCACAGGCAAGCCTTTCTACTCTCTCTTCCTAAAAAATGCATTCATCTGTAGAGCCTAGAGTTCTATAGAGAGTTGAATGGTGTGTGAGCTATTTACCTTAAGAGTTTTGGCTTGTGATAGGAAAGGAACACAAAAGATTGAGATACAAGATACAAGAGAAGAGCCTGGTATTCTCTGATCCCAGGGCACCAGAGCCTAGGTTGCGAGAGCTCCAGTTGTGATTGCAGGTTGCCAGTGTGATTGCTCTAGTCAGTCAGCAGTTGTCTAGGCGCATCCAGGTCTGTGTACCACTAAGGTTATGAACCTTTTGAAATGCGTAAGGGATCTGATGAAGGGCTTTATTCCCGGATGTCTGAGAGTAGAGCGATACCAGTAGTAGCTAGCTAGCTACTACTCTCCAATGATTGAGCCGTGTACATACTGAAACACACATGTGTAAATGCAAACATAACTTACTTCGTATCCGGACTTCTTTTAAGTGGCTATTTTTCTCCAGACCTTTGTGCTGCCATGCCTACATTCGGGTCTGGAAGGCAGCTGAAGATGTGTGTTACCGTAACGTGTGTTATAGAGCCTTGCCGTTCCATACTAGACACATTATTATAATTTTACTGTTTCTGAAGCCTTTTAACACTGTTGGTTACCATGAAAGTAATGTGAAAACAAAATTGTAGAAAAATGTAATATTTCTTGTTTCTTCTAATTATTCACGGAGTGCCGCAGTGCCGGATCAGTTTGTCCTGGGCATAGGATAGGGTTGAACATTTTCCCATGGCCCCTACAGCTGTGTTTAAGGATTGTGATGATAATGTGTCGCCCTCCCTGTATTTTAGCTTTGGGCCTCCTGGGCAGGCTGTGCACCATGTGTGTGCTGAGGCTGCTCTGAAGGAGAGATGCACTATTACAAGCTGGCTTGGGTTCCCAAGAGCACACGTCTTTTCATTGCCAGGGAGTTGGTTGCTGCTACTTAGAAGTAATGATCGGGTGTGACCCCTGGTTGTTGCCTTTGGGCCACCAGAGCGGGCTTTATATCTGGTCTGTGTTGGCAAGGTTGTGGAGCTGACTGACCCCTTTTTGCTGAGTTTAGTTCTAAGGGAACACAGTGAGTCATTCCCTGTAAATAATTATTTTGCTGTTTTTAAAAGATAAAGAATCACAGGCTTCAACACTGTTAAGTTGGTTTTGGGACCCCAGAGCACATCACGTTTGTGCACGTCCCCACTGCTTTAATGGGTGGACCATGATGTGTGGTCATTTAATGTCAGCTGTAGATGATGGATCCCCGAACAGTGTCATGTATTTGCATGTTTGCATTGTGCTGAAGGGATTACCAGGTAATCGTTCACGCAGCTCTCTGATGGATATCACATGCTGTTTTTCTGAGTCCCCAGATAGATCATGCAGTCTGTGTGTTCTTCTTTGTACTGCTGTGTATTCAACTGTGTAGCCTTGACAGTGTCATGTATGTGCTTGTAACTTGCATGACCGAGGCATTAACTGATTTAAACTGTGTTCATCCAGAAAGGTTCACACTTTCTTAAAATTCCAAGAATCTGAATTCTGATTTTTTTTTCTAGCCACCATTTTATGAACTCTCGTCGCCCCAAGGAAGGTAAAACTGTATTCTTCTTGCAATAAACTCCCCATGCTGACCCTTTAGGATTATCGCAACAGATTTAAGAACTGAGACATCTTTATATATTTTGTCTCTGTAATTTGAGAATGTAATGGTCCTCGCCTCACAAAACTCTTCTTTCTCTCAAAGTAGTACTTCTACCTGCTCTTGCTGCTCTTTACAGGTACCCAGGCTCACATTCTATAAATACCTGTATATTTGTACGTAAACCTTGGTTAACAAACTTAAAACATTTACTGTGTATGTGAGCACACATCCTTTAAGTAGATTTGTAGAATGGGGCTAGGTGTCCTTTGTGCTAGAACAGCACAAGCATTTGCAATGCAATAGGTCTTGCATTTATAAGAGTTTGAGCTACTTGTTTAAACTCTTGCTAATGCAAGACCTTTTGCATTGCAAATATTTGTTTTTTACTAGCGTCCATGCAGCGCTTTCCCATTCATGAAGGCCGCAACCCTTTCTTTAGACAAGCTGCATCTAAAGAAAGGGTTGTGGCCGACATTAAAGTCAAACCGTGGCATTGGAGGCTTTGACAAAAAAAAGTATATGTTGGTTAAGGTGACAAACAGATGTTTTTTTGGGTAAAAACACCCATGCAGTGCTTCACTTTAATATCGGCTGAGCACCTTTCGTTAGATGTGGCTTCTTTAAAGAAAGGGGTGCAGCCTTTATGAATGTGAAAGTGCTGCATGGGTGCTAGTAAACAAAATTAATAAATAAATAAGAACGGCCGCTATATTGACTTTGTCCACATAAAGTCATCAAGTCTGTAGTAATTAGAGAATTTGATTGGTATGCACTTGTTTGTGTATTTTTTGCAAATTATTGTTTTAAGTCTTGAAATGTAAATAGTACAAATTGTTTGGGTGTCCCTGGCTTCCAGGAGGGAGTTAGTGGGGTCCCAGAAGTCAAAATGCTGGGAACCACTAGCATAGATTGGTGTAGAGTAGTTGGTGTACAGGGCCGTGGTGTAGAGTGCTTTGGTGAAAAAATCAGTGGTTGAGAATCAAGTGGTGCAAAATAGAGAAAAGAGTAGTGCAAAATGATGAAGAGAGTGGTGCAAAATGGAGAAAGAGTGGTGCAAAATGTTGTGCAAATTTGAGAAAAGAGTGGTGCAGCATAGATTGTTTCAGAGCAAAGTTGAGAGGGGGTAGAGTAGTGTAGAGAAGGGTAGAGTGAAGTGGCATAGAGTAGTGGTGCAAAGTGCAATGGCATAGAGTGGAATGGTACAGAGTGTAGTGCATTGGGATAGAGTGCAGTGTTGCGGAGTAGAATGGCAAAGAGTGGAGTGGTGTAGAGTGGAGTATCCTAGATTTGAGTGGTGTAGAGTGCATGGTGTAGAGTGTAGCAGTGCAGAGTAGGGAGGTGCAGAGTGCAGTGGTGAAGAGTAGAGTGGAATAAAGGGCAGTGCATAGAGTACAGTGGTGTACAGTAGTAGTATAGAGTGTAGTGACTTATAGTTCAATGGTGTAGAGTACACTGGTGTAGCATAGAGTGTTGTAGTGGCGTGGAGTGCAGTAGTGGAGAGTAGACTGGTGTAGAGTGCTGTGGTGTAGAATATTGGATTTGAGTAAAGTGGTGTAGAGTGAAATGGTGTACAGTACAGTGATTAGAGTAAAGTGGAGCAGCACAGAGTGGAGTGATGCAGCGTAGATTTTGCAGTGGCCCAGAGTGGAGTGGTCCAGAGGGGGGGTGGAGTGGTTTATGGTAGTATGCAGTGTTGTAGCATAGAATGCAGTGACCTTGAGTGCAATGGTGCAGAATAGATTGGAGAGCACATATAGTGCCTTGGCATGAAGTGAAGTGGTACTGAGTACAGTGCAGTGGCATAGAGTGCAGTGGCAGAGTAGAGTAGGATAGAGTGGAGGGGTAAAGAGCTAAGTGGCGTAGAGTGGTGCAAAGTGGAGTGGTCTAAACTAGAGGGGTCAAGAGTGCAGGTGCAGAGTAGAGAGTCATAGAGTGAAGTGTCGTAGAGGGCTTGTTTTGATCATTTTCAAATATTTTTTTCCATTACACTTCAGAATTACCATAAAATGTTCTTCATTTGTGCTTCCCTACTCCCGATATATTCTGAAATATCTGTAGAGATAATATACAGACAATAAAATGTTGTTGTGTGCTAGAAAATAATTATGTCGAGCCTTTCTCCAGCAGATGCTAAGTAGTCAGCATGATTCTCACACAAATCTTCTTACTTTGAAGTTAGAGAAAGAAAAGTGATCACCAAGCTCCCTTGGAAGACGGAGTCTGACACCTGATCTCTGTATTTGAATGCACAACAACTGCGACAAGATAAGAACAAGATTTGAAGGCCTGTTTACAGAAAGCCAGTACTAGTTGAAGAATACAGTAAATAGGTATTGGGCCTGGGAAGGGCCGAACTGAAGCTGGACAGCCTAAAACAGAAAAAGCCAGCAAATAGAAAGCAAGCACAGTTGAGTTATAAACCACAGAGCCAATGGTAAGCAATGGGAGGAATGCATTCCCAGGTAAGCTTTCGGAATGTCCCCAAGATGGCATCAGCAAACCAGGCAGCTGTGCTTTCTATCCGTGTACGTAAAAAAAGCACCACCCATTGCCTCTGGTGGCTCATGAACATCCACACCCTGCCGCCACGTCCTTTCATATTCATCATTCCACATGCAAAGCATTGTGCAATCTAAAGTTGGTGTCCACTGTCCAGGAATGAACAGAACGGGCACAGAGTGTAATTGTCTACCAGGAAAAAAAAGGCTACACCCTGCCTAGTGAAACGACGTGGCGCTTTACTTGAGCCGATTGGTTATCAGCGTTGGTGTTCCCTGTCAGATTACTTCACCAGCAGAAGTCTAAACACTAGTTTTAGTGTTTGCTTTATCTTAACCAGATATTGTGTGACTTTTAAATCTATTTTTTAAATTCAGCCATTGCAGCCACTGACATAAACCCTTGCTCAATGTACCACAAATTAGGTTACATTCCTCCTTTAGAACAGGAAGGACCCTGTCATTATTACCCTATAAACTTCAGCACAATTTACAACATTCACTATGCTCAAAGGAATACAAGCTATGTACTTTGAGGATGGCGCCTGTTAATTGTGAATTACAGGCAGAGAGCGTGCGGGAAATGTAGATTAATAGCAAGGAAAATGTTTTATTTTTTTGGGGGGGGGGTTCCACTCATCTTGAAGTAATTGAAAATTTACGTGTTTGGGTTAACCATTATTAATGCAAACCGATGACACCACTTACAACGGCTCAAATGATACATTTAAATAGCTGGCAGTTACATCCACAATTAGATGATAAAACATTTGTCATACTAGCACTATCGCAGAACTACATAAGACTACCCTGGCCAACACAAATATGGAATATATGGCAGGAAACTAAAGCCCTGTAGTATGTTAAATTGATCATTCCCAATTGTCCCTAATGTAATACACTTTAGGGCCGAGAATCACATTACTTTTCAGTGAGTAATCCACTCAGTAGAGGGAAAACAGGGATGTCCATACAACCACTGGCATGAAACTGTTTTGTCATGAAGGATGTGGCCTAACAGCTACAGCGGTCAACCTCGAAGCTGGGGAAACGGGTTAGAGTCTTGGCAGGGACGCTCAACATCCAGTGATTCTGGGCAAATCACTTAATCTCCACGTACCTACCAGAAAAGTGAATTTGCCCCTCCGTTACTGATGATCTGATACCATCGGGCAGAGTTTGCGCTATATAAAACAAAAAAAATACTCCATTATCACTCATATGGTGGTACTTTAGAAACTGAGGCAAACTCTGGGATGCTCAACTCCAAAATAGGAACAGTGTAACTAACGCCTCATTCCACCGACTAAAATTACACCCCACCCCATGAAAAACACTTTACTATTCATACTCAAAGACCACCACCTCTGGCTAGTTGGGGCTCTAGTAAAATCCTGGTTGAACTACTAGAACTCTATCTTTGTTGGAATGCTTGCATACAAAATTACCAGACAAATTAACAGATGTCAAGAAGCCCAGAAAACTGCCTCAGGCCTAATCTATGACCTGGACAAATTGCAAGCTGTTGTGCAGCATCGCAGAAGCCTCCACCGGCTGGGAGGTAGCAAATGGGTCACCATTCAAAACACTCCACCTCGTGTTTAAATGTCTCGATAGTTTTACATCAAATACATACAGAACTCTTCTTTAAATAAAATAAAAATTACTCCCAATAAACTCCTCCCCAACGACTTCAACGTTTCCTTATTTCCTTTAACAAACTGTAAGTCTTGAGGAAATGACCAGTCCATTTAAGTAGCTGGACTTAACATGCGAAACAAAATGCCTCAAACCCTTCACAACTCAACAGTTAGCTGACGTTCAGAAAACAACTGAACTCCTTTCTGTTCTAAGCTCTGATCTCCCCTCCTTTAGCTCTCCTCTAGCTATCTCAGCAGCACCTAGAAGCAATGTGAGTCCGCTATACAAATAACTATCAATAAACAATAGTCCCAGATGTAGCTGGTGAGTAATACCTGTTACAGAAACCACAAGTGTATCCTCTGTTCTCAAGAACTTGGACGTATGTCAACTTCAGCAAAATCCCTGTGGTTTGGTGGTACCAGTCAGAGTTCTCGGAGACTGCTTACACCTAATCACAAAATCATGACACATTAGTCAACAAGCTGCACTGCAGACACGAGCAGCCTAAAAAAAGCTGTGAGGGCCAGGAGGTGTCGTTGGGAGAAGGCATAGGGAGATTAAGCGAACTACCAGAAGTGCTGCCGTGTGCCAGCAAGGAGGGGGCAGAAAGAAAATATAGTTAGTTGAAACAGAACATATGACCCATAGTTAAGGGATCCCTGTAGCAGGGGCATTCGCCAGGGTGGGAATAAAACAGCCCAAAGGCGGCACAAACGTACACTATTTACCAATGAAAATGATGGAATTTGTGAAGGCAGCCCATGCAACCAATGAAAGGTAGTGGTGGTGTGGTGGGCATGTTCAAACATTATACATGGAATACAAAATGCCTCGCAGAGCAGTGCATGCGCACTGACTCTAGGTTCGACCTAAAATTTCACATTGGCAGTGGTACATTAGCCTCTTTATGGAAAGAAACATTCTCAAAATGTGCCCAGGTGAAACATGGGAAACTTTCCAAAAGTTGAAGCATCCATTTGAGAACCAACCTTTTATATTTGGAGTGTTAAACAGAAATTCTTAAACAAGGCTTGTGGTTTTTTTTTTCAAGAGTGAAGAAAGGTAGTTAGTTGGGGGAGGGGGTCAACAGCCTTCTTCACAGAAAAATGCAGATTCTCAGAGTGTGATTATAGACAGGCCCAGGGACATTTTCAAAATGGGCACTTGTTAAATATATTGACTGTAGCAAATATTGATTCCAAAATATCATGTGACATAAATATGTCGTCAAAAATATCACTACTGCAAAAATATAGTGGAACAGAATTACAAAAGTAAGAATACAGTTTTTTTGTATACAATATCGTTATGAAGAAAATTGTAATTATATTTTGTACTTTCATATGGTTGTAATAAACATTGTTTTAAAAACAATATATGTATATAACTATACTAATTTAATAAAGAGAGAGCCAAAACCTTTGAGGCGGGTAATCTCAGGAACCACAGCACCAATCACAACACCCAATACAGCGTTGAAAAGGGCAGTTCCAGCAGAAGGACATAGGCTATGCAGACGCCCACCATATACATTTAAAAGGTAAAAGAACCGCACCAGCAAAGTAGTCCCTTGTGGGCGTGTCTGTGTTGTGCTGTGGGCGTGTACTGGGGGGGCGTGACAAACGCTGGGACGTGTGGTACGTTCCGACCTTCATGCCTTCTCATATCGTGTGTTATTCCCACCCTGCTCCCTTTAAATACCCCTGCACCCCATAATCATAACCTACCCTTACTCCTTAAAATACCCTAACACCCTTAAACACTAACCCATCTTAACCCTATAAAAATACCCGGTACCCCAAAACCCAAACCTATCCCTAAACCCCAAGAATACCCCTGCACCCCAAAACTCAAACTAACCCTGAACCCTATAAATACCCCTGTACCCCAAAACCCAAACCTAGCCCTGAACCCTAAAAATATCACTGTACCCCAAAACCCAAACCTACCTCTGAACCCTAAAATACCCCTGTACCCCAAAACCCAAACCTAGCTCTGAACCCTTATAATACCCTGTACCACAAAACCCAA
Source organism: Lissotriton vulgaris (assembly GCF_964263255.1). Taxonomy (NCBI): domain Eukaryota; kingdom Metazoa; phylum Chordata; class Amphibia; order Caudata; family Salamandridae; genus Lissotriton; species Lissotriton vulgaris. Next base: position 286,216,163 of record NC_141689.1, on the reverse strand, counting down.
ACCTACCCCTGAACCCTACAAATATCCTTGTACCCCAAAACCAAAACCTAGCCCTGAACCCTACAAAATAACCCTGTACCCCAAAACCCAAACCTACCCCCTGAACCCAAAAATACCCTTGTACCCCAAAACCCAAACCTAGCCCTGAACACTAAAAATACCCCTGTACCCCAAAACCCAAACCTAGCCCTGAACCCGTAAAATACCCCTGTACCCCAAAACCCAAACCTACCCCTGAACCCTACAAATAACCCCATACCCCAAAACCCAAACCTAGCCCTGAACCCTAAAAATACCCATGTACCCCAAAACCCATACTTATCCCTAAACCCTAAAACTGCCCCTGTACCCCATAACCCCAAACTATATCTGAACTCTTAAAATACCCAAACACCCCAAATCATATACCTCAGTACCCCAAAACATATACCCCTATACCCATACTTACCTTATCCAAACATTTAAAAAAAACATGCCAAAAAACATGCCTTTACCATTCATGCATTTACAACGAATTTCGTTGTAAATGTATGCGAGGTAAAAGCATATAAAATGTAATGCCATGCGTTATAATGGCATTGCGGAGTCATGGTACTTTCGTAATGAAAGTATGCAGAGTGATGGTATGCGGAAAGAAAGTTAAGGAATAATGGGTGTTTACCCTCCCCCGGTAAGTACATTGGTGGCACGGCGGCCCACATCTCCAGCAACATACTCATATTTTTTCACCACCCACTTGAAAAATGGACAGGTCTCTCTCATTGATGGCCAGCACCGACATACACTTTTAGACACACCTCCCGCCACAAGTTCTATAATTGCGAACTTTAGAGCTGGGGAGCTACGTTTGAATCTCGGCATCAGCTCAACATTGTGTGATTCCAGACAAATCGCTTTGTCTCCCCTTGCCTACCACAAATTAATGTGTTCTTCTGTAATGTAAATTGTGTTCATGCCATGTTGTCGAGTTCGCGCTATATAATATTGCAAGGAAAAATAAAGTAGGGAAACTCGAGTTCACACACTACTGAACGCGACCTCTTAAGTGCATCAGCAGTGCACTGTGAATCGGAGCGTTTAACAGGCCTGTCACAGATAAGAAATGCTATCAAAACGAAATCCTACAAAACAATATACTACTGGCCGGCAGCAATTCATACTTGGACAACGTTGGGACGGGCTGCTAGTATATATATATATATATATATATATATATATATATATATATATATATATATATATATATATATACACCTATAATATTAGTATAGTTATCTTTTTTAAATGCAGTTTGTAATTTTAAATATGCAATTACATTTTTGAAATCTAATTAGTAGTTTAACATTAAGTAGGGGGTATTGGGTTTGTAGGGGCATATGGTGGGAAGGTAATTACATTTTAAATAATTTGTTTTTAATATTAGGTCATATAAGTTAAATTAAATATTTAATTCATTATAATGTAAATATTTTAATTGTTTAATTGTTCTTTTATTTATTTGGGTTTAATTTTTGATTTCTAGTTTATATTTTGATTAGTATATTTAATCATCTATAATTTAGTAGCATGTTGTTTGATTTGTAGGGGAATAGGGTGAGAAACTATTTCAATTAAAATGCTTTTCATTTATAGATTTTTATATTATTTAAATATTTAATTTAGAAATCATTATATAATATCTTCCTTGATTATTTAATATGTACAATTGTTGTTTTATTTAGACTGTGAGAATGTTGGAAAACGAGGCAGCATCTGTGAGGCCTGCACCAATAACATGACTACATTTGTCCTTCACTATGAACCAAACACCCAATTGTAACGCCTGACTCTCAGAGGGTAGCGTTGCAGAGCAGTCTGAGGCTTACTCAAGGGAGGTGGTGTAGGCTAGTAATCGCCATTTGCAGGTGTGCAAAAATAACACTCGATAATTGATTGTCCAGTCTGTACTTTGCTTTATAAGAGTAAGAGTACATTTATTAAACATACACACTACTCAATACTATGCACAAATTTACAAATTTACATAAGCTGTTGGAATTACTTTATGACATTTCCTAACATTTCCACCCATCCCACAGGGGGGGGGGTGAGGTCGAGCACCACCACTCCTATGAATGCAGATCATCTTGCCCCTAATGCAATTAGTTGAACGTCTCCTGGGGCATGGGACTACGTACTGGCACCATCCTAGTTGTGACCCACCCAATTACCGCAACACGCATTAAAAATGGGTACACCTGCTTTGGTGACACATAACCCTGACTGAGCATTTCCTACTGACCATAAAGTATTCACCTCTAAATCTTCGGGGCTAACAGTCTGGGTTGTTCCACACCTAACAGCAGCAGCAAGAATACATGTTAGGCATCACTTAAAATGACAGTACTTATCACAGTTATTAACCATTATAATGCATTGCAATTACAACCTCTAAAAGGCATCACAGATGAATCACAGGATTGAGCATATACAGCCAGACACCCGAGCAGGAATGTCTAGCAAACTAACCCCACTTTGCTTATGACTCACATTACACCTGTACTTCACATTAACACATGTGACATCCAGCCCCACTAAAAACCAATAACATTGGTCAGTGCACTCTACAACAATAACATTAAAAATGCACTTCTTGTGCAATTGCACCTCTTCACCTCTAGGGGATGTCCTTCTCTAGAGATCCCCAACTCAGCCCTTCATCCAGTTGCACACTTCTCCATGCACCTCCAGCTGTAGAACAAAAGTTCCAGCCCAGGAGGTGTTGAAATGCTGGCTGAGACCTTGAGGGGTTATTCTTTCAGAGGCCTTATGAAACTTATGGGCGGACTGTTCTTCTTTGTGCTGGGGGAGGCTGTGTTGCTCTTGCAGCTCCCCCTGCACTTCTTTTCACACATGAGGGTGGCCCCCTCCTCTGGGGGCACTAAGCACCAAAACTGCAGATTTCCAAATGCCTCGCAAGGCATTCTGGGCTGCTTCGTGCTGCTTTTCATGAATATTTTATTAGTGACTCTCCGGCTGTGCTAGGGAGAGCCGCGATGCAGCCTGCGGCCTCCCGCCTCTTCTGCCGGCCTCGGTGGGGGGCCTGGTCCCACCCGGACCTCCAGGTGTGTTTGTTACGGCTTCGGAGCCCATCCCCAGCCGCTCATGTCACTGGTGAGGGCCTGGTCCCCCGTGGGCCCCTAGCGCATACTCCTTTGGTTTGGGCCTGGTCCCGCCCGGGACCCCTGCATGCCTTCCTTAATGGAGGGCAGCCCTGGGAGTCCACCCCCAGCTGCCCTCGCCGGCTTCCCGCCCGGCCAGCACCTACGCATGCTGCCGCGGCAGCCGGACCTGCTGTTCTGGTCTGCCTGCTCCGGCAGGCAGACTCAAAGGCGCGAACCAGCCGGCCCGGCCTCTGCCTTCTCCACGGGGCCCGGGGATTGGGTCCTGGGCCTCCGATCATCTTCTGAGTCTTCAGGGGCCATTTTCACAGGGAGGGCGATGGCGCTTCCCGACTTGCCTTCTCCCTTTTCGGAGCCCGGAGATGGGGTCCCGGGCCCCAAATCTTCTTTGCGGGGGCCGCAATGGCACTCCCTGTCCCCTGCTCACCACACGAGCCCCGAAGTTGGGATCCGGGCCACTCTCCCAATTTGGCTCTTCTGAGGGGCCTCTTGGGGAGATTTTTGCGGGGTGCGTCGCGCACCCTGACTTCAGCGGGGCCCTGGATCCCATCCTTCATGGGGGAGCACGACAGTGACCCCCCAGCCACCAGCTTGACTTTTTTGGGGGGGCAGTCCCCGGGACCTGACCCTCCCCGAGAGCATCTCCGAGACCAGCAGCTGGGCCCCACATGCTTCGTCGTCGGTCTTCTTAGGGGTCAGAGGTCGCCTTGTTGCCTACCTTCCGGGGGCATATCTCGGTCCCCAGGGGTCCGATCAGCCTCATTTTAGCCTCTTCTTGTTCCTGGTGGTGCTCCCCAGTCACTGGGAGCACTCTCCTTTGCCCTCTTTGTCTCCAAGAAGGTGCACTCTGCAGGGAGGGGTCTTCACTGACTTCCTGCACAAGCCTTTTGCCTGCTCTCCTCTCGGGCCTCTCTTCTCCCTGCGCAGAGGCCCCTGCTTCTGCGCACCGGTCCTGGACTCTTCTCCTGGCGCAGTTCAGGTTTCTGGGGGTAGTCAGGGGTTCTCCCTTCCAACTACCCATTGCGCCAGGCTCCAGCAACTTCTGCCTCAGCAGACCACACCCCAGAGAGAGCTTCTCTCCTGTGCAAGCACTTTTTAAAAGTTGAGTAGGGGGTTGGCAGGAAGCCCCTGTTTGTCCTATCAAACAGTGACACATCACTTCACTGCCCCTGCTCCCTCCTTCCTGTCCAGCCTCTGGGTTTGTTCAAAATGGCGTTGCCCAGGGTCTCTGGCCATATGGTCTCTGATAAAGCCCCTTCCCCCTCGCTGCCTTCCCTCCTTGGTGTAGCCTGGTGCCTGGCACCCAATGATAGCTGCTGATGGATTAGCCTGTAGCCCCACCCATCTTCTCTTTGTGGAGAGGAGTCCTTAGCTTGTGCAAGAAAAGTTATCAATCCATCCTGCTGAGGTCAGCCCTCAGCCAGGTGTGGTTATGACTAACTCAGAGAAATGTGACAGTGCTGGATGACCCAAAAGCAGTACAAATATGACTTTGGACTCTGCAGAATACTCCTTCTCACATCCGTTACAGCTGACTTTAGTGCATGTCTGGAATCTGTAGGCCTGTAGAAAGTAAAACTAGCACATGTGCTCCCTATCCCCGTAAGAGAATAATGGAATACACACTGTAAAGCACACTGACTTTCCCTGGCATGTTTCTGCCCACTGTATAAAGCCCATTCCATGTCACAACCCCATTATGTATAAGTCCTGCCACACCAGTCTATCTGCACCTGCTCTTTGGCTGCGCACACTAGGATTCTCCCCGGCGCAGCCCCTACACATGTGCACACTCATGTACACATGTGTCTTCATGCAACCAGCCCGGTGTCCCTTACTCCAGCTGCTGCGCAGTGGCCTGGTCAAGCCAGGGGACACCAGGAAAATCCCCAGGCAGTCTCTTTCATTATGAGTTCACTGTGGGTGAGTCCCAACTTATGAGGCTCCCCCAGAGTAAAAGCTCAATAATTAGGTTTTCAAAAAGTGAAAAATCCGGGTGGCCCATAGTGTTAGAACCACCTTCTAACAAAGAAATAATTAAGAATGTTTATAAACAAGCGAATGTTATTTATAATTTTTGTATGTTTCCTTTATTTAGTCTATTTTAATTTGTATTTGTTATTTATATTTTAATTTATCTCATCATTGTTTGTGTTTTTTTCAGTAGAAGTGAGAGAAGTGAATTCTATGTATAAATATTTCATTTTTTCATACATATATTTTGTATATTTATAATAAATTGTACAATTTATTTAAATGTATACAATATATATTTTTTTGTTTAAACATGGTTAATCATTTTATGTTTTTAGGTATATAAATATTTTTTAAATTAACACTTTCCCTACCGTTGCTTAGATTGGAGTGGAAATACTAAATCAAGCCCATCCATATCTAATGATTTCCTTATTGTTGCTTAATTGGAGTGGGGATAGTAAATCTAACCCTTTCAAAATCCAATGCTTTTCCTACTGTTGCCTAGGATGGAGTCAGAATACTAACTCTAACCCCCTTTAAGTCAAATACATCTCCTTCTGTTGTATATATTGGGGTGGGAATAGCAAATCAAATACCTTTGAAGTCCAACACTTTCCCAGCTGTTGCTTACATTGCAGTGGAAATAGTAAATCTAAACTATCCAAAATTCAAGACTTTTCCTGCTTTTGCTTAGTGTGGAATGGAAATGGTAAATTTTAACTGCTCTAAAGTCCAACACTTTCCCTACTATTGCTTAGATTGGAGTGGGAATAGTAACTCTAATCCATACTAAATCCAACACCTTCCCTACTGTTGCCTAGATCGAGTGGGAATAGTAATTCCAACCCTTCTGAAGTCCAATACTTTCCATAATGTTGCTTAGATTGGAGTGGAATAGTAAATGAAGTCTATCTGAAGTCCTATATTTTTCCTTAGGTTGCTTAAATTAAAATGCGAATAGTAAATCTAACCTCTCCGAAATCCAAACCTTTCTGTACTGTTGCTAAGACTGGAGTGGGAATAGTTAATCTAACTCATCTGTAGTCCATAGTTTCCCTGATTTTGTTTACGTTGGAGTGAGAATAGTAAATGTAACCCCTTTCAAGTCTATCACTTTTCCTACTTTTATTTTTATTGGAGTGAAAAAACTGATTTTTTTCTGTTTTTTTAACTCCTGTTAGATTTTTTAAATGACAACTTTTTAAGTTTCTTATATAAAAAATCTATTTTATTTGAAATTTTTATATTTTGGTATTATTTCTATTTATTTACCTAATTGTGTTATACATTTTTACAATTATTATTATTAACGCTAATATTATTCATGTACCTACATATTATCATGTTACTTTAAAAAAAGTGCAGTTCACCCTAAACTGCTACTAAAATATATAGAAATTTACAAATGCAAATCTCCACCTACTACCACTTTAATACAGTGGTACTAGAGCATGAACAACAATGAAACCGACAAATTACCTGTAAATGAGACCCTAACCCAGAACATAGCAAAATGTAGACCGCAGAACATAGCAAAACTGTGATAAAAACGATATGGCTGCCTTTTACCTTTGGTAAACACAGCCATTAGCCAAGCACATATTTACTTGTCAGCCCCATGTACTGTGGTATACTGAGATTTTACCACGGTATAACATGACACAATCTATATGTACATTTTTTTAAACTTATAAATTTAACACTACTTACACTATTTACACATACCACCAAAAATGAATATTTACACATCATAATGTATATTCCTGCCACATGACATTTATATTCGTTCACACACTCACACAAAGTGACAGTAGGTCTGCTTTATGTATGTTAGTATGCTAACCTTATGATAAAGCCAATACTCTGAATGGTTCAGAACACCAAAATATAAAACGTGGGCATATTGGCTTTATCATAAGGTTAGCATACTAATATACATAAAGCAGACCTGTCTTTGTAAAAAAAAAAAAAGACTCAAAGACATTGTGATTTTTTTAACTCATTTCAGGAAGAAATAAATGAATTCATAAAAAAACACCACAAGGGATCCCTGAACTCTAGTTCAAGAGCATACAGCTCTTGCTTGGAGTGTTTAAAACAAAACACATGGTATTGTGTCCCAGGGCTGTGGTTTTAATAACCCAGGGCACTTACAGTCTGTTTTTTTTATTGATGTTGATGGGGCGGGGCTGCTGCGTTATACCGGGCTTAGTATGCTCGCTCTCTCCTGGAAAACTGCAGTATCCTGGGAGAACGGGGGTTGGTGTTCCTGGGGCCAAACTAGCGTCGGGAAGGGGACTGCATTACCCTCTCACATCAAATTGATAACAGCTCCAGGGAATAGGGGTCCCTGGGTCACTACTGTGGCCAGGGTATAGGGGCTGCATTTGCCTGTCCCCTGAATTTGCTAACAGCAGCGGGTCGATAAGGTCCAAGGAGCCTCATAGAGGCTTGGAGAGGGGTGCCATGAGCCCCCTACCCTTAATATAAATGTTTTGCCCTGAATATGGGGTCCCCAGGGCCTCTAAGAGGCATGGAGAGGAGAATGGAACAATCCCATCCCTAATATATGATTAGCAGCCCTGGGGAATGTTGTCTCAGGGGCCTCACAAAGACTCAGGGAATGGGGCCACACACCCATACACAATAAAATTTAACATTTCCCTCCCTGAACACTGGCCCACCGTGGGTGGGGGTGGGATTTGTATAAGGCAAGAGACTTTAATTTTTTTATTGGAGCTGTGGATTGGAGGGTCCAACTCATAGCTGCTGCAACAATGAAAAGAAATTGACATTTTTGGCCTCAGGGAGAAAGCCCAGACCAGGCCTATGGGCGGCAGGGTATATCTAGCCCAACTCTGTATGTTTTTAAAATTTCTCCTGGGACAGGGGACTGAGTCCCTGTGTCCCATGATGGCTGCTACAACATATTTTTGGATGTTGTGGCAGCCCCTCAGATCATATTTACAGATCTATTAGCTTTGCTGATCCTTGGCAGCATTACATATTGATATTTGTAGCCCTAATTTCTCAAAATCTATTGAATACATTTACACCAAATCACAAAAAAACATGCTTTCTGGACTAAGGACTAGTTTTCTGCCAAATATGGTGTAATTCTCTTCAACTGTTTTTGCTATAGATGTGTCTAACTTTCCTATGGAAATATGAATTGGTATCCCTTCATTTGATCTGCCCCCGCTTGACTGATCACCTCTAAACAATCCTGGAAGAAGCAGAGGTGGTAGAGATTATTTTCTAAAAGTTTGTGAAGATCCGTCAGGTAGTCTCCTAGCAAATAAAAAAATCGATCTCCTACTGAAATGGGATCCTAACTATCACTAGCCACTGGTGACCATCATTAGGAAAAATATATATATACACGCACACCTTTGCCCAGATGCATTATGGTAAATGCAGTGCTTGATATATATATGTATCACTCACTTTAGTTGAAATTCTTTAGTTTTCACCATTATTGGTGCATCCAGTGCTGTGTATCTCTAGAAATGTGTTGCAAGGTGCTTTTCCTTCTTCATAGTAACACTTTAAATGTGGGGGTGCCTACATTTTTGTTTCACCATTATTGGTGCATCCAGTGCTGTGTATCTCTAGAAATGTGTTGCAAGGTGCTTTTCCTTCTTCATAGTAACACTTTAAATGTGGGGGTGCCTACATTTTTGTGCACAGTCATCTCTGGTTTCTGTACCACTCACAAAGTGCAGGTGCATCAATTGAGCTTGCCAGCCCAATTACTTATCAAGGAGCTGACCAAAACAAGCGGGACAGAGAAAACTGCCTAGCGTCCCCCCTGTCAGCAATTTTTTTTTTTTTTTGCAGAGCAGTGATCCAGCAGAACTTTGCAGGAGCAAGTGTTGCTTCCTGTAATCCTGAGAGAGCCAAAGGCCGTATGTAGCAGATTGCCCCCTGTGGGTGGTGGGCATCAAGACCTGCTGCAGGCCAGGCTCTGTGGACAACCCAGATAAGGACAAATGCCTTGCATGGGAGGGTGTGGCTGCCTTTGGGCAGTTGTGTGCTGGGCATGGCCGCAACCCAGGACCTTCAGCAAAGCCATCTGTCTCACTATAAAACCACTAACAGCGTATGGTTCAAAGAGCTCCAGTGTCTTGTATCTCCTCTATACTGTCTTCCTCTGGTGCTCTTTTGCATCTTCATGGTTCTGCTAAGTCCTAAGGGGCCAATGACATAGTTTACATATATTCCTCTGGGAACCCTATGTTGCCTATATTCCATTCCTCAGACTTTAAGGCACTGTCTCCCTGTCACTACATGTGTGCAATCAGTTGTGTGGCACCCATCCAAGCAATACGGGCCTCTCCTCCGCTTTAGTGCCTCACTATTTAGGTGTCTGAGAAACACTACATCCATCGAGACAGATCCAAATACCACAGGTTGTCTCTGTCATGCCTCGCCATCAGCACGTCACTCTTCCCAGGGAAGGAAACTTTTGCCTTTTGTCACATGCTCTGGGTCCTCTGCTGATTCACTTCAAAATGCCGCAGCCAAACTAGTCCTCGACCTTCCCCAAGTCGAACCCATATCACGACCCACCTAAACTGGGTCTCTGTACAGAAGAGATGCCAATTCAACCTTCTGACCCAAACACACAAGGCTCTACACAACCAAAGATCCCCCTACATTAACCTCTGCCTGACAGCCTCCCCACACAACTCTGGACCATCACCTCACTTCCGTAATTCCAAAGCTCAAGGCCTGGCTGTTCGATTGAGCCTCTGGGACCTACAAGCACTTGCATACCCTGTCGAGTGATAAGTTGCGTATTACAAATCTTGATAGATTGCTTGATTTACTTCAGCTCCACTGGTTGCCTTCTGACAATCTTATGCTTTAGTCAAAATGTGTTCCCCTTAATTTATCCAACAAGTGCAATCCAACAAGTGCAAATCCTCTAGCCTCTCTCCGCAGCTACAGTTGTGACCTCTCAGGTTCTTGCATATCATAGCACAGATTGGCTCTCCAAGAACAGTCTTGCTAGATTCAGTCAACTGCAGCCAGGAAACCACGTTTCTTGCTCTTTTAAATCTCTAGAGCAGCCTGATTTTCAAAGGTGATCTCCACTCTAAGAACCATAGGTGGCCATCTCACTCACATTCTGCTGTGTTGGAGGGGGGCTGTCTGTACTGCCATTGATAACTCATTGTGTTGATGTGACTCTAAGGGCATTGCTTTCAGTCTCCTGCTACTGTATCTTCCCATGGGTTGCAGGCTTATCCAAAAAAAAGCAGCTGGCATATTTTTCACTGGCCACAAAGCCTTGAAAGAACTGTAAAATATTTATTTAATCATAAAGGTTCCTTTGCATGCAAAAAAAGGTCAATCACATGTTAGTTTAACTTACAAGTTGAAATGGCATTGTCAATCCGGTCCTCTTTTGGGAACAGTTAAGAAGTTACATGATTCAGAGTGTCAGGGTTGATGATACATATGATATAAATAATGCGTTAAGCATATGAAACTCGAGGCAGTCGTCGAAGTGGACTGGATCTGAGGGGCACGAGGTGCCCATACTTTTTTAATTTATGAAAACACAGTTACCCTACTTTTTATGAAAATAGAACCGTCCTGGGACAGTGAAGAGTTGAAATGCTTCAGCTGCTGTGTAAGACAGGGTGTCTCCTGTGCTGTGAAACTGCCTTCTTGCCTGGGGGCCTGCTTCCCTTAAAGAAATGTGCATGTGCACAACGAGTCAATCTGCAAAAGTAAAGGGTGCTTGGAAACCGGAATAGGCTTTAATTGATGGATTCACTTAAAGATTCGTGATGACAAAGATGTATTCTTTTCGAGTCCTATTTTAAGAGAGTTACCAGTTGAGCTGTATAGTGTGTTTTAAAGGACAGTTATTAAACAGTGTGCACTAGTTACAGTCTGGGTATTTACTAAAAATCTATTTTTTGGAAGCACTTTTTCATCTTAAATCTTTTTGTGCATTATGTAGCAGTGTATCTTGTACTGTGTGTACTGTACGTTTAAAATAATGTCTTACATATGCACAGTGCTTTCCGTCACAGACTGGGACCTCGCAGCATTAAACATACACAAATCACTACTCTCTACTTCACCAACCAGGATTCAGTTTTATGGCTCTCTGGTTATAGATATGGACTGCCTCAGTACAATAACACTAATAGAGTTCTCAGAATCTATGATAGTGCACTACGCACTGATTAACGACACTTGCAACTTTTTTTTATTTAAGGTCTGAGTTATTTTGAATGTATGTACCTAAAGGTGAAAGAGCAAAAAAAGATACAAAATAGATTTTTTTTAGCCATGCCTTTGACCCTGTCCCCACGCTCATTCACCCTGCCTCCATTGCGGGCATCATCACAGTTCCCATACTTTCTTTAATGCACTTTTACCAGTGCTTAGAGGGGAGTGCTTCAGATGCCAAAACGCGTTTGTATTTGTTTTTACTCCTGCTGCATACGCTATTCAGTTTTTTCTGTCATACTGTGAATGATAAACGCTGCTCAGACCACTGAAATGTTATGATTTTGTAGCCACAGCAAAATCTTAATTAGGAATTTCTACTATTTGTCTTATGACATCACCTGGCATCGACTATGTAGAGTGTATTAAGCTGAAAAACATCTAGTTTGATTTCATCTTCGAATATTAAAATATATACTTCGTGGAAAAATCGAGTCAATCTTCTGACACTGTAACCAGTGGCTTTCTACAAATCAGAACGAGCATTCCAAATGTGAGCAAAAATGTGTAAAAGCGCGTAGGAAGATTTGACAACGGTCTGCTGAAAGATTAGGTAAAAGTCTAACAACCTATGTAAATAGTAACAAAGCATTAAGGTACAATATTTTCGTTATTAAAATAAGAAACATACTGTTTACAACTAAACTCAGTCTATATATAGTTGGCCTTTGGACTTTTCCCTGTAGTAATATTCTACTCAACCCTGCTTGTTGTACTTTGGTGAAAATTAGTATTATTATTATTAAAGCGGTTTTGTATAGCGCATGGTTACCCTAGAGCATCCCAGCGCTTCACCAAACAGAGTAATACTACGGACAGAACAGAGGCACAGAAGTTTAGCAGAAGAGGAAAGTTTTCAATTGTTTTCGAAAACGTAGGAGACATGGCTCCGCGCGTAGACCTAGGGGGAGTGCGTTCCAAAGGGTTGCGACATTAACGGAGAATCTCCTTCCTCCTGATCGGGCCTTTTTGACCCTGGGGACAACGGTCAAATGTTGTTGGTCCGAACGTAAAGTTCTACTGGCTTTGTACGGGGTCACCATCTTTTGGAGGACGGGGGGGCCTTTGCCTTGCAAGATTTTGTGCGCAAGGCAGAGGGATTTAAATTTCACCCTTTCTCGTATTGGTAACCAGTGTAGCGCCCTCAGTGCTGGTTTGGCCGATCGAGACATGGGGATGTTATAAAACATTCGTGCTGCCGCATTCTGAACTTGTTGAAGTTTGTTCAGAGTGATCTCAGGGGCACCCAGGTAGATCGCATTGCTGAAGTCTAGCCTGGACATGATCAGACCCTGGATTAAGCATTTATAATAATGCTAATCACTTACTTAAAAAAAGAACATCAATATATATATATATATACTAGCAGCCCGTCCCGACGTTGTCCAGGTATGAATTGCTGCCGGCCAGTAGTATATTGTTTTGTAGGATTTCGTTTTGATAGCATTTCTTATCTGTGACAGGCCTGTGAAACGCTCCGATTCACAGTGCACGGCTGATGCACTTAAGAGTGCGCGTTCAGTAGTGTGTGAACTCGAGTTTCCCTACTTTATTTTTCCTTGCAATATTATATAGCGCGAACTCAACAACATGGCATGAGCACAATTTACATTACAGAAGAACACATTCATTTGTGGTAGGCACGGGGAGACAAAGCGATTTGCCTGGAATCACAGGATGTTGAGCTGATGCCAAGATTCGAAAGTAGCTCCCCAGCTCTAAAGTTCGCAATTCTAGAACTTATGGCGGGAGGTGTGTCTAAAAGTGTATGTCGGTGCTGGCCATCAATGAGAGAGACCTGTGAATTTTTCAAAAGGGTGGTGAAAAAATATGAGTATGTTCCTGGAGATGTGGGCTGCCGTGCCACCAATGTGCTTACCGGGGGAGGGTAAACACCCATTATTTCGCAACTTTCTTTCCGCATACCATCACTCCGCATACTTTCATTACGAAAGTACCATGACTCCACAATTCCATTTTAAAGCATGGCATTACATTTTATATGCTTTTACCACGCATATATTTACAACGAAATTCGTTGTAAATGCATGAATGGTAAAAGCATGTTTTTTTAATGTTTGGATAAGGTAATTATAGGTATAGGGGTATATGTTTTGGGGTACTGAGGTATATGTTTTGGGGTGTTTGGGTATTTTTTAAGGGTTCAGATATGGTTTTGGGTTATGGGGTACAGGGGTAGTTTTAGGGTTTCAGGGATAGGTATGGGTTTGGGGCACAGGGGTATATTTAGGGTTCAGGGCTAGGTTTGGGCTGTGGGGTACAGGGGTATTTTTTAGGGTTCAGGGGTAGGTTTGGGTTTTGGGGTACAGGGGTATTTTAAGGGTTCAGGGCTAGGTTTGGGATTTAGGGTACAGGGGTATTTTTAGGGTTCAGGACTAGGTTTGGGTTTTGGGGTACAGAGGTATTTTTAGGGTTCAGGGGTAGGTTTGGATTTTGAGGTACAGGGGTATTTATAGGGTTCAGGGCTAGGTTTGGGCTTTGGGGTACAGGAGTATTTTTAGGGTTTAGGTATAGATTTGGGTTTTGGGGTACAGGGTATATTTATAGGGTTAAGATGGGTTAGTGTTTAAGGGTGTTGGGGTATTTTAAGGAGTAAGGGTGGGTTATGATTATGGGTTGCAGGGGTATTTAAAGGGAGCAGGGTGGGATTAGCACACGATATGAGACATGGCATGAAGGGCGGAACGTATCACACGCCCCCAGCGTTTGTCACGCCCCCAGCACACGCCCACAGCACAACGCAGACACGCCCACAAGGGACTACTTTGCTGGCACGGTTCTTTTACCTTTTAAATGTATATGGGGGCGTCTGCATAGCCTATGTCCTTCTGCTGCAACTGCCCTTTCCAACGCTGTATTGGGTGTTGTGATTGGTGCTGTGGTTCCTGAGATTAACCGCCTCAAAGGTTTGGGCTCTCTCTTTATTATATTAGTATGGATAACTACATAGGTTAGAAAAATTCAAATCAATGGCTAAAAGGTATCACATGAATATGGGCTGACTGATGAGGCCACCAAGAAAAAAAGAGGCACTCTGGAATGATCCTTCACAGTTCAAGTTTGCTCGGCTCTATAAAATGCGTCCTCGTCTGCTGCAGTCAGTCAGTCACCTGCTGCTTGTCTTTCAAAAGCACGTACATGACTGAATCCTGGATCATACACAGTACAAACAACATACATGTCTGGAAGAGTTCCAAGGTGCAAACTCCTGGGCGTTTCCGCCCTGCACTGTTTTAACCCATCACATGTTAAGTGGTCTAATCGGACTTTGAATAGGCGTGAATCTTTTAAAAGACGCAGTTAAAAGCTGTAAATTAACTCCCGATATAATGGGGAAACGAACATTGTCTACAACTGGATCCAACTTGTGCAAGCTAACACGCCAAGGGAATAATTGTTTTGTATTGGGGCTTTTACTGAATATTTTAACATTGCTTGCCTGCTAAAATGAACTAGAAAGAAATGAGTCAAATCAATGCTAAATGTAGAAATACATTCATGCCTAGGTAAATATTCCAGGTTCCTCCTGTAGGTGAGTCACATTTGCATTTTGTTTAATCTTTTATTTTTAATTAAAAAGTTTGGTGTACAATTGATGTGTACATTGCAATATTTTCACAGCAGCCGTTTTTTTAACGAGGGCAGATAGATTATAAAACAACCCCTAACAACTGCCTCCTAAAAATACTAAACACACATACTGCATGTATGACATTTTCTTAAGCAACCACATGTTTAACCTCAAAACAACTTTTCTAGCAGGGACAGGAAAAAGTGTTCTCCTTTATTCCTGAATAACATTTTACACATTATTTGCTACACATGCCTATTTACCTTTTCACCAGCCTGCACATTATGTTTAACTTGAACACAGTACATTAGTTCCGGATCTGTGCATGCAGTCATAGGTTTTAGTAATTTAAATTACACTAGTGTCATTTGTGTAATTTCGAAATTCTAGAATTTATGTCATCATATGTAAATAATCCACAGCAAAATTATAGCACAGCAGTGCTAGACCAATGCGAAGAACCAGAACATGAGCAGTTGTTACTCATATCAATTGTGTTTTCAATGCTTTTGTAGCGTAAAATTCTCCCTTTCATCAAAAATTGACACAAGGTTGTTTTTTTAGCTGAGATATAGGGACAGATGTATGAATACTTTTTGCATTTCTTCACAGGCCATATTGCAATTTTGGCCATTAAGAAATGCAAAATAGCCTTTTCGTATGTACAAAGGCCAAAAAGCGGTTGCAATTTGTGATTTCTACCAGGCGGAAATCGCAAATTATGACCGCGATTTAGGTAACGCAAATAGGGATTACTTATTTGAAATTCCTAAAGGACATGTACAAAGCATTACCTAAATGCGAACTGGGCATTTAGGAAATACCGTTGCCATTGACTTAAAGTCAATGGTAACCATGTGCAAAATTAAAAAATGCATTTAAAAATGCATATTTTAATATGACATGAAGCGCACATATGCCCTTAGGGCACATGTGCACTTACATGTGCACTATGAAATATGGGGTCCCTCCAGGGGGTCCTTAAGCCCAGCGGCACTCTTGAGTTTGTATTTCCTAAATTGTGGTTTCCTATTAGGAAATCACAATTTGTGAACTGCAAACCATTTACTAATTTGCCCATAGGTGGAATCGCTATTTAGGAAATGCAAAATAAGAATTCTTTACATCTGACTCATAGTGCTGAATGACAGCTTTGCATTTTGTTTACCAGCACTGAATTTTGCTTCATTTTCCCAAAATTTCAGTTTTACTTGAAACACTTTTGCACACCCTTAGGCCCGCGTCTACTAAACTATCACGCAAAGCAATGCAGCAAGAGACCTTGCTGCACTGCGTTGGGTGAAAGGGAGAGAGAAGAATTACAGCATATTTACAAAAATATGGCATACTTTTGCTCTGTCCTTGCTCTGGAGCACTTGTGGCAGCATAGCACCAAGACAGGCACCCTTGCGCAACGATGACAGGTTGCCTGCATTATGGTCCAAATAGTTTTTGTATTAGTAGGTGGTACACACCCGAAGGGGTAATAATAATGAGAAATACAAATATTTCTACTCCTTACACCAGCTTGGGGTTGGCGCAACATTTTGGAGCAAAACAAGGTTTAAAGACTTTAATAAGCAAATTTACCTCAAAGTCCATGAGTGGATGCACGGAAATGCCCATGGTCCACCCATGGAACAGCACCCTAATAAAATGTAATGCAAGGCAGTGCTGTACTGCGTACTGAACCATGCAAGACCACATAAAGTGGACTTTCTTTGGGTGCCTTAGTAAATCCCAACACCCCATTTTGCATCAGGGTTGCGTAAAAAAGGTGACACAAGCCAAACAGAAAATGTTAGTAAATCTGTGCCCCTCTTTTCATACCCATCTTAATACTTTCTGCTTGTTGAAAGTTGAATGCCCATTGTGCTTGCTAGGTATCTGAAGGAACCAAAATATTATACTAATGGACTATACTCACCACTAGCCCATATACATTATTAATAAATAATAAGTCACTCGGCAATGGAGAAGGTTCAATCGTTTTTTCTGCAGATATAAGCCCTGACAGGAGAGCCTCAGTCTACACGACCCTCGGTGGTGCGCAGAGGAGACTGACTACTTACAAACAGAGCAAAGCATATATTCGTTTCACACATAGCACGATGTCACCTTACTTGGAAAGATACAACTTGTCAGTGAGCCAGCAGGAAGACCCATATAAGGCACAATTGATTGCTAGTAGCTAGGCCTCAGCTATTTCGGGGGCAGGTCAGTAAGGTGCCTCCCTTTCTATCTGTAGCTCGGGGAGTGCAGGAACAGGATCTGCTAGAACGTGCGCATCCCTCAAGAAGGGCAGGTATGACCTTGGGTTTCCCTGAGCTACAAACTAACGAGTGAAGCAGACAGCTAGGTCTGCCATCGTGGTTTAGTGCAGAAAGCCTAACCATTTGATTTCAGGGAAACAGTACTGGAGACAGAGAAATGAAACAAGATGGCTCTGGTCACACCAATAGGTTTAGGCAACACTGAAGTGAATCGCTCCTAACTTTAATAATACTATGTGAATAATGCAATGCTAACATGCGGTTATAGGGTTATATTGTATATATTAGGCCAATAACATGTATTTATCATATTTATATCCCATCAGACGGCCCTTTTGGCCTACTATAGCCAATATAACTAGTTCTATTCTACAAACACACCCTCATCGATCTGCATAAGGTCTGAGACCTCCTTTTGAATCATTTGATTGTCGACTTTGGCCTGTCGGGAGACGGTCAAAGCAGACGTTATCTTAGCCGCACAGAAGGAACAACAGGCCGGGCCACAATGAGACATAGGCAGCAAGTAAATATGACTCCAAAGGCTCCAGCAAGTTTCATGAATATCTTCCAACCCCAGGTAGATAAAAGACCCCAGAACCATCCACTAAGGGACCAAGTACCATTGTCGACATGTGCTTCACTAGCTAACCGGTGAAGTTTTTGGATTGCAAGGTGTATGGCAGGGGCCGAATCAGGAATGAAAACACAACAAGAGCTGCCGGTCACGCGACAGGCTCCACCCCTATCTGCTAGGATGACATCAAGAACCATTCGGTTTTGGAGCGAAACAAGCCTCGTAGCCTCAAGCTCAACAGTAAAGTTGGTCAGAATCCCAGTTGTGGTCTGAACCACATTTTCCATTATTCTTGACAAGCGTCTTATACTACGGCTATTGAAAATCGGTCCCCAAAAGGGAGTGAGACCTTTGGAAATATCTTCAAACTGTTGCAAGGAGGTGTCAGTCTGATCAGTACTATCAGTATCAAAACTCCTAATGCTTCTATTAGATTCTATCTCTGGTCTAACTAGTTGATGTGTCTTATGATAATCAGACGGGGCAATATAAACTGAGTGGTAGAGGAATGAGAGGTAACACCGCCCTGCCCATCCCCGGGGAAGCAAATTATATGCGTTTTCACCACACAAAATATACGTTAGGGGGAGTAATCATAGGAGGAGTGCTGTAGGTCTGCAAAGTGTAAGTGTAATTACATCTACTGTTTCCTACCTTAACATGACCTCGTCCCTGTATGCAAAAGGAGGAAGCACTATTTATAATGGGAATTGGCAAAGCTTTGTCATTAGTGACATTTCGTTCCTTAAAATGCTGAAAATACATGGTGGAGTTGAAAAGTTCAAAATCCTGCATTTCCTCTTGTAACCAGGTAGCATTTTCATATTCAGTGTATATATTCATACAAGCATTCGGGTCCAAGGATCCCTCTCCTCCATTCCCTTCAGCATCAAATCCTTGGTGCCGCTCTATCTATTTCAGGATGGCCTCATAATCTTTTTCAGTATATATTGTAGGAGAGTGGGGTCTGCAATCCTATGGTCACCCCCGATTTTTGCTTTTTGCTTCACTGGTTTACGACTTTCCCTGGCTGTGGGCCTGCTAATCAGACCCACAGCCTAGCTGTTCTCTCTCTAAATTGACACACATGTACCTTAGGTGCATTTACCAATTGGTACTGGGCCACCTTATCAGTCCCTGTACAGCATACCTTAGGTATCCAGGGCATAGGTGTACCCAGGGCCTACCAGGGGCTGCAGCATGTATTATGCCACCCCTGGCTGGCCACCCAAATCTGACACAACTGGCTGCACAACAGCTGGGGCAAGGTGGTGTAAACACCCTTTGCTTTAGATATAGTATTCCTATATCTAACCCTAAAATGGACACATATATTCCTATCAGTCACTCCTATGGCAGGCCTTATCAATCCTGAAGGCAGAGTGCTTGGAATCATGTGAGATGGTGCTCTGGCATGAGCTGAGCCCGTTTGCAGCTTGCGGAACCAAGTCCCAATAGCTGTTCCATGATAACGCGTACCATATACTCTTAAGTGCATTATATTCCTCGCGGTTATTTGCTAACTTTGGTATCGCTTTATCAAAACATGTCGAGTAAGGTGTCATACGAATTGGAATACTAACCCCTCGCCAATTCTGGCGACAGGGTTAGCAATCCACCCTTTTAGAGGGACACGACATGTGTGTAACTGTGAACCCCGGTTAAAGTTAACTCGAGCCTCAGCATCACAAAATGGATGCTGCCACCACAGACAAAAGTCTGACCTCCTGCTGCTGGGAGTCCTTCCAGCGAGGAGGGCTCGGACATAGGGTTTCCTGTCAGGGGCGGTGCTAGCACCATCCCAGACAGGGTTTTGTGTATCCCAGGTAGGCAGTGCTGAGAGGAAGGTGACTGCAAGTGGCACCCCGGTGCTCACTGTGCATATGCCGGCTCAAACCAGTTCCAGGGGCACAAAGGAGAGGGGTGTAACCACCCCCCTCCTGGTCCCACCCATGGGTAGGACCTAGTCGCGTGCCAGCCCCTTTTCTTAGGATAAAGATAGGAGCGGGCCCCCTTCCCAAATTAGATAATCTTGAATCTTGAACTACTTTCCACGAAAGGAACTCTTGACATTCTCTGTAGACTCTCCCTTGTGGCTAAGGAGTAGCCACCCTGCACCCGCAGGCACCACCTAAGCATTTGCGGTTTGCTGCACGTCCATCTCCAGATCAAGACTGACCAGCTCGACGAGACCCGGATTCCCTGGCATCTCTGACCTCTACCTGCATCATCAGCCCAGCTGAGATTCGTGGGTGTGACGAGACCTGAGGGACCGGCCATCTTCAAAACCTGCACGACGCTAAACCAGCACGACCGCCGAGGGATCCACGAGTGAGTGCACTAGGGTTTGAGAAGCCCCAACCCAGAGCAGCTCCAGCACCGAAGTCCAGCCCCCCAGCATCCGCGAGATCTGCGTGGGGCCCTTCTGCTTCCTTGCTGCTTGCCACGTTGTCCGGTCACTTGCCCGTTGGCTAGTGACCCTCCTGACGACGTACCACTACGTTTCACCGCTGGTCTAGGTCCCCTAGACTGGCCCTTGCTTCTTGTCCAACAAGAAGTGCCCTGGACCCTCCTGGTCGTCTCCAGACGCCATTTTGACTCCACCGCGTGGGCTTGCCTTTGCCAAGGTTTGTTGCTCCAATCTTGGATCCAGCATCGCCAACAGCAGATACCCTCGTGGGACAGCTCGCACCTCCAGCCTGGTCGCCGACAACGCCTCCTGCAGAGTCCAGCGTCGCCCACTCACCTGATCGCGGTGACCTCATCCGGTGCCATCCTGGTGCCCACACAATCACTGGCTAGTGATTAGGAACTGAGTCCCCTCTGCTTTCAGGTCGTCTCCATCACCGATCCAGCCTTGGATCACGCCGAACATCTTCACTGGTCGCCTGCCAGCAACATCTTCTTTCAGGCTCCATAGACTACAACGAGGATTCCCAACGTCTTTTGAACCCTATGCAGCCGCAGCCCCTGGGCTAGGTAACCCGAGCATTTCGGTGCTCCAACGCAGGTTCACTATCCAAGTGTCCAGATCCTTTTTCGTTTTTAGTCTACCTAGTCGGATTTGTCCGGAAACAGTAACTTTAGAATTACTAGCATCCAAAGACTTTGTCCCGCATCCCGCGTAAGAGTTCACACTCTGCACCCGAGTTCCCTAGGCCTCCTGCTCCTAACCTTAGAGTTCAGTAGGGTAGTCCTAGCGGTCCTGAAGCCTCTGGATCGTGTTGCTCACCTGCTAGTATTTCGCATTCCACTTTTAGAGTATATGGTTTTTCGTGCCCCTCGGGCATTTGTGTAAATTGTGCAACTTGTAGTATTTTCGTAAGAGTTTTGTATTGTGCTTAGCTCCCTGACTCATAAAGAGCTCAGGGTAGATTTGTTATTAATACATATCCTTTATTTTTATAACAACTTGTGTGGTGTCCTTTCACTTGGTGTTCCAGGGGTATATGTGATGGTAAAACAGCTGGCTTAACACGCCCTCTAGAGTTTAGCCTAAAGACTGCTTTTGTCCACGCTACTAGGATAGCTGGTCTATAAGGTTGACTTACAACCAATCATCAATAAGGGTCGTTTGGAATGATACACAATGATCACTAGAATAGTGAGCACTATATATCAGGCCAACTTCTCACATTGGTGTGCAGCGGTTGGGATTTGAGCTTGCTGTTGTTTTATCACACACGTATCCTAAGAATATCATTTGAAAGATCACATAAGTACAAAGGTACATATAACTTAGCTTAGAATACTCTGAGTTCTACTGAATCAGCTGTTGTAGTGTAACAGGGCCTAGCACACCCTGACTACAACTCTTAGCAAGGGATCAGTAGGTAAACAAATAGTGTAGGTAAGTGCACCACTTACACCTCACTAGAAGCATGTCTACCCATGGAGAGTCTTCTGAGACTCCCCTTGTGGTTGTTGACCCTCCACAGGTCACTTCCAGATATTCAGCTCTTAGCTTCCAGGAGATGAGACAATTGTGTACCTCCAGGAAACTAAAACAGGGTTCTAACCCTATCACTCCCTTTCTGATAGGTCTCTTAGAGACATATGATGCCAGAAGAGCTTCTAACACAGGCCCGTCTAATCCAGATGGGAGCATGAACCCCTTAGAGGGAACCCTTGGGGACCCAGACCTAAACCTCAATGGAACAGAAAGTGAAGAAGAGGAATAGGGACAGGAGTTGTCAGGGGATGAGGCAGAATAAGGTCCAGTAGTAGTCAGTAGGCTCACTAGGACCAACTTAAGCAGGCATGAGAATGGAACTGGGGGACCCCCAGACCCACTCTCAGGCAGGCTTAACATTGGGAATGGACGAGTTAGGTCTCTCTCCAGATGCTCTAACAGATCTATTCATAGCAATGGCTCTCAGGCATCTTCTCACAGAGGGATGACATCCCCTCAGAGAAGAGAGCATGAAGCTAAAATGAGGGAAGTCAATCTGAGGATTGAGAGGGAAGAACTTGCCCTTGCCAAAGAAAGACTTGCCTTTGCCAGAGAGCAGAAATTGAGTGGGGCAGACCCCACTGGTGGCAGCATTATCCCTAGAGATAAAGACAGGAGTTTTGATACTAGACACCTGAGTTAAATAGTGCCCCCCTTTAAACAAGGGGATGACATCCACAAATGGATGACTGCTCTGGAGAGGGCCTGCACTGTCCAGTGCATCCCCCAGAGTCAGTGGGCAGCTATTCTGTGGCTCTCCTTTGAAGGCAAATGTAGAGATAAGCTCCTCACTACTAGAGCTGAGGATGCTAACAATTACCAAGTCCTGAAGAATACACTGATTGATGGGTTTGGCCTAACAACTGAGCAGTACAGGTTGCTGTTCAGAGACACCCAGAAAATTCAGTCTCAGGATTGGGCTGACTTTGTTGATTGTGCCACTTAGGCTTTTGAAGGCTGGTTACTGGGAAGTAAAGTTACTGATTACACAGGATTGTATAATCTAATTATGAGAGAACAAATCTTAAGTAATTGTCAAAATCAGTTGTTGCATCAGCACCTTATTGACTCAGATCTGAC
This sequence comes from Lissotriton vulgaris, assembly GCF_964263255.1. Classification (NCBI taxonomy): domain Eukaryota; kingdom Metazoa; phylum Chordata; class Amphibia; order Caudata; family Salamandridae; genus Lissotriton; species Lissotriton vulgaris. The sequence continues at coordinate 286,193,299 of NC_141689.1, read as the reverse complement.
CTCTCCCCAAGAATTGGGAAAGAAGGCAGACAGATGGGTCAGGACAAGGGTCAAGCAGCAGAACCAGAACCAGGGTGGTGGCCAGAAGAAAGCAGACCAAAAGGGTAATGAAAGTAAGCAAAATGACCAGAAGTCTTCAACAGGGCCCCAACAATCTAAGGAGGGTGGGTCCCAGAATTCCCAAAAGAAAAAGAATAATGGTCAGAAGAAACCATGGTGCCAGTACTGTAAGAGTAATACTCACTAGTTTAGTGAGTGCACCAAGAAAGGCCCAGCTCCTACCACTACTGCCCCTAAGGCACCTGCAACCCCTAGTTCAGTTAGTAGTGGTAGTGTTCCCCCTAAGGCTATAGTGGGGTTGACATTGGTATCTGAGGCAGGCTCTGACTTAGTCAGAGTACCTACCCAGGCTGTTCTTGTTTGTACTGGGGACATGGATTTGACCCCTACAATAAGTCCCAGTACTCTGGGCAAGTACAGGCAAACGCCTTTGATCAATGGAAAATTGGCTCAGGCCTACAGGGACACTTGTGCCAGTGTCACTATGGTGACACCAAACTTTGTGGACCCTGATCAGATAATACTAGGTTCAGACTACCTAGTGACCAACGCTAGCAATGTCACTACCACCCATAGTATGGCACTTGTTAATTTCTCCTGGGGAGGGGTAAATGGCCTCAAAAGGGTTGTTGTTAGTTCAGACCTCCCAGTGGACTGTCTTTTGGGCAATGATTTGGAATCCTCCCTATGGTCAGATGTGGAGTATAAGACTCATGTGGAAATGTTAGGTTTGTCAGCACATGTCCTTGCTGTGACTGGGTCACAGGCCAAGAAATGCCCAGCTGAACTAGTGCTGGATCCTGGAACAATGGACCAGACACTAACCAAGAAGAAGAACAGTAGGGTTAAAGCAGTGCCTTCCCCCTTGCCTCAAGGTGAGGATCAGCTCTCACAGGAGACTGATCTACAGACACCAGAAGGAACTGTCCTAGAGGGGGAGCTTGAACCTGAACAGGTTGAGTTCCTTGGGACAGGGGGACCTTCCAGGGCAGACTTGAGGCAGGATCAATTAGACTGTTCATCTCTTGAAACCCTCAGACAGCAGGCTGCTGCTGAGGCTGCAGGGAATACCACAGGTGCCCATAAAGTGTATTGGGATGATGGGACTCCGTTACTCTGAGGCAAGAGACCCCAAGCCTGGTGCTACCAGGAGGCTGGTCATCCCCTTGTCTCTGAGAGCTTTCCTTCTCACCTTGGCCCATGAAATTACCCTTGCAGGTCACTTAGGCCTGAACAAGACTTGGGACAGGCTTGCCCCACACTTTCACTGGCCTCATATGTCTGAGGACATTAAAGAGTTTTGTCGCTCATGTGTCACCTGTCAAGCCAGTGTCAAATCAGGTGGCACCACAAAGGCCCCCCTTATACCACTACCTGTGGTGGGGGTACCCTTTGAAAGAGTGGGGAGTGACATTGTTGGACCAATGGACCCCCCAACAGCATCTGGGCACAGATTTATCCTGGTGGTAGTGGATCATGCCACCAGGTATCCAGAAGCTATTCCCCTTAGGACCACTACAGCTCCTGTTGTGGCCAGGGCCCTACTTGGAGTTTTCTCCAGAGTGGGGTTTCCTAAGGAGGTTGTCTCTGACAAAGGTGCAAACTTTATGTCAGGATACTTGACTGCTATGTGGAAGGAGTGTGGTGTCAACTACAAGTTCACCACCCCCTATCATCCACAATGCAATGGGCTTGTTGAAAGGTTCAACAAGACCCTAAAAGGGATGATAAAAGGGTTACCTTAAAAGCTTAGGCGAAGATGGGACATCCTTTTACCTTGCCTTCTGTTTGCTTACAGAGAGGTCCCACAGAAGGGGGTTGGTTACCGCCATTTTGAACTTCTCTTTGGGCATCCTGTAAGAGGACCCCTGTGTCTTGTGAAGGAAGGATGGGAGTTACCTCTCAAAAACCCTAACCAGGACATAGTGGACTATGTACTTGGTCTCCGCTCCAGGATGACAGAGTACATGGAGAAGGCATCTAAAAACCTTGAGGCCAGCCAAGAACTTCAAAAAGCTTGGCATGACCAAAAGGCTGTCCTGACTGTGTATCACCCAGGACAGAAGGTGTGGGTGTTGGAGCCAGTGGCCCCAACAGCTCTCCAAGACAAGTGGTCTGGACCCCATACCATTATTGAGCAAAAGGGAGAGGTCACCTACCTGGTGGACCTTGGAACTCCCAGGAGCCCTCACAGAGTACTTCATGTGAACAGGCTCAAGGCATTTGTCAACAGGGAAGACATGGGCTTGCTCATGGCTACAGATGAGGGACAGGAGGAAGAGAGTGACCCTCTCCCAGACCTGCTCACTCAGAACCCTGATGATGGGTCAGTAGATGGTGTAGTCTTTTCTGACAGCCTCTCTGAGCAACAACAAGAGGATTGTAAACAGGTTATTCAATCCTTCAGGCAAATGTTCTCTCTGACACCCAGTCAGACAAACTGGTGCACCCATGAGGTGGACACTGGTGACAGTCTGCCTATAAAGAGTAAAATCTACAGGCAACCTGACCACGTCAGGGACTGTATAAAACAGGAAGTACAGAAAATGTTGGAATTGGGAGTCATTGAACCCTCAGAGAGCCCTTGGGCTAGTCCTGTAGTTCTAGTGCCTAAACCTCACACCCAAGATGGTAAGAGAAAGATGAGGTTTTGTGTAGACTACAGGGGTCTCAATGCTGTCACTAAGACAGATGCCCACCCAATACCAAGAGCAGATGAACTCATTGACAGATTGGCTTCTGCCAAGTTCTTGAGTACATTTGACCTGACAGCTGGTTATTGGCAAATCAGGTTAGCTGAGGATGCCAAGGCCAAGACAGCATTTTCTACCCCAGGAGGTCATTACCAGTTTGTGGTGATGCCCTTTGGTTTGAAGAATGCCCCTGCCACTTTTCAAAGGTTGGTGAACCAAGTTCTCTCTGGGCTGGATGACTTCTGTGCAGCATATCTAGATGATATTGCTGTCTTTAGCTCCACCTGGGAGGATCACCTGATCCACCTGAGGAAAGTTTTAGAGGCCCTGCAAAAGGCAGGCCTCACCATCAAGGCTACCAAGTGCCAGATAGGGCAGAGTCAAGTTGTATACTTGGGCCACCTTGTAGGTGGAGGCCAAGTTCAACCTTTGGAGAGCAAGATACAGGCCATAAAGGACTGGGCTCCTCCAACCACCCAGACACAGGTCAGAGCTTTCTTGGGCCTGTCTGGTTACTATAGGAAATTTGTCAGAAATTATGGAACCATTGTGACTCCACTTAATGACCTGACAAGTAAAAAAATGCCAAAGAAAGTTCAGTGGACAGTTAGCTGTCAGAAGGCATTTGATGACCTAAAGCAGGCCATGTGCACTGCACCTATTCTCAAGAGTCCAGACTACTCCAAGCCATTCATTGTCCAAACAGATGCTTCTGAGTTGGGTGTGGGAGCTGTTCTTTCTCAACTGAATATTGATGATCATGACCAGCCCATTGCTTTTATAAGTAGAAGGCTGACCCCTAGAGAGAAACGTTGGTCAGCTATCGAGAGGGAGGCCTTTGCTGTGGTTTGGGCCCTGAAGAAGTTGAGGCCATACTTGTTTGGCACTCACTTCAAGATTCAGACCGACCATAAGCCCCTCTTATGGCTAAATCAAATGAAGGGTGAAAACCCCAAACTTCGTAGGTGGTCCATTTCCCTACATGGGATGGACTTTACAGTGGAGCACTACCCAGGGACTGACCATGGTAATGCAGATGGTCTCTCCCGGTACTTCCACTTAGAACAAGAAGACTCACCTGGTCAAGTCAAGAGAAAATGTTGGAATTGGGAGTCATTGAACCCTCAGAGAGCCCTTGGGCTAGTCCTGTAGTTCTAGTGCCTAAACCTCACACCCAAGATGGTAAGAGAAAGATGAGGTTTTGTGTAGACTACAGGGGTCTCAATGCTGTCACTAAGACAGATGCCCACCCAATACCAAGAGCAGATGAACTCATTGACAGATTGGCTTCTGCCAAGTTCTTGAGTACATTTGACCTGACAGCTGGTTATTGGCAAATCAGGTTAGCTGAGGATGCCAAGGCCAAGACAGCATTTTCTACCCCAGGAGGTCATTACCAGTTTGTGGTGATGCCCTTTGGTTTGAAGAATGCCCCTGCCACTTTTCAAAGGTTGGTGAACCAAGTTCTCTCTGGGCTGGATGACTTCTGTGCAGCATATCTAGATGATATTGCTGTCTTTAGCTCCACCTGGGAGGATCACCTGATCCACCTGAGGAAAGTTTTAGAGGCCCTGCAAAAGGCAGGCCTCACCATCAAGGCTACCAAGTGCCAGATAGGGCAGAGTCAAGTTGTATACTTGGGCCACCTTGTAGGTGGAGGCCAAGTTCAACCTTTGGAGAGCAAGATACAGGCCATAAAGGACTGGGCTCCTCCAACCACCCAGACACAGGTCAGAGCTTTCTTGGGCCTGTCTGGTTACTATAGGAAATTTGTCAGAAATTATGGAACCATTGTGACTCCACTTAATGACCTGACAAGTAAAAAAATGCCAAAGAAAGTTCAGTGGACAGTTAGCTGTCAGAAGGCATTTGATGACCTAAAGCAGGCCATGTGCACTGCACCTATTCTCAAGAGTCCAGACTACTCCAAGCCATTCATTGTCCAAACAGATGCTTCTGAGTTGGATGTGGGAGCTGTTCTTTCTCAACTGAATATTGATGATCATGACCAGCCCATTGCTTTTATAAGTAGAAGGCTGACCCCTAGAGAGAAACGTTGGTCAGCTATCGAGAGGGAGGCCTTTGCTGTGGTTTGGGCCCTGAAGAAGTTGAGGCCATACTTGTTTGGCACTCACTTCAAGATTCAGACCGACCATAAGCCCCTCTTATGGCTAAATCAAATGAAGGGTGAAAACCCCAAACTTCGTAGGTGGTCCATTTCCCTACATGGGATGGACTTTACAGTGGAGCACTACCCAGGGACTGACCATGGTAATGCAGATGGTCTCTCCCGGTACTTCCACTTAGAACAAGAAGACTCACCTGGTCAAGGTATAGTTTAATGTCCCTAAGTTTGGGGGGTTATGTAGGAGAGTGGGGTCTGCAATCCTATGGTCACCCCCGATTTTTGCTTTTTGCTTCACTGGTTTACGACTTTCCCTGGCTGTGGGCCCGCTAATCAGACCCACAGCCTAGCTGTTATCTCTCTAAATTGACACACATGTACCTTAGGTGCATTTACCAATTGGTACTGGGCCACCTTATCAGTCCCTGTACAGCATACCTTAGGTATCCAGGGCATAGGTGTACCCAGGGCCTACCAGGGGCTGCAGCATGTATTATGCCACCCCTGGCTGGCCACCCAAATCTGACACAACTGGCTGCATGACAGCTGGGGCAAGGTGGTGTAAACACCCTTTGCTTTAGATATAGTATTCCTATATCTAACCCTAAAATGGACACATATATTCCTATCAGTCACTCCTATGGCAGGCCTTATCAATCCTGAAGGCAGAGTGCTTGGAATTATGGGAGATGGTGCTCTGGCATGAGCTGAGCCCGTTTGCAGCTTGCGGAACCAAGTCCTAATAGCTGTTCCATGATAACGCGTACCATATACTCTTAAGTGCATTATAATCCTCGCGGTTATTTGCTAACTTTGGTATCGCTTTATCAAAACATGTCGAGTAAGGTGTCATACGAATTGGAATACTAACCCCTCGCCAATTCTGGCGACGGGGTTAGCATTCCACCCTTTTAGAGGGACACGACATGTGTGTAACTGTGAACCCCGGTTAAAGTTAACTCGAGCCTCAGCATCACAAAATGGATGCTGCCACCACAGACACAAGTCTGACCTCCTGCTGCTGGGAGTCCTTCCAGCGAGGAGGGCTCGGACAAAGGGTTTCCTGTCAGGGGCGGTGCTAGCACCATCCCAGACAGGGTTTTGTGTATCCCAGGTAGGCAGGGCTGAGAGGAAGGTGACTGCAAGTGGCACCCCGGTGCTCACTGTGCATATGCCGACTCAAACCAGTTCCAGGGGCACCCCAGCCCCTGAGCTGGGGAAAGTCCGGACAAAGGAGAGGGGTGTAACCACCCACCTCCTGGTCCCACCCATGGGCAGGACCTAGTCGCGTGCCAGCCCCTTTTCTTAGATAAAGATAGGAGCGGGCCTCCTTCCCAAATTAGATAATCTTGAATCTTGAACTACTTTCCACGAAAGGAACTCTTGACATTCTCTGAAGACTCTCCCTTGTGGCTAAGGAGTAGCCACCCTGCACCCACAGGCACCACTTAAGCATTTGCGGTTTGCTGCACGTCCATCCTCCGGATCAAGACTGACCAGCTTGACGAGACCCAAATTCCCTGGCATCTCTGACCTCTACCTGCATCATCAGCCCAGCTGAGATTCGTGGGTGTGACGAGACCTGAGGGACCGGCCATCTTCAAAACCTGCACAACGCTTAACTAGCACGACCGCCGAGGGATCCTTGAGTGAGTGCACTGGGGTTTGAGAAGCCCCAACCCAGAGCAGCTCCAGCACCGAAGTCCAGCCCCCCAGCATCCACGAGATCTGCGTGGGGCCCTTCTGCTTCCTTGCTGCTTGCCACGTAGTCCGGTCTCTTGCCCGTTGGCTAGTGACCCTCCTGACGACGTACCACTACGTTTCACCGCTGGTCTAGGTCCCCTAGACTGGCCCTTGCTTCTTGTCCAACAAGAAGTGCCCTGGACCCTCCTGGTCCACTCCAGACGCCATTTTGACTCCACCACGTGGGCTTGCCTTTGCCAAGGTTTGTTGCTCCAATCTTGGATCCAGCATCGCCGACAGCAGATACCCTTGTGGGACAGCTCGCGCCTCCAGCCTGGTCGCCGACAACGCCTCCTGGCCCATGTGGCTGCAGAGTCCAGCGTCGCCCACTCACCTGATCGCGGTGACCTCATCCGGTGCCATCCTGGTGCCAACACAATCACTGGCTAGTGATTAAGAACTGAGTCCCCTCTGCTTTCAGGTCGTCTCCATCACCGATCCAGCCTTGGATCACGCCGAACATCTTCACTGGTCGCCTGCCAGCAACATCTTCTTTCAGGCTCCAAAGACAACAACGAGGATTCCCGACGTCTTTTGAACCCTATGCAGCCGCAGCCCCTGGGCTAGGTAACCCGAGCATTTCGGTGCTCCAACGCAGGTTCACTATCCAAGTGTCCAGATCCTTTTTCGTTTTTAGTCTACCTAGTCGGATTTGTCCAGAAACAGTAACTTTAGAATTACTAGCATCCATAGACTTTGTCCTGCATCCCGCATAAGAGTTCACACTCTGCACCCGAGTTCCCTAGGCCTCCTGCTCCTAACCTTAGAGTTCAGTAGGGTAGTCCTAGCGGTCCTGAAGCCTCTGGATCGTGTTACTCACCTGCTAGTATTTCGCATTCCACTTTTAGAGTATATGGTTTTTCGTGCCCCTCGGGCATTTGTGTAAATTGTGCAACTTGTAGTATTTTCGTAAGAGTTTTGTATTGTGCTTAGCTCCCTGACTCATAAAGAGCTCAGGGTAGATTTGTTATTAATAAATATCCTTTATTTTTATAACAACTTGTGTGGTGTCCTTTCACTTGGTGTTCCAGGGATACATGTGATGGTAAAACAGCTGGCTTAACACGCCCTCTAGAGTTTAGCCTAAAGACTGCTTTTGTCCACGCTACTAGGATAGCTGGTCTATAAGGTTGACTTACAACCAATCATCAATAAGGGTCGTTTGGAATGATACACAGTGATCACTAGAATAGTGAGCACTATATATCAGGCCAACTTCTCACATATATATCTTAGGTTCAGCTACATAGTGAGAATACATTAATGACAATATTTGGAACCAGGCTTCACAGCTTGCTAAGTGGGATAAGGGCAAGGAGATGAACAGTTCATGTTGATGTATTACTGACGGAAGTAACCCACAGACTCAACAATTCGTCTTGTTGGTAGTGCAATGGGTCTGATGTAACATTTCAATAAAAACATTTTTTGCATAAGTTTCTCTGTGTCTAGACTTATGTGGGGGTAAGGAATAAAAGAGATGTTCCTCTGGGGCAGGGGTAGTTCCTAGCATTTTTTGTACAGGGTGCTGAAATTCTAAATACACAAATACACACATTATAATCACCGTAATTACAACAATAAAAGCCACGAATGCCACCTTCACTCTGGTGGTCCATCTGGAAAACGATTGCGTATTATCAATATACCGCCGAGGGGCAATTGGTCATTCATCCTCCATGACAAATCGGGAAAAAGGAAACATGCTCTCTATAAGTCCAATTTCTAACTCGGATCCTCTCTAAAAGTCCAAAAACTAATCTTTGTATCCACAAAGCACGCACACCACCAGAGGGTTCTTCTTACCACTGAGGGATCTTCTCCCTGTGTCCGTTAGAGCCTCACAGGCAGACTCCTATCGTTCATCAAAAAGAACAAGCTTTATAGTCCAGTAGTATGACCGCGGCCATTAACTCAGTCTTTCTTTCTGAACAGAGCTATTTAACACAATGTTCCAAGCTCTCAACGGGTTCAGTCCAGTGTCTCGCTCAGTACCCCAGTAATTCTATCCGACGTTCCTCAACTCAAGTCTCTGTGTAGCTCCTACCATTGGAAACTGGGGTACCGCGCTGTTTTCGGGCCGCAGGTTATATTTACAATGGCCAGGTTGCTCCTGGTCAGAAAACAATTCAGCTGCAAAGGCATCTGATGCGTTCAAAACTTGTGGTGCCTCGGAAAAGACAGCCTCCGTTGGTTGAGCTGTCTCACTTTCACCTTTGGGCAACACCTCACTCGGTTGCCCTACTTCTTGGGCGTCTGTAAAAGGCACAAAGCTTTGAATCAGCTCTCCTTCCTGGCTCGGAATTCCTTCTCGGTTTTGTAGATCAAACGGCAAAGGCAGCGGCAGGCGTTTAAGATGACTGACGTGGATCCAGTGCTTTCTTCCATGCACTTTCACCGCCGTTCTCGTGTTCAGGAGGATATGATAGGGCTCCGACCACCTGGGCTCCAAACTCGATTTCCGTTGGTAGCTCTTCAACAGTACCCACTGGCCAGGTTCCAATCGATATCCAGGACCCTCCGGTAGTGGCTGCAATGTGTCCGATACCTGTTGATGAACAGAACACAATCTTTAGTCAAGGCGTACAGGTAGTCTGTCATCAAAGGGTAATCAATATCCCTAAAGGATCGGGGTCTGGGGACTCCCCACACATTAGCGGGTCTGCCAAAGATCACCTCGTAAGGAGACAATCCAGTTCTAGTGTGAGGGGTGGTTCTTAGAGACAGCAGTGCCAATGGGAGTGCATCAGGCCAATTTAATCCAGTACTCTCACAGATTTTAGCCATTTTTAATTTCAGTGTGCCATTATATATTTCAACTAATCCAGCCGACTGGGGATGTCTGGCGGCATGGAACTTCTGTTTTATCTGCAATCCTTTACAAATGCTCTTTACTAGCTGAGCATTAAAATGAGGCCCGTTGTCGGACCAGATGACACGGGGCAAACAATATCAAGGCAGGTATTCTTTAACCAGGGCTTTGGCAGTTGCAACTGCAGTGGCTTCTTTAGTAGGGTAGGCTTCAACCCATTTGCTAAAAGCACATACCACCACTAATACGTATTTTAAATTATTCACTCTTTCCATCTGAATGTAATCAATTTGTATTACCTCAAAAGGCAAGGACGGTGGGGCAAAATTTCCACTCAAAACAGATTCTCTACCTCCAGGATTGTGGCGTAAACACACCGGACAATATTTCACTATATGTGCTGCAGTTTTGGAAATGTTTGGGTTGTTCCACACTGGATCTAATACGGCACAAATAGCTTTCGCGCCTATGTGGGCTGGACCATGGGCCATTGTCACCACAGCATATACTAATGCATTTGGCAGTAACCATCGTTGCTTTTCAGAAAGATCTATCCAACAATCATTCTTATCTAGTTTTTGAACTTCCTGCTCCTATCTCTGTACTTCATCTATTGTTGCCTCCTTCTGTAGTTCTCTCACACTTTCAATGGTATTGTCAAACAGGGATGTTTCCGCTACCCACCGGGCTGATGTGCTAGAGAACATGGGGTTTATTCTAGTCTTTGCTGTTTCTTTCGCTACTGAATCAGCAAAAGCGTTTCCCTTTCCAGTGGAATCAATAACTTTTTATGGGCGCTGCACTTGATGATGGACACATTCTCTGGTAATGTCAAACCATATAACAATCGGTCAATTAAGGGGCCATGTTGAATTTTCTGACCATGAGTGGTAAAGAAACCCCTCTCCCTCCACATCCTCCCAAAACTATGGGCCACGCCAAAGGCGTACTGGCTGTCCGTAAAAATGTTCACCCTCAGCCCTTCACTCAATTCACATGCTCTTAACAAGGCTATTAGTTCCGCTGCCTGGGCTGAGTGATGGGAAATCCTTGCGGTCTCCACCACCGTCTTTAAGGTTGTGACAGCATAAGCAGCTGTTGCAGTGCCATCTGGTAACTTAAAACAAGAGCCATCCACATACAACTCCCCTTGAGGTTCAGATAGAGGGATGTCAGTACGATCTACGCGTCCCTTCGTTTCTTCTTCTGTTCTAAATATACAATCATGGACGTCATCTTTTTCATCGTTTGAAGGAAGGGGTAGTAGTGTGGCTGGGTTCCGAGTGGCAGATCTTTTGATAATGATATGGGGTGCGAACAAGGTTAGCTCGTACCCTGTCAATCTAGCACTCGTAAGGTGCTGGGTCTTAGTTCTGTTCAAAAGGATATCCACAGCATGCGGTACCATGACTGTGAGGTCTGTATTCAAAACTATTCCCTCTGATTGCCGGATGGCCATCGCTACTGCAGCCGTGGCCCTCAGGCAACTCAGAAGGGCTCGTGCAACATTATCCAAGACTGATGAAAAGAATGCACAGGGTCTTTGCTTCCCATCAAAACCCTGTGTTAACACTGAAAGTGAACAACCGTCCACCTCGTGCACATAAAGTGAAAAAGGCTTTCGGTAATCTGGAGTACCCAAAACAGGTGCAGAACAAAGAGCAGACTTTAAAGAATCAAAGGCTTCTTGACATTCATCCGTCCAGTGTAAGGGTTCATACTTATCTTTGGTTGTCAAATGCAACAAGGGTTTAGAGAGGAGTGAATAGTTAGGAATCCACTGGCGAAAGTAAGAGGTTATGCCAAGAAAAGCACGAACATCACGTTGAGTACGAGGGACAGACATGTTAGTTATTACAGATATTCGCTCTGGAGTCAATCGTCTCCCTGCTTTCGACAGTAAGTGGCCGAGGTAGGTCACTCCCTGTCGACAATACTGAAATTTAGAAAGGGACACTTTATTACCCTTTTTAGCCAAATGTTTTAACAATGTAACCGAGGCCTCTTTGCAGCCCTCCTTTGTATCGGAGGCCACTAAAATATCATCCAAATACTGGATGATCGTGTTCCCAGCTGGCAAAATTAATTCATCGAGGACTGCTTTTAAGGCTTGGCTGTAAATACTAGGACTTTCTGTATAGCCTTGAGGGGCACGAGTAAATCTGAAGCTTCGGCCAGCTAATGAGAATCCGAAGATATGTCTGCTATCAGGATGAATTGGAATGCTAAAGAAAGCATTCTTTAAATCGATTACTGAAAAATACTAAGCTGTGGGGGGAATCATTGTCAGAATAGCAGTTATATCAGGTACCACCGGATATTGCGGGACCACAATTTTGTTGACCTCTCAATCACAAAACGATATGTATTTTTATAATCCGGGGCACCGTCAATTGGTGTTTTCTTCAAAATTGGTAAAATCGGACTGTTACAAACATTAGCAGTTGTTTCTTCCACCACCCCCTTCTGGATGAGGTCACGAATAAAGTGCAACAGGGCCTGTTCACCTTCTGGTGAAATTTTATTCTGTGGAATGCGGGGCAGCTGAACATTAGGTTTCAAGGTTATTGACACAGGGGCTATTCTTAACAGAAACGGGGCTTACCACAGGGATTCCAGAGAATCCTACTGATACGTTATTTTGGCCAGACAGAGCAGCCCCTGGGACCAGTGTATAGGCAACTGAGCTATTCATTGCCCCAGTATCCACTAGAAATTTTCCCGATGTTCCCAACAGTTCCCCTTATACACAAGGTCCCTCCTGGTCAACTGGTACTGTAAAGTGGCCCCCGCTCTGTCCTTGGCTGTCTCATGCATAATCCTGTCCGTCGTACCCATTATCCCTATAATTCTCGTTATAGTACTGTCTGGCTTGGGGGTTGTCAAAGTAATTTTTCAGAGAATCCTCATGGTGCATCTCTTCTCGTCTCATACTATTTCGGTCTATATTCCCTCGACCCCTTCCTCGTCCTCTATTATCCCCATACTTTGCCAGCCACAGAGGGCAATCTGCCTTCCAGTGCCCTTCCTGTTTGCAATAGGAACATTGATTTATACCAATGTTCGGGGGACCTCCTCCACCTCTTCCTGCCATTGCAGCCCTCTGGAATGAGCCACGCCTTCCCCGTCCTGAGTTCTGTCCTCTGCTAACCTGCTGCAACAGAACCCTAGTCTTCAAGTCCTTAGTTTTCTTTTCTGACTTTTCTTTACTTTCATTCTCTCGATGTTCATAATATTAGGCCATACTGAGAATCACTGACGAGGCAGCCGTAGTCCACGTGCTCTCGGCTGCTTTGAGACGGGACATAACTTCGGGGAGCAAATTTGTAACAAACCTATTCACAAACAACGGTATCCCGCCTTCCATGGATAGGTCTTGCCCACTAAAGTCTATAAAGACTTTCTCAAACCTGGTAAAGAAATCCGACACACTTTCATCCTTCTTCTGTCTACAGGCGGTCAATTTGTCCCAATCAACTTTTCTAGGAGGGAGGAGAGTTTGCATATATGTAATAATCTTAGCCGGTACTGCTAGTACCTCGTCTCTAGGTTTTTCTCCAAATTTTCGTTCTTTGTCCCAGGTTTTCAATTGGTCCCATGTCCCTCCCAACTCGGGGATATGGTCTGTGTCATGTATTTGTCTCCAAATGTCTACCGGGATCAAAAGGCCAAAGAACAGCTCGATATCGGGCCTTGTCATGATAGCGGAATTGGCGGCCTCAGTCAATTCCATACAGTAAGCAGTGGGATTTTTACGGGGGTCAGGAAGCTGAGCTTTTAGTGTAAGGACCTCGCTTCGTTTCCAAGGGGTATAAACCCATTGTTCCTGAAGCTTAGCATCCACGCGAGCCCTAATCACTTGGCCACCGGCATCCTTTAATTCAGGTAGTTCAGGACAAAAGAGGGGATGTACCTCTCTCATGGGGTGCTGTGCTCCCCAATCGGCGCACTTTCGGTGCATTTGTTCGCGATACTGCACCAGAGTTGCTACTTTCTGATATACTTCATTAGCCTGTAATTGGAATTTAAAAGCTTGATCTCTTATATCACGCAGTATTTGAGGAGGTATTCCTTCCTCGAAACACTGCTCCCATAGTGAAATCAATCGGATTGCCATATTCTCCAAAGCCTAAATCTTTCATGGTGCTCCAAATGTCCTCCAAGGTGTAAATGGCGTTCCGCATCCATTGGGATGCCTCAATCACTATGGCCTTCCTTTCTTCCGTACCCAATGACGACCTAGTATAGACTCGCTGATCACTCAAGTCTGGTCTAAGGCGTTTGGGTGTGGTATCTAGACAAGCCGTGTATCGGGGATCTATAGCGGCCTGAGTCGGAGGGGAGAGAAATACAGGGTGCAAAGGGGAGGGGACAGCTGAATGTATGACGTTACAACGCATGCTTTTACCACGCATGCCTTTACAACGCGGTTTTAACATCGCAAACCTTTACAACGCATAGCGCTTAGAGGTGCTGGATAGTGAAAAGTTAAATTTTCTATTCCAACTCCAGTCCCCGTGGACACTAGGGAAGGTGTTAGATAGAAAATTAAACTTATTCCCCATCCTAGAGCGCCCCCCAGCGCAATGTGTTGTAATGGTTTGCGTTGTAATGCCTGCGTTGTAATGGTAGTGCGTTGTAAAGGTTTTGTTGTAAAGGTTGTTCACCGGGACAGCCGCGTCCGGCTGTAGGGATATCAGTGGTGAGCTAGTTGGTCGAAGAGTAGGAGGGGGCAGTAACGCACTTCGTACTGATCCGTCAGCAGGGGCCGTTGCAGCAGTTACTGGTGCTCCCGCGGCCGATGCTGCTCCAATTTGGCCCGCCCGTAACAAAGGCACGGCTGGGTACAATCCCTGTGGGGCATAAGGAGGAGGCGGTCAGGCTTCTAATAAGTCCTCTATTTAATCTCCGGCCTCAGGTAGAGTTACATAGCTTTTGTCCGTCTCTAAACGGAACTGCCTATCCATTTGTGCGATATTCTCTTCAACCTTCCCTTTGTCATAAGCTATAGCTTTCTAGGTGACTGTCTGTCCTGATTTAAGCTTTCCCAATTTCTCTTCTCTTATCCGTCTTCGTTTTGCCTCCTTCAACCATAGGTTCAAGGAGTCAAACATTGACTGGCGGCTTTTCTTCATAAACAGTTTGTTTTGGATGTAATTAATCTTTTTCTCGTCAAACGACCCCGTTAGAGGCCATTGCAAATCGGAGTTATCTTTGGTGTACTTATTCCAAATTGTATTAAACAAAATCGGTGTAAGACCGTGTTTCACATACATATCAAAACTGGGGCTGCCCTCAGTAGGGGCAGGCTGTCTTTCTTCCAGCCTTTTATTTTGCTGACAGCAGCATCCAAAACATATTTTACTAAAACAAGACATTATAGTAATGTTCACACAATTCTACTCATATACTCCAAAAACCATTCACATTCGGACGCGTCCTCTTCACCACTCACACTCTCATATTTTTCTATTTTCTCATAATAAAGTGCTGTAAAGCATCGCAAGGCAATAACTTTTTCAGTACTGGTTACTTGTTCTATGCAAATGAAATGTCTTCAGAACGAACAGAACCCGTCGACTCCTGTTCGGGGAACCAATTCAACAGAATTCCAGACCAACAAAATTCAACAACAAAAGGAACAGTCGCTAGACTGTTCTGAGATCACCTGGTAGGCGAACCACGAACCCTCTTACGGGCCATCCCATGGTCCTGTTCTGGTTGGGCCGGGCGTCTGGGCGCGCAGCTCCAGAACCCTAGCTTACCCAGTTGCTCCCAGGTCTTTCCCGAAGAGGATTCGGCCGAGCGAGTAACTCAGTACACCGCTAAGGCACCAGATGTTGTCTCAAGTTTTCACCAAACAAGTCCATGAGGCATCTACCCACGCAGCCACTTCGCCGCAACGTCAGACCCTCAGATTCCCTTGTGGTCCGGCTTCCCCGGCCACCTTCAGAATGCAGTTAACTGCTACCAAGGAGATACCTCTTCCAAGTGTTTCTCATACAATACAATCAGAGATTCACTCACCTGGTGCACTCAGGTCGATTGCGAATTCTCCACTGCCGACTCCTAGACAGACCGACACAGTCTGTTTCTCTCTCGAGTTAAGCCCGTAGGACTCCGGCGTAGGGTCTTCAGCAGCTTGGAGGGATACTGGGCTCGAGAGTGTAATTTCTTGTTTTTGTACCACAAACGGGTGTTTCAAATCAGGATTCTCTTTCCGTCCACCCACTCTGCTAGAACTCCTCCCTGTCCCTTCTACTCCTGTTTACAGGAGGGGACGACCCTATCGCGGAGTCCCGGCGGAATCGCCAACTGAAGGAACCAAAATATTATACTAATGGACTATACTCACCACTAGCCCATATATATTATTCATAAATAATAAGTCAGTCGGCAATGGAGAAGGTTCAATCGTTTATTCTGCAGATATAATCCCTGACAGGGGAGCCTCAGTCTACACGACCCTCGGAGGTGCGCAGAGGAGACTGACTACTTACAAACAGAGCAAAGCATATATACGTTTCACACATAGCACAATGTCACTTTACTTAGAAAGATACAACTTGTCAGTGAGCCAGCAGGAAGACCCATATAAGGGACAATTGATTTCTAGTAGCTAGGCCTCAGCTATTCCGGGGGCAGGTCAGTAAGGTGCCTCCCTTTCTATCTGTAGCTTGGGGAGTGCAGGAACAGGATCTGCTAGAATGTGCGCATCCCTCAAGAATGGCAGGTGTGACCTTGGGTTTCCCTGAGCTACAAACTAACGAGTGAAGCAGACAGCTAGGTCTGCGTTCGTGGTTTAGTGCAGAAAGCCTAACCATGTGATTTCAGGAAAACAGTACTGGAGACAGAGAAACGAAACAAGATGGCTCTGGTCACACCAATAGGTTTAGGCAACACTGAAGTGAATCGCTCCTAACTTTAATAATACTATGTGAATAATGCAATGCTAACGTGCGGTTATCGGGTTATATTGTATATATTAGGCCAATAACATGTATTTATCCTTTTTTATATCCCATCATATCTGCACTTCAATTTACCTATGAACACAATCTGTTAACTGTGAAAAGAACTAGCATTTCCGCTGCAAAGATTTACCACCCAATTTAGACCTTGATATAGACCTCTCCATGTAGTATTGGAGAACAGGCAAACATTTCTTCAATATTTTCAACTACCGTACATTTCAGGGAACTTTATCACTGACACATCATTTCCACTGATTATTGTTAAAAACATCTCACAGCATAGGCTGCTAGCACCATCAGAGTATATTTCACAAATTAAGAGCTGGTGTGTGGCATTGCAGACACCCCTCCTCATTCATTTTACATACTAGTGGCTAATTTTTGCCAGGTCAAACTTAGTGCAGTTAAATAGCGCATGTACACTATAAGCGGGACTCTGAATACGGCATAATGTGTTGTTAGTGCATTATACCCCAACATTCAGAGGTGAACAAAGAAAAATAAGGGGGCATATTACCAACAACTAGCGATAATTATCGCTATGTTGGTTTAGCGGCGATATTTTTATCGCCGAGCTGCAGCGATTTTTATCGCTTAGGAAACTTGCTATTATTAAGGTTTATCTCCTAAGCGATAAAAATTGGCCGAAATGCATGAATATCGCTGAAAAGTCAGCAATATCCATGCATTACTGTGCTAATGCTCTTAGCCATGTTATCCACCTACCATTGGATAACATGGCTAAGAACTGCTCAGGGGCAGGTGTTAGCTTTTGGAGATATTCGCGCTTAGCGCGAATATCTCCAAAAGTTGATAATAGGAGATAGCGATGTTAGCGACTGTTTCCAGTCGCTAACACCTTGGCACGCCCACTTTGCATGTCATTAGTGATAAATATCACTGACATGCAAAGCGGGGCCCAAGATGGTCGCTATCTCCTACTAGCTGTCGCTAATTGGTGTTAGCAACAGCTAGGTAATAGGGAGATAATTTTATCTCCGCTTTCTTGGCTTTTAAAGCCAAAAAAGCGGAGATAAACCCCCTTGATAATATGCCCCAAGGTGCCTATTGCATACATAGTATGTCCTGAAAATAGATCATGCTGTATTTACAGAGTGTACAACTTGTGCATATGGAGGCTGCAGAATTTGTGTCTCTATAGCAATAAGGCCATTGTATGTCTCTTTACATTGTATTCAGCGTCATTATATATACCTGGATCTATCTGTTGCAAACAGAGCCAGTAAAATTGTTCAAAACTGTATGGGTGACAGGTGGAGGGTGATACTGGAGAGTGTACACTCTGTCGCCCGATCCTATTTGCTATGGAACAATCTGGGTGTAATATCAGAAGGAATTAGGTGGGATGAGGCCTAACCTAGATGAACTAGATGATTCTAGGGCTAAAGCCTTTTCCGCATAGCTATGTATTTTTTGCACTTGCCACATAATCCACCATCTACTGCAAACTTTACAGATTTTATCAAAAAACTGTTTGTAGTTATTAAAAATGCTGCCAATCATGTTACAACACAATGGCATGTCCTTTACAAAGATTAAATTACCATCTTTCAATAGCAAACTGCTTTGTTTAGGTGATTATAAGAAGAAAATAGCCATAGGAAAAAACATTTACTATACCACCCAAATAAACCAGGCGAAATGCAGCATGAAAAAACTGTTTGAAGTAGTTAACCCCCTCGCAGAACCTACAAATCCACCCATCGAATCATCACAAACTCTATGTAACACATTAGCCGAGTTTTTCTCTGATAAGGTCACTTCAATATTTAAGGACTTCACCCGTAACCCCAATGGCATTTCATCCACGAACAAGCAAACAAATCTGAATTCATCAACTCTCACGGAATTCAGCAAGGTACATCCACAACGCATTCATAAGCTTATCCCGGCAATCAAATCGGGCTCCCCTCTGGACCCTTGCCACCCCTCCATACTACACACCGTCCCAGTCACCATTACTTTACCACTGACACACATTTGTAATATCATGTTTTCAACTGGGTTATATCCCAATATCTGGAAAAACACCATAATCAAACCGCTCCTAAAAAAAACATCGCTTGATCCATCTATTTCCTCCAGCTACCGTCCTATTGCATCATTGCCATTTCCAGCTAAGATCTTTAAATCCGTCATGAACGAACAACTGTCTGACTATATTCAAAGTAATGACCTACTAGATGACACACAGTTCGGCTTCCGACAAGGTCATGGGACAGAAACTGCTCTGATGAAGGCCGCTGATGAAATAAGAACAATAATGGACAACGATGGACAGGCTGTTTTGATTCTGCTGGATCTATCGGCGGCTTTCGACACGGTCGATCACTCTACTCTGATCGGCCGTGTCGAGGCCATCGGTATCAAACACAAGGCCAGGGATCTCATTGCATCCTTCTTGGCCGATCGCAAACAGGCAGTTAAGCTGGGCTCACCTCTCCGACGTTCACCCTCCCCTGCGGTGTCCCACAGGGTTCCTCGCTAAGTCCGACCCTCTTTAATATCTATGTTTCAGACTTAGCGAGGGTAATAAAAGCATATAATATCAACCTAACCACATATGCTGACGACACCCAGTTGGTATTATCCATACATAAAAACGGTTCCACCATAGCGGCAAATTTCAAGGACGGCATGCGGGCCATCAGCAGTTGGATGGCTTCCAATTGTCTTAAACTGAATTCTTCAAAGACCGAAGTAATGTTGTTCGGTAAGGTTCAGCCTGTTTGGTCCCCCTTATGGTGGCCGGAGGAAATGGGCACTCCACCTGAACCGGTAAGCAAAGTCAGAAACTTAGGAGTAATATTTGATGATAAACTCCTTTTTCATCACCACGTGAATTCTGTAGTTTCATCATCCTTTAACATCCTGCGAAAAATTAAGAAACTTCCGCCATATCTTCCCACCACTACAGGCAAAACCCTAATTTCTACATTGGTGTTTTCCCACACTGACTATTGTAATGCCCTTTTCCTCAATGCGCAAGAGAAGGTTATCTCCAAACTTCAAATGATTCAGAACGCTTCAGCTAGAGTTCTACTGGGCATTCCAAAATTTACCTCGGTTTCCAATCACCTGGCTCAACTGCACTGGCTTCCGGTTAGGAGTCGTACTAAGTTTAAGTCCTTATGCATTGTGTATAAGGCAGTAAACAACATAGGACCCAAATTTCTCAGAAACTCCCTCAAGCCTTTACCAGCCCCCAGAACGATACGTTCTAACACTGCTCACCTGATTCAAATCCCCAGAACAAGGAAAGTTAACTGGGGAGACAGACGCTTTACCATTGCAGCTGCAAAGCTATGGAACTCTCTTCCTCTCAATATAAAATCTAGCCCTACATTGATCATCTTTAGAAAGCAACTAAAGACATGGTTGTTTTCTCAATGACTTAATAGCAACAGCAAACATAAAAATACTGCACTAGATCTCTAAAATACTGGCACTAGTCCTAGCTCATCGCGCCGAGACACCCAAGGGTAATTGCAGCGCTTTAAAAATTGCATAAATAAATAAATAAATAAATAGGTTGATATTAATGAGGTCAAATATTTGCTAGATAGTGTTATCATTTATAAGCATGATAAATTAAGGAGGTATCTGACACACAATATGTTGTATTACACAGTATAATTTACATTTTCTTGCTGCATCATGTAGTCAAATTTGCTACATGTGATTATCTCTGCCACATAATTCCTGTAACACTGGACATATCGAACATTTGATTTCGGTATAAGTAGCTAATGCTTTGCTAAGTATGAGAAACCTTACTCAGCAGATCCGGGTGGACACAGAGAAAATTGAGAGTGTTGTATCGTGCCTATTGTATATTCCTATGTATGCCTTTACCCACTTTATGCCCTTCTAGTGGAATACCTCTGCACTGTGATGCACTACGGAATGTTGGGTGCTGGTTGAAGATAAGCCACAGTTATGATGGGGCTGAGCTGCCTGCTGGCTGCTCCTGGTGGGGCTTGTTCCAGGCTACTTACCAACTTACAATACCTCTACATGAAATACCTCAACCAGTCTGGAGTCCATTACTACAGAGAGGTTTATGCTTATCTGGGAATACATTTGAAATGATGAAAATTCGTCCTATTTCATCCATGCATGTCCACTGAATTAGAATATAGGTGGCAAATCCTTACCCTTTGGTTTGCCACTCAAGTGGGCAGGTAATCCTGTATGCAAAGCAGGCACCCTTGCACCCTTGCGCAAGGGTGACTGTACTGGCACTAGGCAGCTCATTGCGCACCAGTGCAGGGAAAGGGCAGGAGTGCACAGTATTGTAATAAATATGGCATATTCTTGCCCTTTCCCAGTAACACAGCACAACTAGGTGCCCCTAAATCTCTAAATCAATTCAGCAGCTGGCATGTTTTCCTCCTTGAACCCTTTTTCACATTACAAACGCTGGATCGCACAGGGCTGGATTTCTCGCTGGAAGTGCCCACTGCCAAAACCTTTTTTGGCACCTCCTCCCTCCATGACCTCCTTCTCCACAGATTACATCACTACCTCCCTCAACAGTGCTCCTCACATCTCCATAGCCCCTCTTTCACACAGTGGTGGCTGCTACCGGGAAGCAGCAGAGGGGCGGCAAAGGGAGAGAGAGGGGAAGGAGGAGGTGTAAAATAAAATCACCTACCTGCTGCCTCTCCTCCATCCTCTCCCATTCTTTTCTTGGCTTCTCCAGTGCAAACAGGAAGCATTCAAGCTCCCGAGCTCCCCATCGTCAATTACAACACTGCATTGAAGCATTGTGATTGCTTTGAATGCCGTGGTTCGGCGCTCAGCCAGGGAATGGGCACCTGGGCATGTTCTCCACCCAGGCTGTAATGCAGCCTGGGTGAAGAACATGCTAAGTGAGCATGAATATTTGGCCAGCCCGAGGCGGCAGGCCAAACATTCATGCACACTTAGGGAGTGCAAACCATTCCTCCCGTGTTCTGTCAGTAAAGCAAAACCGCCCCACCACTCCCGGACGCTGCAGCAGGAACAAATAAAATGATAATAACAGTTATCATTTTATTTTTTATTTTCTTACACTGAGAAAAGCAGTGGCATGACGCTCCTCCATCTCAGAGGAAGAGCCACCATTGCTTTCACATACATTTTATTTCTTTTATAGCACTACTCATATCAAAGTAGCGTTTCATAGCACTTTTCATCACATACACTTTATACTGGGACAATGAATGATACATGTGTAAACCATTCTATAGAAAACGTTACATAAGGCAATGAGGATTAATAGGCATAGGAACCACTTCATCCATACTAGTAGGCAGTTTACTTTAAGAGTGTGGCCTAGAGAAGCACAAACTCAGGATTTAAAATGTACCAAAGTGCTTGGGGTTGGTTTTACTGATAAGAATGTGTTTCTATCCAAACAAACCCGTTTTTAGCAACATTAGGCTAATGAAAGACCGGGGATAAGGCATATAACATTCTAACGTATACTGTGCACTTTGCACGCAACTCTTTAATGACAGTTCATAGATTACTGTGCTATGTTAGGATTATAATTTATGAACTACATGTAACAAACAGTTCTCTGTGACAAGAGCAGTAACCCAATGAGCTATACACATAAAATATTGTTCTGTGATCTGCATGCTACACGTTCTTTGCAGCTGGCATATTAACACTCTGCACTACCTTTTATGAGTCAAAACTGCCACTAGAAACATTTCCAGTGTCTCTCTATAGCAGGAACATTAATCACCAAAGATATCCTTACATTTTTATTGTTAGCTAGAAATGTCTGGACACACAAGGAACTCTGCAGTCAGTGCTTTTAAACCCATAAGTTAATTCTAAATGCAGCACTGCCTGTAGTCAGCGTCAGGTGCAGCTGCACCAGTTGACCCACCCTAAAACCTTGCCTTGAGACCACATGTGTCACAGTGAAAAAAAACGTTAGGACTGGAATATCTACTCACATTGGACAAGGGACAGACCCATGCAAAATTACGCTGCTCTACAGGTGTTTTCCTTAACTTCTCCTCTTTCTACAGCTTTCTCTTTCTACTTCCTCCCCTCCCTGCATTTTTTCTGCCCGCCCCTCTAACCTCGTTAGTACGTGTATCTCCATTTCCTCCAAAAGCTCTTGCTTTTCCTACCTTTCTGCCCATGTATTTGCTTGCCAGCACTGCATGTTTACTGTATGTTTACTGTAGCTACTACTTTCTTTTAATTTCGATTTTGCTCAGCTGATCCTATTTTTAATTGTCTGCACTTTCATCTCCCCTCTGTGATAGCCCTGATTCGCCTGGTCTTCCAACTCCCTCTTCCTCTTATTCCTCTCCATTTCCTTTTTTTCTAAGATTTCCTTTTCCTCCTTGTATTCCTTCGTCTTCTCTCTTTTTCTTCCCCATTTGCCTTTGTATTACGCTCATTTTATTTTCACCACACTTTTGTTCAGTAAATTGTGTGCATTCTCCAACATAGCTAGTCAATCAATCAATTAAAATTACTTTATTCGGCATGAAACAAAACCATAAATGTTAAAAAGCATCACAGAAGATTTAAACCAGACTAAAAATATATATACAATCAGTTCATAAAATAGGGCCAATTCTCCATGAAAATCATCTTAAGGGTCTTGTGTGAGTTGTCCTGGGTTAGAGTGGGTCGGCAAGAGTTTGATGACGAGTTACATTTAAAATCTGTCAGGTTGAAGCACAAGTGAGTAATTCATATATACTGAGGGGTTACCCACCACACATGGTTCATTATTTAAAATATTTTTTTTACTAGTTTAGAGGTGCAGAAATCAAGAACATTCACCACTCGGCTCTAGTGTTTCTGAGTCTCACAGCTGATGTTTAAAAATTAACAGTACAAAAAAGTGTTAAAACCTCTGTGGACAGTTTCAAGAACAGTAGGGCCACCTTTGCCTGTTTGAACCTGGCGTTCTTTAAAATGCTTTTTAAAAATAACTTCCTAGGGCGAGCATTGTGAGGACATAATAAAACAAAGTGAAGCGTGTCCTGCGGAGATCGTTGGTCGCAGCCCCACGGACCCTTCATCTCTATAGAAGGTGTGTACCCTGTGGGAACTGCCAAAATATGGTGGAGTAGGTTCAGCCTGAATCAGGTCATTAAAAATCTATCCTGTGCATTGTAAATGTGGGACAGATACGGTTCTATGCCCAAACAGGATTTTGCCAACAGGTGAGCTCTCACCGATGGTTTGGTCAGCTCCCTGTCTTCCCTAATAGATGCCACTTGCTTTAAAAATTCCATCTTAATGAGGCCGTTGTCCCGGGGAAGCAATTTTGTCGGGTGGCTAAAATAATCAACATAGCCCAGGCCCGTCAGAGTTTCCCTCACGTATTTGAGCCAAGGAATATTCCGACCCCGATCCCGGGCAATACAGTCCATTATTATCTGCTTACTTAGTGAGGCTTCAGGGTTTGTTCATATTTTAATCCAACATGTGAGAGGTTTAAGTTGCGACCTGTCACTGATGTGAGTGAGACCCAATTCCTTGTGGATGATATGGGAAGGTGTACTCTGGGGGACTTTCAATACCCGCCGCAAATATTTGTTTTCTTCAGTTTGAAGCTTCTTTGGGTCAATAAAGCCCCAGACCTCATGCCATACATAATTTTGGCACAGCATATGGAACTCTACAATTTCAGTATTTGCTCCGGGGACCAACGGCCCAGCCTTCGTGCGAAGTTCATAATTTCCCCAACGGAACTAGTTAATATGCAGCATTTCTCATCTGCCAACGCTTTAAAACTAAGGCGGCTGTCAAATAGGATCCCAAGATATGAAAATGCCTGCACTTTTTCAAACAGTGAGTGCCAATCATATAATTAAATGTCCTGTTTGGTGTTTTTCCCATTTCCATGATATATGATTTGGAGAGGTTAGGGGACAGATCTAAACTCTCCATAAAATGGACAAAACCATCTATAAGGCACTGGAGTCCACGCGCAGTGCGTACCAGAAGCACTGCGTCGTCCGCGTAGAGCAAGATGGGGATCCCTCTCCTTCCTAACCTTGGACAATCCACCCCTAGAGCTCCAAGCGCCTGGTCTAAACCATTTATATATAAAGTGAATGGGAAAGGCACCAGGATGCAACCCTGTCTCACTCCCCTGTACCTGACCTGGGCCGAGGTATTCTGATGCAATACTCTTAGGATGTTTACCAATCCTTGATCAAATCCAAGAGCCCCCATTAGCTCCCACAATTCCTTTCGATTTACCCGATCGAAGGCTGCCGTCAGGTTCATAAAAGCCAAGTACACTGTTTCTTCGCTAGCAACAGTGTACTTGGATACCAAAAGATATAGATTAAGGCATTGATCGGAGGTTGAACAGCCATACCTAAACCCATACTGAGTGTCAGTGATTATATCATGTTCGTCCACCCAATCCATTAGCCGATTGAGGATGGCCCTACCTAGGATTTTCACTGTTACATCACTAAGGGAAATGGGCTGATAACATTGTGGGCTATCCCTATTACCCTTTTTAAAGATAGGGACTATTGTAGCCGTGGACCAGGACGCTGGCATGCCTGACTCGATTGCTGCATTTATAACTCTGGTTAGTATGGGCGCCCAGAGTTCTACCTGGCTCATTAGAAGGCCTCGGGGGATCCCGTAGGGGCCCGGGGCCTTGTTCCGTTTCAGACCCTCAATGCCTGCTTTTATCTCTCCCAGGGAAAAAAGTGTTTGAGTTGGGCTTGCGCTTCCTTCCTCTGCTACAGTCAGATCGTTAATACTGCCGTAATTGTAGAGGACTTGGAAGTGCTCAAGCCAAGACTCTGGTAAAATATGGCATGCTAGCTTGGATTTGTTTGTGTCTTGCGGTCGAGTCCTTCGACTCGGCCACTTCTCTTAGATTCTCCCATGCCTGCTGCTGCGATGAGGATTTGCGGCATTTTAATGTCTGTTTATACCACGCCCTACAGAAGGACACCTTCGTTTTGTATTTAGGGACAGTTTTTAAAGCTGTCTTCATTCCCTCAGGGCGGTAGAACATTGACGGTCAAGCTACCTAGGGGTGTCCAATTCCTTTTTCGGCGTTCTACTCCTGAGCAGGCCATCAATTTGTTGGGCGTCACCCTCAAATGCTTTGATCAAGTCTGCCCCCTCCACTGTTAGATTTAGACACTTCCAAACCTGCTGTTCACTCACTGCAAGTAACGCTCTTTTGAAAGCTTTGCCTTTAATGTTAGCCAATCTGAGTCTCCTACCCTGATCGGTGGCTTTAATTGTTACCTGGCGCCATAGAGTTGACTAAAGGGGAGGCCATGATTGCTGTGCCCATGACTTTCAGGGCCCTTTTAGATCGAGTGACCACCTCCCCGCATCCCCTGGGAGTGATTCCTGCACCTGGTGGATCTGCGACTAGCACAGGCTCTCCTTCCCCCGTCCGTCACCCATCAGGTGACGGAGAGATTAAATCAGGATGCCCCTCCGTCTCTTCTGTGGTGATCTGTGACTGATTTAAATCAGCGACTGGCAAATTGATAGATTGTGTTGACAGACCCGCCCCCTGTAACGAAGGGAGTGGCATGAATTAAGGCCTTTATGTTGTTGCCAGGGGTTGGATTAGCTTGGCCTGATAGGGTCCCAACATCAGGTGATTTGCACGTAGCTAAAGTGCCCATGGAGGATCACTTGTGTTCTATGATCGTGTCCAACGAACGTCTCTTCTCTGTCAACTGAAGTTTGTGGATTAGCAGAGACTCCGCTCTCGTGAGGAAAGCATCAAGGGTCCCCGTTACCCCGCCCCCCACCACAGAGGTTATGGCCTTGTGCTTGCTCGTTCTAGGGAATAAGGGCTTATATTACACAGGGTGAAGGTAAAATAGAGTCAACAAAAACAACAAGGGTCAGTACATTGATGGCTATTGAAGTTCTATTGTGATTCTGTCCCGTGGGCCCTGGGATATCCTGGGTCCTTGGAGTCAAAAGGAGCCCTTCGACAGCCTCCTGGGGCTGGGTGATGAGATGCAGGGCAGCTGATTGATATTTTCAGACCAGTCTGCGGGGCTTCTTCCCAGTATCTTCCGGTACGACAGTAATATGGGGCTTCAACTATGGACGTAAGGGGGGTGGCCCAGACCAGCCTCTTCCGGCCCCTGACGGGTGCGGATGGGCCCGCCCTTGGCCCAGGCACGCCCGCGCGCGTCCCGCGCTGCGGGAGGGCCGCGCTTCGGTTGAGGACCTCCGGCGCTCTCCGATGCCGCGTGAAACTGGTGTCATGCAAGGCCTCCTGCGATGAGTAGTCCACACGCGGACCAACGACATCAGGAGGCTGGTGGTGCTCGGGTGGCCGTCACCCTCACAGCGGTGAGCAGAACA
The DNA here is from genome assembly GCF_964263255.1 of Lissotriton vulgaris. Classification (NCBI taxonomy): domain Eukaryota; kingdom Metazoa; phylum Chordata; class Amphibia; order Caudata; family Salamandridae; genus Lissotriton; species Lissotriton vulgaris. The sequence continues at coordinate 286,166,530 of NC_141689.1, read as the reverse complement.
AGGTAAGGCCGGCAGTTAGGAGCCGGTAGGATGCTTAGTTATGGTTGTTCCCCTCACAGCAGTCACCGGCTAGATTTGCGTGTCCCGCCCTGCGGGAGGGCCGCGCTTCCTTTGAGGCCCTCCGGCACCCTCCGATGACACATGAAACTGGCATCCTGCAAGGCCCGCTGGTATGCGTAGTCCACAGGCAGACCAATGATGTCAGGAGGTTGGTGGTGCTCGGGCGGCCGTCACCCTCACGGCGGTGAGCAGAACAAGGTAAGCCCGGCAGTTAGGAGCCGGTAGGATGCTTCGTTATGGCCGTTCCCCTCACTGCAGTCACCGGCTAGATTTGCGCGTCCCGCGCTGCAGGAGGGCAGCACTCCCTTTGAGGGCCTCTGGCGCCCTCCGATGATGCTTGAAACTGGCGTCCTGTGAGGCCCCCTGGTATGCGTAGTCCACAGGCGGACCAATGATGTCAGGAGGTTGGTGGTGCCCGGGCGGCCGTTCCCCTCATGGCGGTAAGCAGAGCAAGGTAAGGCGGGCAGTTAGGAGCCGGTAGGATGCTTAGTTATGGCCGTTCCCCTCACGGCAGTCACGGGCTAGATTTGCACGTCCCGCGCTGCTGGAGGGCAGCGCTTCCTTTGAGGGCCTCCGGCGCCCTCCGATGACGCGTGAAACTGGCATCCAGCAAGGCCCCCTGGGATGCTTAGTCCACATGCGGACCAACGACGTCAGGAGGCTGGTGGTGCTCGGGCGGCCGTCACCCTCACGGCGGTGAGCAGAGCAAGGTAAGGCCGGCAGTTAGGAGCCGGTAGGATGCTTAGTTATGGCCGTTCCCCTCACAGCAGTCACGGGCTAGATTTGCACGTCCCGCGCTGCTGGAGGGCAGCGCTTCCTTTGAGGGCCACCGGCGCCCTCCGATGACGCGTGAAACTGGCATCCAGCAAGGCCCCCTGGGATGCTTAGTCCACATGCGGACCAACAACGTCAGGAGGCTGGTGGTGCTCGGGCGGCCGTCACCCTCACGGCGGTGAGCAGAGCAAGGTAAGGCCGGCAGTTAGGAGCCGGTAGGATGCTTAGTTATGGCCGTTCCCCTCACGGCAGTCACGGGCTAGATTTGCACGTCCCGCGCTGCTGGAGGGCAGCGCTTCCTTTGAGGGCCTCCGGCACCCTCCGATGACGCGTGAAACTGGCATCCAGCAAGGCCCCCTGGGATGCTTAGTCCACATGCGGACCAACAACGTCAGGAGGCTGGTGGTGCTCGGGCGGCCGTCACCCTCACGGCGGTGAGCAGAGCAAGGTAAGGCCGGCAGTTAAGAGCCGGTAGGATGCTTAGTTATGGCCGTTCCCCTCACGGCAGTCACGGGCTAAATTTGCACTTCCCGCGCTGCTGGAGGGCAGCGCTTCCTTTGAGGGCCTCCGGCGCCCTCCGATGACGCGTGAAACTGGCATCCAGCAAGGCCCCCTGGGATGCTTAGTCCACATGCGGACCAAAAACGTCAGGAGGCTGGTGGTGCTCGGGCGGCCGTCACCCTCACGGCGGTGAGCAGAGCAAGGTAAGGCCGGCAGTTAGGAGCCGGTAGGATGCTTAGTTATGGCCATTCCCCTCACGGCAGTCACGGGCTAGATTTGCACGTCCCGCGCTGCTGGAGGGCAGCGCTTCCTTTGAGGGCCTCCGGCACCCTCCGATGACGCGTGAAACTGGCATCCAGCAAGGCCCCCTGGGATGCTTAGTCCACATGCGGACCAACAACGTCAGGAGGCTGGTGGTGCTCGGGCGGCCGTCACCCTCACGGCGGTGAGCAGAGCAAGGTAAGGCCGGCAGTTAGGAGCCGGTAGGATGCTTAGTTATAGCCGTTCCCCTCACTGCAGTCACCGGCTAGATTTGCGCGTCCCGCGCTTCAGGAGGGTTGCACTTCCTTTGAGGGCCTCTGGCGCCCTCCAATGACGCTTGAAACTGGCATCCTGCAAGGCCCCCTGGGATGCGTAGTCCACACGCGAACCAATGATGTCAGGAGGTTGGTGGTGCCCGGGCGGCCATTCCCCTCACAGCGGTAAGCAGAGCAAGGTAAGGCGGGCAGTTAGGAGCATGTAGGATGCGTAGTTATGGCCATTCCCCTCACGGCAGTCACCGGCTAGATTTGCGCGTCCCGCGCTGCTGGAGGGCATCGCTTCCTTTGAGAGCATCTGGCGCCCTCCGATGACGCGTGAAACTGGCATCCTGCAAGGCCCCCTGGGATGCGTAGTCCACACGCGGACCAACGACGTCAGGAGGCTGGTGGTGCTTGGGCGGCCGTTCACCTCTCGGCTGTGAGCAGAGCAAGGTAAGGCGGGCAGTTAGGAGCTTGTAGGATGCTTAGTTATGGCCGTTCGCCTATGGCAGTCACCGGCTAGATTAGCTAGTCAATATTGTCCCAAGATAATTAACTTGTTAAAAATATGAAAAAAGGAATCCAAATACCTCCTAACATTCCGCCTTCAAACGTTTCACAGAGCGCAAACTCTGCCGCATGTGCAGCTCGGGAATGGTTTTGTTTGGAATCCAATAATTAACAGAGTAATTGTAGACACACACGTTGAATTTTGTATGGCACCTGCAAATGTTATTTCATTTTGTTTTTGTAAGCATAATTTTGTAGTGAGGTTGAGCGATCATGGAGAGTTCCTGTTTAGAGGTTCAGCCCCCTTCTTGATATTCTCATGGCAAACAAGTTGTTTGCCATGCTGCTTCTCTGTAGAACAAGTTTAGCAAGGTGCCCTCTGTTGCCAAATTGCCCTTCCCCCCTCCAGGAAGCCTTTCCTGTCTTTCGCAATCTTCAGGGTCTTCAGGGACTAGCCTCTTGTCATGCTAATTAAACTTTTGAAATGCACAATTGCGCATTTGCACGTCTACGAGCGGCCACCCTGAAGTTCTGCTGTGAATGCAGCTTTTCGGTTTCTACTCTCTCAATAGTAATCGTGCTAATAGACATTTTGGACAGTCCTGCCAAGTATCACGCATCAGACGTGACGCTAACGCATTTCAGTGTAGTGTGACGTCATCACCGCATTGAAATGCATTGTCACGCATTTATGCCACTGACCGGCACTCTGCTGACAGCGCTGAAACGACGTCTCTGACACTTGTGAGCCGTGCGCCCGGCCCTGGCCGCAGCAGACTTCACTTGCCAGGCTCAGTAACACTAAACAGTTAAAGATCGTGCCCTCACCAGTGCCATGCTACAATGTTACAATCTGCCTGGCTGCTGCCTTGAGAAAACTGGGCGGGCCTTCCCTCAGCAGTTGCGTTACAGGCAACTCCGTGGCGCCGTGGGGGGGGGGGGGGGTTGGATGTGGTCCTGGAACAGGAAGTGAGGTCGGGGAAACGGCAGGGCCAGGCCAAGGTCGAACTCAACTGGAGTTGTGCTGTGTCGTCAGTCCGACTGAGTGGCATCTGAGTCAGAGTGGCATGCGCTGCTGCCGGCTGCCTGCGCAGGAGGGCGAGGCAATAATTTATTATAATATAATTAACCTGGTGGCGTTTGACCGCGGGACGGGCACAGCATCAACCTGAGTGACTCCGGTGGTTCATTCGAGGCCTCAGAGGGAGGGCCGGCACAGAGAGAAGCAAACCAGGCATCCGGCATGTATGAGGAAATGCAGCTGCTCTTGCCGGCCGCAGGTGTGCCCTCACCAACTAAATTCAAGCAGGTAAGTTTGTGCCTAGCCCTGAAATCAGGGGCATAAATTAAAATCGGAAATAAAGTTCAAAATGTGCTTTGGCTTGCATTGCCTGAATTATTCAACGTGGGCGAAAGATAATGTCCACAGCTGAATTCAGAAAAAATGCACACCAGGTAGTGTTCTTGCCGAGAAAGGAGTGTTTCAATATCTTTATAAATGGTTAAACACCGATTTTGGAGTAATGTATTGCCTGCATAAGTAGAACTAACTGAACGTACCCTTAAAAAGTCCTGGTAATCCAGAGCACTTGATTCACGCTGTTCGTTGCACATATATCCTGTGTATCTGAAAGCCTCCAGTTTTGCGCTCTTTGTTGTTGCGCCTTGACGTGGTATGCATCTTATCTGAAAGCCTCCAGTTTTGCGCTCTTTGTTGTTGCGCCTTGACGTGGTATGCATCTCTGAACACGGGACAAATGAGAAGGAAATGTGTTGTGTGAACACTACACTAAACAGTGTCTTGCATGTAGAGCGTGTAGTGAGAACATGAGTGAGAGCTCAAGTCGAAGCCGTTACTGAAATGCCGTAGTTCTTTGCAGGTAAACACTGCCTTTAATTACAGCAGTGCAATTGCATTGAGTCTTTGTGCGCTTGACATGAGCACAAGTTTCATTACAGGAGGTCAAATTCATTTTTAAGCATTTTACATTGTTTTCGGTTTCTCTAAGTTTCAGTTTCTATATTTCTGCCCTGTGTTTATAATTGTCGGTAAGATGTATCATTTTAGGACGACGACGAGTGCCCCACTCCCTCGTTGATACCTATGTAGCATTTTAGCCTTTCATTTTGGACATTAGGTAAGGTATATTTTCATCTTTTGAGAATCTTCAGGACGCATTATGTAATGCCTCCATACGTCTCCCTTGTCTCCTTTTCTTTCTTCTTTTTTCCATTGAACTAGCAGCTACACAGAGAGGATTTACATCCCATCTCTAATTTGTTACATTCAGTGTTCTAGTAGTTTATTTGTATTGTGATGCTACCCATGGCAATTTCGCCTTCGTCTGTGAGCACTGAGTAATGCATACCCCATACTGGTGGGTAAAGGGTGTGGACCCACTGGGTAGGTCCCGTATCTTTTGTTATTCTCCTTTTAATTTTCTCACTTTCTGTTTGGTAGCCATTTAGAAGATCAGGCCTTTTTAGGTCTCACCTGGAGTTAGCAGCGCACATGCGCTGCTCTCGTCATGCAAAAGCTTCTTGGAAACAATACGGATTCCAAAGCTTTCAGAGGCGGACTTGAAGCCCGCCCAACTTTTTCATTCGCTGGCGTCATCCTCCATGCTAAACGCTGTTTCACGATTGAAAAGGAGGCTTCTTAGTCCCTCCTTGTTACCGCCCTGTCCACTTTTTGCCCTGCCCACCGGGATTGGGTCTCTCACTTGCAGTTTGTTTTCCTACCAACCCCCGGACACAGCGGCCCACATTTCTTGTTTGCTGTTGGTGCCATGGTCCCCTTGCTATATTGCTCCGAATTACACCTGTTTTAATAGTGAATGGTTTAGCACTACAAGCCCACCTCACAGGCACATGCATTTTCTATGAATATTATGGACTAAGGGAAGCAGGTTGAACCCGCAAAACGATTTGCATGACTCCCTCTATTTGTTTCATCAATGGTGTAGCCATTGAGAGCAGCGGTGTCTCGTCACCCACCCCTCCCCTGCGCCAATCAAAATGCGCTCAATATGCTGTGACAGTACGCAGTCGCTATTCAGGGGTTTCTTTTATTTCAACGTGTGAGAATGGAGCAGCACCTCGCGCGTGCCTTCCCATTCTAAAAGTGAGCACCCCGCAGGGAACCCATGTGAATCAAATCTCCGCATGCCACCCCTCCATATGGGTCTCCGTTTCGTGGCGCGCGCCCCACCTTCCACCACCTTCCCATTAACTGGCTGCAGGGTCGCCCTGGGCAGATGGAGTCGATTGGAAGCCCTTAATAAAGTCTGAGCTGGAGCTGTCTGGACCGCGGTGCCAGGCCTCGTCCACGGCCAGAGGGGCGGAGAACATTCCGTCATGCCTTCGCCGAATCCAATCGATTCTTGACGGCTCGATATTAGCGGGAGGGCCGTGCTCCCAGATGTCTCGGGTGCATATGGAACGCATTTTCTGCTAGCTGTAAATCAAGGACTGGGAAGGAGGTTGTGGTGGTTCCCGGCTTAGTTGTTTCAATTAAGGAATAAGCATTAAAAATGCAATAGGTCTCGACTTTAATTAAGTAAAACCATTTGTTTTGCTATACAATACCATTAGCAAAATAAATGGCTTTAATCTAATCAAAGACGACACTTATTGAATTTTCAATGCTTGTTCTATTATTATTACCTACGCAGACACGTACACACATCCAGAGCACTTCATAAGGTTAACTCCGCTTGGGCTTACGATCTTTCGATTCCTTTTGGACTCCCAAAGGCATGACATAATATCGACACGTCCGGGTGAATTTTAAACGTCTTCACTCGTGTGGGACTTTTAGCAGTTTGCTCTATATTACTGTGGTTTTATCTACGATTACTATAGAGAAAGAATTTAACTGACCTTAGAAGATATCTGAGGTTTGCCTGCCACTGTTTAAGTATACTCAGCACAAACAGGCCATTCCTGCCCTAATGTATATATCGACGTCAGCAGGAGGCGTTTTTTACCTCCACACTGGTGAATAGCAAGGTAATTAAGTATTTCAAAATTGCAGATGTTCATGCATATTTGCCGACATTTCTCCATGAATAGTTTATGTCGACGGGAAATTCAAGGGGTCATCTCATCTTCTAGATATATTTTGCCTGTAGATACATTATGCCATCAAACGTCTTCTCTTTGCTTGGTTTCTATACCATTCTCTAGAACCATATCAATAAATGCTGCTGATTAAATTGCCTGAGCACATAAAATAAGAACAGTATTTAGTATTGAGTTTAACTTATTTAGTATGCAACATAAGTAACTTTTGATCCCAATTCACTCAGTAACCTTTCAAGGACTCAGTTGACCGATTGAACATTCTCACCCGACCATTTCTCTGACCTTGGTATCACATCTTTTTTACAGCGCATATTATAAGCAGGCATTTCTACTTCAGTTGCTCTTTGGCCCTGCAATTTCCGTAGTCTGATTTGGAACTACCTCCCAACTTACTCTGCATGATAGGTGAACTTAACTAGCAAGTTAGCCGATCTGGCTTTACCTTATGCCAGTTCACTTTTTCATTCTAATAACTCTGTGGTCTCTATTTCATTAGTGGTTTTGGATGGCGAAACCAAAGCGTCATAAAATGTATCTTCATTCAATAACTCATTACATACTTAAGGGTAGGTATATAGAACATACACCCTTGTTTGCTTATTACTGGGTACCACGGTCCTTAACAGTGGTCATTATGTTCGGTCACCCATGGTGAATGGCTAACCGCATATGTACAGCATTAAGAAACTTTATAGCATGGAATTACCACATGCATGCAAACTTTTATATCATCTTCACAACCTTGTTTTTTTTAATTCTTTTTGCATTTTCTTTTTCTGATTTTCTTTATTTCTTTTCTTCTTTTTTGTATTCCCTTTGATATGGGTCTAATTAGAAACATACATTTATTGTATTGGCCATTAAGAACGTGTGATATGTTGCAGGTTTTCATTGCACAGCTGATGGCTTTTACCTGAAGAAGGCGGGTCAGCACGTCAAAACACGCGTAGAAAAACAAATCAGCTTCATCATGTATATATAACTTTGATAGCCACTCTATTCTTTGTGTTGTATACATTGAATTACAATCTAGAATGATGTATCATGAAATCTTTAGCTCTGTAGTTTTTTTTAATTGTACATATTACATGGTTTTAAATGTTTATATATGTGACATTTGTATGTTTTTTGTCATGTCTTTTGTGGTATTTTGTAGACAAGGAATATAAACAAATTGTTTTTGTAATGTGCGGTGCAATTATATATTTATTTAATTTTATAGCGCAGGTACTCATTATCCCATGTATAAGAATATGATGTGCGACATTATATAATTTTTTTTGCCTAATTTAATACGGTATACTGTTTTTTTCACATGATCTGATGGCCTAAATCTATGTACGTATGTATCTATGTATCTTCTTCTCTTCTTCTTCTCTTCTTCTTCTCGTTCTCTTGTTCTTTCTCTCTCATCATCTTCTACAATTCTATTCTCTCTCTCCTCTCCTCTCTTCCTCTTTGATCTCCGACTCAATAAAGCCTCGTGAATATGCTGTGTTATCTGCAAGATCCACGGGCACATCTGAATGTACAGTAACTACCATGGTCAATCCTTCTAAGGTGTGTCTGCCATAATTGTCCTTCTGACCCTACCCCTGTTCAGATGTACTTTAATCCGCACATGCAATGTATTCAAGCTGCTGTACTGAAATATTCAATAAAACTTTCTGAAATTAAATCAATGTATGTAATTTAACTATAGCATTGGCCTGGTAGGGGTTGTTCTGTCGCTTTGCCTGTGCCTCCCCTGCCCTTGGAGCCATCATTCCCACACAGAGGGGGCCCTTGGTTTATCTCACATTGTGTTTCCATCACTACCTCTCCTTCCTCGAGTTCTGCGGAAAATCAAGACAGTCTAAGTAATTCTTATCACCATGGTCTAGGCCAGGAGAGTGCGGTACCCAGTGTTTTTGGGCCTGAGCACATGCCCTCCGATCAGGGTTCCACTTCGGAAATACCTCCTTTTCTTAGCAACAGTGCAGAGTTCTACATCTGAGTCTGTACAATCTACACCTTAATACTTGGACTTGAGTGGTGGCCACTTAATATGTTTGACTTACCCGCCAGGATGCTTAATGTCATCTTTGGGGCCAGATGGCCATCCACAAAGTCGATCTGCTTTGGGAGACATTTTTTGTCTGTTTTTGCCTGCCATGGTGTTGTATTGCTTATTGTGTATGCATTCCTTTAACTATCTCGAGTCTAGAATGTCAGGTTAGTTCTTTTGTGGAGATTCTGTATGTAGTCAGTTGCGGAGCTGCTGTTAGATTGATGGTACCTTTTCCCCCTGGCACTCACCTGTTATGTTGTATGTATTTATCCTAAATAAATACTGAGGTTATCTACTACAACGACCCGACCTTGTTACTACAAGATTGGCGACGATTTAGGATGTTAGAAGATTTGAATTCTATTCCGAAAGCTGAACATTTTTTTGCTTAGTTCCTGGATATTTTGCCACATACGGAATGAAATTGAAGACCGCAGCGTGTAAACACTAAGGCAAGTAATTGGATGTATCAGTTCGGTGAAAGAAAACTCAGCGTTTTTACCTGTGTAAGCTTGCCGTTGCACCGAAGCGAGAAGCATCTTTCAAAACTGCCTAGAAGTTCTGTTGCATGCTGAGCGGTGACGTCTATCCATGACTCTTTAGACATGCGCAGGAGGTGTTGAGGAGGTCAACGTGGTGACGTAGGAACGCACCATCACGTCCTTGACCTTACTTGGCGGCCATATTGGGAGAATAAAAAAAAAGGAAGACGATGTTGTTTAAAGTATATCGAGTGGCATTCTGAAGTACAGTTTTTGCATAACAGGAACCGGAACGATCGGAAAGGATTTGGACAACAGGTGAGGCAGTTGGGAGGGGAAATTTTCGTTATTAATGGATTAAATTTATTTCATTTTTTTTTTTAAAGGAGGATAATATATAGAGAAGAAGAACATTTAAAAAAAAAACAAGAGAGAGAAAATGAATATAGAATTGGAGTTTATTGAACTTGAATGGGTGAAGGTGACAGCGCTCAAGAAGTGAATAGGAAGATGGCACAACAGAATTTTTCAATAAGCCCTCCAGAGCCTTTTTGGGCAAAAGGTACTCAACCCAGTATAAAATGGATTGAATGGAAAGAATATTTCGTGAATTATATTGAAGCTGTAGACGAAGGAAAAGAAATGAAGCCTGAACAGAAGAAGAGAATTTTGTTACACTCACTGGGACCAGTGGGTTTAAAAACATATTCTAGGATGACCAAGCGTGAAGACACAGATTTAAATGTATTTGGCAACCTGATTAAAGATATGGACAAATATTTTGCACCTAAGGTGTGTATGGGTGTCATCAGGCATAAGCTTTTTCAAAGGAAATAAACTAAAGATGAAACAGTAGATGAATGGTTGAACGATCTAAAGAATCTGGCACTTGATTGTCGTTTTGGTGGACTACATGATGAACTGATTTGTGATCAAATTGTCATGTTTAATAACAATTCAGCGCTACAAGATTAGCTGTGGGTTAATGGTGACGCACCTTTGGACGATGTTGTTGCCATAATGAGGAAATCAGAGATGTCTGGTAGATGCGCTAATGTGGTTAAAGAAACGGACAAGGAAGTATCTAAAACTACGGGGACAGTTTGTAAAGTTCAAGGACCAATGAAGAATTTTCGTCCGCAGCAACAGGGAAAATAGGTGAACCAACCTATGAGGTTTCCGAATAGGGTTGTAGAAGAAAGAAGGTGTTATAGGTGCAACAGCAAGGAACATTTGGCTTTCAGTCAATTTTGTACAGCATTGAAGAAGAAATGTGTCAATTGCTGACTCATTGGTCATTTTAGCAAGTTATGTCGTAGACGCAGCAATGTTAAATATGTTTGGGATGGAGATGTGGAAGTGGAGGTGGAGGATGAAGATGAGGAGGATTGTGTGAAGAATGTGAGAGGCAATGTGGTGATAAATATTTCTGACAACGCTATGGAAGGGAAACCCATTTGTGAAGTTTCGTTTGGTGGTGTGTGCGTAAGTGTTTATGCGGATTCGGGTTCTCCTTACACCATCGTTAACCAAGATGTCTGGAGAACAAAAGTTTGGGAGTAAGTTAGGTTAACATTTGGATAAATCTGATATCAATCCTGTTAGCTATACAGGAGAAAGAATAGGAATGTTAGGTTTTAGATGGCTCACCTTTTTATTTAAGGGGAGATTCACGATGGGGAAATTATATGTGGCCAAATTGGGGCTATCTGTTTTGGGATGGTTTGATCAAAAGAATTTAAATATAATTCTAGATCCGAACAGCAAGGAGAAGGTCCTTATTTTGTATGAAAGAAGTAAGTTGGAGGATGAGTTGTGTGTGTGTTTTCCAAAAGTGTTCTGCAAGGATTTAGGTTCTCTGAAAGGGTTTGAGCATAGAATCGTTTTGAAAGAGAATGCTCAACCTAAAATACATAAAGTAAGACACATTCTGATGTTGATTAGAGAGGAAGTTAAAAAAGAGATTGAAGGGTTGTTGAGCAAGGGTGTAATTGAAGAAATTGAAAGAAGGAGTGGATGGAAGAACAAAGTAAGGATCTTATTTTAAAGGATGTTGGTGAATATATTTGTAAAGGATGGCCAAAGAAGTGTGGTATCAAAGATGGTTTAAATGCCTTTTGGCAAGTCCGTATGGAGTTATCATGTGAAAAGGATGTATTGTTCAGAGGCCAGAGAGTGATCCCACCAGTGACCTTGAGGAAGAGAATTCTACAGTTATGTCATGAAGGTCACTTTGGGATTGTAAGGACAAAGTCTATTGTGAAAGTAATGTTTTGGTGGCCGGGTGTGGATGGAATGGTGGAGGACTTTGTAAGGAAGTGTACTATTTTTAATTCAGCAGACAAAACACTTAAGACATTAAAGCCCATGATGAGTGATGGATTGATTCCTGATTCACCTTGGGATACATTGCTGTGGACATAACTGGACCTATTGGAGAGGAAAAAGAATTTGGTTTAGTGGTCATTGATCTTTTCTCAAAGTGGCCAGTTGTAAAATTTGTGGAGAAGGTGGATACTCAATCGGTGATTAGATGTTTGGATAAGGTTTTCATTATGGAAGGGTTACCAGTGTGTATTTTGTCTGATAATGGTGTGCAGTTCACCTCCAAGATTGCAAACGAATATTTTGACAGGTGTGGAGTTAAGCATAAGACTACTGCGTTGTACAACCCGAGTGGTAATGGCACAGTGGAGAGACTTAGTAGAGTGATAAAGAGTGTTATTCAAGCTTCTATGAATAAGGGATTAGAATGGAAGATTCAAGTACAAAAAGCAGTATGGTCCTACAGAATTACTGTTCAAAGTAGTACTGGTGTGTCTCCGTTCACTATGATGAGAGGTAGATCAGCTAGAGCTAAATTCAATCCTGGATGGTTGTTGGACAGCAAAGTGAATAGTTGGTCTCCTGTGGAAGTTAAAAAGAGTCTGGTATCTGTTCACACTAAAAGTAAGGATTTTTATGATAGACATCATAACACTAAGGATGTACAGATTAAGGTTGGAGATTTAGTTAGGATTAAAGTAGCTAAGGGTGGTCCTAGTCTCAATAGACTTAGCCAAAGCATTTGATACTGTTAGTTGGGGGTACCTGTTAGAGGTGCTTCGACGGGTAGGATTGGGGCCCGTGTTTTGCAGATGGATCCAGATACTGTATCAGGCGCCTCGAGCCAGAGTTAAACTTGGGGCCGCACGCTCTGAAGATTGGGCATTGGGGAGGGGCACTCGTCAGGGGTGCCCCCTCTCACCGCATCTGTTTGCCCTGGTGGGGTACAATGTGCACACGGTTTCCTTGTATGCAGACGATGCTCTGTTTTATTTAACTTCTCCGCGGCAATCGCTGCCGGTTTTGCTACAGCTGCTGGACCGTTTTGGGTCAGCCTCGGGTCTGCGCATCAACGCAGGGAAGTCCCTGATCTTCCCCCTAGCGGGATATGATATGGACATGCATGGGGACTTACCAAACCTAGGACTGCGGTGGGAACTGGAGGCCTTCCGCTATTTAGGGATCCAGGTGGCACCGTCCGACGAGCAGTTACTGGCCCGTAATGCAGATCGGGTGGTTAAATCCCTGCAACAGTCGGTGTCCTTTTGGAACACACTGCCTCTCTTCCTAATGGGACGCCTAGCGGTGGCAAAAATGGTGATGCTGCCGAGAATGCTATATATCTTGCAAAATTCTCTGTGCCCGCTCCCTCCGTGGATATTTCACACCCTTAACACACTCCTCACATCCTTACTCTAGGCGGGCAGGCGTAGTAGAGTTGCCCTGCACACAGTTGTCCGGAGCTGGGAGGAAGGGGGGCTGGAGTGCCGAGATTTGACCTATATTACTATGCGGCCCAACTATTGCCAGCTGCCTGGTGGTTCGCAGACTCGGACAACTGGGAATTGCAACTCCTAGCGGGTAGTGCGGATGAGAGGACGGTACAGATGGCTCTGATGCACGGGAGAGGTGCAGATGGGGCACTGCCATACATAGTGCGGCACACTGTGGCAATATGGCAGCGCTTAGTGGAAAAAGTCTTACAGAGGGCCCCCTTTCACAGGGAGCTGCTGGTATGGATCCTGGCCCCAGTGGTGGCCATGGAAGAACATATGCCCTTCCGAGAGTGGAGAACAGGTGGTTGCGAGTTATTGGCTGACCTTTACCCGGATGACACGTTTCTGTCCATCGAGCGGGCAACAGAGACCTTCGGACTCAGTGGGGGCCAATACCTACACTATAGAGGCCTTCAAGAAATGGCGCGGAATACCTGGCCACAATTCCCTGAGGCACCCCCGACGTCCCATACCCTCAATATTATCCTCTCCTGTGGTAGGGGTAGGAGGCTGATAACCTTATTGTATTCGGCCATGCGGCAGGACTCCACCCCGCCGGTCCCTCCAGCCTGGGCGGCCTGGGAGACTGACCTGGGGATTGTTTTGGAACCGGAGCAGCGCAAACGCATAGGCACTCTTACCCGAAAGGTGTCGTGTAATGCAAGGTTTAAATTGACTCATTTTAACTTTATGCACCGCACATATGTGACACCGGTCACCCTGAGACGTATTTCCCCGGAAAAAGGGAAGATTGTCCTAGATGTGGTGCGGCGGAAGCGGCCTTCCTCCATTTGGCTTGGGAATGCCCGTTAGTTAAAGCTTTCTGGCAGTCAGTGGTGGAGCACATTCGTACAGTTACCGATCTCCGGATGGAGCTGACTCCCCTTCATTGTTTGTTAGCCTTGGTCCCCAAACCCAAGAAGCGTAACCTGTCATACAAAATGTTACAACTGCTTTTGGTATTGGCGAGGAGAAGGGTAGCGATTACATGGATGGGACAGAGGGCCCCGGAGGTGTCGCAGTGGCTTAGAGATGTGGGGGAATGGTCCCTAGCTGAAGAAACATTCATGCAGCGCTTGCGTAGGGATGAGAAGCTACAAGAAGACCTGCTTGCGTGGAGAATGATGCGTGTGGTGGGAGCGACCGCTGAGGATTCAGATGGCACGAGTGCGGAGTTGTTCACCCCTGAGGATACAGGGCCCGAAGTGAGGGTGGAGGGGAAGGAGAGGGAGGGCATTGATTTGGGGTAGGGCCTGGCCGGCCACGCATGTATATGTTCCATCATGGTGATGTTGTGTTTTGATCCCTGAAGGTTTTCTTTCTTATTCTCGTCAATCATTGCTGTCTTATCTGCCCCTGGGAGTGCCATAATGAGGTGAACGAACTGTATACACATTTCTTTTATTAATTGATGCCAGATTTAGGGGGGTGGGTTCTATTGGGGAGTTGGGGGGTAACCTGAATAAAATAAAAATAAAAGCGGATCAGAATATCCTGCCGTACAGATGCATTGCTATGTTCTCCATCAGTTCTGGCACGTTACCACCTACCGCCGCCCGTCCTTCGGGATGTGGGCTGATGGGCTGTGTGAAGCTTACCTGTAGACCTGCAGAATATAGTTATTACTAATGGAACTGTCGGCACAATTGTTTGTATGCTATATGAATCTGCGCCAAAAATAAAGTTTAAAAAAAAAAAAGTAGCTAAGGGTGAAAGTCGTTTTGAACCCCCTGTGAAGGTGGCAGAAATGTTGAAGAATGCTGTTCGACTTGAGGATGGTAGGGTCTGGAATCTCAAGAATGTGGCAATTAATCCCGACCAAGAGGAAAGTGAACCGCCCATGTTAACATCGGATGATTATGGGTGGATTGAAGATCATTTTGAGAATAGTCAATTACAGACTCAGTTGGCTAGTGATTGTGATGGTAGTAGACAGATTGTTCCTTCTCAATCTGATTCTGATTCCAACATCTTTTCTAGTGATAAAGGGGGAAGGGTTGGGTGTAGTGAAGATCAGCATCACATTCATACTAATGATGCTGACATTTTGCCTTTGCCTTGCAAAAGAACAAAAGTTTTGCCTGGATGGTTGAAAGGATTTGTAATGTATATTTTGCCTTTATGTTTTTTTCTTTGTGTAATTTAGTTAGGTTAAGTTTTGTTTATCTTTATATTTCTTAATGTATATACTTCTCTTTTGTTGTTATGGGGGGGATGTGTTGTATTGCTTATTGTGTATGTATTCCTTTAACTATCTCGAGTCTAGAATGGCAGGTTAGTTCTATTGTGGAGATTCTGTATGTAGTCAGTTGCTGAGCTGCTGTTAGATTGATGGTACCTTTTCCCCCTGGCGCTCATCTGTTATGTTGTATGTAGTTATCCTAAATAAATACTGAGGTTATCTACTACAACGACCCGACCTCGTTACTACACATGGTGCCTCAAGAATCGACTCTTTACAAACCAAGCTTTCCGATGTTCTTTTGTTTGTTCAGTAGTCCATAGAAGCCTTGCAGTAGCCCCATGAAAGGTATTTATCAGACCTTTCGGCCCTTCTGTGTTTACCTGACCACTTGTCTTTGTTTAAGCCATGAAGTTATTTCATCAAGTGTTTTACTTACAGCCCCTCCACCCACACAAGCTTTTTGTTATACCTCAGTGGGATCTGAACTTGGTCTAATGTGTTCCATTGCCTAGACCCAAAGAGATTCAGAAAAGGGGGTGGTGATGGACAGAGTATCTGAATTAAGCAGAACACTCATACCCAGTCAACAGATCAGGGCTTGATCTATCACCGTTTTTAGCTCACTGCACCATCCCAGCTCAGAACCTGGCTACATGCAAATGAGTCTGTCCCTGGCCCAGTGCATCATGGGAACAGGGCAGACCAAACTACCAAGCCAATTCTTTTACTGGAAAGGAAACAAGCTTCCGGGGACCGGTTTCTGGCATTACAGCCGTCTTCGGCACGGCTTGCTTGAATCCTGATGGTGCAGTGAGCAAGGGACTCATGTCTGAGCATACCCTTCCACGCTTATGGTGGACAAAACGATTCAGAAAAGGGGGTGGTCCCCGGAAGCTTGTTTCCTTCCCAGCCAAATGCGATGCAGTGTGTGCAACAAAATTCGTTTTATTTATTTTTATGTCTACTTACCTTTTAAAGTCCGTAATCCATACATTACTACCCCCCACCCTGCCCCTCCCCCTCCCCACGTCACAGCCCGGCCGGTACTCCCACTACCGCCCGCGGCTGGTTACTACCCTCCACCGTGCCCCTCCCCCTCCCCACGTCACCGGCCAGCAGGTACTCCCACTACCGGCCGCGGCTGTTCTGCAGCACTTTTTGTATGAATCCACCCCCCAGACCCTTGTTTGGGAGGTACTTCTGTGGTATCTGTTCTAAAGGTGAGGAATTTACAGTTAGAAGACACCACCAGAAGAACACATTTCTTAATATTTGTAATGCTATTTCTGGCGGATACTCTTATCTTATTACATAATCTTCATTGCCCACCCACCTCAACCTCTAAAAATGTCCCAAGTTACCAGATCGGAACACTATGTTAGACAATTTGGTGTGTGCCCCGCTTCTGAGTATGATGGAAAAGAAGATGCAAGAAAGTGACGTTAACACGCAAGTGTGGTGCTTATATACAGGTCTCCTACAGGAATTTTTATGTCCTCAGTGTTTATGATGGCCGTTGCAGGGTTCAAGGTCTATTTATATCTCAGCTAAAATCTATTTAGGCCCACCAGCATCTAAAAAGAAAGTAATATAAGACGAATGGAATCTTTCTAATGGGATTTTCTCCCACATCCCACATTCGAGACAATGTATTGGTTACAGAGCATCCGCAGTCCCAAACTAAAAACTATAGTCTCGGATACTTAATTGACAGGAATGATAATGACAAATGAAAGTTGCTTAAATTATATTAGTTTTGTTTCTTAATGTTATATTTGTCTTTTTATTAGCTTTATAGGTTGTGCAAACTTAGACATCGAGGTGAACCATCTTCTGCAACGCCAAACTACACAGATCTACAAAAAGTACAAGATCCACCAGCAACTAAACCAAAAAGGGGCATCCGATGGTCCTCTTTTTCTTATGCACCACAACGAAGATAATATTTTATTTTTCACAACAGTGCGCATAATTCCTCATGCAAAACACTGTACCAAATGACTAACTTGTTGATGTAGATTTTTTTCTATATTAATTTAAACTTATCATAGTTTAAAACTATTAAATGTTAGAACGATATGCATCTATACATACATAGGATAACTGGAATTGTTTTAGTGAACTGTCGTTTTTTGCTTGCAGTTACTTTTTTTCTACAAGATCTGGATATTAACTCTTTTGAAAAGAACATATCTCAGTTTCATTATATAACGCTACATCGGTAAGAAGGTTTTGTAATTCAATCAAATAAACCTATTTGATCTACTTAGGTATACATGGGTGTGTTCATTGGTATAGAATTCAGCTGTTATTGATTGAAGAAACAACTGCATTAAGGAAGTGTCACGGTTATGTTTGTGATATTTCAAGAATAGCATAACAGAATAAATGTATTTGGTGATTGAACTTCACGATCCAAAGTACTCATAGTTTTCACGACTGCAGTTTTTTTAATTAAATTATATTTATTGTTGTGCCCCTAGATCCTTTAGCCCCGGGTATGAAGTGTCCTTCGATTTGTAGGTGCTGGAAACAATTCCCTGGCACGTCAATACAGCTTAGAAGGTATAAGCTCAAATGAGTCTAATAGTGCATGGACCTGTCCACTCCCATGATCAAACACCAGATCTGTGAACCGAGACCTCTGGAAGATTTTCTTTAAACGCTTTCAAATATTTTGTTTGGATTGAAAACAGTCTCATAATTGTACATTTTATTATTGTGGCACCTAGATTCAGTTGTCTTATATACTTTATTTCAGAATATACAATCTGTATTGGCACTCCTTGTTTTAATGTTCAGATACCTAACCATCAAAATCTGTAGAGGGTTCCCAAAAAGTCTGCAAGAGATTTGAAGAATTCTATCAACAAGAAATAGGGTTAGTGATTTTGTTTGACAGTCTCCGTTCTCCTTTTTACAGGAAGTGCATTTTTATGTCAGTATTCTGACATATTATAGTGCTCTGCTTAACTATGAGACCCTCAGATATTTAGATTTTGGTCTACCCAAAGGCATTTGAAAGGACCAAACAAAAGATAAAAAAGTTGTAAGGTTTTTTGAGGGGATATCGTGCTGTAGGAAAAGTAGTTTTTGCGCTAGGGCTTCCTCTTTGTTGTCATCCCCATCCTTACATTTGCATGGAATTCAGAAGGCACAGACTCGGCATTCATTTCAGTTCCTTGATCTGCCACCTCAGAAAAAGCTTATCAGTGGTCCCCTTTCATTGACGAACTTTTCGCAGTGTCCATCGTGATATGCTACAGAGTCTGATCCTACTGCCACTCAGGTTAATAAGGACTATAAAAATCGACCTGACTGAACAATAGATCAGTACTATCTAATCTGAACTTGTTTCCTGTAAAACTTCTTCTTAATAAGAAATGTTCTGACGGTACCACGATTACAAGGCATTTTTCTCAAAAGGGCTCTGTGATATAGCAGCAGTCCATGAAAAAGGGGAAACATGCCTAATATTCCAAAGGAAGATGACTTTTTCTATTCCAAGGCTGATAAACGACTTTCAAAGTGCACAAGTATCTGGCCTTTTTTTTAAATTTCTTTTTTTATTCAAGACCATAAAGAATACAATACAATATTTTCAATTTCCAAACCCCACGAAGCCCCCCTCCCCCCACCCCAGATCCAACAAAAAAACATTGAAAATACATAAAGCAAGCAGTAAGAATACACTAATCAACTTAGCTATTTATCAAATTAGACAATAATATCAAGAAAAGGTAAGGACGTAAGAATTAGCCATAGAACACAGAAAGGTCTAGAGACAAAAGAGATAGAAAACTCCAAGTAGAAGGAGATGGGACAAAGACTTGTGAGAGTGTAAGAGAGATGGGGACAATAAAACTGGGCTGAGTATCAAAACCCCCCGTTACTACCTATTTCCAAGCGTGGCTACACCTCCTGTGTATTTATTGTGTTGAGCCACCTGGTTAGAGGTGCCCATATCTCTAGTCCCCTTTTTTTCCCGGCCCTACCCTTCCGAGCATATATGGCAGACTCAAGTTTATGCGGGGAAAGCTGTATAGCCTGCCATTGGGCAAAAGAAGGAGGATTAGAATCCTTCCAATAAGAGGCTATACAGATCCAAAGAATAGTCATGGCCAGGAACAAAAAGGCACCCCCAGATTTTACGTTAATCATGTTGTTTAAGCCTAACATTACAGTAACTGGCATCAATTGTATATCTTGTAAGAGAACTCTGTTGATGAATTGTTGCGCCCTTTCCAGTAATGGGGCCAATTTTGAGCATGTATCAAACATGTGCACTGAATCCACACTATATTCAGCACATCTTGGACAGGTTGTTCCGTTGCCAGAACCCCATTTGGCCACTCTACTTAGAGTTATATATAAGAAGAAGCCAGTTTTATAGAATTGCGCTTGCAACTTTGATGAAAGGAGGTGTGTTTGTGCTAGACTTAGTGCATGGCAAAAAGTTTTAGGAGGTACATTCAGTTTCTGCTGCCATTTTTCGTCGATTCTGTTAATGTCATCTGGCCTCTGCTCATTTAGCATTGTATAAATACTACCGATCCGTGGTATACTGGGCTCTAGTATTTTATCTATCAATGCCATCTTGACGAATCCTGCCGGACCACCAGTTTTGTTTGCTAAATATCTTAAGATTGCATTATACTGAAATAGTTGTATATTATCCAAATTATACCGAATTTTCAGGATACTGAAAAGCAATATGCCTTCAGAGGTGATCACATCGCCCAGTTTAGAGAAGCCCGCTTGATACCATTGTAGAAGATATGCATTTTGAAAAATGAGAGGTAGGCTGTCGTTATTCCTAGTAAGTGTTTAGTCATTTAATTTGGAAAGCCCAAGAGATTTACGTATGTTGGAAAATACTTTGTAGGCGTACAAAAGAGTTTTAAATCTGACCCGTTTAAAATAACAGTGATCTAGCTGTCGCCAGAGACAACCTCTCACCCTTTCCCCAAGGAGTATAGTGTAAGGCGACGGGAGACCTGCGGGTTCTCAGTAGGAGAGTCTTGCAATAGCTCAGAGCTATATTGCAAAACTGTAGCCCAGTAGTATAATTTAATATTGGGGAGAGCCTATCCTCCTCTCTCTCTGGGCAATGAAAGACATTTAAAAGCCCTTTTTGGTTGAGCAGAAGCCCAGATAAACTGGGAGAAAATTTGATCAAACATATGGAACAATATATTATTAAATTCTAGGGGAATGGTCAGGAAAAAATATAGCAGTTTGGGAAAAAGGTCATTTTTAAAACATTACATCTCCCCACGATTGTCAGATGCATATTGTTAATACTTTTCAGTGATTTTTTCACATCGGATGCGAGCGGAGTCAGATTTTCTTTAACAATTAGATCCAAGTTGGAAACTATATTTACCCCAAGGTATTTAGCCTTTGTAGTTACTCTATCATCATCCCAACTTAAGTATTCATTCAGTACAATCTGAGTTTTAGATTTATTGAGGGCATAGAGGGCCAGAGATCTCCCCGAATTCTTGGGCCTCTAGTTCCATAGCCTTAATGGCCCTTTCTGGTTCTGGAGTTACCAGAGCTAAATCGTCGGCATATGACATAATCTTCGGATCAAAGCCAAACCGGCTCATCGCTACTATCTCAGAGTTAGATTCAATTTTCCTAATCAAAGGATCAATAAATAAAGCAAACAGCAGCGGTGAGTAGGGGCATCCCTGTCTTGTTCCACGTGTTATCCCAATCTGCTTTGTCAGATGCCCATTGATTGAGATTCTGGCAGTAGGACGCTGATATAGAGTCTGTAGTGCCTGTAAATGCCTGGGACCAAAACCTATCCGTCTCATGACCCCACAGATACTGCCAGGAGACCAATTGAACGCTTTTTCAGCATCTAACAATTATCTGGCCTAATGTTTGTTCAAAAGCAATCTCGACACAAGTCCAAAAGACTCACGGCCACACACAGATGCATTGTCTTTCTCCTCCGGAATTATTTAGGCATGAATAGGTGCTCTGCAAACTTAAACTCAATGGTACAGTCCAGAATAAAGAGTATTCAAACATATACCTTAATTTCTGCTAATCTCAAAGAAGAACAAGGAGAACCCTACTCACATAGGAACCAGGGCATTAAATTATATCAAAGAACAACGGCTCCTGTGGTATGATCATTCAGTGTGTAGATTAATAGCAATTTCTAAAAACCTAAGGGCTATCGGGGATGTCAAAAAAGGTTGCACCAACAATTTGGGAGACTTCTGAGTACTGTTTATATACTTCAAAACACAATTTGCTAAATTACACAAATATATTCAGCTTGTCACATATTCATGTGAACACAAGAAAGGAAAAGTGCACAGTGTCCCAAATGTACATGTGAAACCAAGAAATAAATATACAAACAACATACATTAAGTGTAAGCACAGTGGTTTCTCATAGAATAACAATTTAGAAGGAAAATGACCAAAATATTAATAATGAGTTATTTATAGTGTCTATACAAAATCCTAGGCACTAATTGTTGGTTCAATTCCTTGTGGCGTAGACGGCGTTTCGACCCTCAGAAATACGGGTCTCTTCAGGACAAGACAATGGGGGACATCTGAATAATAACTTGTTCTCACACCAAACGTGATAGAGAATAGAGAATGACTTACAGGTAGCCCAGCCGGGTACACTGTAGTGGTCAGAGAGTCAAAGGCATAATGCTCGTGATTGTTGATGTTTTCAATATGTACAAAACAATGGCTTAAAGAATGGGGGTGGCGCCTGGTAGCGCACGGTACGCCCACTTCATGGTTTAGCTTAACAAGGATAAGTCGGATATTATTGACAGGATGATGCCTGAGACAATAAATGTGCCGCTTAATAGCTTTCCGCAATCACTCTCTGCTGGTCTGTACCAGCAGAGAGTGATTGTCTTGTCCTGAAGAGACCCGTATTTTTGAGGGTCGAAACCCCCGATAGCCCTTAGGTTTTTAGAAATTGCTATTAAGCTACACACTGAATGATATATTGTAGTATCATACCACAGGAGCCGTTGTTAATTTCTGATAAGAGAGGTTCCCTCTGGGCATTCTATTAACCCTTTGTCTCCATTAATATCTACAAAACAGGAGGATTCATTTCTACCTACCACAGGTTCTGTTGTTTCTGGTACCAACAGTACATCAGCACCCGAAAATAAAGACAGCTCACAGTGGTAGTCCAGCACCACTTTTAACTAGGCCCTTGGCCAAACTACCACCCCTACTGGTGGTGAATGATACTACAGAGACAGTCAATAGAAAAAAAGTCTGATCCGTACCTCTGCCAGCAGATTCCTTACCTTTTGAATCCTCCCTGGCACCTGGCTGGATTCATAAAAGTTTCCATAGCTCCTGCAAGACTGTAAACGAGACAGATCAAAGTAGATTTCAAAACACAGTGTTAATTAATCACACTGACATTGTTGAAAGGTTATTATTACTTGTTTTCCTCAATCACGGTGCCCCGTTACTTCACTTCACCCACACACTGTCCTGAAGAAGACCGCAACTGTAAGGCTTTCATCAAGGCCTACGCCTTCTAGGGGGTCGAAACGTCGACAACTGTCCGATGCCAGTTTAACCTACAGTACTTAAATTACTGAGTTCATGATTGTTACATGGCATACCAGTACAGACATTATGTACTCTTAGTCATATGTTGTTTTTAGTTTCAAAGGTGTTTTTATTGAAGATTTTAGCAGGCATATATTGAGACATCTAAGCCAGAATAACAAGCACAAGGCATAAATAGCGGGCGGGACAGACAAGCATGTCTTCCCTAGTATGCCAGAACAAGCAAAGTACATATGCCCAAGAAGCAATTCGACATTGTGAGTATAAAGGGGCTGTATAGCAAGCAAGTGACATAAGGAAAACAAAAAAAACCAAGAACTCCCCTACCTTCCCCCGCATAGTCCCCCACCCCCCACCCCGACCAGTGTGCTCCTGAGTGCCAATGTGACCAGTAGTGTACCACAGAGGTTCGGCGTGGCCGATCGGAAAGTCACCGAGAGTCATCGGCGGTGCTGGTAAGACGTAGGACCCGAAGGTATTTAGGGCATGTAATTTCATTGAACTCCTTGGACAGGAGGGTTAGCAAAGGAAGCCACGTCTATCGAAAGGCTTCGGTTGAGTTAGCGAGAGTGGCATGGATGCGCTCCATCCCTAGGGTGAACCAAAGTTTATGGAGCCATCCCATGTGTGTAGGCCTAGTCGTGGACCCCCATAATGATAATATGTGCTGTGTGGCTGCCTGCATGGCGATGCCCATCTGCCGACCACGCAGTGACTTTAAGGGGAATGTTAATGCGTTAGGCAGACCTAGCAAAGAGTATGCAGGGAATCTCGGGATCTCAGTCTCAAAGGTGGAGTCGATCTCATCCAGGACTATTTTCCAAAAGTCTCCCAGTTCCGGGCAGTCCCAGAGGATGTGAGTCGGGGTACCCTTTTCCCCACACCCCCTCCAGCAGAGTTCGCTGCGCGTCGGGTTTCCTTTGTGTAGCCGGACTGGGGTGAGGTGCCAGTACATGGCTAGCTTTACTGCTGTCTCCCTCGCCTTGGTGTTGCGCGTAGTATGTGAGGCTCTATAGTATATGTACCCCCATTCTTTGGGTGACAAGGCCCTACCCAGTTCAGCCTCCCAGCGCTTTTGGCTCGGTGTTTTAGCCAGGGTGGGTGGAGGTGTGAGCATTTTATAGAGTTCGGAAATGAGGTGTTTGTCTGTATTTTTAGTAAGCAGCCATTTCTCAAAGGTCGACATGGGGCGGCTCCCTAAGGCAGTGATTTCGGGATTAGTCGAAGTTGAAGGTACTGGAAAAAATGAGGATTTTCTATACCATACCCTTGTTTAATGTCCGCGAAGTGGAGAAATCCCTGCAAGTCAAAAAGGTCACCTGCAGCTCGACATGCCGTGCCTCGCCACTGAGGGAACGCGCCTGCGTCATCACCCGGAGGGAAGTCAGGGTTATCTAATATGGGAGTAAAGGGGGAGGGAAAAGTGGTCAACCCGTGTTTATGTGCCACCCGATCCCACACCTGTAGAGTCGTGCGTGTGATAGGGGATCGTAACATGTATCTCGGTCTATGTTGCTTAGCAAGAAATGGAACTCTCCATAGCGGCGTTGTCCTGGAAGAGCCATCTCTTCTCCGACTCGGGCCGGTACCATTCCACCAGGTATCGGAGCTGGGATGCTTGAAAGTATCGCAAAAGGTTCGGGACACCGAGACCACCTTCATCCATGCTCTTATACGTCAGTAGTTTGTAGCTCTCTTCCCCTCCCAGACAAAGCTAGACAGCAAGTCCTGTAGGGTTTTCAAAGTACCTGTTGGGGGCATAATTGGGATTGTTTGGAACAGATATAGAATCCGCGGCAGAATTGACATTTTCACTGCTGCCACCCTCCCCAGCAGAGAAAGAGGTTGCTTGGACCATCTCGTCAGGTCCGATCGGATCTGGGTGGTGAGAGTGGTATAATTAGTGGAGACCGTGAGATCTGTTGAGGGAGTTAAGGTAATCCCCAAGTATGGTATTTGGGAGGCCAGCTGAAGGCCGCTCCCGTGTCCTATAGCTGGGGCCCGTGAACGTGCATGTTTGCCTAAAGGTAAAATTAAGGATTTGTCGATATTGATGCGGAAGCCAGAGACTGTTCCGAATGAGGCAAGTTCCTCCATAAAGGCGGGTATGCAGGAATCAGGGCGGGTCAGGGTGGCTATGACATCATCTGCATAGAGACTGATAGGATGGGGTTCGCATCTGAAGTCGATGCCTTCGATCCTTGGGTTGTCCCAGACCCTCTGTGCTAACGGCTCGATATACATCGCAAAGAGGAGGGGGAAGGGGGGGGGGGCACCCCTGCCTGGTGCCACGCTGGATCTCGAATGGGTGTGAGTGCAAGCTGCCCAAGCGGACCTTGGCCAGCGTGCGATGGTAACAGCTCGCTATACGAGAGCAGAATCGGTCGCTAAGGCCAAACCGACGGAGTACATGTTGTAAATAATTCCAGTTCACGCGATCGAACGCTTTTTCTGCGTCGATAGCGAGCAGTGCCGAGTCCGAGGCCTGAAAGTGCGATTTGTCAATAAGGTGGAGCACCCGTTTAGTGTTATCACTACATTGGCGGCTGGGGACAAAGCCAGACTGATCTGGTTCCAAAATTCCGGGGAGGCACGGGCCAAGACGCGCGGCAAGGATACCCGTAAAAAGCTTCAGGTCAAGGTTTAACAGCGAAATAGGACGAAATGCGGAGCAGTGTGTCGGTTTCTTCCCGGGTTTTGGCAGCACCACCACCTCAGCGGCCAACATGTCCGGAGGTATAGCTCCCACTCCCTCAAATGAATTGAAAAGGCGGGCAAGCACCGGGGCCAGCTGTCGGTTAAAGAGCTTGTAAAAGCCTACCGAAAAGCCATCCGGCCCCGGGGATTTGAGCTGTTGTAATCTGGATATAGCAGCTAAGACCTCATCCTGGCGGATAGGGGCGTCCAGAGCCTCCGCAGTAGTCTCGGGGATTGCGGTGATGGCCGTCGTGGCTAGGTAGGCCTCGATGTCCCCGGATGAGGTCTCCTCCTCCCCGTATAGGGAAGCATAGTAGGAACAAAATGCCTCGGCTACCTGGGCGTCATCAGTGAGCACCTCACCGTCGGTACCCACCAGAGTATTGATCTTAGTCTGCTGGGTCTTGGCATTCAGAGCGCTGGCCAGTAAACTACCTGTTTTATTCCCTCCGACATAATAAGTATGTCGTAGGCGGAGAGCTGCGAATTCTGCTCTATCAATATCTAGACTGGCTAATTGGGCCCGAGCCGCCTTTAGCTGTTTCCACACACGGGGGGCGCAGGTGCGACTGTGAACTCGCTCCAGCTCCGCTACTTGCGCCGTGAGGTCTTCCCGCTTGCTTTTGCAGTCTTTGGCCTCCGCCGCAGCAATAGCTATGAGTTCGCCACGTACAACCGACTTCAGGGCTCCCCAGAGGGCTGTCACTGAGATGTCGGGTGTGTCGTTGGTGGACAGGTAGTTATCAATTCATTCACCTATACGCTTAGCGACATCAGGCCGTTGTAGCAAGGTTTCGCGGAGGCGCCACGGGGACGGCGGGCCGCTCGAAGAGTGAGGGAGAATTCCACTGCATCATGGTCAGAAATGGCCGCAGGTACTATGGTAACCTCCTCAAGAATCTTAAGAAGGTCCGAGGAGCCCAGGAAGTGATCGAGTCTGGCGTAGGTACGATGCACATGTGAGTAGAATGTGAATTGTGAGGCGGTCGGTGTTGGGCCCTCCAGAGGTCTATTAAGTCCCTAGCCGATAGCCATTCACGACCGTTGGATGAGAAAGCCCCAGTCCCCCCGTAGCGGTGCCCGGATCGATCGGCGTGTGTATCCATAACAACATTAAGGTCCCCGCCCAGGAGTAGAGGGGCATGCGGGGTCTGGAGAGCTTCAGAAATGGCACCTTTCAGGAAGGTCTCCTGACCTGTGTTTGGGGCATAAAGGGAGCCAATCGTGAGTGTCGTGTCACCCAAATGAAATGTGTACACCAAGAGGCAGCCCTTGATCTCTCCCACCCTGTTGCCCACCCTCCCCTGAAAAGATCTAGAGATTAAAATCGCAACCCCGGCAGTTTTTGTCGGAAGGGAGGAAAAGAATTGCTGCGGGAAGGCTCGCGAGCGCATCCTATGCCAGTCTTTCTGCAGGAGATGGGTCTCTTTTATTAGGCAAACATCCGCTCCAGAGTTCTCCAAGTAGGAGAGAACAGCTCTCCTCTTGATTGGGTTGTTTAGCCCTTTTACATTAAGTGTTATAACCTTAAGAGTAGTGTCTGTCATCGCGCAGGGGACATGTGACGCAGCGCAGAGTGGACTGTAGTCGCGCTATAGTAGTATGTGGTGGTATATAGCAGGTTGTGTACTTCTCGGTTTCCCTGCGTGCCTGGTCCTGGACCTAGTATGTAGACAGGCGACCCATATTGGCATCGGCACATCAGTGAGGTATCTCCCGGCACAAGGATAGAATTAGTTTGGCACACTGGTCCCCACCCTGGAGCCCCCCCTAACCCAACAACCCCCCCCAAAACAACCCATAGCCACCAAGATATGCAGGTCTGTATACATAGGTGAGAATGGTCATGAGCGGCGGCTCTGCAACGAATGCCCCAACCCCGCCCCCTCCACCCAGTCCCAACTTCACGGAAACCTGTAGTCCCAATCCTGTCGATTCGCGCAGGATCGTGGTAGAAAACATTGAAGGGGTCATCTCCGATGGCGGCCTCTCCGGCCTCCCCACCCGACCCACCCACCGTTAGGGCAGAGCATTTGTGATGCATAGTCTCCCTAGCGGAAGCGTTCATTACTCTGGGGAAGAAGTTTCTTTGGCCACCTCCGCCACCGCAGTCTCACGTTCCTGGGAGATGACAGAGGCATCTGGTTTGAGGCGCCGGTATGGGGACCGTTTGTGATGCACAGTTTGCCAGCCCCTTCCTGGAAGAGCCCTGCGAGCTCCTGAATACAGGTTCAGTGTCAACTTGGTCCAGACCCAGGAGGTCACATGTGTCTTTGAGAGACCGCAGCTGTTGCAGTCGTCCGTTCCACTTGAATATTATCTGGAATGGATGTCCCCAAGAGTACGGAACCTCCTTCTGCCGTAAAAAGTCAGCCACTGGTCTGAATTCTTTCCTTTTCTGGAGAGTAATGGAAGAGAGATCCTGGTAGAGGGCAATGGAATGAGCCGGGGCTCTACGAGGCAACCCCACCCGGTGCGCCCTGTCAATGCGGATGGGAAAATCTTCCGCTTCCCCTAGGATGCTCCTGAATAGGGCTTGCAAGTATGCGGCAACATCAGTCCCTTCTTCTTTCTGAGGGACCCCCCGGACCCGTATGTTGTTGCGACGGGAACGGTTTTCAAGGTCCTCAGCGTGGGATTGGAGGTCTAGTTGTTGGTCAGTGAGCCGCAGGACCTCTTGTTGAAGTTGTTCAATTTCGGCGCTCCTGGTTTGGTCAGCTTCCTCGACTGCGACCACTCATTTACCGAGGTCCTCTACATTGCGCCGGAGTTCTTTGACTTCTCCTGCAACCTCTTGCTTCAGAGATTTGAAGTCTTCGCGGAGCGAGTTGAATAGTGTCTCCAAAAAGGATTTGGTGATGGGCACTTGGTCATCCATGGCCGTGGGCGGTGTCTTCCCAGTCCCGGGAAATGGTGGGTCCTTGCCAGACCTGGGCTGTGATTTAGCCAGTAGTTCAGGGACTGTCTGCGACCCCTTCTTGTTCCTTTGTCCCGCCATGGCATGGGAGGATGTGGGACCCCGACAGGCGGTAGGTCAATGGAGCTTGGGTCCTGGTGGGGGGCAGCGAAGCGGCGGTAAGGGGGCAGAGGGTGCGCAAGTGTCCAGGCGGCCACTCCTTATGTTGTTTGGGCCAGGACCAGTGCGGTAAGCCAATCACCCGTCAACCGGGGGGGCAGAGAGATGGCGCCCACCCGAACCGGCAGGTACCCTGCCCGATGAGAAATCGAGGTGCGGGGAATATGGCTCCACCACCCTGCGGGATGCTCCCGGGTCAGCTTTCAGTATCATGCAAAGTCGGCCCTCACAGTCAGACTTTCGCCGGGGGCTCGATTGTGCCCCCCGAATTCTTCCCCGCGCCCCCTTCCACTCTCCTCACCTGTGGGAGCGCAGCGTGCTCGGGGTTCCCGGCTCACCAGGCAGTCTCAGCGTCGGAGGTGCGGCCCATTGGGCTCTCCAGAGCCATGCAGCTATGTTCCGGGCTGTTGGGGGCCTCCAGAGCTCGTGGGGAGCAGTATCAGGGGCTTAGCTGGTGCCAGGCCCTCTCAGGTGCTCAGGCCGGCCTCCCGGTCAAGGAACTCGAGGTGGGCGGGGATTAGGCCCGAAGCCGGGGCCTCGATTTTCACTGCCGCCGGCCGGGTCTTCAGGCATCCACTGGGCCGCTTGGACGGCGGCCACCGCCTCCCCCGGTAGTTGAGCTGGCAGGGGGGGGCGCACAGCGCAGCGCCCCACTGGAAGGGGCAGCCCGGCCTACGGTTCGCCGCACCGGCGGGTTGCGGGGAGAGGTGTTGGCGCTCCGCTGGCAGGCCCGAAGCCGGGGCCTCGCGTTTCGCGGCCGCCGGCCAGTGATGGCCCCTGTCCCGGGCAGAGGTGTCGGCGGGATGGATGGTTCCCCGGAGGCTCCGCAGGTGCAGTGACAGCGGCGGAGCCCGGCAGGGTGCCGCTGGGCGCATTGGGTCGTCCGCACCCCGGGAAGGATCTGTAGGCCGCCGGCAGCTGCTGAGGGATCGTGCTCCCGCCGGTGCGGCCGCCGCCACAGAGCGCCAGGTCCCGGTCCCGCGGCGGTCCCACTGCGGCAGTCACCGGGGCATCGGTCGTGCTTTAAAGTCCCCGCAAGCAGGCAATGTCCCCCACCTTCGTGCACAGGTTGTGGGAGATTTTGGGCGATTTTTCAGCGTAATGGCGGGATCGGGCAGGGAGCTCCGGAGACCTGCGTCCGATCACGCCGCCATCCTGGACACGCCCCCCTCATATGTTGTTTTTGATTCATCTTCTCTGGCATTCTATTAATTGTTGCCTGTAATATATGTGATTCGCACTCACTTCCATCCCACTACCTCATCACAATCACATACCTTCCCCACCCTTATCCCCCGGGCACTGCAATATCGCCAATTGTTTTTGTAAATAATTGTCTCCAATGGCTTGTAATAACCTTTCAACAATGTCAGTGTGACATTAACACTGTGTTTTGAAATATACTTTGATCTGTCTCGTTTATTTGTTTTCTAATTTGTCTTGACCACTAACACATTCTGATGTTATAAATACTGGGACCACCCCTGTTTATATACTGTTTAGTATCCAGGTCCCAGTGATTCCGGGTTTACCCTTTTTCTATAACCTGCAAGACTGTAGATGGTAACATTGGCGTCAATCACAGCTCCATCCCGCCATTGACATCATGACTTTCAGCCATTTATGTGGCTACCCCTGTGTGCTGATGTCAGTTCCCTTTTTTCTGTGCTACCTGACGTGGATATGGGGCTCGATTCACAAAAGTTAATTTAACTGTTTGGTCTAAGTTTAGACCAAACGTCTACGTTTACAACTTTGGGAATTCACAAAGGACATTTATGAGTACTATCTATGTGTTGAGTACGGACCTAAAGATTGTACTCGTAAATGCCCTTTGTGAAATTCCATAGTCGCAAACGTAGACGTTTGGTCTAAGTTTAGACCAAACGTCTACGTTTACCTTTGTGAATCGGGCCCTCTGACTTTATGGATCTCTTCTCTTATTTTCCATTCCACAAGTTGTAACCTTGAAAGGGACCATGCTGCAAATATTCAAAGTGACTCTGCCTCTGCATGGAGGTCTGTCACACCCCATGGAGGTGGCAAGCTTTAGCCCCACCAGGCGAACTTTTGCTAGCAGCTACTGTTTTGTCGCCAACTGATCCGTCTGAGTCCTTCCAATCTGCCTTCAGCAACAGGTGTGGTTTCGACTAATTTACCAAAGGCCTTGTCTGTTATCTGTATGTCAGCTGAGTCTTATGCTCCGGCCCCTCTTTGAACAGCAGTACAGGTCTCAAATCTTTTACTGTTTCTGTGGAATCAGATCCTTTTTTAGCCAAGGTTCACTGTTTATCAACCTAAACCTTTACAGAGGAGCAACCTTGTCTGATAAGCGTAAACGCCTTTTCCTCAGACAGTTTGGTATTGCTTTCCTCGAATACCTCCTTCCACGTAGCTCATTATTACCATAATATTTGGGAGAATATGCAGGGGGGTCTTCTTGTTCTTTCAGAGGACCTTCACATTTCATTTCTAATAACTATGTATGACGGTCAAGATGCACCCAAGAAAATTGTGTGCTCTGGTTTGGACTCAGCGGATTTGGTTGCCTATCAATCAATTATGGGTTTAAGCACAACTACTCACTTGAGGGGTCTCAAGGCAGGGGGGGCAGTGCAGCTCCCAGTAAGATCACGGTGATTCGTTGAAGAGCCAAGTCTTGAGGTCCTACATGAACTTGGAGAGTTTGGGCGTATGTCGGAGGTGGAGAGGGAGGGTGTTCCATGCCCTAGCCGTGAGAAAGGAGAAGGAGCGGCCTCCCGTTCTGGTCTTCTTGATCCTCTGCACTGTAGTGAGGGAAAGTTGTGCTGAGCGGAGGGATCAGGTAGGCAGGTCCGGTGTTGTGAAGGGCTTTGTGGGTGTGGTTGAGAAGTCTGAAGGTGATTCTGTTCTCGATGCGGAGCCATTGTAGTGTCCATAGGTGTTGGGTGACATGACAGTGGTGTTGTAGGTTGGGGACTAGTCTGGTGGAGGCGTTCTGCACATTTTGGAGTTTGCTGGTGAGTTCTTGTTGATTCCGGTGTAGAGTACGTTGCAGTAGTCCAGTCTACTGCTGATGAGGGCATGGTGGACTGCTTTTTCTGTGTTCAAGAGGAATCCAGTTGATGGTCTTTTGTAGTAGTCACAGGGTGTGGAAGCAGGAGGAAGAGACCGCGTTGATTTGGCGGTCCATTTTGATTTCGAAGTCTACGATGATTCCAAGTTTGTGTGCGGTGGTCCGTGGGGAGGGCGGGGTCACTAGGTGTTCCAGGTGTTCAGCTGTGGGCCCATGATGAGTTTTTCGGTCATGTCCATGTTAGGGTCCAGGTAGCTGTTCTTCATCCACCTAGTTACTGCTTCCATTCCTTCTTGAAAGTTGAGTTTGGCGATGTTGGGTTCATTGGATAGGGAGAGGATGAGTTGGGTGTTGTCTGCGTAGGATACAATGTTGAGTCCATGGGATCTGACGATGTGTGCTAGCAGGGCCATGTAGACGTTAAACAAGTGGGTGCTGATGGAGGATCCTTGGGGAACTCCGCAGGTGGTCGGTGTAGGATCCGAGAGGAAGGGCAAGAGTGTGACCCGCTGCGTTCTGCCGGACAGGAACGAGCGGATCCAGTCAAGGGCTTTATTCCAGATTCCTGCGCTGTGAAGTCTACGGGCAAGGATGCGGTGAGAGACTGTGTTGAAGGCTGCAGAGAAGTCCAGGAGGATGAGGGCCACGGTATCTCCTTTGTCGTGTAGGGAGCGGATGTCGTCTGTCACGGTGATAAGGGCGGTTTTGGTGCTGTGGTCTTTTCTGATGCCGGATAGGGAGGTGTCAAGGATGTTGTTCTCTTCTATGAAGTAGGCAAGCTGGCTTTTGAAGGATTTTTCGATTACTTTTGCTGGATATGGGAGTAAGGAGATCGGGCTGTAGTTTTTGAGGTCGGTGGGGTCCAGCAAGGGTTTTTCAGGAGAGGGTTGATCTTGGTGTGTTTCCAGTCTTTGGGGAAGGAGGTGGACTCAAAGGACTGGTTGATGATTTGTCGTAGCTCACTGGCGATGATGTCCGCGGCTCTGTGGTGGATGTGGTGTGGGCAGGGGTCCGTGGGGGCCCCGGAGTGGGTTGACTTTATGGTCTTCAGTGTGTTTTCGATGGAGAGGGTCATCCAGCTGTTGAGTGTAGGGAATGGTGGGAGTGGTTTCCGCGTGTAGATGGTCTTCATCAAAGTTGTCATAGATGGTCTTGATTTTGTGATGGAGGAAGGTGTCAAGTCTATCACAGAGGTCTTGGGAGGGGGGATGTCAGTCGTCTCACTGTTGGGTTGGGTGAATGATGTTGAAGAGTTCCTTGATGTTTTGTCCACGGGCGAAGATTTTGTCTTGTAGTGCTTTCTTCCTTGTGTATCTGATGAGCTTGTGGTGAGCGGCGAAGGCTGCTTTGAAGTTGTCGAGGTCTTCTGTGGTTTTGGAGTTCCTCCATGTTTTTTTGATGCATCTGCAGGTTCGTCTAGATCCTCAGAGTTCAGTTGAGAACCAGCTGGATCTCTTGGCGTGTGGGTTGGTAGTATTCTTGAGTGGGGGGCGATGGTGTTGGCGCATTCGGTGATCTTGTTCCAATTTTCCTCATATATTCCTGGTTGCTCACTAGTGTCATTTGACTCATGTAGCTTTGTGATTGCACCTGTATTTTGTTCCAGGATATCATCAGTATTATACATCCACTTGTTTACGGTACACTCTTGTAAGCTGCACCTATTTCACTTTTATTCCTGGAATGCACCGATTGCTACCTCATATACTTTTGTATATTTTTTACATTTTGTAAGCTGCACCGATTTCTATTTCATATATGTTTGTATATTTCTTGTACATTTGGTAAGCTGCACCTATTTCAACTTTTAGCTCTGGATTTCACCGATTGCTACCTCAATATTGTGGTTATGTTTGCTACTCACTAGTGTCACTTTTGTTCCATGTAACTTACTGTCGGCATTTGTTTTCTGCACATGTGTAAGACTATCGATCACCCTCCCATACCCACCTATACCGCCATCCCTACATGGAGCCCATCGGTAAGCACACATATAAAATCAACTACCCATCGACACTCACAAAAAAAGCCGCTAAACGCTTTAAACACAACTTCCTGAGGTCCCACCCTGAAACCCCCTTTGTAGACACCTACTTCTCACCGGTCAATGGATCCCTGAACATCGATATCATCTTCCACACCACTCGCAGAGCTCAATGGAGAAAAACGTTCCTCACCTTACTCACCGTCTCCACCACCAGGAAATCCGCTCATGGCCTAACCCTCTCCATCACACCATCCCAACTTTTCCTAGGCAGAACCACCATTACTATCTACAATAACGGGATTGTCCTAATCCAAGCCACAGACAGGAACTTGGAACTACTAGACAACCTTTTCCCCACTTTCAAAGAGCACCTCTCCAATCCTCGGACCTCCACTCACATCTCCTCCAGTAACATCACCCCTGCCTTCACAGCTCCTACGCACAACCCTTCTAACCTAGCTCAGCACCAGAACGACACACACCTCACCTCTACCTCCAGAACACTAATCAATATCCCACCTGCTGTAACCACCCCACACTCCTCAGTCACAGACACAAATCTCTCCCCCTCATACACCAGCCGACCCCCCACCACCACCAACCCCTGGACCCCCACTCATACAACTCCCACTCCTCTCTCCCCTGACATCACAGCTCCAACCCACAACCCCTCTAACCTAGTTCAGCACCAGAACGACACACATAAACACAAATCCCACCCTTTATCCCCCCCATTCTCAGTCCTCACTTCCACCCTCTAACTAATCACGCAGGGCACACCACATCTATTAATTTAACTGCCCATTCCCACAACAGGACCATCACCAATCCCATATCCCCCCCCCACTCTCAGCCCCCACTATCATACCTGCCCCCCCATCACCACTAACATACACTCAACCTCCACCCGGCGCTCTCCGCTTGCCACCAATGCCCCCATCTGCACCTCCAACCTCCTCCCTACTCCATCCACACCCAGCCCTCTCAAACCCTCTCTCCTCTCTAACACCAACCCGTGCACCGACGCCACAGAGCCCTGCACGAACACCAACTCACCCCCCCCACCCGCTCGCTCATTCCCAGGTCAGTCACTCACCCTTGATGTCCACCCCCAACACCAATACCTATCCCACACTGGACAAGATTATGTCCACCCTCCTCCAGCTCAAAGAAGACATTCACACCATCAAAGAAGACGTGCACACCATCAAAGAACTACTCTTCACACACCCCAGTCACCCCTCACGCTCCACCACCCCCCCTCCCATCTTGCCCCCCTCCCGCCCGGAAGGTTCTCCCACTCTACACCCCCCACACTGGACCGCGATCCCCGTTCATAATCGCAACAATCACCCCCGGCGCCCACGCAACACTCTTTCGGACCTCAACACACTCATCCTCCTCCGCTCCTACGACCCAGCTCCCCTAAACAACACAACCGCCACACACCTCTCAATTCCCACGATACACTCAAATCCCCGTAGACCCCCCACACTAAACAACAGAAGCTCCGTCCCCAATAACCTTAGAAAAGTCCCCCTCTCTCTAGAACCCTCTACTTCCCTAGACACACCCCGTCTCAAATGCACACTCCTCAACTGCAGATCGGCTTCTAGACACTCCTCCGCCATCGCTGATCTCATCTTAACATTGGACCTTGACCTGATCATCTTAACTGAAACTTGGCTAACCAAATCTTCTACACCTATAATGGACATTCTGGTTCCCCCCAACTATCACATCATTAGACTTGACAGGTCTGGCAAGATAGGTGGTGGAATTGCATGCATATACAGGAACAACCTTTCTGTTCTGAAAGTCACCGCACCTTCCCTACCCTCTCCAACTTCCTGTGAATACATCTGCCTCGAGATCTTCAGTGAGGGCAAACCGATATGCTCTCTTCACGGCATTTACCACCCACCCAGGGACAACCTCACCTTCGCCCAACAAATTATGGATATGATCTATTCTCAACCAACTCCGGACGACAGCTCACCCAAATATACCTTGGTGACTTCAACCTCCACTGGAACGATCACAATGATGCGGTGGTAAATAGTCTTAAAAACTTCCTCGACGCCCTTGACCTCACTCAATTATGCAACAGCCCAACGCATGAGAAAGGCTCTATCCTCGACCTTATCATCTCCAAAGAGGACGCTATCCAACTAGAGTCTATCCAACCCTGTGACTGGTCAGATCATCATATTGTCACTTCCTTCATCAACGAAAAGGTCAAATTCAACACGGTGCAATCCGCTAAGCCTAAAGTCTGGAAAAGAGACCTGAAAAAACTCAACCCAAACTCCCTACCCCCTAACAGCTGCGACCTCCTACTCCCTCCTTCCGGCGATACGGACGTCCAATCCTTGACTGACCACTATCTCAACGCCATGACCTCAATAATTAATGAGGCTGCACTCATGCAGCTAAAAAGAGTCTCCGCTAAAATCTCCAATCCATGGTACGACGGGAGTCTCAATGAGGATAGATGAGCCATGCGAATGGCAGAGCGCACCTGGAGATCAGCACCCTCTGCACTGCACCTAAAAACACTGAAGGAAAAAAGAAACGCCTACTTCAGGAAAATAAAGCGCTCAAAATCAGACTTCTTCAGCTTCCAGCTCGACCAAGCAAAAAACCGTCCGAGAAAACTGTTTGAGCTAATCAGTTCACAATCCAAGGACCAACCACAACCACTCAGCCCTATGCGCGAAGCACCCTCCTGTGAAGACTTTGCTGCTTTCTTTATCCAAAAAACTGACAACATAAAGAGTGATCTCCTCATTGACGCAAGCCTCTACTCCAAACCCCACTGTAAACCCACTGAACCAAAAAACAATGCTTCATGGTCATCCTTTGACACCTACTCTGAAGAAGAAATTGGCAAACTGCTCAGCACACTGAAACCTTCCAACCACCTCATGGACCCCCTCCCTGCTAACGCTGTCAAAGACTTCACCCCTTTGTTCCTTCCACTCTGGACTAAAATTATCAATAGCTCACTTCAACAAGGAACCATCCCTGACTCCCTCAAAGTTGGACAAGTCACACCTTTACTAAAGAAACCTACAGCCGACCTATCTTATTTAAGCAGTTACCGTCCCATTACCAATATCCCCACTCTCGCCAAACTCCTGGAAAAATGCGCACAACTACAATTGACTAAACACATTGATCAGTTTGATCTCCTCAACCCTCGTCAATCAGGCTTCCGAGCAGGACACAGTACAGAAACTGCTATGACTCACATAATTGATGACGCCCTACAATTCCTAGATCAAAATGATACCTGCCTCCTCATCCTTCCTGATCTCTCATCAGCATTTGACACCGTCAAACATGAGAATTTACTCGATCTTTTAAACACAAGAATGGGTCTGTCTGGGACTGTTCTCAAGTGGTTCGCTTCCTTCCTACACAACAGTCCTGTATCGTTAGGTGTCCCCCAAGGATCCTCCCTATCCCCAACGTTGTTCAACCTAGTTATGGAACCGCTCACCACCTTGCTGCAAGCATCCAATATACTCTTTCACATGTACGCCAATGACAACCAACTATATCTCAAATTACAATCCCCCAAAGACATTTTACTGCTGAACTCAACGATCAGAAGCACCCAAGCCTGGCTTGCTGACAATCATCTCAAACTCAATGCTTTGAAAACAGAGTTCCTACTGATCTCACCTCCCGCAAAGATCTCTACCACTCAACTTTGGCTTAAACACCTAACTGCACTCAATGTCCAACCCACTATCGTGGACTCAGCAAAATCTTTAGGCATAACACTCGACACCAATCTCAACATGCAGCAACATATCAGCAAAGCAACTAAGGGAGCGAACTACCAAATCAATACCCTGAGGAAAGTTAAACCCTTCCTCCCAGCCAAAGACTTCCAAACTGCAGTACAAGCACTAGTCATCCCTCGAATAGAATACGGCAACATCGCCCTCTGCGGTCTCCCTCTAACTACTACTGCACCCCTAAGAGCTTCTCTAAACACTGCAGCGAGACTCATCACTGGGTCAAAAAAACACTCGCACATCTCCCCTGACTTGAAATCCCTGAACTGGCTGCCTTTTGAAGCCAGAATTCATCTGAAAATTGCCTGCATGACACACAAAGCTGTACACCTGAGCTCACCCGGATACCTCACCCAGAAGCTGACAATCTCTGGCGGCTCTAGAAACACTAGAGGCACAAACAATCTTCTGCTAAAACCTCGAAGATTCCGGAAGGAAAAAACTTATAAACGCTCCTTCTCAGGAATGGCACCCAGGATCTGGAACTCACTCCCTCCTGAAACCAGGCTTATCTCCTCCATCACACTCTTTAAAAAAGAAGTAAAAGCTATCCTCATGGCTAAATACACTTGAACTATTAACGTGGATTTTTAAAGTCTCTGCACCGATCTGTATTATCTGTTCGATCCCTGCGATTATCTGTATTATTTGTATTGTTGACTTACCTGACTGTCTATGCTCACACTTACTGTACTACTTGCATTGTTGATGTATCTGTTTTACTGTGCCTATTACCTACAATTACGCTATACCTAATGCCTGTTATCCACTCTCCTGATTGTATCCCCTGCTCTGTAAAGTGCTCTGATATCTGAAAAGATCTTGTTCGCGCTATATAAAACTTTCAAAATAAAAAATAAATAAATTTCTGCCCCGGAGCTGGTGTGGACATTTGCAGGTGATGGTTGTTTTGAGGGTGTAGTGGATGCAACGGTGGTCAATCCATGGGAGTTTCTAGGGGTGGTTGAGGTTAATGGAGTTTCCCACTGTGAAGATGGGGACGAGGATGTGTCCTGCTGAGTGTGTTGGTTCTGGTATGATCTCTTTGAGTATGATGTTGTGGAGGTTGTCCAGTAGAGAGGTGGAGTTGGGGGTTGTCGAGGTGGAAGTTGAGGTCTCCTAGCAAGGTGTACCAATCAAATTGTTTAAACTAATGTGATCAATCACAGAAAGGCTTGGATGCACACATCAAGAATTTCCATAGGCGTTCAGGCTATACTTATGGACATGCCCTTTTAATGACGTCCAACATCTTAGTGACCAAATCACCTCTGGGAGTGCAAAGCCTTGCAATGGTGTGCTTGCTTGGCCTCGCTTCCCCTGCATGGCATGTTCCCCAATACTAAGGAAGTTCTGTGGCTACTCTAAGGGCCACCCCTCTGTCAATAGCAGATGTCAGAACCTAGTGGGCTCCACACTGCAGTACAGCCCTTTAGTCTTACATCAGCCTCTCACCTCTTTATTAAGGTAATGTCGGCCATTGTGGCTCATCTTCAGGGATACAAATATTCCCGTACTTCGACAAGTGGCATAGCAGGCTCACTACAGCTGATGGCCTACGACCTGCAGAACACAGTATCACTGCTCTTCAAACTGGGGTACTTGTGCTTAATGAAAGGGTCCGAGTCACTTCTCCAGCCCATGCAAAATTTGCCCCTCATTGGGGTGATTTTAGACATGGTCGACTTGAAAGCTTTTCCACTCCTGCAGCAAGTCTGGAGCATTCATGCCATGATCCTGATGTTTCAGGCAAAAGCTCATTTTCCAGTGCCATCAGTTTTGTGGCTGCTTGGCCTATTTGCCTCTTGCATCCTGTTGGTATTCTTCATTCAATGTCATATGAGGGACCTTTAGTGAAACCTACATCTTTAATGGGCTCAGCACTTGGGCTGGTTTTCAGACAACACTTTCATCTGTGACGCAGCTTCTCAGAATCTGAGGTGGTGGCTGTTGGATAACAATCTGACTTGGGACAAACCTTTCTGCCTACCTCCAGTTGCCACAGTGGAAACTGATGCATTGTCCCAAGGATTGGGAGCCCACTTGTGCAGCGTGGGTATTTTAGGTTTTTTGTTTCACTTGGGCAGTGCTGGCACTTACACATATTGGAGCTGCATGTGATTTGTCTGGGCATTAAAGGCTACTCTGTCGTCGAGCTAGGGCACCTTTATCCAAGTTCTCGCCAACCACACCACTAGTAGGGTGGCTTGTGCTTGAGCATTTCTGTCTGAAGGTTTCTGTGACTGCGGTGATGGATTAAGAATGGGATTTTGCTGTCAGCGAGTCACCTGAAGGGTTTCTTCAATGTAAGGGGAATGAGCCCAACCAGGCTTATCCTATCAACATTGAATAGCATCTTTACCTGAAAGTGGGGAATACTGTGAGGTGGCCCCTTTGTCACTTCAGTCTCCAGTATGTTGCGCCCAGCATTTTCCTCTTAAAGGGGCACTGGGAGATGTGTTCCACCCTTGGTTGAACATTGATCTTCTGTGTGCATTCCCTCTGACCCTGCAGATTCCGAGGAAGGTGAGATGGGCCAGAGTACAGACAATCTTGATAGCTCATAATTGAGATCGAAAGGTGTTGTACTCTAATGTTAATGGCTTTGAACATCTACCCCCCACCCCATCCCTCTTTGTTTGCTATGGAAGGACCTTGCTTTCTCAGTAACAGCTCAAAATACTACACCCATACCTCCACATCCTGCACCTTCATGCTTGGGGAATGGTATCAGAATATCGTAGCCTAAATATCATCTGACAGAAATAATGTGTCATCAATATTGTTACAAAATTTCATCCCATTGCTGTTCGCAGAAAATCCATATTCTTGCAAGTGATATTTATGACACAATATTTTTGTCAGACGATATCTTTTATACAAAATTCAGCTATACAGCCTTACTGGGAGATTGAGTAGGACCAGCTGGAAGGTTAATTTGGTGGAAGTGATTCTGGGTGCATGTCACCCTTTCACCACAACCAAATATTCTGGTCTGTGGGCGCATTTTGTTTTGTGGTGCGGGGACATGCAAAATGACCCTGAGGGAGCAAAGATATTTGATGTCCTACGGTTTGTTCTATCTTTTGCCTGGCAAGGATTTGTTTTGGCATAGATAGAGGTTATATATCTTACTTATATGCCTGACCGGCCTTTGATTGGCTGACTAACCCTCGTTGTTTAAATTAAGTATTATGATGCAGTTCATGAAGAGGTAATTACACATGCTTCTACCAGAACCGTTCATCATGCAGCAGTGGAACTTTAATTTAGTTTTGACCTTCATGCTGTGCAAGCCCTTTGAGCAAGTCCACATCCATATACTTAGGCTGCTTACTTCGAAAAACGTGCTCCTCACAGCATTAGCGAACTTAAGGCTTTGTTGTTCCATCCTCTTTAAGCAACCTTTTCCCAGGCAAGCTAGTGCTTAGGACACGTTTCCCTTTTTAGGTCTCGCCTATCCCATTCCGCAAGGAATGGATAGTCGAGAATTATAGGAGGCTAAAAAGTTCCCAAACCATCGGGCGGATTTCCAACAGTTCACGTGAACACAAGCACGCGCATTTCCCCACATCAATGCCATCAGCCTCCCTCCCACAGGCTTCCCCAGCGTGCACAGTGCGCGCTGGCCTCAATTCTCCTCCCCTCTAATTGCTTTCCCTTTCACGGCCACTTCTAAGGTATCCTTTCCCGGCCGCTTTTTTTTTCTTTTTCAACTTCAGCGCCGAAGTCTTGGTTCCAATTTATATTGGTGATTGCTGGCTTCTGTTCGCCCCAAAAACCGGACTTGTTTTACAAATATCACTACTCACTAGACGCAATGCAGCACTAACAAACGTACAATCGTGATAGTCAAGAATATTTATTCTTCCCAACTCAGAAGGGCACAATGCTCATGTTCCACTCCTGAGTAAACACGGATTAGTGCTACACGGATGTTAACCAATTTAGCTTTCCTAGGATTCAAGCCGGCGACAAGGGTTGCACACACATCTCTGCAGAAGGCACATTAACACTTTAAGCCATCTAAGCGGGGGCCTAACACTTTGACTTGCGGATTATAAGTAAATCTCCAAATCCGCATTAACCAACTGAGTTTGTGACAAGCAGACTCGGCCCCAGTCTCCGAGGAAGGCGCTTAACCCTTAGCATCCTTGTCAGGTTTCAATCCTGTGACTGCAATTTATGCGCTCACACACAGATACATCACTGCAACACCTGTATTAATCCGCAGAGCTACTAAAGCCCATTACCTGACACATATCTCTGCAGAAGACACAGTAACCCGCTGATACGTTTTACCACAGCTCGGATATCTCTGTTGCACAAACTCACAACTCAGTTTTGGAAGGATTCTATCACGTGACTAGCAGCTTACACACATATCTCTGCAGCAGGCATTTTAACCCACTGATC
Source organism: Lissotriton vulgaris (assembly GCF_964263255.1). Lineage (NCBI taxonomy): Eukaryota > Metazoa > Chordata > Amphibia > Caudata > Salamandridae > Lissotriton > Lissotriton vulgaris. The sequence continues at coordinate 286,124,919 of NC_141689.1, read as the reverse complement.
TAGTTAACTCCTAGCAGGATAACATCAGGGAACGTGTCATTGGTGATGGCAACAAAGACTTTGCCTTCGCAGATTTTTTCTTTCCTCCTTCGGGAAGAGCCCTTTCACTGCTCGTTCTCCTTGTAAGCCCTTTTCCCCCCTGAAGGTGTGCTGGGTGTGGACCCTGCAGCGCAAGAGAGCCTCTATTGTCATGCTCTTGGCTGGGAAAGAGGTTTGAAGGGGAGCTTCCCTCAGCGCTGCATTACAAAGACATTCACCTCCCCGGCTCCGGCAGGCCTCTTTCAACCCAAGCCTCCAGCAGTGTTTGCATAGCTGAAACCTTCCCGAGCAGTCTGAATTCTCAAGCTGTCTGCCTTTCATTCTTGTCTTTTGACACAAGAAGCGAGGATACTTATTTTGTATCTTTCTTTTAGTGCACACGCATTCTTTGAGCCTCGGAGGCTTCCTCTCATTAGCCCCTTTCTTCTTGCATTCTCCGTCCTAAAAGTCCAGTGTGCTCAGTGCGATTGTACGAGGAGGTGGCTCTCAGTCGCAATTGAAAAGTTTACACTTTTAAAGGCATGTGTTCATAAAATATTCTGTATTCAGGAGTAAACTCAGGGCGTACACACAATAATTCCTCTTAGAAGCACATCTGCTGAAGCTGTTGAAACCATTGTTAATAATGCTTTCATTTATGAAATATCACCCGCTGCGAGCCCAACAAAGGCTATTATAAATATATATACGTGATTTTTACGATTG